>NC_140777.1:83881558-84534399 GCF_044657685.1 Stegodyphus dumicola
TAAAAGTCTTGAAAAATTTTCAAAATCTATAAAATAGAGAATTAGATTAATACTAAATCTTTAGTACTATTAATCTGAAGAAGATTTTCTGAAATTTTATGTGACTATTCAAGACTAACTCTTTTCTAAACGTACTTTTGAGTACATACTGAGTATTTCTTCAATTAGGAGTTAGTATGCAGTTCGGAAGAGTTTTAACAAAACACAGAAGTCGCCAAGGTACAACCAGAAGTTGCTGCTCTAGATCTCATTTTTGGAGAAATGTTAGTTGATATGATGAAGAACCTATGGATAAAATTTAGCAAAACATACCGAATCTTTGTGCAGCTTAAAATAAATGAATACGCGTGTAAAAATAACTCACCTTTCGATTTTGTAGGTTGAATTCAAAACTATCAGCAATACATCTGAGAAGCCTTCCAGAATCTTGGGCGGTCAACTTTGGTTTGGTTTGTGTTCTCGTAGTACAACTCAGAACTACGTCTGGAAGACTGAAGCTGTCTTTAACGTACATAGATTGTTCACGGTTAAGGCTATGCATGCTCAGTGTGCTTCTAACTGTAACTGCATCATTATTAGCAGAGGTGTAAGCTGAAAAGATAATAAAAAGACTATGGTAGAGGAAATCATGTTGTCAGAAACGTAAAAGAAATTAAATTGAAATTGGAAAAGCTTGTGGTAAATAATTAAATGTAGCACATCCTGCAATATTAAAAATAGTCTCTTTTTTTCCTTCTAATGTGTGAGATTTACCACTGTGTTTACAGTCAAAAGTGAGTAACCTTAAGAAGTTAGCGAATAATCGCTTAAGTTCGTGTGACAAGAAACAATAAGGTGGAATGATAACTAACCCTTTATTATTCCAATAAGATTTAACAGAACTCCGTCTTGGAGTATACAATAAAAGCCGACACTTGGGATTGAACTTAAGAGACTAAGAAATAAACTAAAACTAAGATTAACTAAAGAGATATAGCCGAAGCTATCAAGATTCTAATCGAGTTGGCCCCTTAACTCTATTTGACTACGAAGCTTATCAAGGGCCTGAGTACGGCCGAGCGTAATAACAGCTTTGAGAGAGAGTAGCCAAAAGGCAGATGCGCGCTAATCAGAAACTCTGATTCTCTCTAACTCAGCAAGTAGAACTTCCCGGTTTAAATACCGCTCCTCCTCATTAAGTATTCACACGTGATTCTAAAACTACGTTCTGGCCGGAAGTCGTAAGCTGAAGTTAAAGATTCGATAGGAAAGAAGTTTAACTCAAAATTAAAACTGTTAATAAAATTAAAATAACCTTACAAATGTTTAAGACGTATGGTAGCATACGTTTGCTGTGGAAGTTTCATTCTTATCTTTTGATCCTCTGATCTAGGATAAATTTTAAATTAAGACTGATAATTGATTATCTTTTGTAGCACGCCGTAATCTGAAGATATCCTGGAAACAATATTTCAGTTTCTCTGTACGAGACATTTTAGGCACACAGTGTATTGCTGGTCATGCCCCGAAGAAAGCAGCCAATCGATATGAAATTTGCATAAGATAGAGTACAGCGCAATATGAAAACATTACCCTGGCAGCGTATATGCAGATAGTGGGAGTTTGTAAGGCTACTTAAACTCAGTGTAAAAGTTAAGTATGTATGACGAGTTTTCATTAATGAAATTATGTTGCTTTCCTTTGGTTTGACTTCTAAGATTCTTCTTAAGATATGGGATATGCGCGGGCTTTAACATGTTTACAGCGCAACATGCCATATCAAACTGTCAAATATGCAAGGGACAGTTGTATACAATCGTATCTTACACCTTAACCCCCAGAGCTAGTTCAATATGACGATGCAACAAAAGCAAAAATCCAAACAGCGCTGACCACGATGACGTCACACATGCACACGCTCATCGTGATGTGATGTGGTACGAAGAAACGCAATTCATCTGCAAGGACAACTTCATGCTATTGACGAATACACATCGTCTGCGACTGACAAGATGGTGTCTTACCGAATATATGAATATTTCTTGCTATGCCACGTGCTTCAAGGTCTGTGCTAGGGTACATGATGGTAATTATATGTGCCAAGGCTTTGGTGCTCTAGGCTATGTGTTCCTTCATTCGTATTTCCTCGAACCATTAATTCTATAATAGCGTGATAATTAGTGGACTTCAACTAAAGCTGGCAATATAACTTGCACTCTTGAAGGTACGTCATTATTTTCTATCACAAATCGGACGCATGCTACATTTGCTGCCTACCTTCTTACTCCAGGTATATTCTACGTTTCGTCCGATTTGTGATAGAAAATAATGACGTACCTTCAAGAGTGCAAGTTATATTGCCAGCTTTAGTCGAAGTCCACTAATTATCACGCTAATATAGAATTAATGGTTCGAGGAAATACGAATGAAGGAACACATAGCCTAGAGCACCAAAGCCTTGGCACATATAATTACCATCATGTACCCTAGCACAGACCTTGAAGCACGTGGCATAGCAAGAAATATCCATATATTCGGTAAGACACCATCTTGTCAGTCGCAGACGATGTGTATTCGTCAATAGCATGAAGTTGTCCTTGCAGATGAATTGCGTTTCTTCGTACCACATCACATCACGATGAGCGTGTGCACGTGTGACGTCACCGTGGTCAGCGCTCTTTGGATTCTTGCTTTTGTTGCATCGTCATGTTGGACTAGCTCCGGGGGTTAAGGTGTAAGATACGATTGTATACAACTGTCCCTTGCATATTTGACAGTTTGATATGGCATGTTGCGCTATAAACATGTTAAAGCCTGCGCATATTCCATATCTTAAGAATAATCTTAGAACTACATTCCAAAAAGACAATGATAGACTATACGTAGCATTCAACATGTGATACTTCTTCGTCACATTGCAGATTACCACAAGAAGCTGCAAAATATGAATTTTAGTAATAGCTTACAGCTGTCGTGACTGCAATACCCCAAAATGACATTCCAATACTCTTCGATTCTATCATTCGCCATATAGCAGTGGTTAATTTTGTGTAAGGTGACCACATTGAATATCATCATAACACATTCTATTTATAAACGTATTTGAAATTTTAATTACTTCGTCTTTGCATTATAATGAATCTATGAAATAAACTTAGCTTTATTTAGACTATGGCACAAAACATTACATGAATAAAACATCCTGGAGATTGATTATCTCCTGTCATTCTTAATAAAGATCTATGCATTGCATAAGAAGTAACATTACCTTACCTTTCGGAAGGTTAAAAAATTTCAAATATGATCTACCCAAATGCGTTTGTGGGCACACTCTGAGTCGGAAAATTGCCGAAGTTTTACTCATAACGCATTTATGAAAGCTAGTCTCATTTATCATCAATTTTCGGATGTTCCTAAAATCCTTACTATTCTCTCTTTTAGTTTATCAGCAAACGTGCATCCATTTGTCTGGGGTTTGGAATACAGTAGAGCCTCTATTATTCGAACTGAATAAGGTCATTCAGGTTCAAAACCTTTTTTTTCGATTTTCATATTGAAAATAAAAAATCTGATGTGTACACCACATGACCTCCTTGTACGGAATATTAATTTATACGCATTTTTTCTTGCATTTTATTTAAACTTATTAGATTGAATTAAACCTACATCGCCGACAGCGCATAAACCACAATAGAATAAATACATTCTTTAAAATTCACTTTGTTTACCATAGCTACACTCTGGCGCTAAGTTTACTTAACAGCATTATATTTCGTTCATATTATAACTTTGAAAGCACAAAATTTATATCATTTAAAGAATTATCTAATCGTTGCCACATGTTCTATTCAAATATTATAATAAAGCTAGAACTATGTATAAAAGAAATTAAGTAAATAAAACAAAAAAGAAACAGTTTTTCACAGACGATTGAGTACTTCTCATTCAATTAATTCATTTCTCACTTCGCGACAAGGCAAAAATACATAAAAACTCAAAATATCTGTATTAAAAATTACGAAGTAAATCTTAAACTCTTATTTCCTAGAAAAATTTCAACAAAGGATTAAGCATGATTCAATTGGCAATAATAAATGAATGCTTTATCTTTGTTGTTGCAAAGCTAAGTTTCTCTAGATTGGCAACAAATCCACTAGTCTCCTGTTTCAAATGTAAACATCAATGGCCGCCATCAAATTAGGCTTAGCCGCACTTAAACAAATTTAAAATTGTTGATAATTCTAAAAATATTGCATACAGATTTACTAAAGGCATAAAACCCTTAACCGGAAGTTAAAAACAACATAATTCAATCATTTTTAAAGCAAAAAATGTACAATTTACAAACATATAAGAGTAAAGAAACTGAGATCACTGAGCCGGGTAACAGAGTGGATATATTTATAAATATATTTATATACGTTTGGCACGGCTGATTGCAAACAAAATATGAGGTGCACATCTGCATGTTATAGTAGTCTTATATACAAAATTTCAACGTTCTGAGGCTACTCGTTTTTGAGTTATGCGAGATACGTACGTACGCACGTACGTACATACATTCGTACAGATGCCACTAAAAATTCTCTTCAGAATTCATTTTAAAGCAGTTTTTTAGTTTTTTTTTTTTTTTTTTTTTTGGAGGAAAGGAGTTTTTTATTCTGTCCTTACGTACAAATATCACGCAAAAACATCGTTAAATTGCATTCGAAAGCTGTCAAAGTGGATATTTTCGTTGAAATGTGCTGCCTGAAGCTTTTCGCGATTACAATACTTCCTTTTTACTTCGTACAGGGAAGTAAAAAGCGTTTTCAAAACTTTTAAACAACTGATCATGAATATTTTATGCTTATTTTATATTAAAAAAAATTATTTTCAAGTATTAAACAGCTTACATTCACTTTGATATATTTTAACTAAACTTGTAATAAAGAGCCTAAATGAAGGTTTTCTGTCTTCAAAACTAATAATTAAAATTTTATTGCTAATCAAACGACTACTATGTGTTTTATTGCCTTTGTAACTCTTTTTATTTAAGCTTCTAAATTAAGAACATACGTTCATAATATGTTTCTTCAGCAAAAATCTAACAGTGGACTAAACGGAGTACAAAGGAAATTATTCCGTAATAAGGCAGAAGAGAAATTAGATTAAAGCCGTACATTGCAAGAATAATGATTACAATATAGAAATCCACATATTAAATAATTAAATGCTATGGTAATAATACTCGTAGATTTTTGGTTGATTAATCATATTCATGTTACACATGAATATGATTAATCAACATAAACAACGAAACTATCCATACAATAAGTCCATTCTCAGGGATTCGAATTTCGGCCGAACTACCAGTACTCAGTGGTTTCATTCATTTAACTACTGATGACCCAGTGTGAGAAAATCAGAAACTTTCGAAAAGCACTTTTTCTCGCAATATATGCATTTTATTTCTAATCATTTTTCAAAAGCTTTGTCAGTGTCTGTCAAAATACATTTTGAAGCGTGGACTGCAGGCCATTAGCATGAGAACTGCTATAAGAGCGATATGTCTGTTTATTTGTCCGTATGTGTTTTGGTAATTTGTGTCAAATTATATATTTTACTCTATTGTATCCATAGAAAATAGAGGCAGCCTTAGCAAATTTCATATGGATATAATAGAAATATAATAGAAATATATAATAGAGGTATAAAGAAATAATAGAAAAGTCTACACATTAACTGATCGGTGTGCTGCCCATTAGATCATTAAAACACAAAGCAAGAAATCGTTATTTCATTACATTTTCTCCCAACCTTAATACAACTTGAAGGAAACTGGATAACTAACTCTCATATGTCAAATCCTAGTTGAGATAAATTATCTCTCAAGATGTATAATTTGCTGCAGAGAAGAAAACTGGGCTTGAAATCAGACAGCAAGAAAATATACTATGCTTTTTATGTGAAAATACCTCCAACGTTCACCATCAGAGAGATCAATTGCAGTGCAAAGCTACCTTAATTGCTTATAAACGCGGCTTGATTATTAAAGTGAAGAAACTATTATTGGATTATGTAAGGAATAAAATATGAATTTGCTACTTAAAATAGTCCATTTATCTTTTAAAGACTGATGGAATTAATTTAGGTTTTTTTGGGAAAACTTTTTTTATTTTATTACTTATTTTATTACTTGGTGATGCAAGAGAAAAAGAAAATTTGTAAAACTTATTTAAAACCATTATTTTAAATTTATTCTTCTTTGTATTTGCTATTTTGTGCCAACTTCCACAAATTTGCAAATTAAATTAAGCTTGAATAATATGTAATGTTGCGCGGTCCCAACCTGCACGCAACAATAGTGGTAACTTCTATGAACTGGAAAGTACACAAAGTCTTGAGAAGGGTTTAAATCCCTTTTTATTCAACTTTAGAAATTACAGATGCGTGCTCTTGACGCTCACAAACTACGCCGACCCGGCGGTAAAATAAAAATAAGAAACTAAAAATGAATAATAACAAGTTACTACCTACGAAGCTTTTAAACGTAACTAACCTAACCGCGTTCTGAGATACAGCTGATATTTCAGCAAACTTTGGAATATTAAGTTGAAAGATTCAACTATCTGCCGAGGCAAGCACACAGGTCGAAACGCGCGGTTCTTCAATTTCTGCCTAGCCACCTTCACGCTCGTGAAGCAAGAAAAGCACACTTTCGAACTCGTTTCCCTTCTATTTAACTCAAATTACTTCCGCTGACAATTTGAATACTTCGCGCGTTCTACTAAAATTTATATACTCTGGCATTGGTGATTCCAGAGGAAAGTAAGGCTTGACAGGAAAGATATCTTAAAATAAATGTTAGTTAAAATAAATATAAACCCTACAAATGAATGCATTCAATATTCAGTGAAAATGGTTTGGCAACACCAGCTGAAATGTTAATCTTACGGTTGAACTATCTTGAATGACGTATTACTTGCTGCTATTTTGGAGATATATTTTTAGTGTTTGGTTACTTATTTTGTTTTATGTTAGAGGTTAGCATTTTTTTAATTGATTATGGCGATGCATACAATGATATCCACCAAAGGGATGGATGCCCCATGGAGAACGTTCCAAATGGCTAGTATGAACTTTACACATGGCGCAAACCGCAAAAACACCCATGCAGCCAGCTGGTTCGCTGCGATTTTAACCTCGAACCGAACTACCAGTGTTCTGCGACTCCCCAGTTACTGTGTCTAGAAGCGAAGGAAAGTTAGGCGAAGGAAAGCTAGTCGAAGCCAAATTTTGGTAGACCTAATTTAGATTGCGCTTTCAGTAACTTTTTGACACCGTAGAAGTCATCAAAACAAAGACGATTGCCAAACTTTGGAAGATACCACGACAAGAACTTTCATCGTTGTTTCCAGCAATGGCAGAAGTAGTGGAGTGTGTTCTGAAGGAGCCTATTTGGAAGGCAACTAAGTAAATGTGGTGTTAAAGAGTTACAATGAAATTACGAAAACTTTTTGACCGCCCTTCGTATTAAAAATTTACATCTTTCTTTTATAGTATCTCTAATTTATGTATAATATATAATATCTAAAGTATCTCTAACTCATGTACTTTGCACTACATTCAATTTGTATATTGCTTTGTAATATCCTAACCGATAACTTTATGGTGCTATACAAGCAAAACAATATAATAACTCATAATTATAAGATATAAACATTAATTACAATAATGATGCAAATATGTTAATGTTTTCCCTATTACAGTAAGTAATGTTTTTAACTCTTACAGCAATCAAAACGAATTACGAAATTTAACGACATAAATAAATAATTGAAATAAATTCAGTCCTTTAATTCCATTAGACATAATATATAGTTGGTTTGCAGTACCATAAATAAATAAATAATCTCCGAACTTTTCAGTTTTTCGGTTGGACGTATTAATACTTCCAGTTTGTAAACTAGGTATTGTGATTTACGATTTTGTAAACACATTGATTACTTATTCCTTTTTAAAACTGCTAATTTTTTTTGACTTGCGTATATTTTCTAATTTCTTCCACATGTTGAACAAAACTCAGTATTTTATTTATTTATTATTATTATTATTTTTTTCCCAATGATCGAAAGCTAAATAGTAGAAAAATAGTAGAAGTGAAGTACTTTTGAAGTGCTAAATAGTAGAAGTGAAGTTGTTTTCTTTACATATGAATTGTCTTGGCAGTGAAAATACATTTACAGTATTTATAAACCGAAAACAACTGAATACAGATATCTATTCTTTCGCTATACGAGAGACGGATAACATTGACATAATATTTCATAATCATAATCATATAATAGATAATATTTCAGCATCATAATATTTTTATTCAAACAGCAGTAAACATAACGTTTAGTTTAAGGAGACTCATACACCTTAAAACCCATAAGACCTTCGAATATGTGACTGTTGCAATAATTGGGATAAATTATTTATTTTAAAAGCAATTACTTCCAACATTTTACAGATGACTACATAATATAGCTGTTTTCTGAAATAGTGATCAGAACGTTTGTGTTGCCACAAATAGTTTTATAATTTAATCCACTTTGTGACAAAATTTTCGTCATGTTTCCATCTTGCGCGCACAGTTTAAAACATTCTGTTGCATAATTTAATTCCGTATTTAATATGTAGCTTGTATACCATTTGGAAACTACTGTGAACCAAAAATTCTAAGAATTTTATGTTAAATTTTTATTTTACTTGGATTTGAGTTTATAAAATGTATTTTATTAAAAAAATCTAATGTTTTCGTGCATAAAATTTTTTAATATTAAAATATTCATCCGATTTTTGGTTCAGTTAGAAAATAGTGCCCATATAAAGAATTCCATCAAATTTCAAGTATGTACCATTAGCCATTTTTAAAATACCATGCGCGTAAGGTTGAAACATGACGAAATATTTTGTCACAAAGCAGATTAAATTACAAAAATATTTGTGGCAACACAAACTTTCTGGTTACTAGTTCCCAAAGCAGCTATATTATGTAATCAGCTGTAAAAAGTTGGAAATAATTGCTTTTAAAATAAGTAAAATATCCCAATTCTTGCAACAGTCTCATATTCGAAGATCATAAGGAGTTTAAGGTTTATGAGCCCCCTTAAAAGCGTATATTATAAAATGGTTTTAAATATACTACACTATTTGTTTTTTAAAATACAGGTAATTTAATTCTATTTGTTTTTTAATAATTCGTAATTCATGCCCATAATAAACATTTAAAAATATATATAGTGAGTAAAAGCAATCTTAAACTGACGTAAATTTTGAATAAAACTAGATCATCTTCAGAAGTAAAATAATTTTTATATTATGTTTTTCTTCTACTTAATAAACCTAGCTTTTGAACACTGAAAGTAAAATGTGACCTATTGTATAATATAAACCAGTTGGTAGTCAATAATAATAACTTAAAAACATTACTGCACATCTTTTCTAATACAGGTAGAATATCATCATCACTAAACCTCTGAATTTGACACTGATGATACTTTAAATACGTTGATACAAATGTCACAATATTGTATACTATATGATTTGTCTAATAATGATTATCCGTTGTTTACTGATTGTCTTACTAGAATCTTTCTCATAAAAATTCGTGTAGAATTATATTGTATTTTTATATCCATTTATTGGTTGAAATTCCGTATAATATCAGACCTAATTTTAACCCAAGACAATAAATGTAATTATACATAATATCTAGAGTAAATTTCGTGAAAAAAGTATTAAGATGTAAATAAAAAATAGATGAAACTGATTTTATTTTACTGATAAAAGTGTATTTAAAAGAGAAATTATATAAAGAGGAAAAATGTTTCTAAACGAAATTAATTTATATAAATGAAGAGATTTTCTTAAATATGCATATTTAGACCAAATATATATACTTTTCTAAAGAGACACACAAATGGAAAAATATTTCCTTTTTTCCAAACCCAATTAATTATCACATTTCTTTAAAATTCTTTTAAAAATAATTTTTCTTTACAATTAATTGTTAGGCTAATTTCTTAAAAAATATAAAATAACTCCTAAATTATACAGTCATTTAATATAAATAATTGAATGTTTAATAAAGTATAAAATAATTAGTGAAAAAAAGATGAGTTTTTTTAATCAAACAGCTAATAACAAAGCAATAATTACCTGATGCCGTATGAGAAGATTCAATTCCTCCCTTTGTGGTAGTTTTCAAGTCAACACCGTGATCAACAGTTGGCAATTTCAACGCAAGTTCGTTAAGGTTCTTATAACAGCAACAGCTGTGCTCATCCATTATAGGCCTAACAGTCGTAACCTAGTTTTTTAATACTTTTCTTAATATTACTACTTAAATATCAACAGATCTGCTTCAGATGCAACTCAAAGAAACTTTCTCCACCTCATAACAACTATGCTGAGAATTTGCTTGTAACAGCATGGATGAAGAGTTCAACATCGTGGGGATTGTTGACGTTAACCACGCATGCGTCGCTCTCATGCTTTCGAACCAATAAGAATCGGGAGGGGAGTCGAGTCAAGAATTTGGGGCAATGGGGGAAAGTGATGAGATTTAATTCTTTACCGCCAATAGCTTACATTTTGCATACAGAGAGCGTTTGGAACAATTTTAAATTTTTACAAAACAGAAATGTAACATCTTGTTTTGTTATTTTATTTGTAAGTATTGTATGAGAAAATTATTTCGACTTTCAGGTATTTCCCATTTGCAGAATATAACTGATCAAAGCGCTTGCAAGCATGTCAATTTATAATCATTTGGCGAAGTGTCTTCAGTTCCTTGTACAAATTGAAAGGAGTTACGCGAAAAATTTCGGGTATCGTATTTTAACGGAAATAGCCATTTTGATGGTTCTTGAATCCATATAAGAGATTTTATTTTGCGTGACCTTTGTATACAGTGTCTCAAAAAAAGTGATGGGACACTTGTGCTTTACAAAAGGAAACTTCAATAAAATAAATTAAAAAAACATGTAAACTTTTTTGTGGGTGTGTTTCATACTTAAATTTAGTAACAATTATTACATAAAATACATTTTCTCAAAATATTAAAATATTAATTTAATAAAAATAAAATTGTTTAGAACGGAGCAGAAAATGGCTCACTTAAGTGATGGGAATGGGGTAAAATCACTATGCAACAAAAATCGTCTGAAGTAAGCAATAAAAATATCTTTTGGGGTATTTATTTTTACTCAAAAGCAATTGCCAATAATTTATAAAATCGTCTGCAGTATTTCTCTCCAGTTTGTTTTGGAATTTTTGTGTTTTTTAGCTCTGTGCAGCCATGAATGCTAAACGAAAAGAAACTTTGCCTGGAATTCGAAAATTAGTTATTAATTTGCATATTGAACGTGGAAAATCTATTAGAGAAACTACTGAAACAGTTACCTTCACTCATTCAACAGTTTTCAATATCATTAAACGATATAAAAAGAATCATATGATTCAGGATAAAAGAAGACCTGGCCGACCATCAAAGCTATCCAATGGAATAAAGCGAATTATCGTTCGAAATATTAAAAAAAAATCCGAGAATGAGTGCTCCTAAAGTTGCTGCTGATTTACAAGCATTATATGGAGTAATTGTTAATCCTGAGACTATTAGAAGAGTAATTCGATCTGCTGGATATCACGGTAGAGCAGCCAGGAATAAATTCTTCGTAAGTGAAAAGAATAGAAAACTCAGACTGGCTTTCGCAAAATCCAACATAAATATGAATTCTGATTACTGGAATGAAGTTATATTTGCTGATGAGAGCAAATTTAATATTTTTAGTTCTGACGGTAGAATCTTGGTGTGGAGAAAACCCAGGGAAGAATTTCGCAAACAGAACTTGTCGTCCGCTGGAGTTGCTAATCTTGTTTTTATTGACAGTATAATGGATCAGTACAAGTATATTGACATTTTAAATCAAAATTTGAAATCTTCAGCACGAAAATTGAACCTTCATAACGATTTTAAATACCAGGACAATGACCCCAAGCACAGTGCTTTGAACGTTAAACTCTGGCTGCTGTATAACTGTCCTGAAATAATAAAAACACCCCCACAATCTCCACAATTAAATCCCATAGAGAATATTTGGCAAGAATTGGAATCAAGAATTCGCAAACACACCATTTCTTCAAAACAACAATTAAAATCGGTGCTTCAAGAAGAATGGGGTAAAATCACTCCAGAAATCACAAAAAAATTAGTCGAATCCATCCCAAGAAGATTAAATCATGTTTTAAAAGTAAAAGGAAATCCAACAAAATGTTAAAACCTTTTAAAAGTAAAATATTTGGATAAATATTTGATGGAAAAGTAAGTGTCCCATCACTTAAGTGAGCCATTTTTCTGCTCCGTTCTAAACAATTTTATTTTTATTAAATTAATATTTTAATATTTTGAGAAAAATGTATGTTATGTAACAATTGTTACTAAATTTAAATATGAAACACACCCACAAAAAATTTTACATATTTTTTAAATTTATTTTATTGCAGTTTCCTTTTGTAAAGCAAAAGTGTCCCATCACTTTTTTGAGACACTGTATATGGACAGAGTAAAGGTCTCACTTTTCCAAAACGGATTGTAAAATGGATTCAGATGGAATGTTTTTTCCGTGATATCTGTACGTACGTACGTACAGATATATATATATCCCGCATAACTTAAAAACTTAATATATTCCTTATAAATTAATATATCCCGCATAACTTAAAAACAATTATCCGTAAAAATTTGAAAAAGTTAGCCGTAGAAATTTGGTATTTGGGACTGCTATAACGCCTAGTTATGCACCTCTATTTTCTGTTGCAATCGGCAATACAAAACATACGAATATATATATATATAATAATTAAAATCCCATAGTCAAAAATACACTTAAAATTCTAACTGTATGTTCTTTTCATTTTTAATGGCGACGGTCTCTTATTTGAAAGTACGTGGAATTAAATCCACAGCCCCGTAGTCAAGTTGTTTTTCCCGCCTTTTCTACACGTATAGTTATAGAATGTTCTGGAGATATTTAAAGCGAACTGGAATGGCTGACGTCATTTCTTGGAAGCTCCGCCTTTCCAGAGGCTATAAAAGGAATATCGGGGTCTTTTCTTAAATGTAACGATGCAGTAAACTTCATACAAAAAGTTATTAGTAATTCGTTTTTATTTACTCCGGAGATCAGATTTTTTGTAACTGCTATTTCCCCTGAAATATAATAAATGGATCCTGTTTTTTAAACTTATCATCTGATAATTTAAGCTACGACTACACCTATGATTCTTCACCAATCTATTTATTCCGGACAAAAGCTGGTACATCATATATATATATATATATATATATATATGTAAGATATAACAAAATATGATAGCTGTTTCAAAATATAATTGATGATCTCAAAATTCAGTGGAACTCTCAACAGCTTACGATACTGCGTAGATGACCGAGAAGACAGTAGTGGCTTGAAGGTGGCAGAGTGGAAAGCGTGATTACGCAATTTAGCACAACGTATCTTGAAAAATCACAATCTTTATTTTTTTCCACGCATATCAAATCATCCTTTTTCAGACAAGTTATAGTACTTTCATAGGAAGAAGGCTGGGAGTGGGAAAGTTTCAGTTCCAATAGTTTTGGTTTAGAATTAATTTGATTGGACAAGAGGTATCTGCATTAAAACGTTACGTAAGATAGAAAACACTGGAACCTGTGAGAAGAGATGAATTTAGGGGTATATCATCAAATTTAGAATGTTAATTTTGAGATCATCAATTATATTTTGAAACAGCTATCATATTTTGTTATATCTTACATATATATATATATATGATGTACCAGCTTTTGTCAGGAATAAATAGATTGTTGAAGAATCATCAATGTAGTCGTAGCTTAAATTATCAGACGATAGTTTTAAAAAACAGGATCCATTTATTGTATTTCAGGAGAAAATAGCAATTACAAAAATCTGATCTCCGGAGTAAATAAAAAAGAACTACTAATAATATTTTGTATGAAGTTTACTGCATCGTGACATTTAAGAAAAAGCCCCGATATTCCTTTTGAGAGTCTTTTTATAGCCTCTGGAAAGGCGGAGCTTCCAAGAAATGACGTCAGCCTCGTCAGTCAATCCAGTTCGCTTTAAATATTTCGAGAACATTCTAAAACTGTACGTGTAGAAAAGGCGGGAAAACAACTTGACTACGGGGCTGTGGATTTCATTCCACGTACTTTCAAATAAGAGAACGTCGCCATTAAAAAATAAAAGAACATGCAGTTAGAATTTCAAGTGTATTCTTGACTATGGAATTTTATTATTACCAATATATATATATATATATATATACAGAGAGAGAGATAGTTATAGTAACACATCTTCACTGACCTTAAAGGGTTTTACTTGATCAGGAACTTTTAAATCCAACAGACACAAAGAGAATTATTGCTAAAGCAACTGGAAACCATGGAAAGTTTTTTTTAATAACCTTCTTCATTAAACAGAAATTAGAATATAAGTATACGTTCCTGTGTTGATAATATTAAAGACAACTCGTTGTGATTTATTTAAAGAAACAGTCAAATTTCTGTTTAAAACTTAGAATAGTAGTCAAAGACTATACAATTAAATTTAAATCTAAGCTGGCTCAAAAATTCTAACCTGCGAATCAAATTCAAATGCCGGGAGCTATAAAGCAAAGTCGACCAGCTGCAACTTAGCAGAATTGGCAGAACTAACGTAATAAGCGAGCACAGGTCAGAAACAAGCTGTGTCTAACAATTCAAAAACGTTATGCTTAAATACTATCTAACTATTATTTTTGTTATTTATTAAAAAACTACTATGAAACTAGTTTGCATTCTGGTGCGAAAACGGTAAGGAGAAGCTATAGTAAAGACTCAAATTATAATAAACTGATTTATTTAATAATAGAATAATAGAATCTCCACCTAAGCATAGGCATAAAGAAGATTACATTAAATTGATTTCTGTATTCATAAGTTGCATTGTGAAATCTGTAGTAAACAACTACTGGAATTATAAAAACCCATTTCGTGCAACAGTTCCACTGGTACTGATGAGTGATGAATATCTATAACGAAACACGCAAATGATAACTCGCAATCTTCGCAATATAGTGAGAATTATACGAACTCTTATAGCCAATTTTTATCACTTAATCCCTCCCCCTTTCCCGTCAAAAATTATGACAAGGAGTCACGACACATTTGGACGTAAATCTCAGAATGTCCGTGCGGAGACAATTAGTTTTATGGCGTTCATAAAAAATAAAATCCTCCAGTTTTACACGCAAATATCAATGAGAATTATGGCTGACCATAAAACATAGCGTACAATGCATGCGATAAAACAAACAATGTAAAATCTACACAGATTGTAACTTCACAGTGTATAAATATTATTACCTTATTCGCTTCGGTTCTATATGCAGCCTTTATCCATGCATAAACGAAGCACACAAATTGTTCCGCATAGATAATGATTTTATTGTGCATTTTATGGCTTTACGGTAGAGATACTCATTGAAATTGGCTAATGAAGTTGTAAGACGTAAAGAGTTAGCTCGTCCGGCATTAAATCTAAGGGAGGGTGGACACTTTTAATAGCCCGTATGGATAAAGCACTTACGTAAACATCTAAAGGTTCATGACGGCCCATTGGTAGCTAGGATTATTTATACTGCTTATATGCATGCTTCATAGCTGTCTTTTAGTCGATAGACGGAATAATATATATTCCTGTTTGAGTGATTCCGACAGCGAAAAATCGCATAACGCATCCTGACATGAGGTCGTTTGATATGTATGTGAAGTAACACGAAAACGTACCTTGATGAAGATCTAAAACACACTGCTAAAATGTCATATTTAGTTCTCATCATAGAGTTGAAATAGGATTCATTAAATGTAAACAGAACGAGTTCATATTAAAATCATCGATTTGTTAGTTTACTCCGTCTATTGAATAAGATACCGTCTAACGATGTCCTCATTTAAGGATGTCATAGGATAATTTATAAATACTGCTTAGTTAAGGTATGCTAAGGCTAGAATGCCTTAGATTATCTTAATTAAGTTTAATTCAATAAAAATAAATTAAAAAGCGCAATTCAATAAAATAAGGGTACATTTACTTCCTTGTACGAAGTAAAAAGGAAGTATTGTAATCGCGAAAAGTTTCAGGCAGTATATTTCAACGAAAATATCCATTTTGACCACTATCGAATGCAATTTAACGATGTTTTTGCGTGATATCTGTACGTAAGGACAGAATAAAATACTCTTTTCCTTCAAAAAAATTATAAAACTGCTTTAAAATTAATTCTGAAGAGAATTTTTCGTGGCGTCTGTACGAACGTATGTACGTACGTTCTTACGTACGTATCTCGCATAACTCAAAAACTAGTAGCCTCAGACGTTGAAATTTTGTATATTATAGGACTAGTATAACATGTAGATGTGCACCTCGTATTTTGGTTGCAATCGGCCGCACCAAACGTATATAAATATATTTATATATATATCCACTCTGTTACCCGGCTCATTGATCTCAGTTTCTTTACTCTTATATGTTTGTAAATTGTACATTTTTTGCTTTAAAAATGATTGAATTATGTTGTTCTTATCTTCCGGTTAAGGTTTTTATGCCTTTAGTAAATCTGTATGCAATATGTTTAGAATTATCAACAATTTTAAAATTGTTTAAGTGCCGCTAAGCCTAATAATGTTTTTGATGGCGGCTATTGCTCTTGTTTACATTTGAAACAGCAGGATAGCGGATTTGTTGCCAATCTACAGAAACTTAGCTTCGCAACAACAAAGATAACGCCTTCATTTATTATTGCGAATTAAATCATGCTTAATTCTTTCTGGAAATTTTTCGAGAAAATAAGTGTTTAAGATTTACTTCGTAATTTTTAATATAGATATTTTGAGTTTTTATATATTTTTGCCTTGTCGCGAAGTGAGATCTGAATTAATAATTTCTTTTACACATCGTTTTAGATTTATTGTAGTATTTGAATAGAACATGTGGCAACGATTAGATAATTCTATTCTTTAAATGATATAAATTTTGTGTATTATGAGTTATAATATGAACGAAATATATAAGTTAACTGTTATATCTTCCGGTTAACATGTTCTTATCTTCCGGTTAAGGTTTTAATGCCTTTAGTAAAACTGTACGTAATATTTTTAGAATTATCAACAATTCTAAAGTTGCCTAAGTGCCGCTAAGCCTTTTTTATATGGCGGCCATTAATTTTTACATTTGAAACAGAGACTTGTTGATTTGTTGCCAATCTAGAGGAACTTAGCTTCGCAACAACAAAAATAACGCATTCATTTATTATTGCCAATTAAATCATGCTTAATTTTTTCTGGAATGTTTTCGAGGAAATAAGTGTTTAAGATTTACTTCGTAATTTTTAATATAGATATTTTGAGTTTTTATGCATTTTTGCCTTTTCGCGAAGTGAAAACTGAATTAATTAAATGAGAAATACTCAATCGTCTGTGAAAAACTGTTTCTTTTTTGTTTTGTTTGCTTAATTTCTTTTATGCATTATTCTACGTTTATTATAGTATTTGAATAGAACATGTGGCAACGATTAGATAATTCTATTCTTTAAATGATATAAATTTTGTGCATTATGAGTTATAATATGAACGAAATATATAAGTTAACTGTTATATAATTATTGGAATATAGGACAGTTAACTTAGTTTCCGTTAAATAATTATTATATGAGTTAACTATCATATAATTATTAATACTGTTAAGTGAATCTAGCGCCAGAGTGTCGCAATGGTAAACAAATACTAGAGGGAATTTTAAAGAATGCATTTATTCTATTGCGGTTTATGCGCTGTCGGCGAAGTAGATTTAATTCAATCCAATAAGTTTAAATGAAATGCAAGAAAAAATGCGTATAATTTAATATTCCGTACAAGGAAGTCATGTGGTGTACACATCAGATTTTTTCTGTTCAGTATAATGTATTACTTGAACACCTATAACAATTATTCAACCGTGCTTCTACACAATGGTTTAAATTACGTAGTAAAATACTTTTTTATTTTAGCAGCTTCATCTCTATTTTAGCATCTTTCGGAGTCATGAAATGAAGCAAGGATTCTTATCTTAGTACGTTAAAGCAATGCTCTTAAACATATTCGCAAAGTTAACTAAAGGTGCAGTTATGATTGCGTTCCATTCAAAAAAATGTGTGTCGACCTTATAAGGTATTTCTATCACCTTCTTAGCATGCCTTCGTGGTATAATGGTCAGCATGCTCGGTGCGTATTTGAGAGGTCCGTGGTTCGAGTCTCGGCGAGGACATTACTCATTTTTTCAATTTCCTGACATTGAAAAATTCTAAGTAATCATCTACAGTGAACTAAAAGGTGTGAATGATGATTCTTCACCACCGAGATTTGTCGATTGGCTTCCCCAATCTCCACTCGTCTTTTTAAAGTGGGAGTATATAAGGTATTTCTCCCGCCTTCTTAGCATACCTTCGTGGTGTAATGATCAGCACACTCGGCGCGTATTTGAGAGGTCCGTGGTTCGAGTCTTGTCGGAGGCATTGCTTATTTTTCAGTTCTCCTGCTTATCAAAAAAAACCTTATGTCTCTACAACCTTACAAACACGTCTATGGCCTGGATACTGGCAAAGGTTTTAGGTGTAAGATGTCAGCATTTTTAGAAGTGTCAGCATTCGAGTGCTTGATGTAAATAGAATAATTCTCTTGCTGTTTGAACATTTTATTTTAAGACATTTTTATGAATTTATTATAAGTTTTTATATCATATACTCAAGAACCTGTATAATAAGGTCACTGTTCCATTATATATGTTAAGTGAATTTGCTTAGGAGTTCTACTGCTTCATTTATGATGCATTCAAACAGATTCTTTTTATATTTTAATGCGAGTACCATTGTTACAGCTTCTGCTTCAGCCTAAAATTTATCAAGGATTTTTAGGCCGATGCACCGTTATATAACGATTCTGTCTGAACTTACGAGGCTCTTCAATTTGTATAAATTAGGTAGTGGTACATGAATTGTTAATTATTTATATCTGAGAACATGAGGGAAATCGGTTGCAAATAAAGATACTAGTCAAAAGGCTTTGGTAAAAATTTAATTTAACGTGTGATAATGATTAATTTACTCAAATACGTAAACAAAAGATAATGAAATGTTAAAAAAACGGCTGTTACAAGAAACCTAAACGTCGTTTGCGTCTGCAGATGTAAAACAATGTTACTGAATTCTTTAATTAAAAAAAACCTTTCGTGTATAATTCATTGAAAATTTTGTAAGATTATACTTGATCTTTTACTAGATCTTTTGCCCCATAACCTAATAACAGCTTATATTCTTAGGAAGCATAAACTAACTAGACGTTAACACACTGTTTAAGGAATTATTCTTAAGTATGACAAAGCCCAGAGAAAAGGTGTAAAAAACCCTTTATTAACTCAATATTATTCACAAATGGCACCGAGTGGTGCTTTCAAAAGCCGACACCTTTTGCTTAGCTCAAAAGGTAACGAGTAACATAAAACAGAATAGAATTCAGTTAGTTTAATGACTTTTCACACATTGCTAAACGCGCAGGCAGGCTTCAGCTCGTAAAAGTGGGCGTAAACAAGCCGAATGGTTAGAAGCACTCAGCGCCGCGTAAATGTAATCCTGCTAAATCAAAGGTAACAACAGGTAGACGCAACGTGCTCTAAAAACACCTTCCAGAACATTCCCTTAAATATTAGCTTCTTTCTACCTCATTTTAAAAAGAATACGCGCGCGCTTACTCGCAGGAAAGCGTGGGTTAGGAGCGAGATCGATAGGAAAGCTTGCTTCGAAAGAAAATTAACTGTTAAGTAAGTTCAATAAATCCCCACAACCCTACCAGATAGATAGCGAGTTATCATAAGTGAGTATGTCTGAAATAGTATGACAAAGACTTGGAAAGGTTTTAAACAACCTCGTTTATTACGCAGAACATTTAACATAAGGTGGATGTCTTTATACTATAAATAACCACTTCTTTTTGGTGACACAAATTAAACAATAATAATGAAATAAAATAAATCATAAAAAAAATCTGAAATGCTTCAGATTTTAAATTACGTCCAAAGGGGCGTTTTTTTAACGTTTTGTGCGTTACCTTTATTTATTAAATATCATGTTCTTTGCACTTAAACTATAAAATTCTGTTCAATAGCAATGCCACAAAATAATTTTAAAATGATTCTATCCTTAGAATTTCCGATACACAGTTCCGCGCGCTGGAGATAAAAGGTTTTTTTTTTTTCGGTAGAGTGTTGCCATTGCTCGCTTTGAAATCCTTGATTTTGTTAATCAAAAATTCCTTAAAGTTTTACAAAATATGAAATCAATAATAAAATAAATTCCAAATTTCAAATTTGGTCTTCCACATGTCCATATTCGTAGGAGGATGACGTCATTCAAAATTCGATGGCTCTATGTACCGTTGTTTTATCACAATGCAAGAAATATACATACATTGATGCATATTTTTCATTATTTAATTTCTTCAAATATAATGCAAAACTCTAACGTTTGGTGGCAACAGTTTGAAAAGTGAAATGGACATTTATAGTGATTCAACGCAAAATCTAAAAACGAAACCTATAGTCCTTCAGGGACAAAAAGCCTTTGGACTAATAAAATTCGAACGTTGATAAGTCGTTTACGACTACACAGATACAATAACTTAAGCTATACGCTGGCTCAACCTAACTTTACTTGTGAATGAGTTTAAATCAATTGGTTGCTAGAGATCTGAAAAGTGAGTATAATTATATTTAGTAGACATGCGGAATTCTAACAACTCCCTACGAGAGCCAGAAACTCTCTCTCTCGATCCAAAGTCCTCAGCTTAAATACAAGTTAGATTGCACTCTGGTGAGGAATACGGACAGAAGAAGTTACAGGAAAGTTCAAAATCTTTTAATACCTCTCTAGTTTAAAATAAGAACCTTACACAGTGCACGTGAGGAAAATAAATATTTCTATGCTGATATCATATTACAGAGTGGAAAGATAATTTATTCTGAAACATTTCTTAAATGTTATCGTTCGAAATTAAAGTAATACATAACGCCTTTATATTCCATATATTTTTAATTGCAGTAAAGTGAGCTAAAAATATGAATTATATTGAAATTATATTTAAAGATATTGCAATTAATGTGATACAAAAGAATTAAAATTTCTCTTCTGTGTAATTTATTAATCTGTAATTCGTTCGTTATCAACCGCATAAAATGAAACTGTAAGTTTTACTTTCTTCCAAAGCTATTTATACTTACTCTGATATTTTTCTGCATTTTCTCAAGAAACTTCTTATTTTTGTTAAGAAAAAAACGCTTTACACTTTAAGATGATAATAAAGTTAGTAATCGTGTGGTTATTTATAATTATAGTACATATATAAGATTCATTCCAAAAGTTGAACTAAAAAGTATTGGTATAAATATTAAGAATTCATAAACTTTTAATATTACTATGAAATTTAACCATTCATATTTCTTTTACGGGCTGGAAATTAAAAAAAGTAATTGTAATAGGTGACTAGACTGCAATAATTGATAGCCAGATAAATACAGGGTGATTATAAATTGTTTTTACAATTTAAGAGGGGTGATAGTACTCATCCAGATGAGTAATAATTACCATAGAACATAGGGTCGCATTCCACTCTGAGAGACAGAAAAGAGGAATACTAGAATTCCAACCATCTACAGTGTTGGGAGACCGAATGAACGATACCAAAAGTTGCACAATCAGTTCAGTGAAAAACTCATAGAAAGTGTACAAAAGAGAAAAATCTGATGTGTACATCACATGAATTCCTTGCACGGAATGTTAAATTATACGCATTTTTTCTTGCATTTCATTTAACTTATTGGATTGAATTAAATCTACTTCGCCGACAACACATAAACCACAGTAGAATAAATGCAGTCTTTAAAATTCACTCTATTTGTTTACCATAGCGACACTCTGGCGCTAGGTTCATTTAACAGTATTATATTTCGTTCATATTATAACTCAGAACGCACAAAATTTATATCATTTAAAGAATTATTTAATCGTTGCCACATGTTCTATTCAAATACTATAATAAAGCTAGAACGATGTATAAAAGAAATTAAGCAAACAAAACAAAAAAGAAACAGTTTTTCACAGACGATTGAGTATTTCTCATTCAATTAATTCAGTTCTCACTTCGCGACAAGGCAAAACTACATAAAAACTCAAAATATCTGTATTAAAAATTACAAAGTAAATCTTAAACACTTATTTCCTCGAAAAAATTCCAGAAAGGATTAAGCATGATTTAATTCGCAATAATAAATGAAGGGTTTATCTTTGTTGTTGCGAAGCTAAGTTTCTCTAGATTGGCAACAAATTTACTACTCCGCTGTTTCAAATGTAAACAAGCAATGGCCGCCATCAAAAACATTATTAGGCTTAGCAGCACTTAAACAACTTTAAAATTGTTGATAATTCTAAAAATATTGCATACAGATTTACTAAAGGCATAAAAACCTTAACCGGAAGATAAGAACAACATAATTCAATCATTTTTAAAGCAAAAAATGTACAACTTACAAACATATAAGAGTAAAGAAACTGAGATCACTGAGCCGGGTAACAGAGTGGATATATATATAAATATATTTATATACGTTCGGTGCGGCCGATTGCAACGAAAATACGAGGTGCGCACATGTTATAGCAGTCCTATATACAAAATTTCAACGTTCTGAGGCTACTCGTTCTTGAGCTATGCAAGATACGTACGTACATACGTTCGTACAGACGCCACGAAAAATTCTCTTCAGAATTCATTTTAAAGCAGTTTTATCATTTTTTTGGAGGAAAAGAGTATTTTATTCTGTCCTTACGTACAGATATCACGCAAAAACATCGTTAAATTGCATTCGAAAGCGGTCAAAATGGATATGCTGCCTGAAACTTTTCGCGATTACAATGCTTCTTTTTTACTTCGTACAAGGAAGTAAGAAACCGAAAGCTTGGTGTTAGAGCGTTAATTCGAGCTCAGACTTTGATGGCAAACATTTAAATGCATTTGGGTGCACATCTATGGCCATTAGACATTTCTCGCTGGCTTTCTATAAACCAGAGCCTTTCTGCGCGTTACTTTATCCTGTGAGCCGTTAGGCTAACGTAACTTCATTTGATCTTAATTCAACGTTACTTGTTTAAGTTAATTCAGAAGTGTTGCCTTGTGTAAATCCAAGTTGGATTATTGTTACTTTTTGTGATAAAATAACAGGGCTATTTACACCCTTCTGTTGATTTGGTATGACTACAGTTAAGATAAAAGGAGTATTCCCTTATAGTCTTTTTAGAACTCATGAGTTTATGCTACCAAAAAAAGTGAGACTCTATACCTTGATGAATTTATTACAGATGATGGCTTAGTACACAAAAAGAGAAAAAAAATCAACAAAGTTAACTTAAGAAACAGAAAGAGAGAGATAATACCTTTTTTCTAATTATTTATATTAATGGCATATCTGCTAACTAAGAATATGAAGGACTAAGAACTAACTAAGAATTTTTATGAAACGTCAACGTTTTCTTTAAAAAGTACTAAAAAAACTGTTTAGTAGCTGTGTATGGCATAAATATCATGTTCATATTCTTGATTTCATCAATAGTGTCAGATTATCAATATGAAATGATATTGCTTTTAAACTGAACTACTATCCTACTAATAAGCTACGCATTATTATTATAAATGAAAATAAAAGACATTTGTTATTTTTTAGTAAACAGTAACTGAGCATTGGTTTCCGAAGGGCCTCTTTCAAAACCATCACATAATGTAACATTTCTTAGATTTTAACGGAAGTGGTCATTATAATCATTGTTTGTCATTATAGGAACGAAAACATGTTACCTAGAAACATAAAAATCGCATTCACTTCAAATAAACGGCAGAAGGGAAACGAAAAACAATTTCGTGTATATTTAAGTAGCCTAGCATCACAAAAGGTTTTGGAAATGCGACAATGAATGTTACGAGCAATCATAACATCATCGATTTATTTCTTTCATTAGATTTAGCTTTGTATTTTCAATACTTCGTGAGTTAAGCAATAAACTCACAAAAAAAAAATTACGAAACTTGAGATATAATACAAGAAGATCTCTGAACTCCCATAATGGGCAACCCCTAATCGCATCTGTATTACAATAATAACATCCCCTTTTCAGACTCGCCCGAGTCGAAAAACACGCAAATAACTGTATTACGTGCTTATAGGGCATTGGAAACTGTAGCAAGGGGATTCTGAATTAATCTCCAGCATGTTGGCTTCTTAAATGACGCGTAGAAAACAGTTGCAAAATATTGTAAGCAATTAAATTTTCACTGAGCCGTCTGAACTAGTGGTACTTGATATGCCGAATCTACATTTTCAGCCATATTTGTCCACAGTGTTTTGATTTTTTTCCTCAGCGTTTTAATTGCACTGACATTACAAATTTTGTTCAGAGGAATCTTTGGAGTTGCAAAATTTTTGGAGTGCTGCCTTACATTACGTTCTTTTCGTTTACTTCTCTAACCAGTGTTGCCATTGCAACAACAATGCACGGTTCCGCACTAATACTGAAAAGCTATACAGTGACTTGATGATCACTTGCTTTTACGACCACTACTGACTATACGGGTTTGACGATAAAATGCTAAATGTTATGCTATTAGTTTCTTATTCATTAGTCTAGTACCATGTTTAAAAGTAATCCTAAAAATCTACATGATAATAACCGTTTAGTGGTCAAGTGGTTAAAACTGTTTACTCTTTTTTTAAAGTGCTAAATGCTATGATATTTTTTCTATGCTATTAGATTTTCGTTCATTAGTCTAGTACCATGTTTAAAAAAAACCAAAGAGTCTACGTGATAATAACCGTTCATGGTCAAGTGGTTAAAACTGCTTGCTCTTTTTTAAAGTGCTAAAATGCTATTTTTTCTATGCTATTAGTTTCATATTCATTAGTCTAGTACCATGATTAAAAGTAAACCGAAGAATCTACGCGATAATAACCTTTTAGTGGTTAAAACTGCTAAATATTGTTAGTTTGACCGATGTTGGAATTCTGGCGAAATATCTCATAGTTCCTCTTCCTCCTATGTATAACAGAAGTAACAGCCTATATTCTCTAGAAATATTGCTTACATAGACGTTTCTTCTCTTAAGCAAATAGCTTTCGTTAATTTCGTTTCGTGCTTTATCTTAATTAAACGCACCTAACCACACTTAATTAAGAAAGCATTAAATATTTCTCTTTGCGTAAAGGAGAGCTGCTTCGTCCGAAAATTTTTAAATTATTGCTAAAATGGGAATTTACTATTTATTTAACTAGTTTAATTCGTGGTATTAAGACTTAAAGTAAAATTATGTTCTACATGAGCAATAGTTTAATATTTTTAGAAAAATTCGATATTGAAATATTATGAATATTACTAGTTGCAAGAACTTTTTTTAGTGCAGTAGATTGCGTGTTCTTATTTTAACAATATTACTGTATTGTAAACAAAACTATCGGTGCAGATTGGAGGTCAAAATTACGTTCAATGTAAAAACAATCGTATTAAATAATTAAGTACTAATTTAAAGTTAGTTATACTATTGTTACGAATTATGTATATAGATAGATAATTTCAGTGAAATTATATTTTTCTGTATAATATAGTATTAAAATTTGGGGGAAGATACTCTGCCGGAAAATTACGAATTGTGTACATAGATAGATAATTTCAGCGAAATTATATGCAAAAAATGTTGTATTTTTTGGCGAGATATCGCCAAGCTGGCAACGCCCACTGATACCCATGAACACACGCTTACAAATGTAGACTGCGAATCTCACTTCTGACACCCAAAACTGTTGCATGCGTTAGAGTTCGAAATAGATTGAATGCACACAGGTCCGATGATAGTCTGATAAAAATTTATTTTATCAAAAGAAACGCTTTAGAATGATGGAATGTTTCGGAAAAATACTCATACAGGTGTTCACAGTAGAATCCGTAGATACATATCAAACTATGAACTACGTTAAACACAATGCAATGCACAGCGCATTGCGAAGCTCTCAAAACCCCGAAGTAGCTCTGACTGAACTAATAACTCTCAACAACAACTGAAAGTAGATGCTCTCGCTTGTCTTATATAGTTTTTACCCGGCAATAGATATAATTCCAGCACTTTCTGCTTTTCGAAATTACTGTAAGGCATGAGGCCCAGATACGGTTACAGCTAATATAGTAATCAATTCTAGTTATTCGATTACAATACTTGTTAGTACGGTGATACAGGGATCGCCAAATGTTTGCCAAATTGGTATAAAATGTTACCAAATGGTTGCCAAGTTCTGCTACTTTTGGCGATTTCTCGCCAAATTTGGCGACAAAAATTAGTTGCTAAACTCCTCGAATTAGCTAGCTAGCCGAAAACCCGACTCGACTTGCCCTTGTATTCTAATTTTTCCGACAAAGTTTTCTCTGTCTCTAGATTTTCGTGTTACATTATACAGAAAAATACTACAATTCCACATGTAATTTCATAAAAATTTATCTATCTATGTACAGAAGTCGTAGCACTATTATTTCATGCAACCACTGTAAGTGAGTATCGCTTGATTTTGACTTCGCGGTTATTTTGATGGCAAATTTAAAAAACAATTTTGTTTTAGTATAGGCATGTTCAAATAGTACACTGGTTATCATAAATTAAGGAAAAATCACAAAAATCACGATTACTGAAAAAGTTACATGTAGAATTTAATGAAACTTACCTACAATATACAACACATAGTAAGGTATCAAATAACATAAAAAGAAATTACCAGACAAATATGGTAGTATAGAAATTAGCACATGTATAAATGAACAAATCGAAGGTAACAGTTTGCTATGGGAAAAGTACCTTCAATATGGAATATGATCGCCTCTAGAAGCAAAACAGCACATACAGCGATGTGTGATGCTTTCAATTATGCGGTCTATCAGTTTCATAGGACGTGAGAGCCATTGCTCTTGCAAAGCAGTTGCAAACGCGACAAGGGTCTGAGGGTGCGGATTGAGAGCAGCTAGACGTCTCCCTAAAGCATCCCAAACGTGCTCAATAGGATTCAAGTCCGGGGATCGAGCTGGCCACTCCATGCGCACAATTGTTTCCTGTTGAAGATAATCATTTACCATGCGAGCCCTGTGTGGTCTTGCGTTGTCGTCCTGTAATAGGAAAGCATCACCTGTTGCCCCTGCATATGGGTACACATAAACAGTCATCTCTATAAATTTGAGCATTCACGGTTCCCATTGGAAAGACATGGAGGTCTGTGCGTCCACCCAAAGAGATGCCACCCCAAACACTGACACTGCTCCTTCTGTATGCATCTCTTTCACGGATGTTTGACAGATGATAATGGGTTCTATGTTCTCTCCATATCAAATAATGCCTACTATCGCTTTCTAGACTAAACCTGGACTCATCCCTAAAGAGAACCGGCCTCCATTGATCAGGCGTCCAGTGGACATGTTGTCATGCCCACTGAAAACGGTCCCTCCTATGGCGTGACGTAAGCGGCACACAAATGGCTGGTCGCCTCGCATACAGACCACCATTGTGAAGCCTTCTACGCACAGTTGACGTTGACACGAACCTTCCAGTGGGTGCAGGAAAGGAGGATCTAAGAAGAATCGGAGTTCTATTCCTGCGTGCACATAATGTCAAATATCGGTCATCAGCGCTCGTCGTAGCAGTTGGCCGTCCTTGGCTGAACCTCCTAGATGCCGAATCTGTGGTTTGAAATAGCCTCCAAAGTCTATGAACCACAGAAAGAATCACATTTAGCCATCTGGCCACTTCTGTTTGACTTTGTCCTGCCTCTAGTCTCCCAATGGCTCTCCATCGCAATTCTGCAGGCAAATGATGCCCGGAGGTCATTGTTACGAATTGGCTATCTCAGATTTCTGATGTCACTGTCACAGTGAAATATGAGGGCTTGCTCTCAAACATGAACTTTTATGCTCCTCGCAGATGACGTATTCCGAAAGCTGCGCCACTAATTTGTATATCGCAGTTTTTCTCAGCTACTCTTACTTGGCAACATATTCAAATTTTACACGGTTTGGCCTATTTTTGAGGAAGTTATCGCTATTTTAGTGATTTTTCCTTAATTTATGATAACCAGTGTATTTGAGTATTTAAACTTAAAGGCGATTGTACATCGTCTTATTAAAAAAGTTAGTGTGTTAAGAAAGATGTATCCGATATTACTAGGAAACTATCAGAAGTTCCATAGACTAGATGATTCGTTAATTTCGTATTCATATCTTTAGCAGACTAACAGCATTTACAATCAGTTACAAAATCACAGCGGGTAAGTCCTTTAAAACTCTTACAATATTGAATTCAATGAAACTTTAATCATATTATTATTCCTTATAAAGCATGCAACGAACATATATTTTGCGCTTAGAAATCTGAATTTCATGTCGCTGTTTCCATTTCTCTTTTCAAACAGAAGGACTAATTTAAAAAATATTTTTCATATGGCCGAATTCTCTTATATGAAATTAAAAATCTTTGTTTCTGATTTGTTAAACAAATTTTGATAACATGCTAAGGAAAGCAAACAAAATTAACCATGGTCAAATCGATTTCTGTTCATAATTATTTAAATGAATATGTTACCTCCATGAAAATAAAATGTACTTACTTAAAAAAATTTTAAATAAAATACGGTTAGTAAACATTAATTTTCCTTTTACACATTATGCTACTGCTAAATAAACCCCGAATCTCTAATGAACCGAACATTCCTTTTTTTTTTCTTCGCCCTTCTTTTTTCTTCCCCATTCCCATTTCTCCCCCATTTCCCTCTTTGCCTTTCTGAATCATATCAACCAAGATGCTGGTGTTACTTTTCAGACAGAAAAATAATAACTTGAATCCACAGTTCCTGCCGCAAATCTCACTCATATCATAATATTTCAAAACTAACGTTCAAATAGTTCGCAGAAGGCAAACCATAAAATTAGAACACAATAATAAGGCTTATACTGTCCTGTTGCTTGCATTTAAAAATTGAAATATAAATATAACATCTTACCTGTTTCCTACTTGAAATAAAAAAACTCCTTCTTAAATTATTTCACAAGTCGTCGCCATACTCATCTTCAAAACAACGAATAATGAAGTAAACATTTTAATATTTTACGGCTTTTTCAAATACCGAGTTAGTACTTTTGTGTATTAACAGTTTATATAAATTTTGTGAATAAATATACCATGAAAGCAAATAAATTTGTAGAATCATGCTGCGCCTAGAAGCTTGTGTTAATGTCATATGTTCTACAGCTCCTACTAGACTCGGAACGAGTTAATGATTAGTCTCGAATTAAGTTAATAAAAACTCACATATCCAGAACATAGCACTAAAAATATTTCATTACAGATGCTTCTACTAGTTACAGCTTCATATTTTTGGGTCAATGTTTAACGGGTAACATAATAATGGCATATTTAAGGCGGAGTTTGTTGCGAACCTTTCAGTTTCCTAATCGGAATTGGTATCATAATCTATTTTGATGGCGACGCTGAAAACATTTCTGTTACCTTTGAGCAATTATTCGACAGAAAGAATTCTTTTGACAATGTATTCACTGTCTGATTTTATAGTTAATCACGAATCAATTCCAAATAACATGCGCCAATTTAACGAATCTATAGATATACAGAATCATAATGAAATATATAGTCTGAAAATAGTAATTCAGCGATTACCAATTTATGGCAAAAAAAATGAGCGGATTAATCAAAGAGTAAAGGGACAGTTATATAACAAAACCTCGAATAGGGTTTGTTATATTTTATTCATAAAAATTATACATACGCCTTCCTCTCAAAAAACTAGTAAACTAAACATTTCCAAGAAAATCTTTGAATGCAAAAGGATTAGTTACTGCTTCCAAAAATTTAAGTACTGGACATTCTCAAAAAATACAGCTTCAAAATTCCGAATGTTGAAAAAATTGAAAATAAGTTAATCTTACTCATTCAGATTTGGATTTAATAGGAATTGTGAAGATATGAATGCAGGAATGCAAGCGACAAAACAAGACTTGCCCTCATACTGAAAGCTTTCGACTATGTGCTATAATATTGTTTTTAACATTTCAAAGTCACTAAGTCGAAGTGCCCCTAATTTGATATAATATTAAACTTTTAATAATTATCATACTTCTCCTCTTCTTTTTCCTAATTTTTATCTTACAGAAGTCAAGAAGGAAAGCATATGTAAATAATTTAATTTTTGAAAAACGTGGTTACAGTAAGCACAAAATAAATTAAAAGTATCCATTAATTAAGACACAATAACACGCCGAACAAATACTAATTCAGAAGTCAAACAACAAAAATCAGCGTTATATTTTCAAAATTTCACAGGACTAGTTTCGATGGTTTTAGCGAACCACCATCCTCAGCTGCAAAACCGAAAATGAACAAGATAGGAAATAATGATTAGATAAGATAAGAAAGCCTGGACAAGAATAAGCAAGTGGCGCCATCTGTTGGTGAAACCAGAACTAAACATAATTTCTTTAAAGGCCGCAGGCAAAGATGGATTATTCAATCAGCTATAAAGTTGCACATATTTTGTAGAAATTTATCTTTCGGGTTGTTTATTCTCCCATCAATAAAATTCCGAGTTCCATACTAAAAGACCCCATTCCGGATATAAATTCCTGGTGTATTTATAGGATTCCTTGCCAGTGTGGTTTAATTTACATTGGAGAGCCTTAAAATTTCGCGCCAAGGAACATGAGGCATATGTTAGAAAAGAGGAAACACAGAAGTCTTCTGTTGCTCAACACTGTTGGTCCGAAAATCACACTTTCAATTTTTCTGCTGCCAAAATTATTCAAAAAACATCTTCCATTTATCTTCCATTTGAGAACTGGATTTTCTAGAGGCATTTCACATTCAAAAAAAAAATCTTTCTGTTCTAGTTAATGATCCTAATTCCAATCCATCTTTGCCTTTGGCCTTTAAAGAAATTATGTTTTATTTCTGGTTTCATCAACAAATGGCGCCACTTGCTTGTTATTGTCAGGCTTTCTTATCTTATCTAATCATTATTTCCTATCTTGTTCATTTTCGTTTTTGTAGCTGAGGATGGTGGTTCGGTAGAACCATCGAAACTAGTTCTGTGAAATTTCGAAAATATAATGTTGATTTTTGTTGTTTGACTTCTGAATAAGTATCCATTAGTATAAACTTTCGATAACTATCACAATATTATTATTTAAAGAAACCTACATTCCAGTTAGAACACCCATGCACTATTTAATAAAATGTGTTCATTTTTGCTTCCTCGCTTCTTGAATGCTGCCCGCTTTAATTGTTGTACTATAATGTTAGTTAGTTAGTTAATTAGTTAGTTCTAAGCTTTGGGCCCCAACCCACCTAGCAAGCGAAACCTGCCGTTGTACTATGTGGTACTCTCTCCCTCCTTCCAGCATGCCTTTGTGGTGTAAAGGTAGCATACTCGGTGCGTAATCGAGAGGTCCAGGTTCGAGTCCCGGCGAGAACATTGCTCATTTTTCATGTCTCCTGCTGCAAAATAATTCTATAAGAGGCTCCCGAACTAATATGTAGAGGATGATCATTCATCACCACCAAGATTTGGCGATTAGGTCCCCTCATCCCAAGTCGCCCTTTAAAAGGATGAGTATATAAGGCATTTTGTTCCTCCTTCTAGCCTGTCTTCGTGACGTAACGCTAGCACACTCGACGTGTATTCGAGAGGTCCAGGTTCGAGTCCCGGCGAGAACATTGCTCATTTTTCATGTCTCCTGCTGCAAAATAATTCTATAAGAGGCTCCCGAACTAATATGTAGAGGATGATCATTCATCACCACCAAGATTTGGCGATTAGGTCCCCTCATCCCAAGTCGCCCTTTAAAAGGATGAGTATATAAGGTATTTTGTTCCTCCTTCTAGCCTGTCTTCGTGACGTAACGCTAGCACACTCGACGTGTATTCGAGAGGTCCAGGTTCGAGTCCTGGCGAGGGCTTTGCACATTTTTCACATGTCCTGCTTCCAAAAAAAAAAAAAAAAAAGCCTAATGACTTTACAGTACCTAGGCCTCAAATCACTTAAAGCTTCCGCCTGTGTCATCTGTCACAACTTACAAGTCGTCATCATTGTCACCTTTTGACATCATCTTCATTATCGTTCTCTCTTCCCACATGCAACAGTCTTTAGAACATCAAAATTTATTAAATATCCTCGTTATCTTGAAGCTCTTTACCGTTATTTCTTCATCAATCAGAGTCCATGTACCCAAATTCCGCAAGCAAATCAATTAGACGAAAACAATCGCTATATGGACAAATTCATTTTTAAATTTAGAGAAGCTCGCTTTTGAATGGCTTGAGAAAGATGGAAATTACACGAATACAGTAAGACCCCGCTTAACGCTGTTTCGTTTAGCGCTGTTTCGGTTTAGCGCTCTTTTATTTCAACCCGGGGATTCCACGAAATCGCTCGCAGCATACGGGGATTCCCTGAAGTATTATGCAGCGATAGGTTTCAAATACATATCCGAAAGAGTGTACTTGTATTTCTTGTTTGGTGCGGTATTGTACAGACATATTTTGAAGGGGTAAATGTGGAAGATGTCGAAGAAATAATTCAAGAAGCAGCGGCTAGTCTTTCTAATGATGAGCTCAAGGAATTAACTGAACAAGAAGAAAACAAAAATGTTGACAGCAGTGATTCAGAAGAAGAGCAAAAAGAACTTTCGATGGCGTTTGTAAAAAGGAGTTTGTCTACCATAACTGAAATAATGGATCAATTCATTGAAAATGATCCGAATTTTGACAGGAGCTCAAAAGTAAGGCGTGGTGTTAGAGATGCTATATCCGTTTATGAAGAACTTTTAAGAGAACAAAAAAAAAAAAAAAAAAAAAAGGCAAACAACATTAGATGCTTTTGTCATAAAAAGGCAGAACACTGAAAACGCGGAAGGCTAACTAAATATGACTGACTGAGAATTTTATTTGTTTTTTTTTTTTTAAGAATATTCGTTTTGTTATTTATATTTTGTTTTTATTTTTGCAAGAAATAATAATGTGGTATTAATTTGGGCTTTAAGAAATAAATGTTTGGTTTTATTTTTATTAAAAAAACATACTTTTTAAATTTAATACCTAACCAATTTCCTAGCCATCTTCCCCTAACCCCAATATTTACATGTAAAGATAGCCTCGTTTAGCGCTGTTTCGCATTACGCTCTACTTTGATGGAACGTATCCCCCGCGTTAAGCGGGGTCTTACTGTAGTTCAGTCCAACTTTCTAGCGATAGGTTTCAAATACATATCCGAAAGAGTGTACTTGTATTTCTTGTTTGGTGCGGTATTGTACAGACATATTTTGAAGGGGTAAATGTGGAAGATGTCGAAGAAATAATTTAAGAAGCAGCGGCTAGTCTTTCTAATGATGAGCTCAAGGAATTAACTGAACAAGAAGAAAACAAAAATGTTGACAGCAGTGATTCAGAAGAAGAACAAAAAGAACTTTCGATGGCGTTTGTAAAAAGGAGTTTGTCTACCATAACTGAAATAATGGATCAATTCATTGAAAATGATCCGAAATTTGACAGGAGCTCAAAAGTAAGGCGTGGTGTTAGAGATGCTCTATCCGTTTATGAAGAACTTTTAAGAGAACAACGCAAAAGAAAAAGGCAAACAACATTAGATGCTTTTGTCACAAAAAGGCAGAACACTGAAAACGCGGAAGGCTAACTAAATATGACTGACTTAGAATTTTATTTTTTTATTTATTTATTTATTTATTTTTTTTAAGAATATTCGTTTTGTTATTTATATTTTGTTTTTATTTTTGCAAGAAATAATAATGTGGTATTAATTTGGGCTTTAAGAAATAAATATTTGGTTTTATTTTTATTAAAAAAACATACTTTTTAAATTTAATACATAACCAATTTCCTAGCCATCTTTCCCTAACCCCAATATTTACATGTAAAGATAGCCTCGTTTAGCGCTGTTTCGCATTACGCTCTACTTTGATGGAACGTATCCCCCGCGTTAAGCGGGGTTTTACTGTACTTAAAAAAAAATTAAGAATTCTGTGTTGAAAAGCTAGAGCGAAATATACGGCGGTAAGTACGATACTTCGACTCAGATCCTTTTGACCAACAATGGCTTTCGTAGGTTCTCTATTTCAGAGTTCCCAAGATCTAACTCTTCATCAGAACCCACAAATGCAATCAACTAATACCTGTTGAGGTGTGTGATTTTAAGAGCTTAATTTGGCATCACTAATAGGTTTTCCACTCTCGAGAGGTCCACTCTGCTTGTTCGTTAATTACAAAAATTTACCTCGGGGTACCACTTCGGGCCCCATCTTTACCATTTTACACGACAGCGAGGGGTAGAGTGGGGAGAAAATTAAATGCTGACGCATGATCAGAATGACTAGTTCTTCATTATTTCGAAATAACGGACAGTTTAATGGCGTGCCCAATAAGGGGTTATGGATCCCATGGGACAACGAGCTGCGTGTGCAGAGTGGGAGATTTCAAATAGGTTCTAATATTCAAAAACAATTTGAGCAATCCTGACAGCATAAACCCAGGCAATTAGGATCTCAGCATAAGTAAGAATAATAAAATTTTATTATTCATAGACCAGACTCGAAAAAAGCTGAATAGAATGATAAATTAAAACTGCTAAAACGGTCGTCTGGACATTATTAAGAATTATTACTTTTGGTAGTTTTTAAGCTTTCAAAACTTCCTAAAAAAAAAAGGATATTTGCCTGGAAAAAACTCTATTTCGTTTCATTCACATTTATCAAGAACTATAACACCATCCATAATAATATTCTTCTCCCGCATATCTTCGTTACTTATTGAGTAAACAGCAAATTACGTTTTAATTACTTCAAATTAACGCGAACCGGGTGGCTGCATGGGCGTTTTCGTGGTTTTCTCCATATGTAACATGTATACGTGCCAGTTTCCCTAGAAAGTTCTCCAAGAAGGCATCTCTTATCTAGATAGAAACGCCCACCAGTGGCCGAGCGGTAAAGACGCTGAACACTGGTAGTTCGGTCTGAGGTTGGAATCCCGCAAACGGGCTGGCTGCATGGGCGTTTTCGTGGTTTTCCCCATGTGTAACGTGTATACGAGACAGTTTCCCTTAGAAAGTCCTCCACGAAGGCATCCCTCCTCTTAGGCAGATAGCTCTCGAGGCTTTGCCATAATCACATACACACACATCTAGATAGACCTCGAGGCTTTCCATAATCGCAAAAACCATGTAGAGACGTTAGGTTAATTGGAAAAGCCAGAGAGATGAAAAGTTAGCAACGCCTTCGCCGGAAATCGAACCGAGGACCTCTCGATTATGCGCTGAGCGTGCAGACCACTACACCACGAAGGCTCGCTAAGAAAGAGAGAGAAATACCTTATATACTCCCCCTTTTAAAGGGCGATTGGGGTTTTTAGGGGATCCAGTCGTGAAATCCTGGGTAAGGAGAATCATCATCCAACACCCTTTTAGTTCAGGCGCCACTGTAGAGGCATTAGGTATTCTTGGGAGCAGGCAAGATGAAAAATTAACAACGCCTCGGTAATCGAACTTCGGACCTCTCAATTACGCGCTGAGTGTGCAGACCACTACACCACGAAGGCTCGCTAAGAAGGCGGGAGAAATACCTTATAACCAAACCAAGCCAATTTGATTTAAAGCTTTAAAATATTCATTATTTTCTTATACCTTACTCAATTTGAGGAAAATCTCCTTCGAACAGCTTGTAAATCATTCAAATTAAAGAACAATAAATTTATAGAAGCTAACTAAAATTCACATCTAATTGCAAGAAAAACAAACTAATGGGAAATTTTAAATTAGGCATAAAAGAAACTTTACTTTGGCATAGATTTAGAACATTCTTTCTGGTTCTTTGGGAAACCAGATGTGCGTCCTTCTTCTTCAAAAGCAAAATTTATGGCAAAAAAGTTTTTACTTATTTGAAATTATGTTTTCATTTTTGAAAAAAAATCACAAGTAAAGTAGGATAAAAGGAACCGAAAATTATTTTTGATTTTCAAAACCTAAATTTATTTAACAAATAATTTCAAACAGTGTAACTACTATTATTTTCTTGAATTTGTCGACTATGTATCATTTTAAAACCGAATAGTAGCTATACCAAACACATTAAAAAATGATAACAAACAAGGCTTTAGATACCTGGTATTTTAAAAGAAGGGAGATTGTTTATTTTTATTTTTTATTATTTTACAAAAAGATTATCTCCTTAGCAATAAATTGTTAATAATTCTAAGTATCTGAAATTGAAGAATGATTAGATATTTGATATTGCTTTCAAATCTAAAAAATCTCTGGGGAGTTCCTTATGCCTCAAACTTTGCTATTATTTACACCAAAAACATTCATCAACTTAATAAATAAATATTTTACAAACAATGTTATTAAATATCTTTTTACTAAGATTTATTTATAAACTAGGGGGAAATGGAATGTAAAAACCAGCATAATGAAACTGTCATAGAAAAAAGATCAAAATTATTTTCCTGGAATAATTTTAAAATTAAAAATATTATTTCGTTAAAGAAAATATGACTATGAAAACATAAAACTTTCAATGAAAGAAAAAGCGTTTCACATTCCAATTTGAGCAAAAGTGTGTTTTATTGATCCTATGAATGGAGTTAGATATTATTTAACTTATGGTAATCTTTGCTTCCTTTGACATTACAATACATTGCAACAGGAAAACAGTTAATTATTGGGCGAAATAATAGTGACATCTAACAATAAATATATTTTCAACTAGATTTGATGCTGTTAGTCTTTGTAGACAAGAAAACATTCCTCTTTTACAGTACAGAGGCTGTTCACACATTTTTTAGACGACGTATATTGTATTCACAAAACTAAATTACATACAATTCTTGTGTTCTAAATGTTCTATTTGACATCCCTTATTCTGAACTATCTTTCGACACCGCAATTTCCAGGATAATGGTGCCTTTTGAAGTGGCAGAAGAGATATTCTATCCCATTCCTCCCGAACAGCTTTCCAGTCCTGTTAAGGTTTTGGGACAACGTTTGGATAATGCAGTTTTTAAAAGTCCGAAAGCACAAAAATCAATAGGTGACACATCGGGAGATTTAGTAGGGATATCAGTGAAGGGCATGGGCTTGATACCAGTTTTTGGTTCCATTTCTTTTAGGAAATTTACAGTGAATTTTGATGTGTGACTGCTAGCTTTGTCCTGATGGAGTCTCACAGATGGATGGCACTGTGGGTAAAGCGATGGTATTTCATTCAGAAAAATTGGCGATAAAATATTTTCCTGATAGTATTTGGAGTTAATGTTGACATTTGGTTTGCACTCTCTTTATTTTTAACTTGCCATTATGAGAAAAAACAGCAACAATCATGAATCCCTTAGAAAAACTTTCTTTCGATTCTTTGAACCATGTACTTAAATTTTTCCTCCCCTTTTATGATAATAAATGGCTCTTTTTTTGTTACAATCATTTAAATACACCCATGCTTCATCTATTGTGACAATTGTTTTTCATTTTTCTTTGAATAAGTGTTTCTCATATAGAGTTCTGCAGCGTGCCCTGCGTTGAGCGATATGCTTTGGAAGAAGACGATGCACATTGCGTTTTTTCGCTTTCTTAAGATTTAAATCAACGTTTATCATTTTGTTTACAGTGCAAATCGAGCATTTTAATGATTTTGCAACTGTCCTTTGACTAGGGGGATTTTCTTTTAACATTAAACAACGTACCTATGCAATAGTCGAAGATATCCGTTTTTTCCTTGGATACTTGTTTGGAATTTTTTTCCCATTTGAGGCTCCAATTTGACGATTTTTTCCTTTCTTGTTGATGATATTACCTATCGACGCTTTAGATATCACAAAACTACGACTCTCACATCGTTTTTGGATAACGGAGTATGCATATTTCTCTTCGGAAAGAACGTAAATGTAGCCTTCGAACCACTGCTTTGTTATATTCGCCATTTTGAATGAAAACAAAAGTTTCAAGCCACAGACGATAATTTTGACTTTTAAAAACATAGTACAATTGCAATTACTTCTTTTCCAGCAAACGGTGTTTTATTACTGCTTACCAAAATCGTCTAAAAATTGTGCGAACAGCCTCTGTAAAAACGATCTGTTGAGAATTTAGGCACGAAAATACATTATGTATGTTTTTTACTCTTTCTAGTATTTTAGGAAATAATTCCAGTGTGTGAAGAATTGCATGTTTCTTCCAAGAAATCCCTCGATATTTTCAACTCTTATAATTACTATTTGCAAAAAGTCCATTATTTTCCAAACGGCACCATTTGACATGATATTTTGGCAATATTCGATCAACCAATAAAGTGCATTACTTTAATTATTGTATTCGATTTTAAGTCTTTCATTTTTGTAAACTGTGAACAAACCTTTGGTAGATAAAACCTTTGGAGCAAAACCTTTGGTAGACGTAAGCGCCTTTTCGTTACGTCTAAAGTTACAATAGAGTCAGAAGAAGGGTGTATAGGACTCTTTAATTAATCCAAATAAAGTTTAACAGACGGTACCAACTCCGATTTACAGAAGTAACATTTTTTGGTTTAAATAAAAGATAACAAGTTAAAATTAAACAAGGTTAAAAGATAACAGTTTAAGTATAAGCCTAACCGCTTCACAGTTTAACTAGCGAGCAGGCTGCCTCTGACAAGTCGGTGTGACAAGTCGGCCTAGTGACAAGAATAACTGAACGCAGTAGAATTCTAATCCATCAATAATCAAAGTTAGTAGCGTGGCCTTCAAGCAGGCAGAACAAGCTCTGATTTCACCCTAAAAAACCTTTCTTTAAATACTTCCTTCTTTCCACCTAATTTGAACATCTCGCACGCTGGAAATTTGTATTCTGGCAGAGAAATTAAACTAGGCTTGATAGTAAAGGGAATTAAAATTAAGAAGCGTTTATAAAATTAAAATGATCATTGTCATTTATCTGAAACGATTTGTAGTTTAAACAACGATAGCGGTCAAGTGTAGAGATAATAGACTTTAATCACGGCGTCATTTCCTTGACTCAAAATTTAACTGCTTTGAGCAAACAGATTGTGGGCATTTTCTTATTATTATTCCCTTATTAGAAAACAAATCTTGACTTTCATTTCTTGTACTATAAAGAAAATTAATGAAACATAAAAGAAATTTTACAAGGAAAAACCATCATTCAATGCATTATTATTATGACAAAGATCTGGTCAATTTTAGGTTATCAATTTGCACAGTTATTCACTTCAAGAAGTTCTAGTTAAAGGTCAATCAAGAATATTTTATCAGATATTATCAAATAAAAATATGTTTGCGTCTAGACAGATATTAACAGTCCATTTTCTAGTATTTGGCAACCTCTAAAGCGATGAGAGCCACTTCATTTTAAACAGTTACGGCAATAGCTTGAGGTTCTCGAGATCACACAATACGTTCAGCGAATGGCAGCTAAGCGACAGCGGAGAAAATTAAATTGCCAACAATACTGATATAAACTGCAATGCATTTAAAACAAAGACCCCTAGCGATGCAGATAAAAACCAGACGCATATTTATTGTTGGAAAGGGGGAGTGAAAATATCGTAAAAATCAAGAGCAGTTGGGATTTTTACGCACAAAACAGATACGGCCGTAAAACTCGGGCGTCCGTTTTGTTTTTAGAGAAATCTCGTAGCGGGCCATCATCCGCATGTGATAGATCGTAAAACTGACTGAGGAGATTTGCTGGGCGATCCGGAGGTTGTCATCTTCTGGACCCGACTTGAAAAGCAGTTTCGGCAAATGTACTGCCAACAACGGCAGCTTCTGTCGGCTGGAGCATTTTACACTTTGAGATACGTGTCTTGAATAGATTATATGAAAGAGATTACAGCTGAAATTTCTGAACTAACAAAAGAACACCGAAGCGGTAGCGAATGTAAGCATTACTCAAGCATAAGAGATTTTAATTTAATTATGAAAAAACGAAGGATATACACCATTATTTTATAAGGACTTACTACATCTATTTATCACATTTTTGGTCCTTAACTGATTTTCACAAGTTATAGCATCCAATCTTAAGTAAATTAACAAAATTAAAATCAGGGCAACTAGGGATTAGGGGACCCACTCGCCAAATCCTGGTGGTGAAAAATCGTCATTCACCACCTTAGTTCAGGCGCCACTGTAGACACATTAGGTTATTTGGAAGCAGGAAAGACTTGAAAAATGAGCAATGTCTTCCTCCGGATTGAACCACGGACCTCTCTCGAATACGCGCCGAGAGTGCAGACCACTACACCACGAAGGCACGCTAAGAAGGCGGGAGAGGTACCTTATAATCTGAGCTCAAAAAGAACTTTTCCCTCCTTTCTGCATGCCTTCGCAGTGTAATTCGAAGCCTACTCGAAGCGTATTCGGGAAGATCGCAGTTCGAATTTCGGCAAGGGCACTGCTCTTCCAGGATCAAAACCCCTCATGACTGTACAATTAGCACCCAAACTAAGAAGGTGGTGGACGATAATTTGTCAACACCAGAATTTAGCGATTGTCTTCCCTAATCTCCAGTCGCCCTTTAAAAGCTGGAGTATATAACGTGAGTGAGTGAGTGAGTGAGTGCACCGCTATGATGGCTTCCGACCACGGACATGAACCAAACGGAATTATATACCATCACGGCGGGGAAGGGGTAAATAAATTATTGGAGAAATGAAACCATGTGAGCTTAAAGAAATGAACTGTCATTTCTTCTGCATAGAACAGTATCAAAGAGCATTCCACAACGAGAATTCGTCCGGTCTTCTAAGCATCTGCTAAAGAGAATAATACTGTCTCTTTAAATGACTGTTTGACAAAGAGACGCAGCTACAAAGGACTGATTCCGGCCATTCTGAATAAATTTTGTTTCTATGAGTACGGGACATTAGCTGACATTCGAAAGGCTTTCTCGCAGATAGCAATACAAGAGGAAAATTCGAATTTTTCCGATTCATATAGAGTGAGTGAGTGCACCGCTATGATGGCTTCCGACCACGGACATGAACCAAACGGAATTATATACCATCACGGCGGGGAAGACTCCAGAGTAACAAGGTTGAATATTACATACTAATAACAGTTTTTACATATTGATAACTGCAAGGCACTAAGCGTTATTCTGGTTATCTGCTTTAAGTTCTGAACATTTGAAATATAATATTATCCACGGTTGTTTCTGCTTAGGCAGTTTCTTGAGATTTTTTCTATTTTATCAAGGGCTATTCTGGTTTTGAGTGTATTAGACGTCCACATTGCCTAGGCAAAGTCCGCTGATTTCGTCAAGTGGTTTCGTCAAGTTGCCTAGGCAAAGTCCGCTGGTTTCGTCAAGGTTCTTGTACGTACACAATGGAAGTAATAATGGTCCGTGTCGCCTTCCTCTCCGCATTCGCAGAAAGGAGTATCCCTAAGTCTGAATCTGTTCAGGTATACTTGGAATGGTCCATAACCAGTCAAGAACTGTGTTAGGCTAGCACAGTGGGTCTTTATTTCCATGTTAACTTTTGGCAGTAAGCGAAATGTCCTTCGTCCTACCCCTCTGCCTCTGTCCATCTACTTTGCCAATTTTGTAGCAGACTTGTCGAAGTTGTTCGCTTAATATGAGACCAAGGAAGTTTATATTTTCTCCCTCCTTATCTCATGCCTTCTTAGTGTAATTGAAATCGTACTCAATACGTATTTCAGAGGTCCAGGGTTCGAGTCCCCGCGAAGCCATTGCACATTTTCTACGTCTCCTGCTTCAAAATAACTGAATGACTCTACAAACTTAACTGCCAGGATGGAATACATCTTCTTATTCTGTCGCGTACTATGAAGACTAAGCAGTTTGTATCTCAAACCAGATTTATATCTCAAACCAGATTCTGCCCATAAGTTATATGCACACTTTCTATAGCTATTTCTTGTATCATCTTTCCATCTGAAGTCTTATTTTGTAATAACCTATACATAGGATATGCTTAGGATTTTATGAAATTTCTGTGGAATATGTATTCGGTTAAATGCAATAAAATTGCTTTTATTTAATTCTCTCTCACCAAAAAATAAATAGAAAAATTAATATGGGTAATAATAATAATAATAGCATGAAAAACATTAAAATGTTATTAAACTTTTGTCCATACTCTGGGCACAAATATTTAATGTAAAATTTGCAACAAATACTTGTTGTTTGTGTGATTGTTTTCTGGAAGTGATGAAACTTAGGATTTCTTGCAGACCATGGGATGAACAATTTGTGACATTCAAATATCCTAGAAAACGAATATTCAACAAAATGAAGCATCTCATTGGCAAAGAAATGAGATGCTTCATTTTGTTCAACTAAAAACTTCATTTCAACGTCTTGCATTTTCATTTGCTTGATTTAGAAAAAAAAATTATCTGTCGCATGCCTAAGTGCACAGTGATATTGATATCAGTTTCAACAAAGAAACGACGGCCAAATTCGTGTTACACCTAAGGCAACATCAGGCATTGACCTTAAGAGAATCTCGAATATTCCCATGTCTCTCATGCAGGTTCACGTATAGCAAAAATATATACAAGTGATCTTCTTTGCGAGAATGAATTAAATAAAATCAATACCATATAATCCATGAAAACAGAAACTCAAATCACTCCATTCTTTCTTAGAGGCCCTACATAAAAGATCAGCAGTTTGTTATCAGTTTTAAAATTATAATTAAATTTCTCGCTTTGTGCGATTAAATGAAAATAATGGATTTATATGGCCCTCAGGAAAGACAGTTGTACTCGAAGGCCTCCAACTGCGTGTGAAGAACCAGAATTGTGAATACATTGAGAAATGAAGTATCTGAAATTAAACTCACCTGAGAAGAGGAATGTGCTGGGAATAATCTTCAGAGTGTCAAAAATAAAGCAAATTCGCAAAAGGTAACCAGCAAATTTTATAATTCTGGACCAAAATCATACAAATCCAGCTAACACTGAACGCTAATCCTGCAGATCACATTTTCAGCAGAAAAGTTCAAGAGGTATTAAAAAATAATACAGTTTCATATTTGTCACATCTAATATAAATTTTATGTTAGGAAATACAGTTCACAAGTGTAAGAGTAGTAATACAAACTTAAATTCTTGGAAAATGAAACAAGACATTGGATCTTCAAATTCATTTCTGCTTTTGTTTCTCGCAAGAAGAATTAAATACAAAAATATAAGTTTGATCTTTATAAGAATGAAAACCAAAGTTCACATAACCGCTGAGATACATCTCAATAATCGCAAGGGGCGTAACCAGAATTTAGTCAACGGGGCTCAAATATTGTTAAAAATTGTTTATTTTGGCTTTTCCTTTTTATTTTCGTTGATTTTCTCTGCATTCTTCATTGAAGCGTTTGAACCCAATATGTTTCATATGCGTAGTGAGATTACTCAGGTTAAAAAGTAAAGCTTTGCACATTTTTCACCTAAAGATGAGATTGGATGCGACACATCAAACTGTGACAGAACTTGCCCAAGTGCAAAGGAATAGAGATCTACTTCCAATTGTTCCTCTTTCCTGTTGTAGAATAGCCCACCAGCGGCCGAGCGGTAAAATCGCTGAACACTGGTAGTTCGGTCCGAGGTTCGAATCCCGCGAACGGGCTGGCTGCATGGGCGTTTTCGTGGTTTTCCCCGTGTGTAACGTGTATACGAGCCAGTTTCCCTTAGAAAGTCCTCCACGAAGGCATCCCTCCTCTTAGGCAGATAGCCCTCGAGGCTTTGCCATAATCACACACACACACACACACCTGTTGTAGAATAGCAGTAAAAGAAACTTTGACTCAGATCTGAAACAACATCCTCCATCTCTGTACCTTCATATTCATTTTAATTGTAGGAAATCTTACGTAAACGAATTAGTTCTTTATAACTTTAGCCTTTATTATAACTTCTCCTTTTCATACTTCCCACCAAAACGCAAATTATATTAATTGTGACTCTTCGGTGGAGTCACTGAGCCACCTTCTAGTAGTATTTAATTGTGCAGTTCACGACTACTATTCAACATCTGAGTTAATTTGCCCTGTGCTATTCTAATTTGCATCACCACGATTAGTGGAAACTGTAGCACAAGAGAGTGCCCTTATTTTCTATGTTCTTTTTAAATAAAAAGGTTATTTTAGTCTTCTCAGGGCTTGTTATTATTCTTAAATATATCGGTAATTCATTTGACGTCTGTTAGGGTTAATAGAGGGAAACAGCATTACCAGATCAAGTATAGCTTTATAGAGTCAATAGCTTGTAGAAGCTCTCGTGTTTTGATCATGACGTTAAATCAAAACACCTACTTAATGGCTATGTCTAAATAAGCAGACAGAAACTTATGAATAATGTAAAAGACCCTTTTATTTAAAACTAAGTAAGCAAAAGTAAACGCTCCTTGTGCTTAGACGTCAGCCATCATTTATCATTGGCGGGAAATCAAAAGGTAGAATTTAAAACTAAAACTAAAATCTAAGTCTTCATAGAAAACGACTACGCAGAGATAGTTTAACCCGTAAACTGGCTCTTAACCTAGACCGGCGTGACGGTGCTATAGGCCAGAATAAAGCAGCGCCGTTGGCAGGAATGCTTATTGTAGAATAACAGATACAATAAGCATTCCTGTGGACTTCAGCAGTCAGAACACAATCTCAAACCCTCACTAAACACACTCGAACTAAGTTTACATTCTGGCAGGAAAATAGAAAGAGATAAGTGACAGTACAGATTTGTAGCATAAACTGTTAATTAACATAAATACTTTGCAAACGTATGAGACATCTGTGCGACACATCATATTGAACGCATTATGAGCTTTGGTAAACCCTTTATAATCTGGTGGAGATCTCTTTGTGTGTAATTTTTTCGAGAGAATGAATGCCTGGACTTATCTAAGAGTACAGTAAGGCTATTTAACCAAGGACAGGGATACTTTTAAATTAATAAAATTTAAAAGTAATAATTTAAAAAAGTAATAAATTTAAAAGTAATAATAATTTAATAAAATTTAATAATTATTATGAGTATTTTCTAAAGAAAATTGGCTAACTTTTGTGCTTTCTATTGGGTCAACCATGAGAACTTCCATTCCTTAGCCCATTTGCCGGGATATGAAACCGGTTCGAACAATCACTGTTTAATGATTTTAACACTCGGTCACCGGTGGACACCAGTGATTAAAAAATGGAATACCTAACAAGTGTCCAAACTTTTAGTATAAATATTAAATTGTTGATGTCATTTTATCAAATGAATGCAATAACAAAATGAGGCTTCTATTCACCAAAATTTACTGGCATATTTTGTATATGCACTAGAATATTATTGCAGAAAATACCTCCAATTTCTATAGTATTATGAGAATTCTACAGTACTTGAAAGATGCAATAACAAAATGAAGCTTCTATTCTCCTATTCTATATATTATTCTATAGTACTTAAGATACAATAATAAAATGAGGCTTCTATTCACCAAAATTTACTGGCGTACTTTGTATATGCACTGGAATATAACTGCAGAAAATATCTCAAATTTCTATAGTATTATGAAGTTCCCTTCCCCCTCCCCCCAAAAAAAAACGCTACTCTCACAAAGAGCACATGCAGGAAGAATAAACATTTTTACCAAGATACAAACACACACACACACAAAGGTAAGACAAAAAGATATTTAAATTGAATATTGCTAGGTATGTTTACACTAAAAGCAAGCACACTTATCGTTTGTGCCTTGCGTACAGAAAATTTGCAGTGCTAAATAATTATTTATTAATAAATTTAAACGAATTAAATTAACTCGAAATCTTGAAGGGATCACATCTCTAAATCAAAAATAATTACCGCTTTTAGTTTCAAAATACTTATTTATACAAAATAGTAAAAACGATACATAATTACACAATACGCAGGATGAGGATGTTCCAGGAAAAAATAAAAAATTAATATTAAAACTGTAAGAATGCTCAAACTGGGCTACTCACACAGTTTATTAAACATTCTTTTGTTTTCTTTGAACTTGTGCTTGAGTTTTGTGCCAAAGTTGTCAGTAAAAATTCATTTGTATATTATCTTTTTTCAAAAGAACTTTCTCTGTAAAACTTTAAAGAACTGATAAATCCCGCATGGTATATATATATATGAATTTAACAGATTCAGTTTCCTTTTCTCAAATATGAAATACATAACGCTCAAAAGTCAATAAGTAGCGTCCTGTATTTTTTTGTGCAAATATTTATTCTATGACCTTAAGCAAACAAAAATTCTCCCAACCAGTTTATGTACACTGTCAAAAAAGTGCGATAGGATCACCAGATGTAAAGGCACACTATTCATCTTTTGAATTCACTCTAAGATATTTTTCAAAATGTTTTTAGAATGTTTTCAAAAAGCATTCAATCTCGTTTCAAGAACGACTCAAGTTTTGCGATGACTTCAATATCGGTTCGACAGCGAAATTACTTTGGCGGTGAAGTGTTTGGTATTTTAAAACTTGTGTACAACATTATTTGTGATATGTGATATTTTAAATATGTTGTAGATCTTGAACATGAAGATTTACTTTCAACTTGAATACATATATTCGATAAGAATGAAATGGGAATTTCGGTCCTCTTATCCAAAAGAAAATCTGTGAGAAGCTTTAGATTACGAATCGAAATCATAAATGTCTGAAATAAATAATGTTCTAAAGATATTTAGGATTTGCTGTGGGATTTACAATTTTTATGAAATTGTTGAAGCCCGTGTCTTTTTAGACATTAGTGAACAAAAATAAAAGAGTAATGGAGACTCTTTCTGAATATTTTAGAAATACACACAAAAACATTTTATGTACTTAGTGTAAATTTATAGTAATGGATTTATGCAATAAAGTTATAAATTGAATACATATAAAATCGAAAGCGTAGTTTGAATTTCCTCTGCACAAATTATTGCACAGTTCATTTAAGATTTCAATGCATTTTTAAGTATTTGTTCTAATACAAACAGTTTTAAATATTTTCCTAACTATAACTTGTTGTAAATATCTATTCTGCAGTGTTGTGAACTTAATTTATTTGTTTTGAATTTTGCATTTTTGTAAATTTTTGAATTTCTTTTGTCCCATCTATGTCATACCATTTGTGCAAATGTTTTGTATTTTGTGCTGCTATGAATTTGTGTATTTTTTCTTTATTTTTACTTTTTAGTAGGAAGTAAAGGAAGTCCTGCAATCGCGAAAAATTTAGGGTATCATATTTCAACGAAAATATCCATTTTGAAAGCTACGGATTGTAAAATGGATTTAAAATGTATTCAGAAGAGATTTTTTTCGTGACGTCTATACGTATTGACGTCTACAAGTATGTATGTATCTCGCATAACTCAAAAACGAGTAGCTTCAGAGCGTTGAAATTTTATATGCAGGACTGCTATAACACGCAGTTGTGCACCTCCCTTTTCGGCTATAATCGGTCTCACTAAAAGTATAGTATATGTATATCCACTCAGTTTGTCGGCTCGGTGAACTCAGATTTTTATACTTATATGTTTGTAAACTGTGCCATTTTAAAAAAAATGATTGAATTATGTTATTTTTATGTTCCGGTTACGGTTTTTAGGCCTTAAGTTAATTTGCATACAATAGTTGTAGAATCATCAACAATTTAAAAGTTATTTAAGTGCGGGAAAGCCTAATGGTGCAACCATATTTGTTTACATTTGAAACTTAGCAGAATAGTGAATTAAGTCAATTTCTGCATCTTCAGTATCTTTTTGCCATGTGGGACCAGAAGTAAACTTTCAGTTTGGTGCACTGAAAATTCTGCCTTCTTGCCTGCTGGCCGAATTTGTTTTGCCTAGAAACTCTAATTTTAATTTTAATTTTTTTTTTCAGATTGTTTTAACTGTATTTGGTGTTTTTTATTTTTCCATTTTTAATGAAGACATTTTGATTATTTTACGTATTTCTGCCTTGCCGTGAAGTGAGAACCGAATTAATTGAATGAAAAATATATCTCCAATTAAATTCCAGCAAATAAGCTTACATGAAATGCCGCAAACAATGTGCATAATTTAATAGGCCGTAAGTCATATGGTGTTCACATCAGATTTTGTATGTAATATTTTGCAAGGTTAGAGAATTTTACATTAGTTTTCCCACTTGGATGATACACTTAATGTGAAATCAACATCATACAGATAAATATCGTTAAATTTGGATCTTTGTGACGTATATTGAATCTTCAATGCGACATTCGTCCGGTGAAAAGAAATGGCGATAAAAAGAATTGTGAAAATCTTCAACTCCGCAAGTAAAGTTGCTATAAAATGCACATAAGAATGCTTGATGCAGTTTGATCTGAAATTGGAGAGATTCATGAGTGTTTGCTTTTTATTTCAGTAAAAGAACTAGAAATGTTGAGCAATTTTTGTTGTCAACAAATGACTACATTCAGCATTGTTCCGACTGTATTTGCCTACGATATTGCTGAATGCAAAATGCTTTGGAAATGCAGTATCTGCATTAAGATTTTAATCGGGATTTATATCTTAATTTTATATATTGACATTACGAAAAAAGAACTTGCACTTTCATCTTAAGCCAGTTTGCTTTTGCTTATATTACGCATGCTCAGATCCTGGGCCCTTAGTTATAATGGCCAGAGTGGCACTGATACCTTTGTTTAGCGATGTCGGTCCCAACTGTGTATTTATACAGTCCGCTCGCTTTCTTTCGCCAACCGACAGGGTCATTCTGCTAATGAGTCATCCCGTACTCTTGCCTCTGTTGTACAGTGAAGCAATGGGGAAGGACGGCATTCATCGGTTTCTGCACTTTTCCTAAGAGGAGAGGAGGAAGAGATAAATGCCCCTTGTCGAGCAGACGATTAGGTGAAGGGTTTTATTGCCCTTTCTTTTCGCAATTTGCATAATGATCCTAGTATTTTAATTATCCCACTTCTTTCTCGTTTATCCGCATTGGGGTGCGTTGAAGGAATTTGTTTTAAGAGAAAGTTTTTTTTTTCTTCCTCTTCTTTCTATTGCTGCTGTGTCACTTTAGAACAACTTCCTGATCGTCTCTTTTTCTGGTTTCGTTTTGTTTGCGAATGCTTTCAAACTAATGTATTTTTGTGACACTTGAGTAATTGAAGAATCTTTAAAAGTGGCCGTAAAGTAAATTTTTGGTTAATGAAGCAAGAAAATTTGCATCTAGTTGAGAGCGAAATTTCTTCTTTGAAAGAGATACCAAAGTGATAGATGAAGGATTAAGACTTATGGACGGCACATTTTCCCACTAAGAACTTTTCCCAAATATTTAATTAAGCTACTGCACCTGTTCTAAAATGTTCTGGAATAAATTACGAAACTTGAAGAAACTGAAATTTCTACCTGAACAATGAGTGTTACGGCAAAATAAATTAGCTGAAATTGTTAAAGTAGCTAAGCAAGCAGGTGTTTTAAATAATCGAAATATAATATCAAAATGACTTGGATTTAAATATAAATAATCATTTAAACTGTGTGACGATCAAATTAAACAATTCGAACAATTTCGATCAAATTAAACAATTTACAATACTATTGGCTCTGACTCCAAATTAATCTTTATTTTTACAACTCCGTTTCATCAAATAACGATCAAATAACGTCAATCCACGTTTTAAATCAAAATTAATATTTATTTCGTTTTTAGCAAAATGTAAACAACTCTTTAGAACAATATCATTAATAATCTTTTGTCGCCTTTCCAAGAACAACAAAAATTGAATAATCTTTTTGTTGCCATTCTGAAAACAACAAAAAACAAATAAAACGATATTAATCAGTATTTAAAGTTTCTGTACAAGGAAGAATTCTTGTTTACTCTTCTATTATAAGTTCTCTCTTTTTTGTCTTCTATTATAAGATAATTTATTTAACTTTCTTTTCGACAACAGGTGAATGACCTATCCGCTAAAGCGTTTGTAACAAAAGGAATTTTTAAAGCGCAATTTTTCAACTAAATTTTAAATTTCACTTAATAAATATTTACCAAACCATACATAAACAATAAAAAAGAAAAGAACTGAAAGCTTTCAAATTTTATATTACTCCCATTTGGGAGTTTTTTCATTTACACACATATGTACGTTTCGAGAGCATTTGGGCTAACAGCCCTTTGGACTAAACATATTTAAAATCAGCATAATCGTCATTATTTCATATTTTGCACGAAATTAAATAAATTTTCATTAACAAATTAAGTGATTTAAAAGTAACAAACGCAGATCTTAAGAATATTTGTTCTACTTTGCCTGATGTTTGTCTGATATTAATTAGCATACTAATAAATTAAAAAGCAATAAATACTTCTGTTATTATTAATTACTAGCTGGACCTTTGAAATTACATTTGCTGACTGATAAAAATTCATTATATTTTTTATAAATTATTTTAAGCGGCCAACCACGCAAACAAATAGTACCTTAAGCCAATAAATGCAATTTAATCGAAACTCGTTTTCTTCATATTAGCACTTCTTTCGAACATACGTCTTTCGATACCCGACAGAGTTTATAGATTTCGTTTCGGATTTTGCTTTTATTTGCTATAAATGTCATTTCACTTTTCAAATTGTTGCCACCAAATATTAAATCCCTATATTATATTTAAACAAATTAAATAATGAAGAAACTGAATAAATGTACGTGTGTTTCTCGCATTGTGATAAAATAACACTACTTAGAGGCATCCAGTTTCGAATAACATTTGTTTTCACCCGAATATGGGCATCTGGAAGTCCAAATTTGGAATTTATTTTATTACCTATTTCATATTTTTGTAAAAATTTAACGAATTTTTTCGATTTGAAAGCGAGCAATGCAACACTGTACGAAAAAAAAAAAAAAAATTTATCGCCAGCGTGAGAGATTGTGTATCCGAAATCCTAAAGATATGCTCATTTTAAAATTATTTGCGATATTGCTGTTGAACTGAATTTTATGGTTTAAGTGCGAAGAACATGATATTAAATAATTGAAAGTAACACACAAAACGTTAAAAAAAGGCCCCTTTTGGTGAAGTATAAAATCTGAAAGCTTTCAGATTTAAATTAATAAATGCAATGTAATCTTCATATTAGTTATTCTTTGGATCATTTTATCATCATACGCCAGAAACGCTTTTTAAGACACCCTGAGGTTGAAACAAGCATTATTGAGTTTATCGATTCAAAACTGCAAGTTTCTTTTTTTTTAAGCCAAAGGGCGTTAACCCAAAGGCGCTATTAGTCTTGAAACGGCATTTTTCGTCAAATCACTAAAACCGTTGAATCAATTTTCAAGTTGTTGCCACCAAATATTTTCGCCTTGTATTATAAAACTATGAAATGTTTTTCTTTACATTTCCAAGTTCCTATATGTAGTCAGACACAAACACAACGCTTATAAATGCAGGAAATCACAATACCGACCAATGAATAAGTAACAGCTACTTAAAAACTTTCATATCATTTTTGACCGAATCAAAGCATAAATAACGAGCTTTGGGAATCAGGAACTGCAATAGCTGAAACACGTTTCAATTAATAAAAAATGACTAAGGATCACTTATCAATGATTTCGACAATGTCGATAGCGAATCTAGCATCGGCACAGAAGTAAATCCACGAATTGCTCTTCCAGATACAAATCCTGGTCAATCAGCTGATTGCATGGGGATTTTCATGGTTTTCCGCATGTGTCACGCGAACACGAGGCAAGTTTCTTTAAAAAAGCATCCATGAGAACATCCCTTCCCTTAGGTAAATGACCCCCTTATGCTTTACACTGACCTAAATAATCCATTCCAATCTAGTCGAGTAATCGAAATTTTATTAATTAATGCCATGTTCAAATTCTAGAACTTTTCATGAAAAATTTGCTTTTATAAACATAAAGATAAAATATTCGAGAAAAATGTATTAGTCCAAAAAAGAACAAGGAATTCCTGTAAGAGTTATTTATTGCGAAATATACTAAAGTTATTTTATAGCTTTTGATTTTAATCAGGGATTAATTTTGTTTACGAAACACTTCGGAAAAATTCAGTTTATTGAAATTCAGAGAAATACAGAATTTTCACATCAAGAGCGGCTACTCAACAAGTATCAGAAATAAACTTTTAGTTTGTGAGAAAAAGGCTCATTTGATTCCCAAAGGTTCAAATTGAGTTGGAGGACTTTGGAAACGAATCTCGTTCAACGATATTTGCTGTTATATAATGGGTCGAAAGTAAGCTTTTACTACTTTTTCAAAGCAAAATGAACAATACTGTAACTTTAACCTCATGAACAAATGTAAGAGTACAGACATCAAAATGATAGTAAACTCAATGAAACTTACGTCGAAAAGTCTGCTTAAAGCGCATCTCTAGATAAAAAATATTTTTCTACATTTCCCTTAAGAAGTTATAGTACCTTCAATTTCTTCTTTGCTTGGTTAAAGGCTTGCATCAAAATTAAATTTTGTCTGCTGGGCAAGATCTTTAACAAAAGATTTCGCTATTTGGTAAGTGAGTTTTAGCTTGGGCTTTATTCAACTTTTGCTTCATCAATTTTTTAATATGCCTTACGTACAGGTTACTTGTCCCATCTCTTCCAACTAAATAATAATAATCTTAGATTTTTGAGTTTTAGTTTATGAAATTGTATATTTAAGCTAACTAATTTGCGAAATAGAGCAGGTATTTTATAGCTGGCAGCAAGTATCCTTAAATACAAAAGCAACTTTCAATGATTTGAGGGTAATTTCAAAGTTACCACACGTAACAAGAGTTCGAACATGATAAGGTTTGCATTATAAAAACTAACCAACATTTCGCAATGAGATATCCTTAAGAAGACTTAAATTACACTATACAATAAGCAAATACAAAATAAATGAAAGTTAAACATTTTAATCATTCTTTGAATGTAAAAATTACTGTGGCAAGCCAAGAAGTGTTCGAGAATCAAGAACCCCGTGAAGAAAAAGAACTCGAAACTTGTCTCACCTTCTTCATACATTAAACTAAAACTCTATATGGATCTAAGCGAGTTATCGCTATGTCCACTGAGAAAAGAGAACATCAGAAGGGTGTAAAGGAAGGTAAGTACGTAGGCAAGGAAAGAAGTAAACTTAAATTGGAATCCAAGGGTCATTTAAGGTAAGAAATATGGTAAAAAGTAAACATAAGAAGGTTCTCTTTTATTAAGAATGCAATAAAACAGAAGGCACGTCTTGTGCATACAAAACTAGCCAGAATTTATGGCGTAACACAAAAGTAATGAATTCAAATTAAATATAAGTTAGCCAAACGCTACACGAAAATGATAATGCGCACGTTGTTTAACGGCTCAAACCTATTCGGCGTTACAAGCTGTATTGGCAAGAGTAAAGCAACGCCGAAGACAGACTGCTATCTTAGAATTTCAGTTAGTAACGTGGCCTTCAGCAGGTGGAACACGATCTGACTAAACAGCCTTCCTTTAAATACCTCCCCTTCTACCTCATCTGAATATGTGTAAAGCACCATAAAAAATTAGCATTCTGGTAAGAAAATGGAAAAGGAGAATGACGGTAAAGATACAGAACATAAAATAACTGCTTAGTTAAAATAAATAAATCCTTACAAACTGAACACATGGATTTCTATGAGACTGCTTGATGTGCTAGCACTTGTACTGAAAGGAATGCTTTTTATTCCTTACAAAGCAACTTGCAATTTACAAAGTCGTAATTATTTAAGATGACATTGACTACCACTAATTATATACACGTATTAGCAAGGCTCCTTACAATAGAGGGGTTTCCCTGCAGCTTTTTAGCTAATACTTAGACGTTCATGCAAAATACACTCATGTCCATAAATTAAGGATAATTCAGAGTCACGCGTAAATCGAACTCTAAAATAAATATATCTCCTGTAAAATCACTACACACATCTTCAAGAAGAAGAGGACCGGTATTTGGCAGTTATTGCCAAAAGAAACAGGCGGAGCACAGCCTCAGACCTGTCTCGTCAGCTCTCTTCAGCCATTGGTACGACAATTTCAAGGCAGACCGTGTACAGACGCTTAGGGCAGATTGGTCTATATGCTCGTAGACCTTTCAAATGCGTTCCACTTACTGCAACTCATTGTCGCCTGCGGTTAGCCTGGAGTAGAGAGCATGCATTGTGGACACCGCAACAGTGGGCTTGTGTGATGTTTTCCGACGAGTCCAGGTTTAGCTTGCAGTCTGATTCTCGCCGGACTTTTATATGGAGAGCTCCAGGTACCCGTTACCACCAAAAAAACATCATTGAACGACACCGTTACGGTGGTGCAGGAGTGCTCGTTTGAGGTGGAATTATTATGGGTTCCAGAACTGGCCTGAATCTTCAAATTGGAACCATGACAAGCCAAATCTATAGGGACGTCATTCTGGAACAACATGTACGTTTGTTTCGGGGGGCCATGGGCGCACAATTTGTGTTTATGGATGACAACGTCCTCACCGTGCAAACATCGTAAGCGAATGCCTTCAATCGAAGGATATCACCCGTATAGACTGGCCAGCATTCTCACCGAACTTGAATCCAGTAGAGCAAGTGTGGGACATACTTGGCCGACGAGTTGCAGCCCGTCAACCTCCCCCTACATGTCTACCGGAACTTCGGAGAGCATTGCTTTTTGAGTGCTGTAATATTCCTCAAGATCAGATCGATAATTTGATACTCAGCATGCCTAGGCGTTGTAGGGACTGTATTGCATCTTCTGGGAGACATACAATGTATTAACAATCATACCAACCATGTAATATTGGTTTTTTGTAAATAGGTTTTTTTTTTTGTAATTTGCTCCAGGGAGAACAAATCGCTAATTTTTTTAGTAATATCAAACATATAGCAACTTTTTTTGCTCTTTACCTTTTGTTTAATAAATAAGCTTTACAAATAAGTCAAATTTGTTTTGCTTCTAACTTTTCCTTTGCCTGAATTTGCATTATCCTTATTTTATGGACATGAGTGTATAATTGATAGGCAAATCCGCAGTCTATAATCGGATCAAATTACTTTTAAAATCATGATGCATGGACCATTCAGTGGCTGCAAGACGTGAGATATATGTTTTTAGGTATTTAAAAGCAAGAATAATCCTCCGAAATATTCGATTCTGTATCTCTTACAAGTTTCCATTTTTATGCTTATTCCTATACACGAACGAGATGTGACAATGTTTAGAAATGAAAGAGCTGAAAGAACAAATTAATTCATTTAAAGATTTAGTCAGAATTATATTAAAATCTACAAAACGTTTTTAATATCCCGAAAATTAGTAAATAGAGGTTAAATATAATAATATGTATGTTCATACCAAATTCTTTGCATCGTTTCTGTGTAAAAAGAAAAAACACAGCTGAGCGCTGGCTAGTTGCATGGGGGCTTTCGTAGTTTCTCCCATTCTAATGTGGAATTTATGTTACGTATTATATGCATTGCATATACATCGTATTGTCAGGCGTGAAATACTGAACATTACTCTGTAAACACGAAAATTGTTGTTTAAGAACAGAACCTTTGGCACCTTCATACTCTTATGTATGAATACGTTGTTACTATGTTCTCGTCCTTAGAGACCACACGGGAGGTGGAGGTACTTCTAGATAGTGGTAGACGTGGAATAAGTACCTGTTTATCCCTGTTAGACATCAGGTATCCCCTCCTCCCTTCACCTGTAGAAAACGAGGTAGTTAAAACGTCCTGCAGGCAAATTCCCCTCGAGTTGCTTTGCCGTAATCATTCAACCTAATCTAACGTGGAAGAAGTACCAATATGCATGCAATAAAGATTTGGGGCTCCCTAGAATTTATCGGGTTGGCAAAAAAGTAATTTCGGTTTTTAATGCGAAATAAAACTCAATTTCTTTTATACAAAAAATGAGCTTTAATCAAACAAATATCTTACGTTCTGTTCGATGACCTTTTGCCATCATTCTGGTCACTTCATGACTTCGCGCTCATCTGACTTCTGGTCTTTATCAGCAAAAAGACTCAAGCAATGTGATTTGACGTCCGATGGGGCAAGGGTAAGGGCTATACGTGAGAGATGCGATATTATGTGAGATATTACTAGAACTTGTATGGCTTCCCATCCAAGTTCTAGTGATATCGTCCTTGTTGCTAAAGATGTATGAGGCCTCGCATTGCATTGTACAATGCGATTATTTTGAGATTTGCAAATTCTGGCCTTTTTTTCTTTGATTGCTTCCTCCGGTTTCATAATCTATTGGCAGTAAACAACTGAGCTGATGATTTGGCTTCTTGGAAGTAGCTCAAAATCCGCAACACTGGTAATTGCAGCAAATTGACAGCAGCAGCTTAGCTTTCGGTATGATTTGTGTTGATTCGTCTTGCTTGAACCATGATCTTTCCGATTAATGTTATTGTAGACGATCTAGTTTTCATCCTCAGTTGATAATGCGTTTGAAAAAACAGTTCATTGCATTACATTTGAAATGCGTACCCCAAACATTAATTTTTTGTTTCAAGCGAATTTTTTTCAATTCATGCCAAACCCAAATATCGAGCTTCTAAACGAGTCCAAGACATCTTATGCGATTTTCAACTTACGTGACGATTCGATTCAATTATGACTTTAATTTTGTCATCCTCAACTTCAGAAGATCGGGTAAGACGTTGGTCGTCTTCAAGTAAAAAATCTCCAAAACGAAAATTTTTAAACCAATTCCGACACTGTGTTACACCAATCAGCACCATAAATTTTACATGTCTCTTTGTCAGCCTAACCCGCTTTCTTGCGTTTATGAAAATAGAAAAGTAAAACATGTCGAAAATGTTTATTTTTGTACCCCATTTTATAGTATTTAACTCTCTTTGGCCACATAAACTATCCTACTAATGAACCTAGCAACTTCTCGCACAGGCGTGAAATAATACCAGCACAGAAGAAGCGTGAAAATAACCCTTTATTATCATAAAATAAGAACGGAAAAGCACGTACTCCGTGCTTTACAATATCACCGACAACTTGCTGTGGAACCCAAGCGTTGTTACACAAAGTCTAAAAGGAGTAGTGCCGGACTATTCTTTTGCACCTCTTCAACAGAGCATTACATTTCACTTTGACTAATGATATTTTACTTCATTTCAAATGGTTACTTTACTTTGTTTGTTTTTAATTCAGGTTTTTGCATAGCAATACATATTTTAAAAGTTCTCTCAAGCTGCGATTCTTCCATCGACCAGAATCAGTGCATAAAAGAAAAATTAGCTTGCCTTCTTGTCTGAAATTCTCGGCTGACAAGCATGTAGTTCAGTTTAAACTTTCACCCAGCCTTCTTTAAAAAGATCTTCACTAATTATGTACTGTGTATTGAGAAACGCATTCACATCCAAAGGGGTTTTTAAATCTTAAAAGAAAAATCTGAGAGAAAATGACATCTTCATTAGTTAAAAATATATTTGATCAACGCTTTGTGAACCTCCTACTACGACATATCGATTGCATCTAACGGAAGTGATGGAAAGAGATACTCGTGCTATTATTCACAAGTTCAAACATGTAATTCACAAGTTTGCTAAAGGAGTTATGAATCCGTTAACTATTTCCAATAAAAGAAACAGGAAATTTCCTGCTTACATTAGTATGTACTTTGTCATTTAAATTGAAAAATCAGACACAATAGGATGTTATTAAGATTTAATAAAACGATATTTTAAGCGTAGAAACTTATAAAAGTATAGGATATAACTATTTAGCTAAATTTACAACAGATGTCAAAGCAATGAGTAAGCAATGCAGACTACAGCATGTGCGTCTTTATGGAAGAATAGAATAGTAAATAAAACAGAATTGGACTAAAAGAACAGAATAAATTAAAAGAGTAAATATCATGCTATTATGAAAGCAATGAAAATTCGGTCTAAATCGCGCTTGTGTTTGCTTTCATGGCAGGATTGCCAATGCAGGATAGTACTGGGTGCTTTGGCCTTTTCATGTTATACCTGATATGATTTAATAGACGGTTTGGTACTTTTAACCTTACGTATATTTCCTGTTGAAGCATTATTAGTTTCAGTTACGTCTTACATGAATTTTTCTTATTTTCTCCATTCTTCCAGCATAACTTCGTGGTGTAAAGGTAGCACACTCGGAGCGTATTCGAGAGATGCAGGTTCGAGTCCCGGCGAAGGCATTGCTCATTTTTCATGTCTCCTGCTTCAAAATAACCTAATGACTGCACAGTGACCCCCCCCGAACTAAAAAGGATTGAACGATAATTCGTCATCACCAGGATTTGGCGATTGGGTCCCCTAATCCCCAGTCGCCCTTTAAAAGGGAAGTGTATAAGGTATTTTCACACCTTCCAGCATGCCTTTGTGGTGTAACGGTAGCACACTCGGCTCGTATTCGAGAGGTCCAGGTTCGAGTCCCGGGGAGGACATTGCGCATTTTTCTAGTTTCGTGCTTCAAAATAATTAAATAATAATTACGCTATAACTTCTTGGTTCTTGCTTGTTAATTAAAATTCACAGATCCCTTATTTTTTCCTTGCCTAATGAAACTGAACCAAACAGTTTGAATAATTTGACTTCTACAAAAAGAAGCTGTTCTTTTGCATTAACCCTTTCCGGCAGGCTACCTTTTAAAGTTGGAATTTCGATAAAAAAAGAAAAGTAGGCAGTCTAATTAGGCCTAGAGAAGTACACAAGTAAAATTTTGTGAAGATAGTACTTATCGTTTTAATTCTGTGGGTGTGCCCGTAGCGGGCACACTAATTGAATAGAGCTTCGAAAAGAGTGCTGAAACGAGCATTGCTGGGAAAGGCGTAAAAGCGTAAGAGATTTTTCCTACAATTAAAAAACACTAGATTCTGAATACAGTAGCAGATTTATCATTACCTAGGGTGTGCCACGGGGAGACCTGCTACTCTACACCCCACTAAAATGCTCTTGTTTGGTTATGTGATGATTACATGCGTATGAATGAAAAAAAACGTAACTTGGGTATATGATATCGACATTATTTACATTTCGTATTTACACTTTATTCTATTTTTTTCATAGTGGTACTTTTCGAAGAAAGTGACACCACCTTTGAAAAAGCACAACCCAATATTGCATGTTTTGCACATGTACTGGGATCCGTATCAAACTCACTATCTAAAGCAATTCGTGTAGCACTTTCAGTGCTTCAGAAATGGTCAGCCCTCTCCGATCCGTTTGTAAAATAATTAAAAATCAGAAATATAAATTAATATTATATCTACAATTAGAAATTATAAACTTTAAAATAAAATTAAATAAACGTCTACAACTCAAAACTACTAAACGTAGCGCTAGCGAAACTTTGAACGAAAGCGAAAGAGAAAAAGAGAACTGCTCTTGTGAAAAACCAAACAGCTAACTGATAAAATTACCCTTGACCTTCAGAAAATCACCCCAATAATTTGCTACTTAATAACGAAACGTCCCCTCCCCCCCCAAAAAAAAAGGAGAGAGAGAGAGAGAAAAGAAGAAAGAGAAAAACAGGAAATGAAATACAGATGTGGACCCACCTTTCTGTTGTCAATGAACTGACCAATGGCATGCGGAGAAACAAAAAATACAGTCTTTCAGTTGTCCTAGAGTCTTGATGTGTCCGGTCTGGGCACACCTCGGGTTCGCCGTCCGTTCTATTTTAGGCAAGATTTCAAGATAAAAATTTAAAACTAATATAGAATAATGAGATTAGCATACAGCCACAAAATAACATAGAAATACTAATATATACTACCTTTATACCCTAAAAAAATCTGGAAGATTTCTTTGAAAAAAGAGGGTCTTAAAAAACTAAACATTTCTAAAATATATGGACTGGTTTGTGTTGAGCTACCATCTACTATAAATAAAGAAGGTTCAGAGTAACCTATAGTAACTTTTACATCCTTTATCATTCAGTTTCTCTGTGCGTACAGAAGGAAATCTTTAGGTTTGCCCAGACCGGGCACATCGTGCCGCAAAGGGTTAAACAAATTACTCTGATAATTTTGTACAGAAAGCTTTACAATTAAGGAAACTTCCATGTTTTTGAAAACTTTACTTTCAGAAAATTCAAATCGTATCTTATTCATCACCCAGTTCTCCTAAGATTAAACTCAATAAAAAATTACCCATACACTGATTTGACTGATGAGAAGATCAGCAAACACCTGGGTAACAAAAGCATAATTTACCACCAAAGGACAATCCATCAGTCTGTCGCGTGCGTTTTCCCTTCATTGCCATTCGCACAAACATAAAAGACGATAACAAACAATTACAGAAACGGTAACATAAATATTCAACAAGTTTTCGTGTTCAATCTACAAGATTGATACAAGGCAGGGGAATCCGGAAACACCTTTTCCCGAAATTAATTTTAACGCCGGCCCATACAAGGGTTAAAAAAGGATTAAAAGGTATTAACAGACCAGGCACGAAATTAGCCAATGGCGCAATATATTTTGGCAACAAAGGGTAAGATCTCTAAGTCGGCTGTCATTAGGGCAGCCATTTTAACCCTTTGTTCCGTTTTATTAATGGTTTGGAGCGGCGTCCGCTTAAAGGAAACGAACAGTTTCGATATATCCGAGCTCTATGGTAATTCGCAAATAAATGGTTCCCTTCCATTTGTGGGGGAAAGGGCTGCGGAGCTTACGTGAGAGCTTGAGTAATTACCAGGACTAGGGTAGGTGATAACTTATTAGGACATCTGGATTTGAATTTCGATGGGTCTTGCAGAGCAAACATATGACCGAATATCCTAACCTTTGTGTGCTGTTGTTTGTAACCCCTAAGCAAGCAGCGTCAAGGAGATATTACACCTGAGTACAAATATGACAGATGAAAGTTCTAAAGAGTTATTACTATACGAACTAATTATGAATATTATGGTAAGATTTCATTCAAGTGCATTAATTTATAAACTAGCTTCCAGCAAGTGGGACGTTAATTTATTAATGCCAACTTTTCAAAATAAACTCGCATTTTAAAATTAAAGTAATTAATTTCGTTAAATTAATATTTCGCAATCTCAACTGCTGTACAATAAAACAATATGTGTTACGGGGAATTAATAGAAGAAAGGAAAACTCTTGTTAAAATGCATAACTACCTCGAATAATATAATGCTAGCGAAGACTGATTGGTTCCGGTGTCATTGCATTCAGGTTCGGGTTCGAATCCCGGATGATTCAAGGACATTTGTGACGTCTTTGTGGCTTGAGAGCTCCTAAGACATGTCTAGTCGAATATTATCTTGAGAGATGTTTTATTACGAAAAGGAGGTAAGAGACCCTCTGATTCTATCCCCAAGGGCTCTATGACATGAATGGGATGGATTTTAGGCAGATGACCTCCGTATACTTTGCTTAAGGGGGCTCATACACCTTAAACCCCTTATGATCTTCGAATATGTGACTGTTGCAAGAATTGGAATAATTTATTTATTTTAAAAGCAATTACTTCCAACTTTTTACAGCTGATTACATAATATAGCTGCTTTAGAAACTAGTAACCAGAAAGTTTGTGTTGCCACAAATATTTTTGTAATTTAATCCGCTTTGTGACAAACGTTTTCATCATGTTTCCACCTTGCGCGCATAATATTTTAAAAATGGCTAATGGTACATACTTAAAATTTCATGGAATTCTTCATATGGGCATTATTTTCTAACTGAACCAAAATTTTGATCAATATTGTAGTATTCAAAAACATTATTCACGAAAACATTACAGATTTTTTTAATAAAATACATTTTATAAATTTAACTCCAAATAAAATAAAAAATTAACATGAAATTCTTAGAATTTTAGGTTCACAGTAGTTTCCAAATGTTATAAAAGCTATATATTAAATATGAAATTAAATTATGCAGCAGAATGTTTTAAACTGTGCGCGCAAGGTAGAAATTTAATGAAACATTTTGTCACAAAGCGGATTAAATTATAAAAATATTTGGGGCAACACAAACTTTCGAATTACTATTTCAGAAAGCAGCTATATTATGTAGTCAGCTGTAAAAATTTGGAAGTAATTGCTTTTAAAATAAATAAGTTATCCCAATTTTTGCAACAGTCACATATTCGAAGATCTTATGGGTTTTAAGGTGTATGAGTCCCCTTAACTAAATAGTCAAATCCAGTTTTTGCAAAATGTATTTTCAAACGTTGAGGAAAATTAAAAACATAAAGCAAACAGGTTTTCATTTCAATTCTTTTTTCAATTAAGGGGACTCATACACCTTAAATCCCATAAAATCTTCGAATATGGGACTGTTGCAAGAATTGGGATAACTTATTTATTTTAAAAGCAATTACTTCCAACCTTTTACAGCTGACTACATAATATAGCTGCTTTCTGCAATAGTAATGAGAAAGTTTGTGTTGCCACAAATATTTTTATAATTTAATACGCTTTGTGGCAAAATTTTTCGTCATGTTTCCCACCTTGCGCGTACAGTTTAAAATATTCTGTTGCATAATTTAATTCTATATTTAATGTAGAGCTTTTGTAACATTTGAAAACTACTGTGAACTAAAAATTCTAAGAACTTCATTTTAAATTTAAATTTTATTTGGAGTTGAGTTTAAAAAATGTATTTTATTTAAAAGAATCTGTAATGTTTTCGTGCATAAAATTTTTTAATATTAAAGTGTTCATCAGATTTTTGGTTCAGGTAGAAAATAGTGCCCATATAAAGAATTCAATCAAATTTCAAGTATGTACCATTAGCCATTTTTAAAATATCATGCGCGCAACGTGGAAACATGACGAAACATTTTGTCACAAAGCGGATTAAATTACAAAAATATTTGTGGCAACACAAATTTTCTGGTTACTTGTTTTTAAAGCAGCTATATTATGTAGTCAGTTGTAAAAAGTTGGAAATAATTCATTTTTAAATAAATAAAATATCTCAATTCTTGCAATAGTTACATATTCGAACATCATAAGGGGTTTAAGGTGTATGAGCCCCCTTAAGCTAAGAATTAAAGATTTTGTTTTGTTTGTTGTATTTTATCCTTCCTTCCCGCATGCCTTCGTGGTGTAACGGTAGCACATTCGGCGCGTATTCGAGAAGTCCTCGAGTCCTGCCGAGGGCATTGCACATTTTTCACGTCTCCAACGTAAAGAAAAAATCCTAATGACTCTACAAAATAAAGTAACTAGAATCCATGAAAAAGCCACGAAGCCATGAAGTTTGTTTTAATAACTGTTTTTATTAAATAAAACTTGGACTATAAATGCATTTTCTTGTGCATTTTCTAACAAAATTAGCGACAGCTCGTGGTGGTGCAACTAAAGGAACAGTCAATTTCAAGTTAAGACGTTATTTATTAGTCAAAGACTACTCAATTTAAATCTGCTCTAAGCTGGTACAATAACTCAATCAAATTTAAATATCGCCGGGGGCATAATGCAAAGCTGAATAATTATATCTTACTAGAAATGGTAGGAACTAAAAGTAGTTCCTACCATATCTAGTAAGATATAATTTACCATATCTAGTAAGATATAATTTACCATATCTAGTAAGATATAATTTACCATATCTAGTAAGATATAATTATTCAGCTTTGCGTTACGCACACTAAATGTAGCGTGCACACAACACGCTCTGTCTTATGACTCAAAAACCTCAGTTTAAATACTAGATATACTCATTTACATTTTGGAGAGAAACGGAAAAGTTATAGTAAAGCTGAAATTATGAAAAGTATTTAGTTTTAAGTAATAACTTTACAATTTAATTATAATATTAGAAGGCGAATAATTAGAAAAATGCCTCATAGTCCAATAACGATTCCAGTATTTTCTCGGGTTAGTGAAAGTGGTCTAAACTTTTTCCAAATATTTTCAAGTTCATCCATTAATATTCAAGTTTTACAACTTTACTATAATAAAACTATAATAAAAATTAAGAAATTTTAATTTTCTTTATATTAAAAAAATCTGCCAGTTTCCGGCGCATGTACTTATTTTGTTATTAGAAAAGCTACGATATATCAATGAAGGGAACAAAGGTATTTTTATCCAGAATATTTTTTGTTTTCCAAATTGGTAAAAAGGAATGGAGTAACAGGAAAGTAAGCGGGCAAAATTATTCAGAAATATTCAAGGAAAAAATTGCGTACGCAGATCATGTCATGATTTATGTAATGTAAGAGAGCATAAAAATTACAAAGCTTTCAGCCCGGCTAGTATCATTACAAAATAAGGTCATTCCAAGTTTTAAGCGTTTTTGTATATAATCACTAGATTAAACCATGAAAGAAATAGATTTATCTGTAATTTGTTTATAACGCAATCTGACTATGTTGTATACATCTCAATCTGCTACAGGTAAACGGAAACATAATATTGCATTTTTTCTGTTTTCAGACCAAACTAATTTAATGATTAATTAAAATAATTATAAATTCTAAACCTAAAATCCGTATACTGCAATGGAATTTTCTAAAGCGTTTGGTAATCTTATATATTAAAACGTGTAGAGTTACAGAATTCACATGATTTGAACTAAAAAGATTATTATTTAATTACTAGACAAGTAACGAAATATTTGAAAATTTTAAGAATATTGCTTTGCAACAAATAACTTTCCTTAAAAATATTTTAAGTGTTTAAAATGAAAACATTAATGTAAAAAGCATTAATATAATATAATTACATTTATCAATTAAAAGCAAAATATAGGAGGGATGCTTTAAATGATGTGCTTTTTTATGAAAATCTTTAAAAAAACACTTTTGTATTGATGTTATATACGAAAAAAATTCCGAAAACTCTACGCATTTAACTCCTACATCTCCTGGCAATAGGTTTACGGATTAATTTTGCTTTAGGGATTACTGCAAAACCTCGAGTTGAATCTGAGAGATGGCTTCGTGGAGAACTTTCTAAGGGGCTGGTATACACGTTACACATGGGGAAACCATGAAAACGCCCATGCAGACAGCCTATTCGTAGGACTCGAGCCTCGGACCGAACTACCAGTGTTCAGCGATGCAATAATGTTTCACTTGTGATTCAGACTTTAAGCAGAGTATTTACGTAAAAATAAAATATGTAGTAAAATTAAAATAGCCGCCCAACAGGGATAGTGATTAACGACGCTGGCGGCCGTACCGAGTTGAGTTGAGTTGAGAGCAGAATATCTGGACACTCGTACGGCTTACTAAGACTATTCGGGTTTAGCCCAGGTTCCGCAACTATCCGGGGCAACACCTCATGGGGCCTATAAGGGCATACATTGGTCCTGTATACATGCTTACATAGTTCATAACATATGCTTATAGTTACATAGTTCATAATATATGCTTACATAGCTACATAGTTCATAGTACATGCTTATATATGTACAAGTAGTTCATAATACATAAATCTTTCATAATACTTGCTTACATAGTTCATACATATACATGCTTACATAGTACATAGTTGCTTTCATAGTTCATAATATATTGAGCCTGTTACATAATACATACTAAGTTCATAATAATTTTCGTTGGCCATAGTACATACATGTTTCATAATATATACAGTGGGCCGTAATACATATGTTTCATAATATATACAATAAAAAAAAAGATAGAAGAGAGAGAGAAGAGAGAGAAGGGCCCGGCTTCGAATCCCGGAGAAGGCATGCATGTTTTTATATTTATAGTATCTGTTCGGCATGAGAGCACTCTAAATATGCGGCGAGCCGAAAGTTTTCTCGAGAGGTCGATGGTAGGAGAAGAGGGGTGGAAAACCCTTGGACGCGCCCCTCCACAGAGTGCTCTCTGTCAAAATTAAAGGGGAAAATGAGAAAAATTGCACTGTCACATGTGTAGTGCTCTACACTTCTCCCAACGACAGACGCAATCTAGCACTCCTTGCTACGAGGAATTTCGCGGGGTTGTGCTAATGTTACTCTCAGACAAGTGAGATAAGTCCCAGCAACAACAACAAAATAAGATAACATTAATTTAGTTTCCTGGGATAGAAAAAAAACTGGATGTTGTTTTTGAATGCAATTGTAACCAGCTTTTACAAGCTATTAAAAAAGCCCTTATAATTACTAGGAATAAATGATAAACCAAAATCAAATATTAACGTGTTAAAATTAACCTATAGCGGTGCCACATTATATCCTGCACGCACATTGTCATGTTTCCTGAACTTACAAAGTAATGTATTATAGCCTTTGTGAATAGTGTTTTTTCGCTTCCATTTTCCCTAATTCTCCTGTAACGATTTAACACCATATATATAGCCCTGCCTCACAATTCCCAATGGATTTCCGTGAGCCACTGTGCATTCTTTCTACCGTCCACGAAGTCGCACATCTGAGACTGCCCTCCGTTATCCAATCCATATCGAAACCGATTGTTTCATTAGTGTTTTTCCGGGACTGAGCAGTCCCAGGGGTGTCTCTAGAATGATAGAGAAAAGCAAGTCTTTGTGTGGGACGAAAACGATTGCCTTTTCTGCCGACAGATGACATTCGCATCAGTCGGGGCGTGAAAGTCGAAGTTGTTTCCACTTGGTGGAATATAAGGGACCTGGAATTAAGCGTGATTTATATTTAATCCCTACCCGGCGTGACATATGGTTATTTGTGTCACAATAGGGAGATGCAATTTTCCTGTTTTATCGATTTTTGGGTGCAGTCCTATATCCAGAAATCATTTTCCACATTTGACAAAATAATGGATATTAAGACAGCAGAGTGGAATATTGAGACTTAGAATGAAAAGCTCTAAATTAAGGAACAACAGAATGGAACATTGAGACGTAGAGGAAAACCTCTAAATCAAGGAGTATGCTATCCAGTTATATATGCATTGATTTATCCATTTCTTTAGGAGCACACTTCAAAACAGCTATCAACGCATTTGAAGGTTGCTTTCAAGAGTATTTAAGGGGGCTCATACACCTTAAACCCCTCATAATCTTCGAATATGTGACTGTTGCAAGAATTGGGATATTTTATTTATTTTAAAAGCAATTACTTCCAACCTTTTACAGGTGACTACATAATATAGCTGCTTTGGAAACTAGTAACCAGAAAGTTTGTGTTGCCACAAATATTTTTGTAATTTAATCCACTTTGTGACAAAATATTTCGCCATGTTTCCACCTTGCGCGCATGATATTTTAAAAATGGCTCCTGGTACATACTTGAAATTAGATGGAATTATTTATATGGGCACTATTTTCTAACTGAACCAAAAAACTGATAAATATTTTAATATTGAAAAATTTTATGGACGAAAACATTGCAAATTTTTTTAATAAAATATATTTTATAAACTCAACTCCAAATAAAATAAAAATTTAACATGAAATTTTTAGAATTTTAGGTTCACAGTAGTTTCCAAATGTTTTAAAAGCTATATATTAAATATGGAATTACATTATGCAACAGAATATTTAAAACTGTGCGCGCAAGTTGGAAACATGACGAAAAATGTTGTCACAAAGTTGATTAAATTGTAAAAATATTTGTGGCAACACAAACTTTCTGATGACTATTTCAGAAAGCAGCTATATTATGTAGTCAGCTGTAAAAAGTTGAAAGTAATTGCTTTTAAAATAAATAAGTTATCCCAATTCTTGAAACAGTCACATATTCGAAGATCGTATGGATTTTAAGGTGTACGAATACCATTAAATGGCTTATGAATACATGTATGTATGTGGTTAATTGAGGGGGGAAAAAGCTAACATTTTTGGAGGGGGATTTACTTTATTTTTATGTATGAAATGTATCGATATCTGTCCTCTAAAACGTAATGCTCAAGTACTCTTAGAGTTTTTGCACAAATGTAATAAAAGCTTCATCTATCGTTCTCGCAAAGATAATGACGCTAGCCATTTTTTGGTTCTGAATAAAATCCTATACAAATAACGTTATTTGTTCCTACATCCAAGTATCTATAACTGTTGAAAATTCATCCTAACTATAATTTATCACATTATTCGCTGAAAATTTCGCGGCCGGAGCAGTATTTTCGGCATACGCCGGATGAGGAAATAATATAAAGTATACATTTATTATTTGTACGGGCTTCTCTTTGGGGTATAAATCTGGCAAGGAATCAGGAGCTGTGAAAAACGAGCAATACCCTCCCCGAGACATGAACCCTGGATCTCTCGAATACGAGCCGAGTGTGCTACCGTTACACCACGAGGCACGCAACAAAGAGGGAGAAAATACCCAATGCTTCTACATGTAGATTTCATTTCCATGCCCATGCTATTAGTGTCATTTATTTTTCTTTTTCTGTCCTCCCCCAAAGCTGTATAAATTTATTTCGATTAGTTTTCTAATTTTCTTCATTGCAAATTTTTCAGAATTAGTTTGCGCTTTACAAAAAAAAAAAAAAAAAAAAAAAAAAAAATAAGTAATTATAATTACTCCGAAATTTAATATTAATTTAAATTGTTTTGGAAACGCGCACTGCTGAAAAAGAAAAATATTAAAAAAATTTCCAAGAATGTGTCGGGTCCATAAGAAATACGGAAGAAAAAGATTGAAATGAACAAATGATGGTGTCTAGTTTCACCGAGATTTACAAAGCTTTACAAAAAGCTAATATAAATATAATATTATCTTTGCAAATAGTGGAAAACTTTTAACAAGAATAAAAATTCTATTTTCAGTGCGATTTCAATAATATGCGATGCTTGTTAAAAATGCATTCCTGCATTGTATTCGTATTGAAAGTAATTAGTGTTTACTTGTTTTCCGAAGGTGGTAAGAAATTATCACATTTCTTCATATATGTTTTTGATTGTTGGAAGGCCAAGTGGTTCACATCTCCAGGAGGTCACAGCCGCATTCCTTAGCTTCGAAAAGTCTGAATAGTCTCTGCAGAGGCATGTGCTCGAACTATAATTGGATGAATAATTCGAGTTTGATCGACTGGATCTCGTGCGTCTTCTTCAACACTCTGAGCAAAGAACATGCAGCGTAAGCACATGCAGTGCCTGATTTTTAGTCCAAAGGGGCTTTGTCCCTGAAGAATTATTGTTTTTGTTTTGCGATTTTGCGTTGGTTCACTATAAATGTCCGTTTCACTTTTCAAACTGTTGCCACCTAATGTTAGAGTCCTGCATTATATTTGAAGAAATTAAATAATGAAAAATCTGTATAAATGCATATATATTTCTCGCATTGTGATAAAACAACGGTACCTATAGCCATCCAATTTTGATTGGCGTAATCCTACTGCGAATATGGGCATGGGGAAGCCCAAATTTGAAATTTGGAATTTGTTTTATTATCGATTTCATATTTTGTAAAACTTTAACGAATTTTTGATTAACAAGCGCAAGTATTTCAAAGCGAGAATTGGCAACGTTGTACAGAAAAAGCACTTTTATCTCCAATGCGCGAGTCTCTGTATCGGAAATTCTAAAGGATATGCTCGTTTTAAAACTATTTTGCGATACTGCTCTTGAATTGAATTTTATGGTTTAAATGCAAAGAACGTGATATTTAATAAATAAAGATAACAAAATGCTTAAAAAAGCCCCTTTGGACGTAATTTAAAATCTGAAACCTTTCAGTCTTTTTTTTTTTTTTTTTTTTTTTAATTACTGAGATTTAATAAAAGGGTCTTTTACACTCTTCTAGCGTTCTCTGTCTCCTTACTGGATGTAACTTAAGTCGCATAGTTTTACCTTGAGTCTCGTTTCAGTTTATGCTTCACTACACTAAAATAGCAATGACAATGAATCTGAGAGTATACTGAGCGGCTTGCAAAAAGGCTCACTGGCTTACACTGGCTATTTCAGCTCAGTTTATGTATTACAGTATTAACATACAGCATCTATGTTTATGTGAAAGTCTTACCTTAAAGAATACAGTCCGATTGCGTCAATGATGTATGATATATATTTAGAATAGATCTTGTTTGGCCACAATTCAACCCAGTTTTAAACAGCCCTTCTTTAAAATGTTATATTCTGATACTCAGTACTGAAATGGTATCGAAATGAAATTGCTGATACACAGAAAAGATCAATGTTTCAGCAATAACCACTTTACCAATAGAAATATTATTAATTCTCGGAAATTTTTTAAACATTTTTCTTTTTCAGCAGTAGTTTCTAAAACAGTTTAAATTTATATTAAATTTAAGAGTAATTATTATTATTTATTTTCTTGTAAACTGCAATTTTATTTATTCACAGTTCCATACTTTGCTATATTTCCCTCCATCTTTCAGTTAACACTGTATGGTATATTTTAATTTTATGCCATTTGTTTTAATTTTGAAACCCTTTCCTTTCAATTCCTGTTTCCACTTACAACTCCCTACCAGATTAAGGTTTTAGAATTGGATTGAAGAAGAAGAAGAAGAAGTATTTAAGAAGAAGTTAGAAGAAGTATTTAAGGAAGGTTCAGCTTACTTCGATAGAGAGTGCTAAGTGGCGAATGTTTAACTTCTGGCTAAGTCACTCTTGAAGCCTTTACGCTAGGCCGTATTATACGTTTCTATTGATATTCGCCGGATAGTTTAATTTAAGGGCAAACTATATTTGGTAATTATGTCTAGCTTCGGCTAAGTCTCGTTTATTTAATTATAGTTTATTTTCTTATTTCTTATTCTGAGTAAAAGCCGAGTAGAGGGCTTATTGTAAGCCCGAGAAGGGGCCAATTATTATTCTAATTTGAGTGAATCGCTACATAGTTCACTAGGTTCCTAGACGTTTTATCTTAGACAAGGGGCCAGGAACACTATAACACTACAACAATATGGTGAAATTTTATTTTTTATAAGGTTTCAGAATACAATAATTAGAAAAATGGTTTAATAACCATTTTATAAATCATTTTATGATTGCTTCCCATTTACCTTTTAAAAGTGTGGCTAGTTTCAAGGAAGTATTATCTAATTGTAAGAACACTTTTCTGCCAGTTTCTCGTCCACAAAATCTCTTGCTTGAAGGTTTTCCGAATCAGCGACCTGGATTCGATTTCCAACGAACGGGTTAGTTGCATGTTTGCCTTTCGTAATTCTCCCTATGCTTAACATAAATATGGGACAGTTTCTCTTAAAATGTCCTCCACGAAGGTATCCGTTCCCTCAGGCAGATAACCCTCACGAGTTTTATCGTATTCAAATAAGCATACAAAGAAAGAAAGAGGCCGTATCTAAAAAACTATAGGAACATTAGTTTTGAAATACTAATAAACATAACAAATGCTTTATTTAAAATAGATTGTTATACTTTTTTTATCTAATTTACAATTTCCTGGCAAAAAAACTTGAAAAATATGAAAAATTTTTAAAAATATAAAAAACTAACAAGAGAATAAGAAATTTTTCTGAAGAGTATAGTACTGATTTTTTTTTAAATTTTATTGCCATTATGAAACATTTGCTCCATTGTTTCAATTTTAAAATTCCCCATGAAACCTAAAGCCTGTCTTGCTCAATAAAGTGCGAAGTTATAAGATTTGATGAACTCTGCTATAGGTCAAAGCTTATTCCATACCTATGTGACCCAAGAGCAGACGCACATTGTGTGTGTCTGATAAAAGTTACCTTATTTCCACAGAGGACATACTGCAGTTTCAGCTGCGAAATAATAAAAATTTGCCAATTTTTCACCTTGCCATATCAACAGTATGTCATAATTCCTGACTGTTTGTCTCATGCAATATATATCCCATTGATGAAATATACATAAAATATGAAAAAGCAGCAAAACAAACGCTTGAATGATTTGACATAACAATGCTTTCATTCTACTTTATAGTCGTACGTCGTCTATCGGATGTCAACGATAAAGCTTAAGGGTATCAACATTTAAAAGCAATCCATCATTTGTTGTTTGGCGTGACAAAGGCAATTGGATATCGTGATCCCATTCAACAGTTTGTGTCTTTCCCACAAAATTAGAACTTCTGTGTTTGCTGCATAAACTTGTTTAGGATTGCTGGAGACGCGTCAAACTTGGGCTTTTAGAGAAGATTCTTTTGACTCTGGGCGTAATTTGGGAACATGCGTATGTGGGGTGTGGGAGAGGAGAGCGATGATGGATCAGTGTCTCTTGCGCATGTCTCCTCTAATTGCCTAATTGCATCCTCTTTGACAGCTTGACGTTAAGCACTGCACGCACGAGAGCTTGGTTAGGAAGAATTTGCTTTAAGATCAAAGTATGTTCAATTTCGATTATACAATTTCCTTGTAAAATATTTTATTATGAATGTTGGTTCAGTTTCGACGAAATTTCCTTGTAAAGCATTTTATTCTGAATCAGCGGGAATAATATTATTTTATTTTTATAATATTCTGTTATACAATGTAAACCAGTAGAGTGGGCAGTACTTTTAAAATCGTACCGCAATTACATGTATCCGCGGATAATACCAAATGCTGTAAGCAACAGGATATTTATGCTCTATACATATACGTAATAATAAAATTCCGTAGTCAAGAATACACTTAAAGTTCTAACTGTATGTTCTTTTCATTTTTAATGGCGACGTTCTCTTATTTGAAAGTACGTGGAGTAGTCAAGTTGTTTTTCCCGCCTTTTCTACAAGTACAGTTATAGAATGTTCTGTAAATATTCAAAGTGAACTGGAATAACTGACGAGGCTGACGTCATTTCTTGGAAGCTCCGCCTTTCCAGAGGCTATAAAAGGACTCGCAAAGGAATATCGGGGGCTTTTCTTAAATGTAACGATGCAGTAAACTTCATACAAAAAGTTATTAGTAATTCTTTTTTATTTACTCCGGAGATCAGATTTTTGTAATTGCTATTTACTCCTGAAATATAATAAATGGATCCTGTTTTTTAAACTTATCGTCTAATAATTTAAGCTACGACTACATCTATGATTCTTCACCAAGCTATTTAATCCGGACAAAAGCTGGTACATCACATATATATAAGGAAAAGGTAAATTTTAGCTGAGTAATTACGCATAGAGATATTACCAAAATTGATCTGTAAAGTTTAACACGTCTAGCACGATTTTTTTTATGTTAATTCTTTCTGGTACCTTCTGTTTCTTTCATTATCCGCCCCCTAATGCAAATAATGTTGAGCGTAAATAACGAGCGAATTTGTAGTTTAAAATGAGAGCTGAGGTAACCCACCTTTAAGCTTGTTTGTCCTGAGGCTTCTACCTGTAGCTGACGTCCGTGTTTGGTAAGTAACATCCGCTCTTCTTAGCACCCAAGTCTAGAATCCATGATAGCTGGAGCATATTTAGTTAATCTGTGGAATCATTAGGTTTTTTCAAAAGCAGAAGACGGGAAAAATATGCAGTGCTTTCTCTGGGACTCGAATCCTGGACCTCTCGAATACACTTCCAATTACACCACGAAGGCATGTGAAAAGAAAAGAGAAAATACCTCATATACTGGCATACTGCCACTTTTAAAGAACGACTGAGGATAAGAAGACCCAATTACCAAATTCTGGTGGTACGAATTACTGTCCATCATTTTTTATTTCGAGCGCCACTTGCAGTCATTAAGTTGTTTTTTGAAGCAGGCTTGGCTTTGGCTAATATGATTGCAGCAAAGCCTTGAGGGCTATCTGCCTAAGGGAAGGGATCCTCCGTAGAGGACTTTTTAAGGGAGACTGGCTCGTATACACATAAAACATGGGGAAAAGTACGAAAACGGCCATGCAGTCAGCCCGTTCTCGGAATTCGAACTAGCAATGTTCAGCGACTTAAGCGCTCGGACGCTGGTTGTTTTTTTTTTTTTTTTTTTTTTTTTTTTTAAACAGGAAATGTGGAAAATATGCAGTGCCTTTCCCCACCGGAACTCGCACCCTGTACCTCTCGATTACGAGTCAAGTATGCTTCCAAATACACCATGAAGACATGGGGAAAAGAGGAAGAAAATAGCTTATAAATAATTGAAAATTGACTTGCATAACAAAATTCCGGTAGATAATGGTGGCTCGTTTTCGTTAAATAGTCTATTACAGTACGTAGCTTTTAATAAGCAGTTTGATTATGTTTTATCTCTTTTTCTTAGTCTCTTCTTCTTCTATTAAGTGTGGAGAGAAACGTACACAGCAAGCAAGTGTACTTTGTTCTACGTTAAGCACTTTCAGTATATCTCTTTGGGGAAAACCACGGAAACGCCCATGCAGTCAGCCCGTTCTTGGAATTCGAACTAGCAGTGTTCAGCGAAATAGGTATGAAAACAAATGATTCGGATATTTTAACCTGATCCTCAACTCACGATAGATTAGTGAGGAAATACTGTCTAGGTACAGATACAAGTGGCCGGGACAACATAATTTTATCATTGCTTTTACAGGTAAAGTCCCACCACACTAATTGTGCATTTTCGCTACCATTTGCTAAAGAACACGCGGGGACGGTCTGAGTGTCTCCTACCTCTCTCCCCCTACCATCAAACCAAACGAGAGGACTCTTCGCTCATCAGCATTTTAACAACTATTATGAAGGACAGAAGCTGTACATTTTCCATTAACCATCCTTCTTCAGGACCAGGAATCCAGGATTATCTGTATGACAGCTAGCTTTGCTAAAACTACACCAATCAGATCAGCGCGATCTTTATACAGTTGAGTATCAAGTACAATTTCAAGGAATGACAAAATGATGACATTTTTCTGTCACTAACAGTAGGAAAGATCATTTCAGCTGCGCATATATGTTTGGGTTTAATGTCGATAAGAGTCATAAGAAGACAGTACCAGCATAGTCGAGTAACAATAATTCATTACGTTCTTCCTATTCTGGCAATACATGATTTTTGTAACTTATAAATCATTTATTTCTTTAGTGCTCAAAGTCATTTCTTAGCTAATGCTCCAGTTGAAAAGAAGTATACTATATCACGGAAGATAAGAATACATCTATATAGTAACCACTCAGTAGCATTATTAACGAGGAAAATATCAATTTCAATAGGAAAATATAAGTAAAGTCTCAGTTTCTCATGTTGAAATATCGCTCTGCATGAGCCAGTCTAAGTTTTTATATGCATTGCGAGCTGATTTTACGTTCATTTTTTAAAATTTTGCTTTTCAATACTTTGTAGAGTCCAGTAGATAAACTTCTGTATGAAAACAGGAGGAGCATGAAACTATACAAGAGAAGGGTTCAAGTACCGTTTATTGAATCTTTGAAAATTTACAGCGCGTCAACTCGATGCTAACAAACTTCGCCACTGCTTGGGCGGTAACTGAAAAATCAAGTAACGAAACTAAAATTTGAAGATATTAACAAATGACAGAACAAACATACAGGACTCAGTGAGATCTCGTAACTTAAACCCCCTTCGAAGCTAAAGGCAGCAGATAAATGCAATTAAGCCACTTGAACCAGCAATAAGCAAACGTATCTACGGCAGAGCTGACGGCTAGAGCCTAACTCTCCCTTTCTTCTACCGAAACTCGGCTTTTAAATACTTTCTACAAAGTAGAAATTGGCATTCCTTCACGCGCGTGCTACAACATTTAAATATTATGGCACTGACAATTAGGGAAAATAAGGCTTATAGGAAAGTATTTAAAATTAAATTTTAACTTGTTAGTTAAAATAAATATAAATCCCTACAACTTAAAGCTGCGCTTTTATCAAGTATCCGTATAAGGCAACAAACACATCATTCATTGTTCAGTTAGAAGCTCTTCATAAAGGCGTTAATTACAGGTGCTTCAACTACTTTCGCACGTAAAAGATATTTATCTTCCTTATACTGAACGTACAAAGGCGTAACGAATATTTTATTATAAGGAAGTCTTGCTAATTAGACAAACACGCCTAACATCAATTTTTAAACAACAAAACATTTAAACATCCTTTATATGCATTTAAAATTTATTAAAAGCACTCGTTTCTGTATACTCCTGATTTAGCCACACGTTGCGAAAACATAATTTAATATACTTCTTTATGTTTCCTTCTGTTACTTTCTCATACGAAGTAACGGAAATACTGTAATGCGGAAAATTTCGGGATCATATTTCGATGAAAATATCCATTGAAACCACTCTTGATTCCATTTGAATGATTCTTTTCTGCGTGATATCTCTATGTACGGACATAGTACACGACTCTTTTTTTCCAAAATGGGTTGCAAAATGGAATTAAAATGGATTAAGAAAAAATTTTTATGACATCAGTACATACGTACGTGCATACGTGTAAATGTATCTTGCCGAACTCAAAAACCGGTAGTCGTAGTACGTTGGAATTTTATATATGGAACTACTATTACAATACGCAGTTATGCAACTTCCTTTTTGGTTGCAATCGGCCACACAAAACATGTACATATAGAGAAAGAGATTCGTATCCTGTTACCCGGCTCGGTGGGTTCAGTATTTTTATTGTTACATGCTGGTAAATGGGAATGTCTCCTTTAAAAGCGGTTGAATTATGTTTTTTCTCATTTCCTCGTTAAAGTGTTTACGCCTTTAGTTAATCTTCTTGCAAAAGTTGTAGAATTATCAATAATTTAAAAGTGGAGCTAGTCCTGATCAGGCCGTCGTTTTTTACATTTGAAACTTTTACCAGAATAGTGAACTATGTGAGTTGGCCCACCAACTTCAGTGTTCTTTTGCATAGTGGAACCAAAGGTTAACTTTAAGTTTAGTGCACCGAAAATTTGGTCATCTTGCCCGTTGGCCAAATTGCTTTTTTTTTTTAGCATAGAAACTAAAATTTTAAATGTAAAAATTTGTTTAACTGTTAACTTTATTTGGCGTTTTAAGTTTTTCTATATTTCACAATTTTTAATGTAGAATGAGATATTATACATTTTTGCTTTGCTGTAAAATGAGTCTCTAAAGAAATTCGAGGTAATAAATTTAAATGAAGTGCAACAAAAAATATGCATCTTGCTATCATCTTTTATAGGCCATACAAGCAACTTATGTAGTGTCAATATCAGATATTTTTTAAAGCAAAACTCAGTTTATACTAAACATAAGTCTCAAGCATACAAAACGTTCCTATAAATGAATCAGATGAATAAATTTTGTCTCTGTATTATTTTTAAAATCTATATGGGGTTTTATTATACTTATCTTGTGCTTCTGATCTTTTACTTTATGCCTATTTCAGTGTTAATTTTTCCTCATATAAAATAATATTCCTCATATAAAATAATTTTTCCTCATATAGTTGCATTCTAGCACGAAAGTAAACTTTCATGAATAAGGTCGAATGGAAGTGAATTAGTGTAGAAAGCAAATATTTAACAAAAGCGTGTTTAATTTTTACTGAATACATTAAAATAATGTTATTTTGCGTGCATTTATTTTGACTTTCTGTTCCCCGTTGTTTCCCACTAGCATGATCATGACTGTTATTTCATGTTAAGCACCAATTACCAGTATTTCTTCTATAATCTGATATTAAATAAGAATATTCTTACGAAATGCACTATTATCTTATCAGTCTCATCAATATATTTTTAAAAGTACTGCATATCAAGAAGCTTAGTTACTTTAAATGTAACTCCAAAATAATTTTACGTAGTTTTATTAAAACATCTCAGTTACATAATATACTAAACGCATATATATAAAGGAACATGTAATAAAATAAAAATACATTTAAAATTCATTCCATATTCAATTCGGAATAAATCATATGCGGAACACCAAAAAAAAAAAAAAAAAAAAGAAAGAAAGAAAAAAGAAAAAAAAAAAAAAAAAAAGAAAGAAAGAAAAAACAGAAAAAACAGTGGGAAACTGCAAGACATATGGGGAAAATATGCTAAAACCATAAATCAAATATGAAAGTTCGTAGCACAAGTACTACATCAAAAGCTTTGAAATGATGAAATATATACGCCATTTTTTTTCATTTCCAAACTTTTGTTGTTCTTTGTGTTATAGATTTTATACTCCTCAATTTTTTAATTATTTTTATTTTATATTTTTTAGATCCAAATTTTCAATCTTTTTATTTTTACATATGTTAGATTACTTTTTTTTTACATGGTTTCGGATTCGATCCACTCAAACCGAAAAATTTTTATTAGAATTTTAAACTTTTTACTTGTACCTTGATTTATGCTGTTATTTTATACCCGACCTGTATACTTTGTGGTTTCCAATTTCAGATTATAAAATTTGTATATTGTTTTGTTTTCAAGTCCTGGATTATTAGTTTTTCAAGTGTTTTAGGGGAAGAAGGGGATTCGATTGACTCAATTTTACTCAATCTGTTTTTTAATTTGTCTACGTTTTTGATGCTATAAATTTGCAACTTTTTGCACTGCTTAAATTAAGCCTGTAGGAGTTAGACTGTTAAAGGACACATTTTTGTTTGTTTCTCTAAGGTTATTTTAAAATTTTAAACTTTAATGTGTCTTTATTGGTACAAAAATAGGCCGTTTTGCTTATTTACTTCTTTCGCTTATGCACTAACCCCCGCTAATGACGATTCAGCGAAAGATGTAAATTTCATATTTCATTTTTGGTTTTGACATATTCGGCCTACCTCATTTCCTTTGCTCCTGCTTTTTTTAAAAAAATGTGAGTTTTATTCCGAATTGAACGAATTGAACACACGATGAATTTTAAGCGCATTTTTTTATTAGTCCAAAGGGATTTGAATCCCGAAGGACTATTAGTTTCGTTTTGGCATTTTGCGTCGGACGGATAAATGTCGGTTCACTTTTCAAACTGTTGCCACAAAATGTTAGAGTCCTGCATTATATTTGAAGAAATTAAATAATGAAAAATCTGCATAAATGTATGTATATTTCTCGTATTGTGATAAAACAACGGTACATAGAGTCATCGAATTTTGAATAACGTAATCCTCCAACGAATATGAGCATGTGGAAGACCAAATTTGAAATTTGAAATTTGTTTTATGATCGATTTCCTATTTTTTAAAACTTTGACGAATTTTTGATTAACAAACTCAAGGATTTCAAAGCGAGCAATGGCAACGTTGTGCAGAAAAAAACATTTTTATCTCCAGCGCGTGAGTCTCTGTATCGGAAATTCTAAAGATATGCTCGTTTTAAAACTATTTTGCGATATTGCTGTTGCACTGAATCTTATGGTTTAAGTGCGAGGAACATGATATTTAATAAAGAAAGGTAACACACAAAATGTTAAAAAACGCCCCTTTGGACGTAATTTAAAATCTGAAACATTTCAGATTTTTTTTTTTTTTTTTTTTTTTAATTTTATTTTCCATTATTATCACTACTTATTGCTGCTATTAGCGCGTAAATGGATACATTTTGGACTGATTTTACTTTGTTTTCATTCATTATATATATATATATATATTCATTATATATTCATTATATATTATTATATATATAGAGAGAGAGAAAAAAAAAACAAATTTACATAATGCTATTCTTATTTGTCAAAAAGAATCATCGTACCATTTTTGCAGTTTTCATGAGTCAAAAGTAAAACTGAAATACTGAATTATTGCAATAATATGTCGTACACGTGGATTAAATTGAATTCGGCAATTACCACATGGCAAGCCTTTGGTAAACATCCTCTAAAGTGCTCTGCAAGATCAGATTTAGCTCTCCAGGCCGAAAGCGACCTTTGCCCATATCCAGAAAACAATACCCTCCCTGGAGTTGCGCACAGCCTACAATAGCCAGCTGACTATGTACTTAGTATTTGGTCAGCTTTACTCCGTTCTGGAAAGCTACCTGATACTCCATTGCGGCACGTGGCATTATGGTACGGCATATTTCGCTGTATAGCATACCAAGAGTCGGATTAAAACGGATTGAATTTCCGTCACTTCGCATTGGTTTGCCTACTCGTCACTTGTCACTAAGGAGCAGGCATTCCATTTGGAAATGCTTTGAGATTAAACTCTTGACCTCTTGTCCAAGAGCTTAGGTCTCAGGGCTTGTTAAGATCTAAGCTTTTGGACGAGAGGTCAGCAAGAATCAGAATACTAATCCAAGGATAACTTTATATACGTAAATATGTTCAGGAAATATTTTATACTTGCAAATAGATTGGAACACCAATTAAGGAATACCCTTTCCTTTAAAGTATTTAATTTTTTCTTATACATTATTTGTTTCATAATCAATAAAATGCCGTGATTAATTATTTTAAAAGAAGTTTAATACAAATAAAGAAAAAATACGGAATCTTTCAAATTTTATATTACGCCCAAAGGGGCGTTTTTTTAACTTTTTGTGCGTTAGCTTTATTTATCGCAGACCATGTTCTTCGCACTTAAACGATTCAACAGCGATATCGCAAAATAATTTAAAAAGAGCACATCTTTAGAATTTCCGATACACAGTCTCGCTGGAGATAAAAATGTTTCCCTTTCCGTACAGTTTCGCCATTGCACCCATTGAAACAGTTGAGTTTGTTAATTAAAAATTCGTTAAAGTTTTAAAAATATAAAATAGACTGTAAGGTATTTCTCCCACCTTCTTAGCGAGCCTTCGTGGTGTAGTGGTCTGCACACTCAGCGCGTAATTGAGAGGTCCGAGTTCGATTCCTGGCAAAAGCGTTGCATATTTTTCATCTTTCCTGCCTCCGAAATACCTAATGTCTCTAGAAGATAATAAAACAAATGTCAAATTCTAAATTTGAGCTTTCAAATGTCCATATTCGAATGGAAGAGTACGTTATTCAAAATGTGATGTCTCTAGGTATCGTTGTTTTATCACAGTGCGAGAAACCTACATACATTCATGCAGATTTTTCATTATTTAATTTCTTTAAATATTATGCATGGCTCTACTATATGGTGGCAACAATTTGAAAAGTGAAACAGCAAGTAGTGAACCAACGCAAAATGTCAAAACGAAATTAATAGCCTTTCTGTATGTGTATTACTAAGATTTAACCACACATTTTTAAGCCTCAGTCCCCAAAATAACTAATAATTAATCAAATGGATTACTTCTTTTTACTGAGTTAAGAAACTGAGAATCAATAATAATATAAAATTAGCAAAGCAACAATCTAGTATTTGGCGTACGTTTAGTCAAGAGCTCAATCAATTTCGAGAGCAAACAGGTATAGGTTCCTCTTCATCAGGAGCAAAGAAATCTGAAAGACTGAAAAAATAAGTCTTGCTGATTAGCTTTCGCTTCAAGAACTACAGATTTTGTTTACTAGTGCTATTTGATATTTTGTTATTTTAAATAATTCATCTGTGTTTTATAACTAACTGAGATTTTTGAAGGAACTATAAATTTTTTATATTTCTCTGTATTTCATATTTCACTGTATTCATATTTTCTCTGTCTCTTTCTGACCATTTTTATTTTCCCGAATTTCCAGGAATTTCTAGTTGAGTCGAAACGCTGCAACTAATAATTAAGTAAAAAATGTGACGCCATAGTGCAATATGATAAGAGGATAAATCTAATTAACAGGAAGGAATTCCTTAAACCTTATATTAAGAAAGAACTTTCCTGTAATTAACATCCTACTGGAGAACATTGCATAATAAAAGCAAATTTTTTAATGTCTTCTATTTTTTAAAACTTTAAAATTTTTAGAAAAATCGTAAAGTCACTACAATTTTTTTGGAAGCAGGTGATGTGAAAAATTAGCAATGCTCTCGCCGGGACTCAAACTTGGACCTCTCGAATACGCGCCGAGTTTGCTAACTGTTACACCACGAAGACATGCTGGAAGGAGGGAGAAAATACCTTATATACTCCCCCTTTTAATGGGCGACTAGGGATTAGCAATGCTCTCGCCGAGACTCAAACTTGGACCTCTCGAATACCGCCGAGTTTGCTAACTGTTACACCACGAAGACATGCTGGAAGGAGGGAGAAAATACCTTATATACTCCCCCTTTTAATGGGCGACTAGGGATTAGGGGACTCAATCGCCAAATCCTGGTGGTGAAAAATCATCATCCACCACCTTTTTAGTTCGGGACCTCTCGAATACGCGCCGAGTGTGCTAACACCTATAGCATGAAGGCATACTGGAAGGATCGAGAAAATACCTTATAAAATGATTGCACATTCATACAGTAAAATGTTTGATGATAAATGTCTCTTAAAACTCCAATTTTTTTTCGTAACCTTTGAAAATCATAATATCTATAGGATTGTTGACAATTAGTCAGACTTTAAATCATTGACGAGTAAATACATTAAAAACTGAGTAAACAGTTGATGAGTCAAATTCTTACCTTTCAAAAGGCTTAACGAAATTCCTTTTTTTCTTTGTCACAAATGTTCCATATAACTGAATTCCACAGAAAGATGAGAAATTTGAACGCAGTAACCAATCTGCCTGAGATTTGATGATCCTAAGTTAATGAAGCACTCTTCAATTATAACCGGGGAATTTAATTTTCATTCAGGCTGGTGGAAGAGGGAGTTTGGTTACTCAACCCTTTCTTAATTTAATCTACGGAATGGGAAAGTGATCTATGCTATAATAACATCAATTCAATTCCGATAGTTTTGATGTTAATTGCACTAGAATGTCCCACCAATTTACTCTCAAACGACTAACATCAAATATGATCTCTCTCAAAGGGTTATACGATAATACGCATGTAGGGTAAACTAACAAAACATATTAGTGGCTTTTTTTAATCATTGCCATTTACTCTGATTTGTGTTGATCTATGGCTTGAAAGTAAAATGAAATATGTAGGGCTTTGAAAGTAAAAACGTTGCGAATAAAACATTTTGCAGTTTTGATCTTGATGTTAAAATCTTGTTTTGATCTTGATGATCTGTATTTTTGGCGTTGTCACATTCGAAGATTTCTCATCTTTCTTACTGTAACTTCTGAACGCAAGATAAGTTTATGATTTCGGGTTTAATTACGAATTCTTTATGATAATTTTTGTAACTGTATTTTAATTTTTTATCGAATTATGAGTTATGCAAATATTATAACAATATATGCACATTAGGAAGCTTGATTTTAGTTTATACATATATATATATATACATTTATGTGTATGTATGTATAAAAATGTGTATTAAAATTAATTTTTATTTAGATATTAAAAATACATAAATAAAAATTCTAACTTTAATTCTCATTGGGAAATTAGCTTTTTAATTTAATTTCGGTACTTCCTCTTGTCATCCTTTACATAACGCAGATAATTTGCGAAATTTGAGAAACCAAAGTCGAAACTTAATACTCAGTGAGAAAGCTATAAGCCGTAGGGTTTTTTTTTTTTTTTTTTTTTTTTTTTTTTTTTTTTTTTGATTTTAAACTAAGCTTTTATCTTGGAATGTGACACATTTCGTATTCTGCTTCTTTTGCTAACTAGACAGACTTCCACTCTATTTGTCTTACGAAATACATTTCAAAACTATTAAGGAGACCAGTATAGCTCTTCAGGAACAAACTCATATTGCGCCAAGTTATTTTGTGTTGACAATAAAAATGTGTGTCAACACAAAATAGAAAATACTATTTAAAATCGTCCACGTCTGCAAGTTTCTTCTTCTTTGCACTTCAACACTATGACTGCAACATTTTCTAAATTATTTTTTTTTTCCACTGGCAGATTGTGAACAGTTACTGTGTAAACCCAGTTCATTAATGTACACAAGGCCAGATGTGGTGGTCTCTTCATTATGGAGGCACCTAAAAGATGTGCCATCATCGCCTCCTATGAAGGGACGGACAGTTACAACCATGCCTCTTCCGGGATTCGAACCCAAGCCTTTCGGCATCGCAGTCAGCTTCCCTAACCACTATACCGAGTGAACGGCATTTTTTTTTTTTCTAAATTATTGCATACTAGCAGCTTTGCTGCCAGCCTTCGTCTGGCTTTTAAATGTACCGGCAAAATGGCTGAAGGGAACACCAAACGTTAAATTTAAAAACTGCGTAGAATTTTACTCTGTAGAAGAAGTTCATAAAAAATTTTATTACGTATAGGATTTGGATTTGGATTATTCAGTTATGGCAAAGCACACGAGGGCTATCTGCCTAAAGGGAGGGATGCCTTTCGTGGAGGACTTTCTAAGGGAAACTGGCTCGTATACACGTTACACATGGGGAAAACCACGAAAACGCCCATGCAGCCAGCCCGTTCGCGGGATTCGAACCTCAGACCGAACTACCAGCATTCAGCGTCTTTACCGCTCGGCCGCTGGTGGGCTTGTTATTACGTATAACAAAATTACAATGAAATAAGCAATATCTCCTTATACAAATATTAATTATCCTAATAAATAAATTAACCAACTTCCCTTCGCAAAATCTTAAGAACTCAAATGATATAAAGGAGGTTAAGAACTTTGTTTCCTAAAGAAATCACTCAAAACTTTTCAATATCTTAAAAACAGTGAAATGAGCAATAATAACCATAAAAGAATACAAAAAACAAAAAATATAATTAATGATATTTTATCATATATTTTCAAGAGGAAAAAATTACAATGAAATAAGCTATATCCCTTAGTACAAATATTAATTATCCTAATAAAAAAATTAACCAACTTTCCGTAGAAGAAAAAAAAATCATGCAAAACTTTTCAATATCTTACAAACAGTGAAATAAGCAAAAAATAACATGAAAGCAACTCAAAAAACATAAAATTCTGCGCAGAATTTTACTCTGCAGAGCAACTTTATAAAAAAATCAATAAAAATGTATTATATATATATATATAAAAAGACAATGAAATATGCCAATCTCTTAAAAACAGTGGCATAAGAAATACGATGAAAAATTGTTGCCAAACCCATATTACTAAAAGAATGAAACTATTCAAAACGATGCGATTTCATCAAAAATCTATCAACAACAATAAGACAGGAAAATTGTTGTCAAAATCACATTTTTAAAGATGTGAGATGTGAGAAATGTACTGGGAAGCTTCATTTAAAAAATGTTTTTAAAATACAAAATTTTATCATCTTTCCAAAATTCTTTTTGTAAAAGCAGTCACAAGGATGAAAGTTTAATGTGTCCAAAAATCAAAGAAAAATAAACTGTACATTTTTAAAAATAAACTTTTTAGAAAAAATCCCGTTGAAAAGGTGTTAAGCTCCCTTTGTTAAATAAATTCGTATTTAATCGATTTATTAAAACACGAAATTTAATTTAAGTTCGTAAAATAGCTAAGTGCCTGCGTTTCATGACGATATGAAAATGGAGTGTGGTAGAGTAAATCTCGCTTTCCTATAGCCCATTATGTCTCAAAATGACGCGATTTCGTCACAAAACATAAAGTAAAAAAATATTCGAATTCGAATTTCGAAAAATCGCTTCGAGGTGCACTGGCTCTTGTCTAGATGCACCTATGTACCAAATTTCGTAGCCGTGGGTCTATTAGCTTAAGCGCAGCGCGAACGAAAGGCACACACACACACAGACAGACTCTTTCTTTTATTATAAGTAGAGATAATATATACATATATATGTGTGTGTGTACGTAACAAACCTTTTAGTTTGGAGATGATGTAGACGATGATTCATGAAGATATAAATTCAGTCGTGGCTGGTTTAACATGCTTTTTATTTTCTACGAAACATATTTGAAGGGAAATGTACAAAAACTAAACAGGCACAAGGCATGCGCCCAAGATTTAACATTACATCGGTGCTTTTGTATATCTTTATAACAATATATTTGATGTAAGAAAGATAAGAAGCAATATGTCAGCAGGACACAGCTTCCGAGGAATAGTCATGAGAATGGACATGAGCAGCTTCTGAGGTGTATGCTTGTAAAGGTACAGACAGCTTTGCTTTATTTGCATTGTTTGGTAAAGGTTTCGATTTGCAAAATTTAATATTATTATTGACAAAAGTCTTTTTTCCATAGGTAAGTACATGCATCATGAGAGTTGTATAGCAATCATATGATAATGTTTTGCCTTTGAAATGACGCCTTTCAGAGAGATTTATTATAAACATGTTATTGTTTTTGGATAAGGATTACGGATTTACTACTTTAGGATAGCACATAGAGGGTTCTGACATCAGATATTAAGCGGATTATTTGAGGTCTGATGAAATGTCAAATGTCATGTAAGATAATGAACTAAACCAAGACAATGTTCAGCCCCAAGCTGCAATTGTTTTTCTCGGCTGCCTTAGTAAATCGACACTTTACTGGGGAAAACTGGTCTTTTCAACTTTTCTGTTGTTGAGGCGTGTTTCTCACATGATTTAACATTTAATTTTGTACATATATAGAGGATTGTACTTGAAATTGTATTTTTCTGTGTAATGTAACATAAAAAAGTCTAGAGAGACAAGCAAATCCGGAAAAATAAGAATACAAGAGCATTGAGTAAATGAGTATCTCGTCAATTTAATGAGATATAGCCAAGCTGGCAACGGTTTAGAGACTAATTTTGTCGCCAAATTTGGTGAAATTTTCGTCCTGACCCTGTATCACCGTAATAGGTATTTTAACTGAATAAATGTAATTGATCGCTATATTTGCTGTAACCGTAATTCGACCCTCATATTGCCTTCCAGTAATTTCGAGAAGCAGAAAGCATTAGAAATATCTCAGCGGCCGGGTGAAAGTATATAAGGCTGGAGAGAGAGCATCTGCTTTCAACATTATTCCACCCCCAAGAAACATTGCTGCGGGCGTTCCTCAAGGTTCTAATCTAGGGCCTTTGTTTTACTTAATTTATACCATAAACTTCCCGATGTGTGATAACAATACTAATTGCATTACCGCCTGCTACACTGACGACACATATATTCTGTCTTCTTCACTCAACCCCAGTCATGCAATAACACGCATCCAGAACCGGATGCATGAAATCGAACATCGGTGCTGTGACAATAAAAATGTATGTCAACACAAAATAGAAAGTACTATTTAAAATCGTCCACGTCTGCAAATTTCTTCTTCTTTACACTTCAATACTATGACTGCAACATTTTCTAACTTATTTTTTTTTTCCAATGGCAGATTTTGAACAGTTACTGTGTATCCCAGTCCATTAATCTATACAAGGCCAGATGGGGTGGTCTCTTTATTATGGAGGCATCTAACAGATGGGCCATCATCGCCTCCTATGAAGGGATGGACAATTACAACCATGGATTTAGTTTACAACCATGGACAGTTACAACCATGGAGTTTGGATTTAGTTGCGTTAGTACGAGTGGAGAAATCGTACTAAGGCAACGAAATCCAAACTCTTGCTCATAAATCGTCACCGCGAGAAAACTGTGGATGTTGACATGGCATTATTTAATAAAAAAGTGCCTAAAGTCACTCAGGCAACATATCTTGGCGTCAAATTCAACTCCACGCTTACCTGGAACCCTCACGTCACGACAGCCATAGACAAAGCAACAGGTGTGGCAAGAAAACTTAGCAACATTATTATCTCAACATCCACGCTCGATCTCGCCAGAAAACGAAGGATCTATATCTCCACCTTACGCCCAATTCTTACTTATGCATCCCCAGCCTGGTGCGGGGCTTCAAAATCTGATTATATCAAAATTCAGACTTTTCTAAATAACTTTCTTAGAAAAATAACGGGAGCTATGGTTCATTAAAAACACTGACCTACACAAAGACCTAAAACTAGATGACATCAAAACATACATTGGGAAAATAAACAATAACTTTTATACCAAGGCTACCGACAGTAACATTGTTAATTATGCAGATAATTTCAGGTACGAACTCCTGGAAGAAGACTTTAATCTCCGCCAGTATGCTACTCATCTTTTTACATACAATATCTAAATAATTGGCTTATTCCTTTCCACTATTTCACATTTATTTTATTTTCTTACAGTTTCAATTCTAGCAGGCATAGACCTAATTTACTTCCAATTTCCTTTACTCACAGAGTTTACCACCCGAAGATCTTCATGAAAGATTTGCCCTACCCAGGAATAACTAAGGTGCTGGTAAAAGCGCGATAGATATCGCGCTGATGCCATCCTAATTAACAAGTTCCAAAGTATCTGCTTTCAGTAGCTGTTAGCTCAGCGTGAGTGTCGAGTACTATCTCGGACTTAGCTTCGCTCTTTAGCTGGGCTTAACATTGCGTTGTGTTCTTAGAGTTTGAAGTGTAGTTACTAATTGTACTCTGTGATATTGTGTGAAGAGTTGTATGACTATTTTAGTGGAAAGTTCCAGATCTCTGAAGTGTTCCTTTGATAAAATAAACTTTGTCAACCTATCATCGGAACTGCGTGCATTCTATCTATTACGAACCGGTAAGCACACAACAATTGTATGTACCAGCAGTTATTCCAAAATATCAAGAGGCTTAAGATTTAGTTGCTCCATGTTTGACGCAGTATATAGGATGGTCATAAAAAATCTTCTCTAGTATATGAACCCTTAGCGGCTAATCCGATGAACCAATCGAAATAAATTTCAGTTATTATAATTTGAAGATATGCGCTCAAGATTGTGATGATTTTTTTTTAACAAATGGTGGGCACTTGCCTATAACGGCATTGGCCACTACCAAGGCCAGAAGCGATGACCATTTTATTATGGAGGCACCTAATAGGCGGCCACCGTTACCTCCTCTGAAGGGATAGACAATTTTACATCCATGCCTTCTCCGGGATTCGAACCCGGGCCCGTTGGTATCGCAGTCAGGCTCCCCTAACCACTATACCGTCTGGGCGACGATTGTGATGATGTAAAGCAATTATTAGATATTATATAATTATTTAGATATTGTATGTAAAAAGATGAGTAGCAGCTGTTAAGGTGACAAGAAAAACATTTCTACATTTTCGAATGATAATAAGCATTTTTTCCACCTCAAACTGATGAACGTATTGAAAAACCAGAAATGGCGTTGAAGCGATATACGTATGATATAAATTATTGGCGTAAAATAGGAGTATTTTCAAAACAGAGCAATGTAAGCTGCTAGTGACAACACTAGGTAGATAACGGAAAAAACATTTATTGCAATTACAAGTTTCAACGTGTACAACGTTTCAAGATATTCATGACCCGTAACTTTGCAGCTACGTGGCCACCGCGATCTCCTGACCTTACTCCGGTGGATTTCTGGCTTTGAGGTTATCCGAAACCCACGGGGATTTCAGTGGGTTTCAGATAACCAAGGAATCTAATCCATGAGATTTGTCAGAATTGAAAGGTGCCTAAAACATGAAGTTTTACAGATTCTCTCTGCGATGTTCCGCTCATCATTTTTGTCAACAACCTCTCGCATGCAATGTCTGTGAGGTTGGACACTTTGAAAGCCAAAAACTTCTAATTCCAATAATTTTTCCTCTCTCCTCTCTTGTGTTCTTATTGGTGCTCTATAATACTCTTCTATGCGGTAGTTTTCGTCTTATGTAGCGTTGCTAAGTTATGGTTAATCTATGCTCTGATCAAATTGAGCAGAAGAAAAAGTGGGATGTGAGATAATCTCTTGTATCTGATGCAAAGATGGAGCTACCATATACATATTGTTTTGAACAAATAACTGATCCTACTACTCTATCATGATGATGTCTCTCCTTATTTGTGGCCATTATGAGTACCAGATTTCATGATGACGAGATGATTACTTCGTGTGTGACATTTTTTTACGTTAAAGAGTTTTTATTTATTCAAAACAGGGCGGGAAGAATGGATTTTAGTTAGAAGAAACAGCTGATTAAATAATTTCGTTGAAATTTATTTCTGATTTAATTGATATTTTTCATTAATTACGTAAATGTACTTACAACATTTAATTTCTGCGTCGACAAAAGTTTGTCCTCTCTCCCTCCTTTTAGTGACTCCCATTTAAAATTGTCTGCACATATTAACTTACATATTTCTCATTACTGTTTACATTCATTTATTTTTTTTTACTTCTGCTTGGTAAAAATATTTGACATCTCCAATAAAAATTGATAGCATTCGTTATGAAAAACTTTTACATCTTAATTATACTTATTACATTACATAAATAAAAATAAAATATCCAAATATTTTGCAACTTCGGAATAATATTCTGCATAATGACACCTAATTCATCAATATGTGGCATTTTAAGTATGTGGACATTCACTACCACAATTTATTAAATTTTTATAAAAGAAAATATTAGTGATACCTGAAATTTTTATTGCTGAATTTTCTTCTACTATATAAATAGAAAACTAATAACGTAATTTATTTTATTTTATTACATTTATACCACATTTTATTAAATTTTTATAAAACGAAATATTAGTGATACCTGAAATTTTTATTGCTGAATTTTCTTCTACTATATAAATAGAAAACTAATAACGTAATTTATTTTGTTTTATTACATTTATACCACAGTTTATTAAATTTTTATAAAACGAAATATTAGTGATACCTGAAATTTTTATTGCTGAATTTTCTTCTACTATATAAATAGAAAACTAATAACGTAATTTATTTTGTTTTATTACATTTAGCATATATTTTATATCTCAAAGTATTTGAAAATATAAATGTATCTAACAACAACTAATAGTTGTTAGCAACTAATAGATAATAGCAACTAGTTTTTCCCCGTTTCTGTTATTTTAGAGAAGGCACGTTTTTCGCTAATAGGTCTTTCTAAGTAAGGCTAGAATTCTCAGCCACTCTCTTGATTACAGCTTAGTGGGATTAAGTGAAGCATTTAAGCTAGGGTTTTGTACAGAACATCATTTATCTTCTGTAGAGTCTGAGAGGAAAGAAGACATTAGGAATTATTTTTCGAATTTCAGAAAATGTTTATAGTTCAATCCATTTCTTGACTTCGCAGGAGATTTCAAAATTTATCATAGAGTAAGAACACCTAAATGTATAAAATACGTTATTTTCTAAGAAGTTTACACGTACCGGAAATTCTAAATGAGCTAAGTGCAGCAGCCATCCACCAGTATATTTCATCCTCGATAATTTTCAGCCTTTTTTTCAATTATGCACAAAATACACTGGTGAGAAAAACTTAAGCAACAGGTGTTCTTTTTGCCATAACTCCAAGAGAAATCTTCTGAGAGACATGAAATTCAGAAATGTGAGACAGCAGTTTGTATTTAAACGATGACGAAACCATGGGTGCACAAAAATGAATACAATGCAAACAGTGTGGTATCAAACAAAAAAGGCTTTATTGAACTCATAGTATCGGTACACAAGACTGTCTGTACAAGAGGAAAAACAACAAGTAGATATTCCTTTGAATGGCATATGCCCTCCCATTACTGCAATGGTTGCTTCGCATCGTCTCTCCATACTCAGCACCAGACTGTCCAACAGACCTTGAGATAAGAGTATCCATTCCTCAATCACGATCTGTTTCAGTTGTTCGGTGCTCTCGGAGAATGTAATCTTGCCGCAAGCCATCTTCCCAAAGCATCCCACACATGTTCTATTGGATTTAAATCAGGTGAGTACGCTATCCAATCCTTTCGAGTGATATCTTCACTTTTCGGTAGCTTCTGAATAGCAGGAGTCCGGTGTAGCAGTGCATTGTCATCCATAAAATCGGTCTGCTCCAATGGCACCACAGAACAGACGCGTAAGGGGAAGGATCACCTCCTGACAACAGCGATCTCCGGTTACAGAAACTGTCGTAAATAGGGAGCTCTTTGCGCCCGTTCAGCATAATGCCTCCCCAGACGAAATCACCAGGACCACCATAACGGTCTCTTTCCGTGATGTTACTGGAATGAAACTATCCTGGGATCCTGGAATGAAACCGACCTCTCTCCAAATCAGCTGGCGTTGAGAATCGCTTGTGGCACTCATCCATAAAGAGAACACTACTCCATTGATGAAATGCGCAGTTTTCGTGCTCCTTGCACCATTCTAAACGGTGTCGTCGATAGCCAACTTTCAAAGGGATGCAGCATAAAGAATGGTGGGCGAATAGGCTACCTTTGTGAAGTCGCCTGACACAATAAACCAAGACATTTCTCGCCCCGTTGCTGTATACAATAGTCTAATAGCTGTACTTATGGTTTAGAAGGTTTTCCAAGCGCGCGAAACGACACTTTTGTTTATCCCGAACTCTTCAGCTACACTAGTCACACTACGCCCTCCTCCAGCTTTCCCATCATTCTTCCAGGTGTGAAGTCATCCAGGTAATTTCTTCTAGCCATATTTCACGAAAGAACTCACTTGTACTTGCAGTGAATGTCTTTAATTGCGTCTACGCCCTTCCTTTTATTGTAAACTTGACTTGAGCCCGCCGACCGCACGTATTTTGCGTACGCTCATGTCGCTTGTGACGTTTTGTTCCTGACATTTGCATACTTATGAACTTTCTACTGAATTGCGTGTTCATTGTACTCATCGCAAGAACCTCTTTTCTGCAATTTCATGCCTATCTGATTAAAATTTATATTGTTGCTTAAGTTTTCCACACCAGTGTACGTAATCTTTGTTTCTGTTCTTGTGACTTACCTCACTTGTCTGAGAGTAACATCAGAAAAAGTTCACGAAATTCGTCGGGGCAAGGAGTGCAGCATTGTTCCTGTCGTTGGCAAGATCCTTGAGCATAGTACAACTTTGCTCAATTCCACCCCTAATGTTGTTGCATCGCTGAGGGACGGGTACGAAGGTCTCCTACCCCTCTTCTCCTAGCACCAACCTATCAAAATGACGTTCGGCTCGCCATACATTTATAATGCCTCTATGCCGCACAGACACTACACATTTACAAACATCAGTGCTTTCTCCGAGATTCGAACCCGTGCCCTTCGATATGGCAGTCAGAGTAGATAACCAATATTCCGGTTGGGCGGCACATAATCTTTCGTCTGTCTTTCGTGGAAATTTTGTACGGGCTATGTGTGCTTTCTTCAAATTTCAACCCTCCTCCAAACCAAAACGATGGCAACCAGAGACTTGTGGTTTAGTTCACGGACTATATGTGGTTTCTTCAAAGGCTATTTCTTGTTACAAGGTAAACGCCTTGCTAGCATTCTATCATGTGTGCATTACCGCATCCATCAGACAATTTTATGTTTGGTTTGAAGCTTAAAATCTGCTGAACTCTGTTTAGAGATGTATTTGATAAAAGAGTTATTATTAAAGTAACTATTCGAGGGAGACCCAATCCACCTTGCCCCAGCGGGACCATATGATTAAAAATAGGTCAACCCTCCTCCAAACCAAAACGATGGCAACCAGAGAGCCGTGGTTTAGTTCACGGGCTATGTGCGGTTTCTTCAAAGGCTACTTTCTGTTACAAGATAAACGCCTTACTAGCAGTCTATCATGTATACATTATCGCATCCATCAGACAATTTTATGTTTGGTTTGAAGCTTAAAATCTGCTGAACTCTGTTGAGAGCTGTCTTTAATAAAAGAGTTATTATTAAAGTTTAAATTAAGCAAAAATATATATGACGATGGCGATAACAACATCAAAGTGGTACATTGTCGAAATGTTATGTTACATTTTATCGTCAAAAATACTATAACAAAATCATTGAATACAAAATAGAATTTTTTTTCTTAATTAAAATAAGAAACATTGTCCTAATTAAAACTTCTTACTACATATCAATATAGTATAACAAATCGAACAGTCGATAGGCATTAGCTTGTAGATGTACGAAATTCAAAGTACCAATGAACATAATTTTGCTCGCAAATACTCTTTATTAATTCAACAATTAAAACAGTAGTCATTCCAGTTTAACAGTTTAAACAGAAAAAAAAAAAAAAAAAAAAAAAAAAAAAAAAAAAAAGACGAAACCTTTGGACATAATTTCTATTTATTTTTAAAATCACAGAAACCAAACAAGCTAAATTAACCATTTTACTCTAAAATGATTTCTCATTTTGAGAGTCCTTTTTCCCATAATTAAATAGTACAAACTACGCATGGGAATGCCTGGGATACTTCGTAAGGTCCACAAGGCAAAGAACCACATGCAATTGTGACTTCTTGTACCTCTGACAAACGAGATTCTATAGAGCTGCCAAAGGTAATTTTACTAGCCGGAACTTGCATTTCTTTATCCACACAGATAAACTCTCCTTTAGCATTGCTCATGCCTGGAGCCATTAAGATGCCTTCGTATTCTTTCACCCAGTTGTCGTTGGGGCAGGAAGTGACCGCCGCTTTCATTAAAACAGCAGTTCTTTGAGAGACTCTACAGCGAGCACAGGCAATTGGCTTGTTTTTAATTGATTTAAACCTCTGCAAATCTCCACGATACCTGAAAAAGATTTTTTATAGAAATTCATAAGTAATTTTTACAGAAAAGAGAATTACAAATTAACCCCAGTGAATTAGCATTGTAATTGTCCAAGTATACAAAACCAGTTTCAAACCGCAGATTCAGAACCGCACTTTCTTCCTCGCTCATGGAATATATGAAGCTCGGAAGCTGATAAGCTTACTGTAACCCAAGTAACTTACGCATTAGTGGCGAACGGTTAAAGCTGCTGAATGCTGGTAGTTTGACCCGAGAACAAGCCCAGAGGAAAGGGTTGGCTGCCTGGTTGGTTTTTGTGGTTTCTCATGGAAACATAATAGTAGACCTGTTGTCCTCAGGTGGGTTTTGTGTAATGTAGTGGAGTTGCTTTTCCGTATATAACATGAATACGGAACAATTTCTCTTAGAAAATGCTCCACGAAGGCATCCGTGCACTACATTTTTTACCTGGCTAGTTAATTCTCATAATCAATCGGAACTAAAATCTGTAGAATGCACCGAATGAGCTCAAAATATTGACTATGCATGATGATCTGTTTCCGGTGAATTGTGCAATTATTTACAAATATTGGTTCAAATTATATCATCTTATATAAATTCAACCTCTTAAAAAGACAGAAATCACAAAAAAAAAATAAAAAAATCTGAAATGTTTCAGATTTTAAATTACGTCCAAAGGGGCGTTTTTTTAACGTTTTGAGAGTTACCTTTATTTATTAAATATCATGTTCTTTGCACTTAAACTATAAAATTCAGTTCAAGAGCAATATCGCAAAATAATGTTAAATTAAGCATATCTTTAGAATTTCCGATATACACAGTCTCGCGAGCTGGAGATAAAAGTATTTCTTTTTATATATAACGTTGCCATTTCTCGCTTTTAAAGCATTGAGTTTGTAAATCAAAAATTCGTTAAAGTTTTACAAAATATAAAATCTATAATAAAACAAATTCCAAATTTGGGATTTCAGATGCCCATATTCGCAGTAGGATTTCGTCATTCAAAATTCGATGGCTCTATGTACCATTGTTTTATCGCAATGCTAGAAATAGACAATCATTTATGCAGATTTTTCATTATTTAATTTCTTCAAATATAATGCAGGACTCTAACATTTTGTGGCAACAGTTTGAAAAGTGAACCGACGTTTATGAGTCCGACGCAAAATCGCAAAACGAAAACGATAGTCTTTCAGGGACAAAGCTCCTTTGAACTAATAACTTCTTATTAGTTAAAGGTAGAATAAAATTCAAAATTATTAATTTAGCAGGTATATAGTTCTCAAGGGTCGCAAACCTTCGCCGAAAAGGAATTCGCACCTACTGGAGAGTGCCCTTAGAAGGATTTCAAGGAAAATTTCTCAAATATGTTTTCATTTTTAGAATGGTAGACTCAAATTAATGTCAAACATTCACCTAAGACTCCAGAAAGGCTTATTTAAAGGGCTGAAGTCATGTGACTAAACTGCTGAGTACGCTAAATGTAAGCCACAGATAAGACAAATATTTTCTTTCTTATTTACATTTATTAAATGTAATACTTATTAATAATTATGCAAAAATTATGTATTTATTATGAATAATAGACCTTAAATTTATATGAACTTTCTGGTGTACTAAAAAAAGTATTTTCAGTTTCTAGTTTTATATATTTATTTAAAAAGCACGGCTTGAAAGAAAAACTTAAGTTGGTGGGGGGGCGGAAATTCTGACGCGTAAATGAGAAAGGAAGAGTTGGGTAAAAACTGAGAAACATCGCTTTGCTCAAATTTAATTTATTCTATTCTGACTTCTTCAGACCTTATACAGACATTAGGACTTTTCGGAACAAGAAACGTGGAAAACTCTGCTCTGATCAGTATTTAATCACGGATCTTCCGATTACCATCCGAACACATAACCAGTTACAGTGTGACAAAACACTGAGCAAAGGCAAAAAATTCCGTATACTCTCCCTCGCTTAAAGGGTGACTGGGAAGAGAGGAACTAATCGGCCAAACTCAGATGGTGATGAATTATTGCCCACCGATTTTTTAATTGGGCTATTAGGTATTTATTTGGAGCAGGAAACACGAAGATTCAGAGCCGCACTTTCTTCGTCGCTCATGGAAATGAAAAATCCAATTCAAGACCTATAAGATCCAGCGTCCCACAAGGAAGTATTCTCGGTCCAGTACTATATCTTTTCTACATATCAGATTTTCCTCAGCCTGGTTTGGACAATTACTCTCTGTTAGCCTGTTATGCCGACGATACGGCGATTGCAATTAAATCCATTCAAGCTAATCATGCAATAGACAAAATGAAAAATTACCTCTATGCCGTAGAAGACTGGTGCACAAATTGGCGAGTAAAAATCAATGCTAACAAGTCACAACTTTTAATTTTTAGCAAAACTAAGAAAAACATTGCTTTTAAAGACCTCTACCTTTTTCAGGAAGCTGTTCCTCTGGTCACAAAGGCCAAATACTTAGGAATTATTTTGAACCGAAGGTTCACATGGTCTAATCACATTAATAGTGTCAAGAGCAAAGCCATGGGCATAATATGCAGATTTCTCCCGGTCATTGGAAAATATTCAAATCTTAGCTTGCGTACCAAAAAACATATATATACCACTTGCATTCGATCGATACTTTGTTATGCTGCTCCTGCTTGGAACACGGTCACTCAAACTCAACTGCATCAATTACAAGTAGTGCAAAACAAATTTCTGCGCATTATTACTGATTCACACTATCTTATCCGCAATAAACTTTTACACAGAGACTTAAAACTTGAGACGATTCCAGATTACATCAGAAGATCTAATGAAAAATTCTTCAACAAAGCTGTGCAATGTGACTTTGTTAATTACTCTTAAGTCTTTAATTATGAAATTCCCTTCGAAGATAGAAGCGTCAGACCACTTGCAGCTCACACCTTCATGGGAGGAGACGACAACTTTTTCACTTAGATCATCAATTGTTAGCTATTTATACTTCCAATGCACCTGATTTTGATTGAAGTTCTTCTGTAGCTTCGTTGAATAATTGTATTTAAATTGTGTTGTATAGTTGTTTTGTATTGTTTTGTATTTAGCTCTACTGATTGATGTTGTTTAATTGTATTTGAATTTGTCATTGGAACTATCGCTGTAGTGTATCTTCTCGTATTGTTGTCATTGATTTCCATTGTCTTGGGTCCTCCTTGAAAGCTATGATCGCTCGTCACATTTTGCGAACTTGTCCGATTGGATTGTCTTGCTCCTTTTGGTACTTCTCTTCTTCCCCTTATCTCCGTTTTCTCATCTGAGATTTTCTCCACGTCCGGATTTATTTATGTCAAGTGCCCTTGGGCTTTAATTCTGGAACCGGCAACATTGCTCTTCGCAATAGCTCGGTCACTTATAGAGTCTAAGTCGAAGATTCAGCTACGCATCGCCTTCTGAATGCTGACTGAACGTGATACCAGTTATATACCTAAAGCAAGCAAAGGAAATGTAAAACTACTTTATCATTGACTGTTTAGCTTCCTTAAATTCATCGATTCTTTAAATTTTACTTGCTAAAAAATGATCATATTTTTAGTTTGGTTTGCCTCGGTTTATCTAGTTATGGCAGGGCTACCTGCCTAAGGGAAGGGATGCCTTCGTGAAGGACTTTTTCTTTTAGTTTTTAAGTGAAAATAGGTCGATGTGTACATAGATAAAGCCAAGGGTGTGCGCAGTGCCATTTTTGTGCAATTCTGGGATTTTTCTTTAAGTGAAAATAGGTCGATGTGCACATGGATACCGAGTATGTGCAATTCTTAAAAACGCGTCAAACAGTGGGTGATTCTGCACTTTACCCAAAATTCTATTGCCGACTTTTCGTCATGGGAAATTCCCAAATTGTTAAATCCATAGGATATTAAAAAAGGATTTAAAATCAAAAAAGGATTTAAAATTAAACTAGTATTTCAATGGCATCTTAAGAAATATAGAACTATATAAACTTACGCAATCTGAAATCAGCGCGTACGCTAGATTTGGCGTTTTTGCGCATACATTATAAGGTATTTCTCCCTCTTCCCTAGCTTGCCTTCGTGGTGTAACGGTAGCACGCTGTGCCGGTATTCCAGAGGTCCGTGGTTCGATTCGCGGCGAAGGCGGTTGCATATTTTTCATCTTTCCTGATTCCAATTAGCCTAATGAGTCTACAACATTTTCGCTGCAATATTTTACGGTCCTCAAAACGGAATAGTACCTTTATTAATTTATTTTCTAGACACAATATATATTTTGAAGCAAGAGTGATGTGCAACGCCCTCGTTAGGAATCGAACCACGGACGTCTGGAATACGCGCCCAGCGTGCAGACCACTACACTACGAAGGCATGCTAAGAAGGCGGGAGAATTACCTTATATACTCCCCTTTTTAAAAGGCAACTGAGGTTTTTAGGGGACCCAATCACCAAATCCTGTTTGTGGAGAGTCATCATCCACCACCCTTTTAGTTCTGCACCACTGTAGAGACATTAGGATATTTTGGAAGTAGGAAATGGGGAAAATGAGCAACGCCCTCGCCGGGAATCGAACCACAGACCATCATACTACGAAGGCATGCTAAGAAGACGGGAGAAATACCTTATAATTCGAACCCAAAATATACCTATATATATATATATATATATATATACATAATTACCTATATATATATATATGATTTCTCTAATTCACAGAACAAACTTCAATGACTTAGTTTATCATGACTTTTTCGGAACATATTAGTATGCACCATTTCTTTAGAATCTGTGATGGAGGCATCTTTTAAATTATACAGTTAAATAACCTACGTTTTACTACTCTAGCTTTAAATCGAATTCCTAATTCGTTATGAAATACAACATGCAGACGTTTATGGATTGAAGCTAGACATTCGATGTAACATGAGTTTCAAGTACCTTGTAAAATTTCTAATACAACTACTGAACCACTTACCTAATAGGACTGACTAAAAGATGATTATATTTTGCATCTCGTGGATCGTAATTCTTAAAATAATCACTAGGATCAACGTTGTCGGGGCTTGAAGGAGAACACAGAAATTCACTCGATCCTCCACTTTGACCAATATCTGAAGCTGAGGTAACTCCGCTGAGTGATGTTTCGCTGTCAGCAGAATCGCATTGACTTTTTCCCCAACGGATATATTGAGCTCCGCCAATCCTTGGCTTTAATTCTTAAAGGAAGGAAGAAAAATCTCCTTAAAATACAAAATAAAATAATATAATGCTATTGTTGCGTGCGTACGGGTTCGTTATGAACTGAATGCACAAGTTCGATGAAAAATGAACAAAATGTATTACTATTACAACAAATAAAACAAAACTCTTAAATTTCCTCAGATATTCGTGCAGTATTGCAATATCTTACAGTAGTTATCTTTTAACTACTCAAACGTTCAACGGAACTTAATTGAAAACAGCTAGAGAAAGCTAATCCGCGAAATGGCTACAATCAACAAGAGCAGTTTTCTAAGAAAACTCTTAAAACAACAACTAACTAACTAACGAGAGGTTTTCCTGACCGCTTATATAAGCTTTTTAAATGCGCGAGAATTCTCTGGTATTTTCTCGAAATCAAAAAGAGATATTTATTTATTAAATATTAAATGCACGTGCTCTTGTATTTTTAATGTTTCCAGCTTAGCTTTCTTTTAATATGCGACACGCGCTGCACTGCACGGGGAATAAAGCAATTTTATTTATAATTCTACTAACATTAACTACTTAAATACCAAATCCGTAACACTGCCCTCTTCCCAAGGACTGCACGTCCCGGGCAAGACAGGACAGGAAAAAATGCAGGGGACACCACAACATCGTCATAGACAAAAATGGTATTGCCCCACTGCACTAACCTTTTCTGGCATTTATTGAGTATAAAGACAAATGATTACATATCAGGTCATTACATTACACTGTTGACATAATAAATTACATTAAAGTAACAAGTCATTTAGATAAGAAGAACAAACATACAGATAAATTGGGGTACAGGTAATCGAGGAACAGATATATTGGTATAGAGGAAGATATATTGGTATACACATCCCGGGCAGTACAATCCCTGTACAGGAAGCCAAACTTACAACTAAGGTATACATGCAATAATAAAAATTACATTGCAATAACAAACAACATGAGCAATGTATTCAATAACTAACTTAAACAAATCAAATGCTTCAAATACTAAATACAAATCAAATCAAATACACATTTAGAAACAAAACGAACCATGGTCTTATACTATTCGCAATTATTTACACTACGTACTATAGCCATAGTAATGAGCTAACCTGTCGTAATGAATGACTTTAGGTTCAGAGTTCGATGACTTACGGATCCGAACCACGACGTCATTCAGCCTGTTCAGGACTGTGTACGGACCATCCCAAGGTGACTGTAATTTAAGACTGAGTCCTTTTCGTCGAATCGGGTTCTCTAACCACATCTTGTCTCTTTTGTTGAATCTATGTCCAGTAACTCTCGTTCTCGGTTTTCACTTCGTCGCCAAGTTGATTCGCTTTTGCGCAGAACGGTGCATCACTTCAAACCAGGCCCGGACATCTTGGATGTATTCCTCAGGCGATGAGGACTCATCCGTAGGGCGACCAAACAGGCGGTCACAAGGCAGACGGAGGTCTCGACCGAAGAGCACCTGGAGATGGAGAATAGCTGGTAGTCTTGTGTTTCTTTTTGACTCTAGTATGATTTCGGCAGCTTTCCGAGCTGGGTCTTTCCGACAAGACGTCGGCATTTCCAGGTGAGGATCCCTTCAGCGGATGGATAGTCATATCATCAAATGCTGAAAGCAGTTTGTTGTTGTTTTTGAAGTCTAAGGAAAAATTGCATTCCTTTAAAAAGTCCAATCCGAGTATGCATGAATCTGTAACATCCGCCACATAAGCCGTGGCATGGTAGGCGGCACTCCCAAACGTGATGCTCACGTTTAACTTCCCTGCTATGTCGATCTTATCACCAGACGCAATCTGAAGGGTAACACAGGATGGCGTCCAAATAAGTTTATCTTTAAACTGTTAAGCTAAATCCTTCCGAATTATGGTAACATTAGCTCCTGTGACAATGATCATATTGCAAGGAATTCCATCAATATGCCCATTGATGGACAGTCCGTTACTGTTGCCACTCACTGTAGAAATCTTGAGCGCTTTAAAACAAGGTTTTTTGTTATCTGGCAACCTCCGTTCCTCAATATGGTCACCAATTTGTTTCCTGCGTCGTTGTTGGGAATTGCTCCGTTATTCTTACTTTTCCGGTACGGGACAATTCCATTTATCATTGTGTGAATGGGTATCTCGGTAATTTGGTGAGATATCACGAAGCTGACAATGGTTTTGGTGACATATTTTGGCGCCAGACTTGGCGAGAACTGCCACGATTAATTCTCTATTTTATATTTTCTATTCTGTCAAAGAAGAAAAATGATATGTGTAATAAATGTAATATAAATGTAATAAATGATAAAATCTACGGATTGGAAAATGTAGCCTCAAGCTTCAAATGTGTGGTTTGATTAAAAAATTATAAATCTCACTTTCGAACAATTATAATATCGTTGCTTTAAATTTTCTTTTAAGCTCAAATGAATGACATAACTCATTTTATAAATTTAAAAAATGTTACCACCTGTATACATCAATAATCAGAACATACCGGGAGCTTCTTCATACTGAAAAGTAATAAAATGAAGTTTAGAAATAAAATTAAAATACATATATTATAAATTACAGATGAAGACACCACAGAATTTCAACATAAAATTTGATCAGATTTAACATTGTTCTGCTTATTTAACAATGCAACAAATATTTGAAGGAAAAAATAGAAAAGAAATTATGTTTCCTTATTGAACAAATAGAAAACCATGTTAACATTTAAAAAGTTACTTCATCCTTCTATAAATTTTCTTCCGTAAAATTACATAATCCTTTTGAAAATTTTCTTCTGTAAAATTACATAATTCTTCCCTAAACGTATGATCCTGCTGTAAACTTTCCAGTTATTAGTTTTCAGGATCTGGAATTCTTCCGGGGCAATTAGACCGCACCTCTAAAACACAGCTAGTTACTTTTCACTCTGTCATAAAAGTCACAGAAACAGAGAAAGTGTATAAAGAACCTTTTTATTAATCCAATTAAAGTTTAAACATATGGCAGCCAACTCGCGCTTATAGAAGCCAACACTTTTGACTTAAATCAAATATAATGGATAAACTTAAAATTAATGGAGTTTTAAGTATAGCCTAACAGCTTCATAGTTTAAATAGCGCACAAGCTGGCTCTGACAGAAGTCGGCATAAACGAGTCTAATGGTAAGAATTATTCAATGCCGAAGAATTCTAAAGGATCAAAGTTAGCAACGGGGCCTTCAAGCAGACAGAACATGCTCAGATTTCCTCCTCTAAAACCTTTCTTTAAGCACTACCGTCTTTCTACCTAATTTGAATATTGCGCGCAATGAAAATTTACATTCTAGCAGGGAAATGAAACGAGGCTTGATAAAAAAAATTAATTAATTTAAAATAACGGGCTAGAAAGTTAAATTAAAATGAAATTTAAGAGTTTAATTTATAAAATTAAGTTTACAAAAAAAAATTAAGTTTACAAAAGTAACCAAATTATTTGAACATAATATTTTTACTTCCTTGTACGAAGTAAAAAGGAAGTATTGTAATCGCGAAAAGTTTCAGGCAGCATATTTCAACGAAAATATCCATTTTGACCGCTATCGAATGCAATTTAACGATGTTTTTGCGTGATATCTGTACGTAAGAACAGAATAAAAGAATCTTTTTCTCCAAAAAAATTACTGAATTCTGAAGAGAATTTTTCGTGGCGTCTGTACGTACGTGCGTGCGTACGTACGTATCTCGCATAACTCAAAAACGAGTAGCCTCAGAACGTTGAAATTTTGTATATAAGACTACTATAACATGTAGATGTGCACCTCGTATTTTGGTTTCAATCGGCCGCGCCAAACGTATATAAATATATTTATATATATATCCACTCTGTTACCCGGCTCAGTGATCTCAGTTTCTTTACTCTTATATGTTTGTAAATTGTACATTTTTTGCTTTAAAAATGATTAAATTATGTTGTTTTTATCTTCCGGTTAAGGATTTTATGCCTTTAGTAAATCTGTGTGCAATATTTTTAGAATTATCAGCAATTTTAAAGTTGTTTAATTGCCGCTAAGCCTTTCTTAATGGCGGCCATTGATGTTTACATTTGAAACAGGAAACTAGTGGATTTGTTGCCAATCTAGAGAAACTTAGCTTCGCAACAACAAAGATAACGCCTTCATTTATTATTGCCAATTAAATCATGCTTAATACTTTCTGGAATTTTTTCGAGGAAATAAGATTTACTTCGTAATTTTTAATACAGATATTTTGAGTTTTTATGTATTTTTGCCTTCTCGCGAAGTGAGAAATGAATTAATTAAATGAGAAATACTCAGTCGTCTGTGAAAAACTGTTTCTTTTTTGTTTTCTTTGTTTAATTTCTTTTATATATCATTCTAGCTTTATTATAGTATTTGAATAGAACATGTGGCAACGATTAGATAATTCAATTCTTTAAATGATATAAATTTTGTGCATTATGAGTTATAATATGAACGAAATATATAAGTTAACTGTTATATAATTATTGGATTATATAACAGTTAACTTAGTTTCCGTTATATAATTATTATATAAGTTAACTGTTATATAATTATTAATAGTGTTAAGTGAATCTAGCGCCAGAGTGTCGCTATGGTAAATAAATACTAGAGTGAATTTTAAAGAATTTATTTATTCCATTGTGGTTTATGCGCTGTCGGCGAAGTAGATTTAATTCAATCCAATAAGTTTTAATGAAATGCAAGAAAAAATGCGTATAATTTAATATTCCAATTTAATATTCCAATACAAGGAAGTCCTGTGGTGTACACATCAGATTTTTTTCTTAACGAAATCGATTTAAGTTTCCCTAGTAAAATTTTATTCTAAAGAATAGACTTTATAGGGGAAAATAAAACTATTTCACACGCTCAGCTTCTTTCTATAACAAAGCAGTTATAAACACTTAAATATTTCTCTTAAAAAAGTAGGTAACGAAGTAAAACCCATAACAGAATCGGTTTCATATAGGATTGAATTTACCCTGTTTTTTTTCCGGTACAAAATCAAAAGCCAAGCTTTCACTATTTATTTTGTCAGGCCATTAGAAGTCTACGCTTTATTTGGCAGAGTTTTCTCGGTAAATGGGTGTTTATGCGATCCCAATTTGACACTTTTGTAAGCTTATTAAACTCATTAACTCATTCCTGACTCATTCCAAAATATTTTTTACTTAGGCTCACAAAATAGTAGTACAGTTAACTACGAACTTGTCGAGACCGCTATTTTAGGTTCAAAAGAAAAATTACCTTTTTTTTATTATTATTCTAATTTTCTTAGAAATTATTTTTCTTAGAAATTATATTAGGTATTTCTAATTTTCTTAGAAAATACTGATATCATTCAAACGCTCGAGTACATTCACAGAAAATAGAGACAGACACAAATTTTACAGATGAACGGTAGAATTCATCAATGATAGAGACATGTCCAGCTAGATGTGTGGATCAATGATAGAGACAACGACGGCGGAATAACAAAAAATTTATACCTACGAAATTAAATTCATATATTTATCAAAAACTCAATATTTTCTGGTTCTTTTGATTTGGTGAAAATGATTTCTATCATATAATTTCACAATTACTTTTTAGGACCATTTCTGCCTATTATACAATCATTTTGTTTTTCTATCAAGAGATTTTTAATACGAAAATAACAGCTTATAAGGTATTTCTCCCACTTCCCTAGCGTGCCTTCGTGGTGTAACGGTAGCACGCTGGGTCGGTATTCCAGAGGTCCGTGGTTCGATTCCCGGCGAAGGCGGTTCTTGATTTTTCATCTCTCTGTCTTTCAAAAAAAAATACGTAATGTCTCTACAGTGGCGCCCGAACTAAAAGGTTTGTGGATGATGATTCCCCATACCCAGGATTTGGCGACTGTTTCCCCTAAAACCCTAGTCGGCCTTTAAAAAGGCGAGTATATAAGGTATTTCTCCCACTTCCCTAGCGTGCCTTCGTGGTGTAACGGTAGCACGCTGGGCCGGTATTCCAGAGGTCCGTGGTTCGATTCCCGGCGAAGGCGGTTGTTAATTTTTCATCTCTCTGGCTTTAAAAAAAATACCTAATGTCTCTACAAGCTTACTAATAAAAATTTTCTTTGAACTCGTATAAAACTTCAAGTGCCGAGTATTTTTACTAAACTTGGCACTTGAAACATACGTGTTTACATTACCAAACTTGCCGCAGTTTGCAAGCCTATAGTATTATCCTTCATCAAATGGATTAAAGCCATGGGCCTAAGGCCAGATGTTCAAGAGACATTTCGTCGTGCAATCACATGTCCAGCCTAAGGCTGTGTATGTATATTTGTATACGTATATCCACTTTTTCTTTAAGTTCTTTTCGATTATGTGTAATATTATAACAACGGTTCTTAAAGTGTGTTTCGGCAGAGTATATTTCTTTTTTCGTTTGGGCGAATGCGAAAGATTTTGAAGTAATATTTTGCTCACTGTGTTATTATACATTTTTAAACGTAACTGCGTACTTATTAATAATTACCAATTAGTTGTGAATGATTTGATATGTGTATTATTATTACTGCGTTATTATATAATAACGTCCTTGTACTAAGTAAAGAAAATATTGCAACCGCGACAAATTTCGGGTATCATATTGCAAAGAAAAAAATCCATTTTGACGGCTTTCGAAACCATTTGAACGATGTGCTTGTGTGATATCTTCACATACGGTCAGAATAAAGGATTCTGTTTCCCAGAACGGATTGCAAAATAAATTTAAAATGGATTGAAAAGACATTTGTTTTCTGACGTCTGTCCGTACGTACTTATGTATGTACCTTGCATTACTCAAAATCGAGTAAACGTACAACGATGTGCTTGTGTGTCATCTTCACATATGGTCAGAATAAAGGATTCTGTTTCCCAGAACGGATTGCAAAATAAATTTAAAATGGATTGAAAAGACATTTGTTTTCTGACGTCTGTCCGTACGTACTTATGTATGTACCTTGCATTACTCAAAATCGAGTAAACATACAACGATGCGTTTGTGTGACATCTTCACATACGGTCAGAATAAAGGATTCTGTTTCCCAGAACGGATTGTAAAATAAATTTAAAATGGATTGAAAAGACATTTTTTCCTGACGTCTGTCCGTACGTACTTATGTATGTACCTTGCATTACTCAAAATCGAGTAAACGTACAACGATGCGTTTGTGTGACATCTTCACATACGGTCAGAATAAAGGATTCTGTTTCCCAGAACGGATTGTAAAATAAATTTAAAATGGATTGAAAAGACATTTTTTCCTGACGTCTGTCCATACGTACTTATGTATGTACCTTGCATAACTCAAAATCGAGTAAACGTACAACGTTGAGATTTTGTATGTGGGATTATCGTAACGTGTAATTATGCACCTCGCCTTTTAGTTGCCATCGACCGCACCAAACATATCTTACACGACTCGACGTGTAAGATATGACTCGACGACTCGACGTCGTGTAAATACGACTCGACAAGCTAAATTATTTTTATTCTTATATATTGGTACATTATGCATTGTCTGCTTTAAAAATTATTGAATTATATTGTTCTTATGTTCCGGTTAAGTTTTTTATACCTTTAGTTAATCTGCATGCAATAGTTGTATAATTAACAACAATTTAAAAGCTGTTTAAGTGCTACTAAGCCTAACGAGACCGCCATTTGTTTACATTTGAAACCCTTAGTAGAAGTCGGTTTGTGCACCAGCTTCAGTGTTTTTTTTTTTGCCCAGTGGGACCAGAAGTAAACTTTCAGTTTCATGCACTGTAAAATATGCCTTCCTGGCTGCTGGCTGAATTGCTTGTTTCTGAACAGAAACTCTAATTTTAATTGCAAAATTTTTTAACTGTCTTTAGCTCTATTTGCTGTATTACGTTTTTCCATTTTTAATGAAGTTAAAAATACAAGAAAATGAAAATAATTTTTACAATTTTTAGTGAAGATGTTTTGAGTTTTTATGTATTTTTGGCTTTCCGCGAAGTGAAAACTAAATCAATTGAATGAGAAATATATCGCTAGTGAAATTCGAGGAAATAAGTTTAAATGAAGTACAGCAAAAAATGTATATAATTTAATAGCCCGTACAAGAAAGTAATATGGTGTTCATATCAGATATTTCCTTTCTAGGAATATCCTTTCTTCTTTCTTTGAAAGCAGCTTGTGCATGATGGTAGAGGTGAATCATAACTACGTGAGAAGCTAAAACGTTTAGAGAGTAGTGTACTTGGAAACTGCCATTTTTCTATACCAGAAAATCTAAATCATCTTTCAAGAGAGACAAAATTTGTTTCAGTATTTTTGTTATTTCGTATTCTCCAATATTAGTAGAAGTGAATACTCTTGAAACTCATTCTTAAAAAGAAATAAAAATGCAGAGTACAGTTATTTAATGAGATACATTCCGCAAGAGAAGAAGAGGAAGAATGACCTTGCTTGTTTGCATTAGCTGTACATAAGTCACGTGATCTATGAGGTCAGCGGAATGTATCTCATTAAAGTATAGTTTATAAGCTTGGTTATTGTTATAGAACACTTTTTTAGGTAAAAATGTTGTACTGTGCCTTCTCATTCATTTCTTAATAAAAATAATAGCATTTAATAAAAAAAATGAAATTAACATGAAAAATTCGAATTTTTATTTGTCATTTTAAGTCTTAAGGGGTATCAGAAACCCCTATACCGACAATGTTAAATTGGCCATTTTCTATGTCCCTTTTCTCAAAATTTGCTGTAGATACAAGCTTGAAATTTTTTCTATAATTAAAGTATACCTATTTGATTATACTGAAATGAGCTTTTGAAACATTTTGAATTTTAGAGTAATTTACAGAATATTTCGTTAGGTATAGTAAAATTTAGCACTTTTCTCACACAAAAAAAAAAAAAAAATGTAAAATTTTTTTTTCTAAGTTTATCACAAAAAGCTCATTTCAGTAAATATTAGGAAAATTAGTAAATAAACCATAAAAATTTTAGATACCTGAGAGCAGTAGTTCCTGAGAAAAGGTACATCGAGTATAAAAAAATCACGTTTGGAGAAAAACGCGTTTTTATGTAAAAATACCCATTGATCAAAGCAGTCGATGACAAATTAAAACTAGATTTTTTACAGTTCTAATTTTCATAGAGATTAAAGAATGGTATTTTTATAAAGTTTTATATTATAAAAAATAATATATAAAGTTTTATATATGGTATTTTTATAAAGTGCAGAAAATTTGAAAGTGCAAAAATCCGAAATCACGATTTTTTGAAGATTTTGGGGTTCTAACACTCCTTAAAATATTTTTCAGTATATATAATTTTCATTTTTATTTTAATATTAAAAATAATTAGATCGGAGTTAAGAAGAAAGTAATACTAATTCAGAAGTCAAACAACAAAAAGTAATGTTTAACTACGTTAAATTCAATTTCATTATGAAGCTCTATTGACTGAAAATTATTAAAATTGTGAATTTTAAAATAATTAGTACCTTAAAATAATTTTTTTTAAATATGAAAGCTTTCAGATTTTATATTACGCCCAAAGGTACTTTTTTAACGCTTTGTGTGTTATCTTTATATATTAAATACCGTGTTCTGTTCTTCGCAGTTAAACCATAAAATTCAATTCAACAGCAGTATCGCAAAATAATTTAAAATGAGCATAGAGGTAGAGTTTCCAATACACAATCTCGGCGCTGAAATTTTTTTTTTTTTTTTTTTTTTTACAGTGTTGCCACTGTTCGTTTTGAAATCATTGAATTTCTTAATCAAAAACTCATAAATTCTTTACAAAATATTAAATAGATAAATTACACATTTTGGTATTTTCTGGTGTTTTCAGTTACTGAGTATTTTTGTGTATAACTTTGGGAATAAACGTGCCGAAAAACCAAAAGAGTTGACCAAAAATTTTGAATCTTTTTTACAACCTAAAGCAGTATATCTTCATAAGTTAAAATTCCAAACAAACGTTTCACAAAAATCGCCTTCCGAAACGAAAATAAAATATAAAATCTGAAAGCTTTCATAGATATTATATTACGCAAAAGGGGCGTTTTTTTAACGTTTTGTGTGTTACCTTTATTTATTAAATATCATGTTCTTTGCACTTAAACCATAAAATTCAGTTCAATAGCAATGTCGCAAAATAATTTTAAAATTATCCTATCTTTAGAATTTCCGATACACAGTTCCGCGCGTGCAGATAAAACGATTTTTTTCCCGTAGAGTGTTGCCATTGCTCGCTTTGAAATCCTTGAGTTTGTTAATCAAAAATTCGTTAAAGTTTTACAAAAAAGGAAATCGATAATAAAAAAAAATTCCAAATTTCAAATTTGGTCTTTCACATTTCAATATTCGTAGGAGGATTACGTCATTCAAAATTCGATGGCTCTATGTACCGTTGTTTTATCACAATGCGAGAAATATACCTATATTTATGCAGATTTTTCATCATTTAATTTCTTCAAATATAATGCAAGATTCTAAAATTTGGTGGCAACAGTTTGAAGAGTGAAACGGACATTTATAGTGATCCAACGCAAAATCGCAAAACGAAAACAATAGTCTTTCAGCGGCAAAGCTCCTTTGGACTAATAATAAAACAAAATCCTATTTCCAAATTCGGGCTTCCAGATACCCGTATGCGGAGGGAGACGAACGGTATGAAAAACTTGATGGCTCTAGGTACCGTTGTTTTATCACAATGCGAGAATCATACATACATTTATGCAGATTCCTCATTATTTAATTTGTTAAGTATAGTACAGGGTTCTATTATTTGGCGGCAACAATTTAAAAAGTGATTCGACGTCGATAGGGAATCAACACAATATGCCAAAATGAAATTAATAGCCCTTCTGTGCAAATTGCCCCTTTGGGCTAATAAAAGCTCAATTGGTTCACAATTTCGAATTTCGCTTAATGGTATTTATGATTATTTTTAAGATGATAATTATTACGTCTAAAAATTTACTACATTTTTTACTTACTATTTCTTTCTGCAACAGTCTAAATTTTCTGATATATTTTTGAGGCATGATGTATTCGCCATCCTTATAACTATTAAAAGCATCCTGGATTGGTTGAGTTGATGCCCCCTCAGCAATATCGAGATTGGCAATAGTTTTCAAGTAAACAGCGAAGATTTTATTGATCTTTTCAATGAAAGTTTCCATCTGAAAGTAAATGAGAAACTATTACTTTGAATTTGCTTTTGTGTGCAAAATTCAAACATGCAGTATTAATAGTTACTTGGATTTGTAAATAATAGTATTAATAATAATAAGTTTTTTTTTCCAGTTTTACAAACATTGAAAATTGAAATCCGGTTTTTATTTTCCTGCACTTTATGATCTCCCACATTTTCTGTAACAACTGGTCCTACAATTTGCTCACAGAAGTGCATTTTTTCACTGCATATATATATTTTTAACTAATAAAATTTCCTGCCTCATGCTTTCTTTAACCGTTGTACTTTCAAAAAAAAAATTTTATTGTTGTTGTTTTTAATAATAGAATTTGACTAAAGCAATACTTTTACAAAATTTTGTGTTTGGTAAGAAAATATAAAACGGAATGAAAGTAAAATTCATGTTTTTTGTGGAACACTTTTAAATGCTGGAAAAATGGATAGTTAAATATTTACCCTCTAATCGCATCAGCAAAATTTCCATCGCTAGATTCAGGTAGCAAGATGTATAAGATATTTCTCCCGCCTTCTTAGCATGCCTTCGTGGTGTAATGGTCAGCAAGCTCGGCGTGTATTCGAGAGGTCCGTGGTTCGAGCTCCCGACGAAGGCATTGCTCATTTTTTATGTGTTTTGCTTTTAAAAAATACGTATCGTCTGTGTGTACAGATGTTTTATTTTAAAGTTTTACTATTAAAGAGCTTTTGCGGTATTCGTTAATAATCAAATGAAATATGTTCCGAGTCACCAAATAATTATATCGGAGGTAACGCGTAAAATTTCTTCATCATTCAAGCACAAGAGTACTGCAATAAATGTCATCTAATTGTAAAGGAACAACACTGATTGAAGCAGCTTTTATTACAGCAGAAGCGCTTTTAACGATACAACACCATGCTTCTAGAGTTGAAACTAAATTAAAGGAAAGTACCGTAAACAAAAACAAAGACTAATAAATTTTAATTTTTCTGTCCACGGCATTTGTTTTGTTTATGTTTTTGTTATCAGTGTCACTTTTCTGAAAATGATCAGCCCAAGCCTACGCCATTCATGGTGACAAGCCCTTGTAAACTCTATAGCGATAAGCGATAAGCGACGGAGGACGTGGCACTGTCCCTTTACCATTTGGGTTAATCAGTACAGCACCACGTCCACCTTTATCTTACATTTCATATTACATTATATATTGTAAACTCTATAGCAGAAAACGGTGTAAACTCTATAGCAGAAAACGGTGTCCGCCGAAAACATCGCGGCAAAAACATCGCGAACGAAAACGTCGCGGAGAAAACAAAGCAAGGCGTAAACGTCGCGCTACAAAACATCGGGGAAGAAAACATCGCGAAGAGAAAACATCGTAGTTCTAAAACATCGTGGTACAAAACGTCGTCGTCGAAAATAAAGCGGTTCAAAAACTTCGCAATTTAAAAACATCGTCGTCGAAAATATCGTGGTAAAAAATAAAGTATCTGCAAATCATCGCATGACGATAGCATCGCAGACATGCTTTTTTCTGGCTTTAGTAAATGTAAATGGATATTCCCATAATGATTTGTGAGCGCAAGAAGGAAAGAAGGATAATTTTTACTTTCCCATTTTTTTATTAACTAATAAATTTTTGCTGAGAAAATAAGAAGGAAACTTAAGCATAGAAAATTATTGCAACTTATAGCACTTAATAGAATTTTAAACTGACATAGTTAACTAACAAAGGCCATTAATAAATCATTTTTATAAAGTTTTTACTAGTAATTTTTCATGAAAAGTATAATCTATAAGTTTCATTTAATTTTATATTCTTAAGTTTCCTTCTCATTTTTTCAGCAAAAATTTATTAGTTAATAAAAAAATAGGAAAGTAAGAATTATCCTTCTTTCTATCTTGCGCTCACAAATCATTATGGGAATATTCATTTACAGTTACTAAAGCCTGAAAAAAACATGTCTGCGATGTTATCGCCATGCGATGATTTGTAGATACTTCATTTTTTACCACGATATTTTCGACGACGATGTTTTTAAATTGCGAAGTTTTTGAACCGCTTTATTTTGGACGACGATATTTTGTACCACGATGTTTTAGAACTGCGATGTTTTCTCCCACGATGTTTTGCAGCACGACGTTTTCGCCTTGCGTTGTTTTCGTCCGCGATGTTCTCGGCTGTAACCCAGAAAACACTGTCATAAATTATTTTTATTCTGATATTAATAATTTTTGTTATTATTTATGTCTGTGTAATATTTAAGTAATTAAAAGTAAATTATTTTTTTGCTGTTATCTACGTCTGTGTGAAGTTTAAACAGCTACCTTCGAATGCATGGATAGGTGATTATTTTTAAAGCTATTATTGTAACTGGAGAGTTCTCAACGAATACAAAAAATATTGTTACTGTATATAACATAATATAAACAGTTATTTTAATAAAAAAAACTGTACTCAAATTAGAAAAATTCACTCAAAACTTGATTATAAATTAATGAATCTGAAGATATCATATCAAATAAGTTAAGCATTTATTATAAACTTTTTTTTCGTTTTTGTCTATTTATAGTAGATTTAACTTCCCACATGAAGGCATAATTTATGAATAACTAGATATCAAATTGAAATGTTTATCTTACCTTTTTTTGTATATTAGTAGGAATTACTGGTGGCAAATCCGACATCCAGACTCCCAAATTTTGCTTAGTTTCTCTCAGATCATCAAACTGTTCTTCTAAATCCTCTAATTCGTCTGCCAAAGCTCTATCATACAGAAAGTAAATTACAGTAAGACCCCGCTTAACGCGGGGGATACGTTCCATCAAAGTAGAGCGTAATGCGAAACAGCACTAAACAAGGCTATCTTTACATGTAAATATTGGGGTTGGGGGAAGATGGCTAGGAAATTGGTTAGGTATTAAATTTAAAAAGTATGTTTTTTTAATAAAAATAAAACCAAACATTTATTTTTTAAAGCCCAAATTAATACCACATTATTATTTCTTGCAAAAATAAAAACAAAATATAAATAACAAAACGAATATTCTTAAAAAAAAAAAAAATAAAATTCTCAGTCATATTTAGTTAGCCTTCCGCGTTTTCAGTGTTCTGCCTTTTTTTGACAAAAGCATCTAATGTTGTTTGCCTTTTTCTTTTGCGTTGTTCTCTTAAAAGTTCTTCATAAACGGATAAAGCATCTCTAACACCACGCCTTACTTTTGAGCTCCTGTCAAAATTCGGATCATTTTCAATGAATTGATCCATTATTTCAGTTATCGTAGACAAACTCCTTTTTACAAACGCCATCGAAAGTTCTTTTTGCTCTTCTTCTAAATCACTGCTGTCAACATTTCTGTTTTCTTCTTGTTCGGTTAATTCCTTGAGCTCATCATTAGAAAGACTAGCCGCTGCTTCTTGAATTATTTCTTCGACATCTTCCACATTTACCCCTTCAAAATATGTCTGTACAATACCGCACCAAACAAGAAATACAAGTACACTCTTTCGGATATGTATTTGAAACCTATCGCTGCATAATATTTCGGGGAATCCCCGTATGCTGCGAGCTATTTCGTGGAATCCCCGGGTTGAAATAAAAGAGAGCTAAACCGAAACAGCGCTAAACGAAACAGCGTTAAGCGGGGTCTTACTGTATATTAAAATATGGGTGTGATTTTTTATCAGTTATTTTTATTCTGAAGTTTATTCTTTTGAAAATATATGCATATTCTGTTTATCAGCGTGTTTTTAAAATTACAAGATATTCTCATTTTATTAGCTAGTCAACATTTCTCATTTTATTAACTAGTTAGCCCTTCTTCTTAATTATTTTCGGTCTTTTCTAGAAATACGAAAATTAAAAATACAAAGAGCTAACGAAAAGGGCAAATAAAATTTTATTGGCTGATATTATGAAAGTTTAAAGTCCTTAAATTTGTTTATTTGAAAAAAAAAAAAAAAAACAATAGTGTTTGGATATGTATTTAACATTTGCATTTTTTCTTTTTTTTTTTGCCTTATTTATTTTCTCAGTATTTAATTCTATATTATCAATAACACGATAGGCCCACCAGCGGCCGAGCGGTAAAGTCGCTGAACACTGGTAGTTCGGTCCGAGGTTCGAATCCTGCGAACGGGCTGGCTGCATGGGAGCTTTCGTGGTTTTCCCCATGTGTAACGTGTATACGAGCCAGTTTCCCTTAGAAAGTCCTCCGCGAAGGCATCCCTCCCCTTAGGCAGATAGCCCTCGAGGCTTAAAACTATACTTTTGTTACTGGCAATATGTTTTGTTTTAGTTTTGAATTTGTGTGAATGGCAACAATATTATATATTTTAATTTACCTTTATTCTTTTTTGGCGTGGAATAGTTTTCTTAACCGCACTGCATTGCAGTGCATTTTTCTGTTAAACAGTATTTCATTTTTTTAGAACAATTTATGTTTTTAGAAAGTTAATAAAGTTTGCCTACAAAGCTCATTCCTTTTAGTTCAAGGCGGCTAAATATTTACTATATATTTACTTCAACTCCATGGCAACTATATGCAGACTTTGATTCATGATTCGAAACATATATGTTTGCCGGTTTTTTTGTGTAAGAATATCTTGAATTTGAATAACTTTTTCGAATGACCGTTTACTATTTTCATCACATTTGTTCTCCAAAAATGGACGTCAGGTATTGTCCCCAATAATGATGCTCATGCCACAAACATAATTTGTAAAATTATAAATGCAAAGTAATTTTAAGTCTTAATTATCTGATTTATTTAATAACACTTAAGTGAAAATGTACTTTCACTTTTGTGAAATAAACGTAATTTGAAGCATCTAAACTTAAAGAACATCTCAAAAGTAATTTAAAAAAAAATTATGAATTATTCAAGAAATTGTAGTCCTATTTGTATTTGAAATGAAATAAACATTTCATATTTTATTTCAGGTTTTTAAAATTAAATATATATTCTCTAAATCAAAAGATCATATGTTTATTGTTTTTATACAATGTTTCTTCAAACAATTTTACATGACATTTACAAATTACAAACAAATAACGAAATGCAAAGAAAATACTTTACGATATTTTTTACACTTTTCAGAAAATATTCTTTGTCTAATTCTCAGCAGCATTTTGGGGATAAATATGCATTAAAGGATGGAGTTTCTTAACTTTAATTTTGCTTTATTCTTTATCTATGTATCTAAACAACTTTCATTATTAATATTGTTATGTGCGCACGGGTTCATAATAGATTAAATACACAAGTCCGATAAAAATTAATAAAATTTATCCTAATCCTAAGAAGTATAACAAAACCCTGGATTATTGCTCAAAGATATTCGTATGATATCTCAATATCAAGCAATATAAACAGTAGTTATATTTAAAAATACTAAAACGTTAAATTGAACGCAATCCAAAGCGCAGAGAAAGCTAATCGGTTCTCAAAATTACAGCACCTAATTAAACAAAAACTCACTAGAACAACTGAGCTGAGATGTTCTCTCTTTAACTTTTGTAGCTTTTTAAATCGGCCGCACGAAAGAGTTCTAGCAATTTCTGGAAAGCAAAACGCGTGGAATTACGGTCACAGTTAACATTGTAGCATTTGCATTTATTCAAATTAAATATCAATAACGGAGGTAAACTTTTATTTGTAAATGTTAAATGCACGTGCTCTTGTATTTTTACTTTTCCGACGTAGCTTTCTCTTAAATTCCGTCACGCGCTGCATTGCAGAGAAAATTAAACAAATTTAATTACTACTACAAAATCCGTAACAACGTAATTTCTCTGTTGCTTCATTAACTATATTTACACAGGACATTTGTAGACTATATTTTCGGGCGTAATTTGCTAAAAACTGCCATTAATTCAAATCTTCTATTATTCGAATTTTTTTCTACACCATTAGATGTTACCTTAAAGAAGTTGTATTGCCCTTTATTATTAACTTCCGAAATGCGGTACGTTATTAAAATATCTATTAAGAAAAATCTTATGATCAGCAAAATTATTTAGTCCTACAGTCAATTTTTTAATTCAATTATCTGGCATTCTTTATAATACTTCAAAATTAGTGTCACATAATAATTAGTACAAAAATTTCCAGATTACCTATTAAACACGTAAAAAGAATATAAAGCATATCTAATATACAGGACTGAATATTTTTTATTATTAAAATTCGTCAAAAATTTCGATCTTTACGTAATCGGATAGACCAAACCAAATGAAGATTATTGTAAATTTCTTAAATTATTTATTGAATTTGGGCGATTTTTTAAAAATTATTGGAGTTCTTTAATTGTTGTGCATTTACTGATAGATTTTTAGATCACAATATTTAATTCTCCACTAATTTGTTTTTTCATTTTAACTAGTGGAAAGATAGGATGTTTAATTGGAATAAAAATTTAAATCATTTGATTGTAAATTTACTGCATTGTCAAAATGTAAATTCACTTTTAAACAGAAGATGGCGTCACTAATATAACGTTGACACCATACGTTCAGAGTCGGTAATTTCCTTTCGTTGTTATATTTCTACATTCTACTGAATAAAAAGTAAAAAATAAAATATATAAAAAATCTTTTTAAATTACGTGTTTAAAACCGTATTTTTTAGTTTTCATGATATTCTTGATGATATGTAACTAAAAATAGAATCATGGGTGTCCTACAAACAAAATGAATAAGAATATCTACAGAATTTCGAGGAGCAATGGAAATAATTATGTGGAAATTATAAAACATGTAAATACAATTGCATTGATTTGAATTAAATTTCTCTCTTAAAGCTTTGATTTAGAATTCACTATTATTAGCAATATTGTGATTCCTTTTTACTTCCTTGTACGAAGTAAAAAGGAAGTATTGTAATCGCGAAAAGTTTCAGGCAGCATATTTCAACGAAAATATCCATTTTGACCGCTATCGAATGCAATTTAACGATGTTTTTGCGTGATATCTGTACGTAAGAACAGAATAAAAGAATCTTTTTCTCCAAAAAAATTACTGAATTCTGAAGAGAATTTTTCGTGGCGTCTGTACGAACGCATGTACGTACGTACGTATCTCGCATAACTCAAAAACGAGTAGCCTCAGAACGTTGAAATTTTGTATATAAGACTACTATAACATGCAGATGTGCACCTCATATTTTGTTTGCAATCAGCCGTGCCAAACGTATATAAATATATTTATAAATATATCCACTCTGTTACCCGGCTCAGTGATCTCAGTTTCTTTACTCTTATATGTTTGTAAATTGTACATTTTTTGCTTTAAAAATGATTGAATTATGTTGTTTTTAACTTCCGGTTAAGGGTTTTATGCCTTTAGTAAATCTGTATGCAATATTTTTAGAATTATCAACAATTTTAAATTTGTTTAAGTGCGGCTAAGCCTAATTTGATGGCGGCCATTGATGTTTACATTTGAAACAGGAGACTAGTGGATTTGTTGCCAATCTAGAGAAACTTAGCTTTGCAAAAACAAAGATAAAGCATTCATTTATTATTGCCAATTGAATCATGTTTAATCCTTTGTTGAAATTTTTCTAGGAAATAAGAGTTTAAGATTTACTTCGTAATTTTTAATACAGATATTTTGAGTTTTTACGTATTTTTGCCTTGTCGCGAAGTGAGAACTGAATTAATTGAATGAGAAATACTAAATCGTCTGTGAAAAACTGTTTCTTTTTTGTTTTGTTTTCTTAATTTCTTTTATACATCATTCTAGCTTTATTAGAGTATTTGAATAGAACATGTGGCAACGATTAGATAATTCTTTAAATGATATCAATTTTGTGCATTCTGAGTTATAATATGAACGAAATATAATACTGTTAAGTGAACCTAGCTCCAGAGTGTTGCTATGGCAAACAAATAGAGTGAATTTTAAAGAATGCATTTATTCTATTGTGGTCTATGCGCTGTCGGCGAAGTAGATTTAATTCAATCCAATAAATGTAAATGAAATGTAAGAAAAATGCGTATAATTTAATATTCCGTACAAGGAAGTCATGTTGTGTACACATCAGATATTTTTATCACAAATTACTGAGAATATTATGATAGCTAAGAAATTATTTTTTACTTCTCAGCACGTTTATTAAAATTGTGTACATTAAAACATTTTTATGCATATCCTTTGCTGCTAGAATTAGTTTTGCAGTTACTGGTTAGAAGTTGATTATTAATGAATGGGCTTTTGAAAAAATTAATAATATTATTAATAGCATTCAATTAATAATCTAACTGAACAAATTTTATTTATTTCTTAATTCACTGAATCATTGTACAAAACAAATCTGTAAAATTTCAATTTCCTCAGTTGATAAAATAGTATGAGTTTTTAATGTCACCGAACATTTTCCTCCCATGATTTCCTGTAAAAGGTAATTTCCATAATGTTGTAGTCCAATTGTGAAACATTTTTTGTCCTGGAATTGTGATAAAATATTGTCCTGAATTAGGGAAGTATGCGTCCTCCCAAACAATTATTTTCCTCTATTTCTTTTTAAATGTAATATTATATTGATAATAAAGGCAAAAATTTGAAAATAAAGTAACTGTTTCGTACCTGTTCTCATAATACACTGGAAGATCTTCTTGCAACGAACTTAATGGATAGAGTTCCATCCTCAGTGGATTGCCTAAGCCACCATTCACTTTCTTTACTTGATTAGGGAAATCATCGATGAGTTTCATTAAACCATCGATATCGTAAGATACTCCATGAATTGGAACGGAAGCGTAATAATTTATTTCCATCGAACTACTGTCTTGGGCGTCATTTTTCAATTTTTCTAGTTTGCCTGTTGTATTAAAAATAAAGTTAGATCAGTTGACGTTGCATTTTTTAGATATTGAAATAATTTTACAATTATTTATTAATAACTTAATTTTTGTTCGCCAATGACAGACGCATTAGACCCATTCTTTGCTTCCATGATTATTCACAAACATGTCACTAAGACAAACTACTCATAACATCTGCACTTGGATATGGGCACAACCACAGAATCGGCAGTAAAATATTTGATCTCAATGAAATAACTCTATAACTTTTACCATAAACTTAATAATTTTTGACTTTATTCTCCTGTTAATAGTCAGGCTTTTTTCCCGTCAATGAACTTTAGCCTTAAGAATCTGGTCAAGCTTTTATTCACAAAAAAACAGGCAAAAAGATTTATAAATATTGTAATATTTAATGCAAGACTATGTTCACTCTGCTGGGATAAATCCTAAAGTATGTCCTTTCGTGAAATTATTTTATCGTTTATGAATTAATTAAAATGCTTAAAAAATTGCTATAAATTACATTTAAAAGCATACATAGTGGCTGTTCCACTTTCACTTTGAAAGTCCTCAGAGAGACTATGCCTTTCCTTCGGCAGACAGCCTTCGTGTGCTTTGGCATAATCAATTAAACAAAAATCCAGACCATACTTGTTATTCGGTACCTGCCAAAGCATCACGAACAACAAACTATTAGCGCATCTTAACGAAAAAAATTATTTTTGTTTCGTTTTGTTCTTGCGCATATTGTTGACAGATGTATTCAGAATGTTATCAATTAGACTGTCATTCACTGGAACTTGTCTCTGCCTTCATATGAACTGTAATAAGTATGAAAGCAAAGTGATTAGGAACTATGCCACGTTGTCACTTATTCTGCAATTTTGCTGATCACAACATACGTTCTACTGTTTACAGGTGGACGCCATTCTTGGGACCAAAGTTAACATGAATCCCTATGCTTCCTTAAACCCTCTTCCCCAAAAACCCAAACAGAAAAAGAACAATTACAAGAAAAAGAAAAGAAATAAATAACTGAATAAAAATCTGCTCTTTATAGAAACATTTCGTGCGCTTTCTAGGATTGTCAAGTGCTTGCAAGTATTGTATCATGGGTGGTATGTTTGGTGATGTTAGAGCGGATTGCCTGATAAAATAAAAAAAAATAAAAAAAAAAAAACCCTTAAAAATGCTTCTTAGATAAGCAAAAGAAGAACAGGGAAAAAAAGAGATAGAAAGAGAAAGGAAAAGTATGACATTTTATGAATATCCGATTTTTAAAGCATGAAAAAGTGTAAAATATGTTTCCTTTTTTAATTTCAGACTCTATAGTGATGGATCGAAAACAATGTTTGCTTAAATCAATGGCGCAAACGAGGGTGAGCAAAATATGCATCGCAGAAGTCTCCAATTACCTATAGGCTCCTTAAATGATTTGCTGAGTACAGTTATATGTTTAAAATTTAAGCTAAAAAGAAAATAGGAGCTGATGATAATTTTTTCCATCGTTTTTTTTCAAGAAGCTGCTTCGAAAGATCCTAGAATTCCTTTTCGACTTTCACATTTTGGTACTTACTTATTACCCCGTCGTCGTCCGTTGAAACTGTCGCCAAGCAGCGCGATTTAGAGCTAATTATGGATAAACATACCAGCATAACATACTCATAACATCTACACTTTCGCTTGATGTCCCCCCTATTGATTCTTGATAAGCTACCTTTTGTTTTTATGAACAAGGCTATAAATTAACTTCTACTGCACAATTTTTAGCTTGCATTCTGGAAGCAAAAATGAGTTTGAGAACTATGGAATCTTATTTGAAACCGAAATCTAGCTCATTTACAGCAGGTCAAAAGAATTAACATCTGCTGAAAGGGGGGAATAGAGGGATATGGCTGACAAAACAGTAATGGATTGGAATTATCACCTGCAGGAAGATTTTACCCAAAGCATTCTAAACAAAGGTTTCAGTAAAATCGTGGGTCCTAACAAAATAATGGAAACCGACGAAAACCTTTTTACGAAGCGCAAAGGTAAAGCAAGTCGAATTCTTTCGCAAGAGTAGCTAGCTTGTGGATTGAGTACAGAGACTGACGATATTTTATAGGAAGAGTTACAAACAGAAGTGCGGCTTAGAATTTCGCATGAATGACTGGCGCTACTCTGGCGAAATCTCCGCCAACTTTCACAGTTTGATGACAGCCAACTTTCATGTTCAATGGCACAATACGTTCCCAGACTTTATGCCCTTAAAACATAATAAAATGGTCGGAGCGAGGGACCACAAAATATTTCGCATGAGGGCCCACGATTTCCAGTACGCTATTGGCTACCAGAAATTTAAAAAAGAAAAAAAAAAAAAAAAAAGGTATGCTTTACAAACGAAACTTTTTGTTCGTTAGTAGAACAATGTAATGACAAAAGAATATTAAAACAAGAATCTAAGATAGTGTTAAATCACGAAATAATAGAACAAAGAGAGAAATTAAATACAGAAATGATGAGCTGTTGCCTCGGTCAAGTTAGATCGTTATAACCTATTTCGGACAGTTAAGCAGGACATTTATTATGTCAGAATCTTCAATAATTATTGATTTTAGGAGAGATAGTTTAATGGAAAATATTCATGTTGTAGTCGAAAATACTGTGAAAAATACTCATCTAGTGAACTCATTCCTCTGTAAAATACTGCACTCATCTAGTCAATTCATTCCTCTATAAAATACTGCTCCAGGAAGAAATTATTAATGGTGTTTATTTATTTGGTCTGCTGCTGGAGCCTGTTACTTCAGTTAGAATAAAAAGGTTTCGGTGCAAATAGTTTTAAATTAGCAGAATCATTACGACTTGATAGAGATATTTGTTGCAAATCGTATGGAAACTTATTCAGTGAAATAAATTCTCAGATAAATTTAAAAACTGCGCAGAATTTTACTCTGCAGAACAACTTCATAAAAAGAAAGTTATTACGTATAACAAAATTACAATGAAATAAACAATATTTCTTAATACAAATATTAATTATCCTAATAAATAAATTAACCAACTTCCCTTTGCAAAATCTTAAGAACTCAAATGGTATAAAGGAGGTTAAGAACTTTGTTTCCTAAAAAAAATCACTCAAAACTTTTCAATATCTTAAAAACAGTGAAATGAACAATAAATAACATAAAAGAATACAAAAAATTCTGAAAAGCAAAGTATAATTAATGATATTTTATCTTATATTTTCACACTGAAATAAGCTATATCCCTTAATACAAATATTAATTATCCTAATAAAAAAATTAACCAACTTTCCGTTGAAGAAAAAAATTATGCAAAACTTTTCAATATCTTACAAACAGTGAAATAAGCAAAAAATAACATGAAAGCAACTCAAAAAACATAAAATTTCGCGCAGAATTTTACTCTCAAGAACAACTTTTCCAAAAAAAAATCAATAAAAATGGATTATATATATATATAAATGACAATGAAATATGCAATCTCTTAAAAACAGTGACATAAGAAATACGATGATAAATTGTTGCCAAACCCATATTTCTAAAAGAATGAAACTATTCAAAATGATGCGATTTCATCCAAAATTTATCAACAACAATAAGACAGGAAAATTGTTGCCAAAATCACATTTTTAAAGATGTGAGATGTGAGAAGTGTACTCGGAAGCTTCATGTAAGATCTCGCTTTCCTATAGCCCATTATGTCTCAAAATGACGCGATTTCGTCACAAAACATAAAATAAAAAAAAAATCGAATTCGAATTTCGAAAAAATCGCTTCGAGGTGCACTGGCTCTTGTCTAGATCCACCTATGTACCAAATTTCGTAGCCGTGGGTCTATTAGCTTACGCACAGCGCGAACGAAAAACACACACACAGACAGACTCTTTCTTTTATGATATGTAGAGATATCATAAATGCTTAAATTACTTGGATATTAAACTGAAATCTGTTTGACAAGAAAAGATTGTTATTTTTAATAATCCTGTAAATTTTACATTTTTTAATTTTCCGAATATTTTTTTGAATTATTTGGAATATTAATGGTTAATTCGTCGAAGATGCAATTATATACATTTTTTATTTATACATTAAATGCACATACGTTCAGCACCATCTAAAAAGATAATTCTTTGTGTGGTGCTGCCATCTATCGATAACCTTGAAAACTTTTCTTTTTCGGATTTTCAGCGAAACACAGGAAATGGCACAATCACTATTTGCCTAAAGGGGTTAAATATTATTATTCTCTAAAGAACATTATTATGTAGATGTAAATATATATAAGTGTGCAATAACCTTTCACATCTAATGTAAAAGATCCTCCTTTAGTTTTCACTCCTCCATTAATAGCTCCTTTAATCCGCTCTAAGTCGTAACTGTTTGAACTACTGATGCGTATCGAGGCCACCAAATCCCCGCCATAAGTGATGCTTCGGCAATAATGCGTGCCTAAATATTTCTTGTTCATTAAACTCCACCCGGCATTTGGCTTCAATGAAGTAGGTATAGTCTGCGTAACCTGCATTGCAAATACAGTTTAAAATAAAAGTGGCAAGATATATAGTTCTGTAGAATAGTACATTAGTTTATAGTTTCAGCATTAATAACGCATTGACATTTTTTAACTATGATTTAACTTTAATTAAATTTAAAAAATATATGAACAGAAAAAGAAAGATTCGAACTTTGATAATTGAAGATAAAAGAAATAAGAAGTTTATGTAACTGAATGTTCATCTATTGAAGAAAAATAACACTAATTACGAATTCAGTTTGATTTATTGAGCATTTTAACTTAATAGGAGATTTAATAGTCAAACTTTTACTGCATACGATTCTAATTGTATTGCTTATTGACTCTCACATCTTTAGATCCACAATAAGAGAAAAGTTTCTATTTCTAAGAGCATCAAATGAATGAATGAAATTGAACAGTATAAAATATATGTTGCAATTTTTTTAATAATTAGCTTCGATTTATTAATAGCAATAATTAAATTAGCAATATGAAAAAATTAATTGCATCAAAATAATTAGTATTTCGGAAATATCTGTGACTCTAAATACTCTCAAATCTAAGACTCACTCTATTTCTAGTGACCTTTCTATGCGAAAAAAAAAAGAATCTTTGATTCAAAATAATGTGTATTTTAAATATTTACTATGAAAATATTTTATATTTATGATAAAATGTAAAATTGTTAAAAAATGAATGAAACTATTTATCTAAAAAAATATCAAGTTCTTTCTTAAAGCTTATATTTTTCTGACCTCATTGAGTTTCTAAATATCAAAAACTAATGTGAAACCTAGCAAGAGTTATATAAATGTTTAAAATACATATCTATCTCTGTACATATATGCAATTCAGATTCTTTTTATCTCTTTATATTTCTCTGACTAAATAACGGAAATGTATTCATTCAAATAAAGCAGTAATCAAATAGATAAAAGTTTCACTACAACATTAAAATTTGTTCATGAACTTTTTTATCTGTTGGTGTGAAATAGAACAATTACAGGGGAAAAAGTCTCTTCTGGATTCTTAGTTCCTGTTTTTCTCTTTACACTATGTAACCTATTTCTTTAATCTTTTCTCAATCATACAAATCTAAATAGGCCGATATCAACTTAATGCAAATTTTGTGATATTTGTGCAACGTAAAATTAGATAAGTGTCTTCTACAAAAATGAAATTTCAAGTAATTCTAGTAATTTTTTATAAATTGAAAAAGTACATTCAAAATATTTGTATGAAGACTTTATATATTGAAGAAAATTCTTTTATCTATGTTAGAAATAATCAATAATATTCTGTACTAATTATAGATTAGGATTAGGATTAGATATTAAATCAGAGCATTTTTATGAGGAATTTGTAAGCTCTGAAAATATCCTGAATATATATAAAAAATAAATTTCTAAATTAGTTAAATTTCAAAATGTTATATTCCGAAATACAATTCGAGGAAAATCTGAGAAATATTTCTCAAAAAGGTATTAATTCAGTGTTTAAAAATTCCACCAAAACGTCCCTTTTGAAATAGAGTTGCTAAAGAAATTTTGTGCAACTTTATGCTTAAAACCATTTAGACATGAAATAAGAAAAAGGTGTGTGATTTGATTTTGTGATATTCAGGTCTTAATTTCTAAATTAATTGTATCAGAGCCCTAAAGAAGGCCCTCGGAAAATGTGAACAAAAATAAAATTTTGAATAAATAATAATTTTAACTAAATAAAACATAAAAAGATAAATAGAAATGTAAAAAAGTAAATTAAATTCATGATAAATAATTAAATAATAAACTGATATTTTTCCAAAATAATATTTTTGAGTCTCCACCTGGAAGTATAATTTCACTTAAATTTTTATAAAATATTTTAGTTCGGCTATAAAGGGCTCTGACTGAATTTAAACCCCGTTTTTTTACAAAAAAAAAAAAAATAATAATAAGTTTTCTTGAAATTAAAATTCGCTTAAAACATTTTGGGGAAAAAAAGTTATATTGAGAGAATTTACATTCCGCTTTCAAGGTGACCTAACAGAAGATCGTATTGTTATCAGTTGTTAATACATTTGCTCTCGATATAATAAACGTCCAATCTGTATTATTAATATTGTAAATGTTATTGTTGTTGCATTATTACTATTTTTCTTGCTGTTGTTATTATTTTTGTTTTTATTGCTATTCTTGTTATAGTTATTATCATCAGCCTCCTCCTGATCACCATCATCAACATCATCACTATTATTATTATTATTATTATTATTATTATTATTATTATTACTATTATTATTATTATTTACAATGCATAAAATATGGGTAGCATCTTCATAACGAAGTCTGAAGCTATTTCAAAGCAGGCAAATATTCGTGGTTAATTCAAAGGTTCACTTACCGTTTCAAAATGCACTTTAACTAATATTTCGATTCCATTGCTCTTCGAAGAACTATCTTTGAGATAATTTCCTTCCCCGCCGATGTCTACTATTCCGCCTTTAATTTTTAGAGAAAGTTTTCCGCTGATATCCAGAAAATCTTTTATTTCTCCTGCGTTTTCTACCATCTTATATTGAGAGTCGGTGAAATAATGCTCAATTTTCTGAAAGAAGAAGTCATCTTCTGAGAAAAAATTCTAAACTCACGTCGCATGAATGAAATTTCAGAAAATATTTGCTATATTTTCCTTGTCGTAAAGTTTCATTATTAGAGGAGACAAGGCTTTTGAGTCCTCAGCAAAAATAGCATGAAAATTGATTATCAGATTTTTGCAATCTGATAAAATATTTAATAGTACATATTTTCGCAAAAACTGACAGCACATAATCATTTTCAGCCATTTTGGTTTGTAACGTTATTATCTGAAACTAACCAGTTATTTATAATTGCAGCCTTTATTAAAACTTCTCCTTTCCGTTTCCTCACCAGGAGGCAAATCAGTTCAGAGAGAATTTAAAATGAGGTTTTTAGATTATAAGACAGAGCGTGTTTCAGCCTTTCGAGGCCACGTTACTTTAGTTTTGCCGTCTCTGATAAATTTGCCGTTCGCTGCTGATATTTGATAATTAACCTGTTGTATCATAAATTATAATACGACGTTTAGCTTAAGAGAGCTTCTCCTGATGCATGCGCCGTTCGCGTTTATCCTCGCGATGATGAATGATGACGTAACTGTTTATTACGTATGTATGTTATATGTATATCATTCTTACTTCTTCGCCCTTTTTCTCTGCTGTATGCAACTATGTTTAAGTTAATCTCTGTCATTAAAAATGTTCATTGATATTACAATCTATTTAGGCTCATTTATTTCTTCATAACCAGTTACCTATCAAACTGATTATTCGAATATCAGTTACATAGTTAGGTTTAAATTTAGTGAACCAGCTTAGATTTAAATTCAACTGAAGTCTTTGGCTGCTGGTCTTCGTTTTAAATTTGAATTTGACTGTTGTTTTAGTTGCACCGCTACAAGTGGTAGCTGATATTGTTAGTACTAGTGGTAGCTGATATTGTTAGTACTAGTGGTAGCTGATACTGTTAGTATATAAAATTAGGATTTTATATTACGCCCAAAAGGGGCGTTTTGTTAACATTTTATGTGTTACCTTTATTTATTAAATATCATGTTCTCTGCACTTAAACCATAAAATTCATTTCAATAGCAATATCACAAAATATTTAAAAAGAACATATCTTTAGAATTTTCGATACGCAATCTCGCGCGCTGGAGAAAAAAATGCTTTTTTTTTTTTTTTTTTTTTTTTTTTTTTTTTTCTCTCTCTTACAGTGTCGCCATTGCTCGCTTTGAAACCGTTCCGTTTGTTACTCAAAAGTTTATTAAAGTTTTACAAAATATGAAATAGATAATGAAAGAAATTCCAAATTTGGGTTTGAAGACGCCCATATTCGAATGGAGGACTATGTTATTCAAAATTTGATGTCTCTAGGTACCGCTGTTTCTTCGCAATGCGAGAAAGATACATACATTTATGCAGATTCTTCATTACTTAATTTCGTTAAATATTATGCAGGGCTGTAATATTTGGTAGCAACAATTTGAAAAGGTATTATAATGGACGAAGCAAAATGCCAAAACGAAATTAATAGCCCTTATGGGGAAAAATAGTAGTTGTTTTAACCTTTTCAATACTTTGCAATTAATTTCAGACGCAGCGATAATTCGTTAAACGTCTATAGGGTTTGAAATTAGGGTTATGCTTCCATAGCAAGCCAGACCCTATAGATTTAGTATGAGAAATGGTTTTTATAGCAAATTTAGCTTTCTTAAAAGCAAATATAATAATGGAAAAGTTTTCTATTATATGCAATCTCTCGAATATCTACTATTTTAAAATATGATATTTGTTACAATAATTTAAATTATGTAGGAAATTAGTTTTGTGTACTTCTATCCAAAATGCATATTTGTTTTTTAAGACTTTGCGAAAGAAAGTTTACACCACTCTTCTATTAATATACGATCCTAGAGATTAAGAATCTCCATAAACATGATCCATGTAATGAGAACATGTTTTTTTATTATATATTGCAGATATTTTTACATGAAAAAAGTCTTATATAATAACGTAAATTTCAATTCATATGATGGATGTAAATGATAACTGATGGAATATAGTGTGCTTGAATGGTTTGTTATTGCCATATTTGCAATGAAAACAAAAGACGCTCCTTTTGCGAATCAAGAAGAGAAGTCTAACATAATACGCCAATAAAACTGTATCAGAAATTATATGAATGAAAGATATTAAAAATTGCTGTTAGCTGTTACATTTTCCTTAAGATTCTGTCATCATATTTTTATTGGTGCTAATACATGCTTTTGATTGATTTTATTAAAAGAAACGAAAAATACTTCCTAATATAAATCAAAAATAAGGAATAAGCATTTCGATCCATAAGCTGAAGCCAGCCTGATTGTTGCTTAACGCAAGCGATCAAAGAGTGGAGCCAGACTTCCGACTCCCAGCTGAAGACGCAAATCAAAACACAGACTTTATAGTAAAGTCTAAAACAAATGACGAACGATCTCGTCGACTAGACGCCCAATAAAACGCCCTTTACGCTTTAGCAACAGTCCTGAATATTTTACCTGAACACTGCTATGGGATATGTTTAACTCCATCTGTGTATATTTATTTATTAGATTTAATACTTTTTAACGCTAATGTTGTTTAGTTTACACTAAATTACTCCACTACCAGAATCTCTTAAATTCTACTGATAAGAAAATAATGTAGTGACAACTTTTTTTTTTCTTTTCTTTTCTAACAGATTTGCTGAAATGTAACATCAATAAAAAATGTTGTTACAGTTAGCGTTCCGTTATTTTTGCTCCGATTCTTAATTCTTCCTCTAACGTCTGTAACGTCCATACACTTTTTTCTCCTATTTATATTTCTCGTGGGCCTCCCAAATGGCAAAGTGGTTAGTGACTCTTAGTGCCGTACCAAAGGCTCGAATCCCGGAGAAGACATGGATGTAATTTGTCCGTCCGTTCATAGGAGGCACCTGTTAGGCGTCTCCATAATAAAGCGACCACCGCTTCCGGCCTTAGTAGTGGCCAACACCTGTAATGGCTAGTGCCTGCCGTTAAGGAAAAAAATTCATATTTCTTGATGAAATTTTGGTTTATGCTGATGGTTTATGGTATCAGTTTTCCACTCTTTCACAATAAACAAACTTAATCTTTTTAGACAAGGCCCGGTTCATCGGGGATTGACTGTACTTGCTGTAGACTAAAGTTTCCTCAATTTCAGAAAATGAGTGCTAGTAACCATTTGTGAACGTGTTATCAAGCGTTATCAACATTCTGCAACTGAACTTAGTGAATTTAAAAAAAAAAAAAAAAAAAAAAAAATATTCATACCATTTATGAAAGGATGTGCAATTTCTTAATCATTTTCAAATACCAACACAAAGGTTAAAAATATTTTATGTCTTGCAAAATTGTTTTTAAATGAGCGAGCTATTGCTTAGTAAATACAGTCTTTCAATGAATTTATCAAAGTAAAAACAGAGCTGCAATTTAAATTTTAAATAATGTATTTTAAATATAGCAACTTACAATAGAGTTTTCTGCAACAGATGTGGGGTATATCTGAAGACCAGGTTTTTCTTTTCCCAGATCATATGTTTGGCCAAGCATCATGGGTAAAACGTACATCATTATTGCAGAAGCCATCTCCTCAGTTCTAGATGAATGAAATTTAACTCATTATAAACAATAGTTTATTCTTTTCTCATCTTTACTTATAAAAATTTAATTAATAATTACGCTCATGGCAACCTGAATTCATTCACGTTATAAGGTATTTCTCCTGCCTGCTCAGCATGCTTTCGTGGTGTAGTGGCCAGCATACTCGGCGCGTGTCTGAGAGGTCCGTGGTTCGAGTCCACCGTAAAGACATTTTTTTTAAGCAGGAGCGATGAAAAAGGAGCAATGTCTTCGCCGTGACTCGAACCACGGATACCTCGAATACTTTCCGAGTTTGCTGACCACTACACCATGAAGGCATGCCAAGAAGGCGAGAGAAATTACTTATAAGATTATTTGCAGATTTGAATTTTATCCTTTCTAACAATGAAGCAGAATAAAAAAAAATATTTACAGCGATCTTATTTCTGCACTGTATGATCATTGAAAGTCTGATTGGCAAAAGGTATGAAACAGAATACGATGAGTGTGATCATTGAAAGTCCGAATGGCAAAAGCTATGAATTGGAATGAGATCTGAGGCAGCTTTAGCCTTACTGTTGGTGATTAATAATCATCTCAAATACCAGCGCTCCCATTCCTATACCATATGTAAACGGAAGTCATTTTTACGTGTCTGTGGACGTCTACCATTTCTGTGTTTCACAAGCTAATTGAGAATCTCATTTATAATCTCCTGGTGATCAAGAAGGATGTCCTGGAGGTCACTCTTTCTTTCGGTGCAGAAGCATGTGCTGGCGGTCAATCTACTAGCGGTCAAGGTATTTTGAGAATCTCATTTACCTTTATAATCTCCTGGCGGTGATTGACTGGATAATGCACATCACTCATTGACTAATAACGTTAATACTTTGGTCTCCCATATAGAAGATCTCCTTGTAAAAGTTGAGAAAATACATGAAGTGAAAATGAACTGGGTGGTGGCCCATATTGGTGTAATAGGCAAAGAAAGGGCCGGCATGCTGGCCAAAGAGACTTCTATGGGTAGTGCCGGGGATGCGTTCGATATTCAGGCATCAAAAAGGATTGTTATTGACAAAAATCACGGATTTCTGTTTTTGATTGCTGGAAAGAGAAAACAGAAAAGTTTATTTGTTGAACTTTGAACTTTCTAAAGATATGAGAATTATATGCAATTTTGATTACAGTTAAATTATGACTGGACACCAGAGCTTCTCGTCGTAGCTCAAAACATTTACTTTGCAAAGTAATAGTCGTTATAGTTTTTGTAGTGCTGAAGGCAATGCACGACATTATGTCAAAGATTGCATATTATTGAGACATGTTAGGGGAAAACATGCCACCATAAAGGAATTCCATTGCCGCAGGTGTGTGTGTGTGTGATTATGGCAAAACCTCAAGGGCTATCTGCCTAAGGGATGGGATGCCTTCGTGGAGGACTTTCTAAGGGAAACTGGCTCGTATACACGTTACACATGGGGAAAACCACGAAAACGCCCCTGCAGCCAGCCTGTTCGCGGGATTCGAACCTCGGACCGAACTACCAGTGTTCAGCGACTTTACCGCTTGGCCGCTGGTGGGCCCCATTGCCGCAAGAAAAAGTCGTCTTCACCAGAATGTAAATCAATTTGAAATTAAAAACCAAGCGAAACTGCAATTTAAAAAGAGTATTATGGCAACCAGTCATCATTTATTAGGCTACCGCTCATCAGTTTATTAGGCTCATTAGCTGTTTTTAGGCTAACAAAATCAAAACTCAGTACTGAAATACAATATTTATAAAATAGCCAAACAGTGTTTTCAAACATTCTGAGATGTTGCTATAGAAAAAAAAGCACCTTTTATTTGCACATTTATATCTACATTGCAACATCTTGCAATTATGACGCCAGATATTCTCTTGTAACACATAAGATCTAAAGAATTTCCAAAATTTTATTTCTTGAAAGTCTTCAAACTTAAAATGCAAATAAAGAATATTAATAATAATAAATTAGTTATCATAATATGTATTATCGTTTGATTTTCATTAATCCACAATTTTTGAATACGTATTGTGAGTTCATTTTCTTTGCATCACGAAAATTTTTAAATTAATATTTATATTAATGAGTTTTTTTAAAACCTAGGATACCACATTTATTTGGGTATAATGAACATTCAACCTGAATTAAAGCTATGAGACAAAACAGTGCGTTACATTTCATAATTATGAGGGTAAACAATTAAGGGGTAGCTTTCATTAAAAATGGGTACCTTTTTAAGAGACCGACGGGAAAATAATGTTTGATAACATTTCGCTATCGTGTAATCTTTCATTAAAGTTTCCGAATTAAAACTAAGACCGTTAATAGATATCTTTTTAAAATAAGGAAATCATATGAAATTTATTCGAACTTTCGCATATTCTTTTATAAGAAAAGTATGCACTTAAGTAATACTAATTTTATTTTGTGTAACAAGAAGGTAAAATGAGAAAAAATAAATTTTGTCAATTAATTAGGTTTCGTAAATAATATTATTATTCCTTCTCAAATTTAACAAAGTATTCCAGTAAAATATATTCATTTTGAAAAGTCGGAACTAGAAAATTGTTAAAAGGAAAGAAAATTGTTAAAATTTAGAACTAAATCACATTAAAAAATACTCTCTGTTTATAAGTGTCCTTTCGAACCAGTTTAACGAGCTATAATCACAAGTATTTTTAGAGTGTAATTCATACTACGAGCGACCCCCAGCAATGTTTAGCGACGAAATTCCAAAACAGTGCGTTTAGTAAGCCATTTCTGAAGTTTGTGAATTTTCTGCAAATCATCAGAATATTGAATCAAATTTTTAAAATTAGCTTCACTTCTTGAAAAGGAAGGATGCTTCACGGATGTAACGCCGTCAAAATCGATGAAATTTTCTCTTAATTAATCCTAGTCTGAGTTGTCTAATTTTAGTTTTTAAAGCACTAATTCATCAAATGAGAAACGGAGTTAGGTTTTAAAACATTAATAGCATTGATAGGATTATTAACAAAATCTTACCTTTAAGTCAACAGTAGTGCCTTTTTGTATTTGATGTTAATAAATATGAATTAAAGTACATTAAATATGAAGTATATTTTTAATGCATCTTTTAACTGCCATGAGAAAATATTACTTACTGTATATAATCTGAAACTGCTGGGCAATCTCCTTATTCAGTCTTTACGACCTGTAAAAGCTGCCATTTTCCTCTCCGTCATAATCAATTAAGCGTGGGAAAAGAACATGTGCTAGCTTATGAATTTATTTCTATCATGTGTGTTTTGTAGCAGTGATATAAATTCATAAACCGATGCTGATTGTGCAAGATTTAGAATACTGTTTTTAAAATTACCCTCAAAAATACATTAATCTGAAAACCTTTTAACCCCAAAGGGACGGTATAAAGGGGGGTAATCAGAAGGGTTGTTAGTTTCGAAACGGCACTTTGAGTTGTTTCACTATAAATGTCCGTTTCACTTTTTAAATTGTTGCCACCAAATATTATCGTCCTGTTTATATTTAAAGAAATTAATTAGTGAAGATCCTGTATGAATTTATGTATGTTTCTCGCACTGTGAAAAAACCACGATACCTAGAGCTATCAAATTTTGAATAACGTAATAAATTTGAACATGGGCACCTGGAACTGCTGAACTTCGAATTTGTTTTATTATCTATTTTATATTTTGTAAAACTTAAACGAATTTTTGATTAACAGACTCAACCATTTCAAACTGAGCAATGGCAACACTGTACGGAAAGTAGCATTTTTATCTCCAGCGAGTGAGACCGTCTATCGGAAATTGCTGCTTTTAAATATTTTGTGATATTGCCGTTGAACTGAATTTTATGTGGTTTAAGTGCGAATAAAATGATATTTAATAAATAAAGGTAACATAAAAAACGTTTAAAAAACGCCCCTTTGGGCGTAATATAATATCTGACAGTTTTAATTTTCTTTGGGTGGGGAGGGAGGGTTATATATTCTTGATCTTTGTCCAAATAAAAATTCATTTAAATTAATTAAAAAAAAAAGAAGAAGTCATAGAAAATTACAAATAAATTTAAATATATTTTTCTTTCTTTCTTTTTCCTTGCGTGTATGTGTATGCGCATGTTTTGGCAGTTTTTAGCTTATTTAGCTCTGAGTTAATTGCATGAAATTTACGGAGCAATATTTTTTAATATAAATCCTGAGACTACGGAAGAACAATATCAATCCCGTTCATGTTTTTAAAAGGCAGTTTTTATCTATTTTACCCTAAAACTCATCTTAATGTAACTTCGCTTAACTGAATGACTATTTCCTTGGAATAACATACCGATATATTCTTAATTTATGGCAACCCATTTTCCTTTCCCTTTCACTGTGTACAAACGGAAAAAAAAGAGCTCCATTCATTCTTTGAAATAATTTTAACAAAAAGCATCTGATGTTATTATTACTAGAGCTTACAACCAGAACTGTAGCTAGGGTTTTCAGTGCCCGAGGACAACTGAAGAACTCGGGCCCCCCTTTTGCTTGCCAGGAGTGGGAAACATCATTCTAACAATTCTTAACAACAGTTTGACGCCAACTGGAATCTGCCCCCTTGATCCCCTCTAGCTGCGCCCCTCCTTACAACAAATATATCAAAATTCAAAACGCGCCGATATATAAATTTGCTATATCTACTTTAAGGTGATGTTAAAACTTTCATAGGTTGTAATTCAAACGTTTTCATCAATTTATAGAAATTACTAAATATACAAATTTTAAAAGCAAATCAAAAAGTAGCTGCGAATTTTATTTGGATTGAACCTAAATTTCGAACTGTGAGAGACGGAATCAAATAAGTTTAATAACAAAAGAGATATGCACCAAATTCATTCAACATTGAAGAAAAAACTTTGAGAGCTAATTTTCAAAAACTGCTCTTGCGATGGCATAATTTGAGTCCTAGAATCGAAATATGGAAAAAAATAAGTATGTCATTTCAGAAAACGTCCTATTTTTTGTGCCAGTATACCTATATTAGAACAAATCTATATCGAAACTTAACATATATCCTTAAATCCGCGCTTTCGAAACATGAAAAACGCAAGTTAAAATTTCGTAAATCGACCCTAACGGGAGATATAGAACTGTCCAATTTCTTTTGCGTAAGGTGTACTTTTTTTTTTAATTAACAAAACCTCATAGATTAAAGTATAAAAGCCAAATGAACCTAAAAAGAATTTCACTCATTATTTCAGATAATATAGCTATGTAGATGCCTTACAACTTGCTTGTGTCGAATGAAAAGAGAGTGACAGCACAAAGCAGATACTTAAATGATCGCAATGCCTACTGTTACCTAACAATTTTGTAGCTATTTAAGGATTAAATTGTTAAGTTACCACTATTTATCTGAAAAACGTGTCATCGTATGTGGTTTCTAATCCAGTTGCATGAGTTAAGCAGAGCTCTACAATATGTCAAAATCATTCACTGATAAGTCTTACAGAGTAAAAGTAAACAAGGTCATTTGACTTTCAGCTTTATTTTGCCAGATGCTCAGTGGTTTTGCATACAACCATTATTTTGCAGTTGTAACTAAATGAAAAGTCAGTACCGCACATAAAAAGCAGGGGCGCAGCTACAGGGGGTAAGGGGGAGCATTTGCCTCGAACGTAGCATCCAGGGCCGCCATGAAATGTTTTCCGTTTTGGGGAAACATGAGGAGCACATCTTCGCAGTCCCTGAAAATCGCAGGCGCTGAAAAATCCTTAGCTACAGCGTCCAGGAAGTGCTGCCATCTAGGGACGGAAAACATAATCAAATTAAGAATTCATCTGTTTTCAGATTAGAAGAAACAAAGCTTTGAATTTAAGTCATTGGTTAATAGGAAGTTACTTTAAAAAATGTCTTAAGGAAATCTAATTCATTCACTTGTTGCCTAAACAACATTTTCAGGGGCTGAACAAAATTAGTGGTTTGCAGACCAAAAATATTGCGTAATATTTTAATCACTATAAATCTTATAATAGTTTATCATTATAAATGCTCTGCTATAATTGCTTTCTCCTACTCCAATATTACTGAAAAGTGGCCACCTCTGCATTCTTATCAATCTGTTCACTATTTAATCACATCATGCCGAAATAAATTGCTGTCTGGACATTTCGTCGCGAAAATTTAATCTTTATTTCACTATGGTTTGTGCCATATGCCAATGAGTCTATTAATCTGTAAAATCTTTCCTTTCCACTTTTTGCTTTAGTGTCATATTTATGTGTTATAAAATTAAAAAAAAAAACACCAAAAAAAAAAAAAAAAAAAGGTTTTCATCCGCAGAGAACCCGTTGGCGCTTCGGGAAAGAATCCGTTGGCGCCGTTGCATTTTTAGTCGCCAAGCTCACGGTTCATCGACGATGAGCCGAGCCGTAACTGTGATATTTTGTAAACGTGATTTTTAGTGCATGTAAATTCAAGTTAGCAGACAAAACAAGCATATGGTAGTAAAAACTCACAGATAATAAGCATGTAGATGTAAAACTAACCGATTAAACGTGATATACGAAAATAAATTTGAATTAAACTCAAGTTAGCACAAAAAAGAATATATTAAGCATAAGACAATATATAAGCATTTATAACGGAAATAAAAATTCATTTAAAATTATAAATTAGTATTAATGTATAGAAATTAACCGGTTAAACGTGAGAAACGAAAAAAATTTGTCTTAAATTCCAATTAACACAGAAAACAATATATTCCTTACATCAGCAGTGGTTTGCTAATTGTGATGACCATGGTGATGCATCTAACTATTCTGTCATCTTAGATAATCAAGAATATTTTTTTATTTCAATTTAATCATTTATTTATGTCACACCTACCATCCTCTGAAAGGTTATTGTTAGAAAAGCATTAACAATGTATTATCTTGTTAAAATTTTACGCCATAAAAATTGATTTATTCTCATAATTTTAGGTGACAATAACCAATAATAAAAATAAAAGCATTATTTAATTATTTAAAATGCACATGCATATTTTTGCGGCCTACGGAAACAAATTATTTTACAGGTTGGAAATCTCATGGTTCTTAGAGCTGTTAGTAATTAAGAACACACGTGAACAGCCGTGTTACAAATTAGCATTCACCCCTCCCGCCGTATTTTCTTCCTTTCATCCCGAACCGAGAACTGGTCTCTATCTACGAAAATATTTCTATCTATTCGTTGTTAAAATTTCAGAAAAAATAATAATAAATAAGAGAAGAATAATGTAAATCTGCAAATGCGAACAACAACAGTGATATTTCAACAAAATGAACGCAAGAGAAATGGTTGCAAACTTCGAACAAGCGAAAACGATAAATCAGCTGGGTTACCTGGTTTGAACTATTATCGCCAAAGTTAGCGATGTTTACATTTACCGGGTTCTCTGCGGAAGTGCTTCCAAAAAAATATATATATATAATTAAAAAATACAAAAAAAGTTTTAACTCATAAAACTTAAAAAAAAATCAAAACTTGATTTTCCTATCCCTAAACTTTCTCGAGCTAATGTAGCTCCCTCTAGTGTGCATCATGATAACTAATTATGCAATTTTCCTATTTCTGCTTTGGCACTGACATTATAAATGCGTCGTTTTAGTTTTCATTCACGTCTGTTGCCATTTAGTAAAATGTTAAACATTTAGCCTTCAAATTCAGTCTTCTTTTTTTTTTTTTTCCTGTTGCGGAACACCAGTTCTCCACTGGATATTTACGTACTGGACGAACTTTCAAGTGATCACAATCCTGTTAGGATTATTCTGGACCTCAGCAGATATACTACATCAGACACCAGGGCCTTTCGTACAGACTGGCAGGTCTTTGCCAAGGCCCTCTCCAACACCCAGTACACTTTACCCACGATACACAAGGGGAGTGACATTGATAGTTTGGTCAAGGACCTCACTGAAAATATACAAAATGCTTATGCGAAAGCACAAGTTGAAGTTAAACCTGGTATGAAACACAAGCCTCAAGAGCTCAGATTATTGATTAAAGAGAGAAATGCTGCAAGACGAGCGTATCAACATACCAGACACCGTGATGATAAAAGGAACTTCAATCGCCTGTGCGAAGTGGTCAAGTTTCTTACAAATAAACTCTCACAAGATCGCTGGACTAACTACCTCAGATCTCTTTCTGCAGAGGATAACTCCTTATGGAAAGCAGTGAAGAGGTACAAAAAATGCTATAACGCCATTCCGCCCCTTCACGGCCCTCAACGGATCCATTACACCGGAACTGAGAAAGCAGAACTTTTAGCTCAGCATCTGGAATCTCAGTTCTGCATTAACAACATTTCAGACTCAGACACTGAACAGCTTATTGCTGACTTCCACTCCAAATTTACAACACAGCCATGCACAGACAACATTATCTCAGCCATGCCAGCGGAGGTCTGTCTCTATATCATGCGAATTGCGAAAAGGAAGAGCCCTGGAGTAGACGGGGTCACAAATGAGATGATCAAGCACTTCCCTGTCAAGATAATACTCTACTTCACCAAGTTAGTGAATATCATACTACGATGGCAGTACTTCCCAACTTGTTGGAAAACTGCCAAGATTGTCCCTCTTCTTAAGCCCAACAAGCCTGCGACTGCTCCTGAGAGTTACCGACCAATCAGTTTGCTAAGCTCAATTAGCAAAATCGTGGAAGCAGTTATCCTACATAGACTAAACATCTTCCTGGATGAGCAGAAGATCCTCATACCCTATCAGTTTGGGTTCAGGCGTAAGCACTCGACAACGCATCAACTCTACAGAGTTGTTGAGTTAATAAGCAGTGGGATGCAACAACATCGTGTCACTGGTGGACTTTTCTTAGATGTCGCCAAAGCCTTCGATAGAGTATGGCTGGATGCCCTCATATACAAATTACACAACCTGGGACTCCCAGGCTACATCACAAACATAATTAAATCCTACCTAACCGGTAGACACTTTGTCGTTCATGTTTCTGGTTCATTATCCACAAACCGGCCTATACGGGCTGGTGTTCCACAGGGATCCCTTCTGGGCCCTACCCTATTCAATATTTACGTGAACGACATCCCCACTACACACAACACAACACTAGCCATGTATGCAGACGACACAGCGATCCTAACGCAAAGTGCATTTGTTAGTTCAGCAATACAACAGCTACAACACCACATCCATTCGCTAGAGACTTGGCTGACCAAATGGAAAGTCAAAGTGAATGTCGACAAGACACATGCCATACTGTTTACTACTAAGAAGAATTTCCCGACTCACCTGCAAATGTATGGTGTGGACATTCCCTGGGTCAAGCAGGTCCCTTATCTTGGGGTGATCCTCAGTAAATCTCTTACATGGAACCCACAGGTTACACATATTCTCAGGAAGTTTCGAGCTAGTAAATCTTCACTCTTCCCCTTAATTGCTCGAAACAGTGTTCTATCTATTGATAATAAGTTGCTCATTTACAAAACCATGTTGCGTCCAATTCTTAGTTATGCATGCCCCGTCTGGGCATACTCGTGCAAAAGTTTGAGAAGGCAGTTACAAGCTTCCTAAAACGGGGTATTGCGTATGATATGTAATGCCCCCTGGTACATTCGGAATAGCCAAATTCGTAAAGAGTTAAGAATAGAGGATCTTTTTGATTTTTTTTGCCGCCTATCTAGGGCATTTTATGATAAACAGGAACTTCTGGACAATCCTGTGGTTGTTAACTATTGCTATGATACTAGGGACCCCAATTTCAGTAAACGCCCAAGGGCGATCCTAAATGTTAGTAATGTGTAATTTTGTATATGTGTTATGCAAATTGTTGCTCAGATTCTTTATTGTATATTGTTCTTTTTTCTTGCTTTTTGTTTTTACTAGTGGCACTAAGGCGTCGCACTTCGTATTTTGTTTCTCTTGTGTGTACATGTATTCTTCTGTGAAATAGTTGTTAAAAAATAGTTAATTATGTATGGATTAGTAATTAGGTACTTAAGGAAAAAAATTTGTATTTAACTATTAGCAATTATGAATTTAAACTCTTGCTCATTTAATTATTTAGCACATTCAGTTATATTTCTCATAATTCGAAACTTTTATCATGTTATTCGATGAGGGGTAGGGCTATGGCGCCCAGGCACCCTGGTGGTTAAGCACCGCAGTTCAACATAGGTCTGTTGTAGATTAACAAACTAAGCTATTTAAAAGCAGTGGATGCAGTCGCTTCCTACTTGTGAATCTGATTGAGTTAGATAATAAAAATGGATTTAATTCATAACCTATCTAGTTAAAAGCATTCAATATCTTCATAGAATGACATTATATATTTTTATATTATTTATTTCAAATTTTGTAAAAGGTTAATGAATTTTTTATTAGTAAACCCAACGATTTCAAAGTAAGCTATGGCAACACTTGAGTTTTTTTTTTTTTTTTTTTTTTTAAAATATGCAGCGTGTGAGATTGTCCATCGGAAATTCTAAAGCCCTGATGTTCTGAATTATCTTGTGCTTTTGCTGTTGAATGGAATTCCATGTGGCATAAGGTTGAAAAATGTGATATCTAATAAATAAAGTTAACACTCAAAACATTCATAATAAAAAGATAAAAAAAAAAAAATCGAAGCCATCTTACAAAGAAAACTAAACACTGATACGATGAACTAAGAAAAAAACTGAAATATAAAAATATATGCCAACACTTAACACCTGCGTCGGAAATTCTAAACATGTTGCTGTGCAGCTTTTAAAATTTTGTGATTTTTCTCTTGAACTGTAGATGGCGTAATAGCGAAGAAATCAATAATAAAGCTAAAAGAGCAGAAAATGGGTTAGCAGGAGTGAGTGCTATAGCAAACTCGTAGACTGCGAGCTCAGCGACAGCGCCAAAACCTTAACAAACGCTTTTGGATGACCATTAAAATCTGAAACCTTTTAGATTTTTTCCCCTCTTTTTGTTTTCTTTTTATCGAAAATTAAATTTATATTCCTTGATGAGAAATTTTAAACAGTATTTCGTTTGACCAATGTATATCAATCTGCGCTTATTGGAAATACTATAAATTCCTCATGAATTCACATTACTAATAGGACCTTTATAAATTCTTAAAACATAATTACTTATTTTATTGACAAAGGAAAAATAACACGAAAATATAACTTTATATGAGCAATGTAACTGTAAAATACGAGAATTTTTGTAACTGCTGGAGGAAAAGAAAGAAATAACTAACTAAATTATTATTGATTAGGCAAGAAGAATGATTTTTCTTTTACAAACTAAATGCTATTGTTTATTATATTCAATTTTATTCTTTCTTAAGTAACTCTCATTCTGTATAGTTTGCTGTTTTTTATAGCTTTTATGCTTTCTATTTAATTACCTCTCTATAATATTTCTCATTTTGTAATTACTGTATTAATTTTTTTAAACTGTTTTTTAAAAACAGATTTAAGGTGTTGATAGGTAAACACTTTTATAAAATATTTTATGTTTCTCTTTTATATCAAGCATCTCCTTTTTATCATCCTCCATTTTATTTGGTCCTCTTCCTACTGTCAGATTCTTAAGTGGTTTATTTAATATTATTTACACCTTAGATTATTCGAAAGATTTTTTTTTATTTCTGCTTGACAAAAGTAATATTTTGTTGTAACTGAAAATTTTTAAAACATTTAAATCAATGTTTATTCTAAGAAAATCTAGCAACAAAAGCTTTACAAAAATAAATGTAATAATAAAATGTGATATTAGATTAAATTTCCTCTACGTCAAGGTTAAGAAATTTAAGGCTGAGCAAATATTTGAATTCTTCATGTAACAGGAAATTCAGTAATGCAAGCCACATAAACTCCGAAACCCGTTTTTCGTATTTATTTTATTGATCTTTTATTTAAACATTTCTAACCTGAAAAAACTCTCAACTTCGCTCGCCTATAATATGCAGATGTAAATTCGGAAATAAATATTTGAAATGAAAGATTTAATGACTTAGTGGCTGTACATTTTTCAAATATTCATTTTTTTTTTTCTCCTTACATCGATGGAAAATATAAAACTGTTTCCTTCTTTCTTACCTCAAAAGTTGGAATTAAGAATTTTCCTTATACAAATTGAGCAAAAAAGATAAAATTTGTGTCGAGTATGTAAGTAATATTTGACATAAGAGGCTCTTTTATTAATTATTTGACATGCGCATAAAATTAAAAGTTTAGGAAAGAGAAATGTATGTATAAAAACTAATGTAAAAGAAATAAAGTTCATGACCAACTTTTCCTAATACCTTACAGCTTTGCTCTTTATCTTTTAATTCATCGTCAAATATCTTTCCTGTTGTTTTTATCTTTTAATTCATCGTCAAATATCTTTCCTGTTGTTTTTATTTGCCCATCGATTAGAGCGTTCAATTTTCAGCAGATCGCAGACATTAGAAGCACCGATTGTTATCGAGACTCTTTAAACCCTTGTCTAAGTAATGTTGTGGCAGGATTAGATCCTTAAGTAGCTCTCATTAAGCAAGTTACGCTCTGAAACTGATACCAAAAGTCTTAGCAGAAAGGACATTAAATGTAATAACTAGCGGCTTTGGACAATATTTATTCGTAACAGTTAATTATTATTTGAGCTCTTTGTCACAAAGAAGAAAACACAAAATGCAAGTTTTCTTTTTTAATCAATTTAAAAACAAAAGAAATAAAAAACTGGTTCATTTCTAACTGATCTCTCTCTCTCTCTCTCTCGCTGTTTATATATATATAATTTCTCTATATATATTTCAATGTTATGAGGCTACTCGTTTTTGAGTTATGCGAGATAAATACATACGTACGTACACACGTCACGAAAAAAATCTCTTCTGAATCCATTTTACCATCCGTTTCGGGGGGGGGAAAGTCCTTTATTCTGTCCGTACGTACAGACGTCACGAAAAAACCATCGTCCAAATGAATTCGAGAACGGTCAAAATAGATATTTTCGTTGAAATATAATACCTGAAATTTTTCGCGATTATAATGTAGAGTCATTAGCTTAATTGGAAGCAGAAAAGATAGATGAAAAATATGCAACCGCTTTCGCCGGGAATCGAACCACGGACCTCTGGAATACCGGCCCAGCGTGCGACCGTTACACTACGAGGCACGCTAGGGAAGTGGGAAAAATACCTTATATACTCCCCTTTTTAAAGGGCGACTAGGGTTTTAGGGTACCTAGCCGCCAAATCCTGGGTGCGGAGAATCATCATCCGCAACCTTTTAGTTCGGTCGCCACTTGTAGAGTCATTAGGTTAATTGGAAGCAGAAAAGATGAAAAATATGCAACAGCCTTCGCCGGGAATCGAACCACTGACCTCCGGAATACCGGCCGAGCGTGCTACCCTTACACCACGAAGGATGTGGAGGTACCTTATAATAGGGATGTGGGAGAAATACCTTATAATAATACTTCCTTTACTTCGTATAAGAAAGTAAAAACATTGGTTTGTGAACTTTATAGTTTTAGTATTTTATTTTTAATACTTGAAATTATCTTCATAATTCTAGTAAAACATGCAACACAGATATGTTTTCTGATCTTATCATTTAAATTACTATTATAACATGCAATATTTTTTTATTACGACTGTTTTTGCTACAATCATATTTTGTGCAGTTTTATAAAAGTATTCCTATTGTTCACTGATACAGTTTAATCAAAATAAATCAATTTAACCCTTAATGGACTGTTGTGCACGTACGCTGCGACCGTTCATAAAAGACTAAAGTAATATATAATGTACAACTTATTTTCTTACAGATTTCGATTTAATAATAAATGAAAAAGTGCTATGAATAACTAAAGAACGTTTTAGTTGATTGAGGGCATATAAAAACTCTGAAGTACTGTTATTCACAATAATATTTCCATCATTACTAACCTCACTGTATTTTTTATCTCAATGGGCTTAAATTTTATTTCAAGTTAAACACTCAGCCTCACCGCGATGGAAGATTTTTATACTGCACTGTTTTCAATCACTTAATCAAAAAAAATGTTGTGATTTTAGTGAAATTTTAAATAAGAAAAAAGCGAAATTCTTGTAACACTTTTTAATTTTACTCTAGTCCTCTAGAATACAAAAAGCGAAATTTTTCTATTACTTTTTAATTTTGCTCTAATTTTTAACTTTTTTTTTTTACCCTATTCACCAGAATATACAAGAACCCTATATAACTTCATATACAACGTATCTGAAGGCTTTACTGGAGCCTTATTTTCGCATTTTTTTTTTGGGGGGGGGGAGACTTCAAACTTCAAAAACTACGTTTTTAAATGATTCAAATGTTTATGCCTGAGATTTCTGTAGTTTAAAAAAATCAATTTTGTAAACAATACCAAATCTAATTTTTTTATATGTTCCCTTGGTCCCAATACTTCGAAAAATTTTCTACTCATAATAAAAAATAAAAGATTAAAAATGAAAATGAAAGCTATCAGATTTTATATTACCTCCAAAGGGACGTTTCGAGAGCATTTGGGCTAAAAATATTTAAAAATAGCGTATCTTTAGACTTGGCGATAGACAGTATTGCACGCTGGAGATAAAAACGTTTTTCTTCCGTACCGTGTTGCCACTGCTGGCGTTGAAATCGTTGAGTTTCTCAGTCAAAAATTCGTTAAAGTTTCACAAAATGTGCAATAGAGAATAAAACAAATTCCAAATTCGGGTTTACAGGTGCCCATATTCGAGTGGAAGACTACGTTATTCAAAATTAGATAGCTCTAGGTACCGTTGTCTTAATTAAATAATGAAGAATCTGTACGAATGCAAGAAAGATACATGCATACGTACAGATTCTTCATTATTTAATTTCTTTAAATGTAATACCGGGCAATAATATTTGGTGGCAACAATCTGAAAAGTGATATAACGCTTTTAGTGATTCAGCGCAAAATGCCGTTTCGAGGTAAATAGACCTTCTCGCCCCTTTGGACTAAAAATAGGGAAGAATACATTTAATAGGTGATTATCTATTTTAAGGCATGTGTTATGCCTAACTGTAAACTTAAAATTATGAAAAATACTTTCAATGTACTTTCATTGTTAAAAACTAATATTTCTATAATTTTCATCTATACAAATCAGTATAGCTTTTATATGTAACTGTTCATATTCATAAAAACCTTTTCACGTTTCTTAGTGTAATATTTTTTATTGAGCACTTTCATTTTGCATAATGTAGGCACCATATCGACACAATGCTACGCATTGCAAATAAATTATTTTACGTTTAACAAAGGACTTCTAAAAGCTTATCCATATTTTCAAACATGTAAATACTCAATATATGGTTCTTAAAATAACATTTATTTAGCACATACAACACAAGGTATAAATAGTAGCTCCCCTTCCTGCTTTCGCAAAACAAAATTAAGGCTCTGATCGTAGAAACCCATATAACTATCCGCATGAGACTCAAGCTTTTTGTCAACGCATATCGTCTCTCCTCTTGATACGTCAGTAGGAGACATAAGATAACCACCATAGACTGCTCTCCACCCTTCTTGATCCGGGCATTCTTTTTGACCTTAAAAGAAACGAAGAATATTATATATGTAGGTGGATCACTAGGTAAATAATACATTAAATAGTAAATTAGGCACGAGAAGATTTTGGTAATAGTTCAGAGAAATGCTTTAAATTTAAATGTATAATTTTATTTAATTTCCTTAATCGAAGTTTAGAATTTTAATCGAATTTAGTTTTTATCGAATTATAATTCATGATAAAAACGTGTAGGCAAATATTTAATAGACTTATTTTCTTAATTATCCTACCCCAGTTTTTCTAGTTGTATAACATAATTTGAGGTAAGCCCTGTTAAGTATTAAATGATATTTTTCTTCTAATTAATAAAAGCGCACTGCTTTAAGCATTTTACCTAGTTCATAGATAAGGCGTATATACTTTTTGATTTCTTTTGGAAGAACTGCTATGAAATGAGAAAGGTTTAATATTCAGTTTTAAAATAACTTGATGAACGTGAAGAATCTTAAGATCTGATAAGCGAATAATCGCTTGAGTTCGTGTGACAGGAAACAACAAAATAGAAGGGTAAAATAACCCTTTATTATTCCAATCAAGTGTAACAGAACTCCGTCTTGGAGTTGTACAATAAAGTCGAAACTTGGGCTTGAACTTAAGAAACTAAGAATTAAACTAAACTAATCTTAACCAAAGAGATATAGCCGAAGCTATCAAAATTCTAACAGAGTTGGCCCCTTAACGCTAATTGACTGCGAAGCTATCAAGGGCCTAAAGTACGGCCGAGCGTAAAAATAGTTTACGAGAAACTAGCCTAAAAAGTCGGACGCGTGCAGCCAGAATATCTGATATCTCTAAGACAGAAGAACTTCGCGGTTAAATACCGCTCTTCCTCATTAGCATTCAGGCATGATTCTAAAACTACGTTCTGGCCGGGAGTGGTAACTTGAAATTAAGAATCGATAGGAAAGGAAGTTTAACTCAAAATTTAACTGTTAATAAAATTAACATAATCCTTACAAATTTATCATAAAATTATCAGTATTTTATTTTGGATTTCTTTTTATTAAATTTCTATGTTAGCTAAGCCTTTCATACTAAAATTCAACAAGAAGTAGCAAATTTTTCTTAAAGCTCTTCCGTATGAAAAACAAAATCCACCAATACTTCTAATGCATAGTTTCCTTTGTTTTATATTAAATACACTAAGCTATGATAAGAAGATTAACATGTTATTTTGTCATATAAAGAGGCAGAAATATTAGCTTTTTAACCGAAACGACTATGGCTTTCTTTTTGAAGCGACTTTCCTGTTTTCTGAAACAATACTAACTGAAGTTATTTCGGATGATAGAGATTTATTGTATTATGCTCTATTTCGATACTATTATTATATACTACTTAAATGTATTCTTACGTGTATATATGTTACCGTGAAAGACCGAAATTGGAGAATGTCGACTTTCACCGGAGAATATCAACATTCACCAAATACGTCGGTAAAAGACCGAATATTTCACTACATTCTTGTATATTCGGACTCTCACTGGTGTATGTCGACAATCACAGATACGCTCTGGTGAAAGTCGAAAAGAGAGGTCATAAAGTGCCATAATAGTTTAAGTTGTTGCAATAAATAAGATTTGAATCCCATAATTTAGTAAGTTTTTTATGACTGTTATTTTATTTTCTCATTTAGAACGTACTATATAATTAAGTACGAGTAAGTACTCGTAAGTTTTTAACTTCTATTATTTTCCTTTCTCATTTTGAATGTATTGTGTGTTTTAGGTTCTCGTGTTCTTAAGTTCTTATTTCAAGTTTCGAGTGCGTTTATTCGCGACTGAATTACGTAGAAGAAAATATAATATTGTTATATGTTCAACATTCACCATTAGTACATGGTGATTGTCGACATTGACCAGTGTAAGTCAGAAATAAGAGTATTTGGAAAATATTTCGGACATACACCAAGAGACTATGTGAATGTTGACATTCACCGGATAAAGTCGACATTCTCCAGATTTCGGTGTTTCACCGTAACATATGTTATATATTGAAAATAAACTTCTTACCATGGAAGGTAAACACTGTTTGCGTCTCGTTCATCAAACAAGCAGCACAAACGACCCCCCTCAGCATAGTGTCTTCATCATCAAAAGGGAAAGGCTTGTTTTCCATAAATCCATACTTTACTCCAGCTAGGAAGCTCTGATTTTTCGCACCTGTGTACGTTTTCATAGTATTTTCATCGGGAGACTTAGGTAAACATAGGTAATTATAGCCATTGCCTGTTGAATTACGAATTGAAGAAGTTAAATATCCGGGATACAGTGTGGAAGCAGATTCTACAGCTGCACAATCGCTGGATCCATAATGCATGTAAATCGAAACACTTGGGTCGTCTAAGAGCGTTTCTACATTGAAAATTAAAAAGAAGGCACATATAAAAATAAAACTATCTACGAAATCTAATACTAGTTAAACAGAATATTTCTAACTAAGGTCGTTTGGCGATATCCTTTTTTTAAATGTGTGCAATAATAATTTCATACATGCGCAGTTTCTCCTATATCAACTACTGCAAAACAACAAGCTTAATTTTGAATTATTTCGGCAATGTTTACGTTTCGTGTCTTGTGATGGAAATGTTAAAAATGATTGAGAATCTGGGGGCCTGTAAAATAAGCTCTATTATTCGTTTCCGGACCGCCAGAAATGCGACATCAACAGAGATTCATCGTCAGATCTGTGATATATAGGATGAGAACATTATAAGTGATGGCAAAGAGGTGAGGCTGTTTAAGGAAGAATTGCATATGTTGACCTACCTTCGGACCAACCATCTGTAGCCGCTGACAATCTTCTGCTTTCAGTAGACTTTTTGAATAATGACAAAAATTCATTCACTATTTCTATGTTTTCATCTTAATTATTTACAAAGCTGATAGGAAACGTAGTCTGCGAGAATTTGTACCCTGAGTTAAGAACGTTTGCCAAGGAATACAATATAATGAAACTGGTCAATGTTTTGGCCTATTCTACTTGTTATTATGAAGAAGGTGAGGAAATGTTGATCCGTGTCGTAACGAAACACACGATCTGGTCTGACAGATCTGATCTGACGAAAGACAAGAGCTTGTGATCTTGTTATCTGGTGTGACCTATGTATCTAAGCCGCAGTTGATAGTGACGCACTTCATATTTGAAGATAATGAAATTCAAATATTCTCAACTCGCAAGTTTAGGGCAATTCTAGGACATTTGAGCCATGACATCCTGGACAGCTGAATTTTGGGACAAATTTCAGTTTGCTGATGAACTTTACTCATCAGAAATAACAATAAAGTTTGCTGCACACTGTCAAATTTGTAATATTAGCTATTTAACGAATAACAGAGCAATCCAGAACAAAGTTCGACCGCAACATACTATCTGCCAGAGCTCCATCATTTTAAGAGACTTGATTCTGCTGCTCATACGCAAGCTTTGATTGAATCTTACGATTGATTGAATCTTAAGCTTTGATTGAATCATTCCCATACAGCCTAGAGTTGGTGCTAATACATCTTCCTGCATCTGAAAAGTCGTTAAACCCCGATAGTCATTCTTAAACCGATAAAGAAGTGATAATAACTATTCAGTAATTCTTATCCTTCCAAGCGGTAAACGGTACATAGCTGCGATGAAAGTTTCCAAGCGGTACATAGCTGGGTCGCGGTACATAGAAGCACATAACGGTACATAGCTGAAACGTGGCACACAGCAGTAGATAGCTGAGACGCTATACATAGTGGTACATATCTGCCTTTCCAAGCCGTATATAGCTGCGACGAAAGTTTGACAAATTTCATAAACTGCGTGAAACACATAGCTGAAGGCATGCAGAATCTAATAAAAAGTTCTCGAATTGGTTAGTAGTAAAGTTTTTATTACAAAACGCCCTTGCTTAAAAATATCCTTAGTATCTTTGTAAATAATTTACAGAATGACAAAAATGTAAAAAATGAGGATAAAAATAAAATAGAATTGAAACTAGACAGAAATTAGTTCATTTTGAGTTACCCATACAGTTGTTTGATTGCCATAATTCTAACCTGTACTTTTTTTTTAATTTACTTTTATTTTTATTTTTTATACTTTCATTTTTGTATTCTTTTTTTTCCCTTTGTAATATTTTTTAAACTTTCTTCGACATTTTTAGTCTTATAATTATTTTGCAAGAGCATTAGGTCCTTCTAATTAGTAAATAAGTAGGGTACATAGGATCAGACAAAAATTTATTTATCTACTAGCAGCTACGCCGCTAGCCTTTGTCTGGCTTTTAAATGTACCCAAAAAAAATGCCTGAAGGGAACAAACACCAAAGGTTAAATTTAAAAAGTGCGCAGAATTTTACTCAGCAGAACAACTTCATCAAAAAAAAAAAAGAAAAAAGAAAAAATCTGAAATGTTTCAGATTTTAAATTACGTCCAAAGGGGAGTTTTTTTAACGTTTTGAGTGTTACCTTTATTTATTAAATATCATGTTCTTTGCACTTAACCATAAAATTCAGTTCAAGAGCAATATCGCAAAATAATGTTAAATTAAGCATATCTTTAGAATTTCCGATATACACAGTCTCGCGAGCTGGAGATAAAAGTATTTTTTTGCCATTTCTCGCTTTTAAAGCATTGAGTTTGTAAATCAAAAATTCGTTAAAGTTTTACAAAATATAAAATCTATAATAAAACAAATTCCAAATTTGGGATTTCAGATGTCCATATTCGCAGTAGGATTTCGTCATTCAAAATTCGATGGCTCTATGTACCATTGTTTTATCACAATGCGAGAAATAGACAATCATTTATGCAGATTTTTCATTATTTAATTTCTTCAAATATAATGCAGGACTCTAACATTTTGTGGCAACAGTTTGAAAAGTGAACCGACGTTTATGAGTCCGACGCAAAATCGCAAAACAACGAAACCAATAATCCTTCAGGGACAAAGCCCCTTCGGACTAAAAAAAAAAAAAAAAAAAAAAAAAAGAAAGAAAGAAAGAAAAAAGAAAAAAAAAAAAAAATCTGAAATGTTTCAGATTTTAAATTACGTCCAAATTAAATTACGTTTTTTTAACGTTTTGTGCGTTATCTTTATTTGTTAAACATCATGTTCTTCGTACTTAAACCATAAAATTCATTTCAACAGGAATATCGCAAAATAGTTTTAAAATGAGCATATCTTTAGAATTTCCGATACAAAAACTCACGCGCCGGAGATAAAAATGTTTTTTCTGCATAACGTTGCCATTGCTCGCTTTGAAATCCTTGAGTTTGTTAATCAAAAATTCGTCAAAGTTTTAAAAAATAGGAAATCGATCATAAAAAAAATTTCAAATTTCAAATTTGGTCTTCCACATGCTCATATTCGTTGCAGGATTACGTTATTCAAAATTCGATGACTCTATGTACCGTTGTTTTATCACAATACGAGAAATATACATAAATTTATGCAGATTTTTCATTATTTAATTTCTTCAAATATAATGCAGGACTCTAACATTTTGTGGCAACAGTTTGAAAAGTGAACCGACATTTATGAGTCCGACGCAAAATGCCAAAACGAAACTAATAGTCCTTCGGGATTCAAATCCCTTTGGACTAAAAAAGAAAAAAAAAATTTTTAATGTGTTACATATAACAAAATTACAATAAAGTAAGCAATATCCCTTAATACAAATTTTATCCTAATAAATAAATTAACCAACTTCCCGTTGCCTTCTCTCAACAAACTTTCAATATCCAAGAGAAATCTGATTCGAATTTTGAAAAAATCTCTTCGAGGTGCACTGGCTGTTGTCTAGATGCACCTATGTACCAAATTTCGTAGTAGCTTGAGAAATCCTCGAAGAAAGTACTCATGTCATTCTATTTAAATTTATGAATCTAAGCTTTTTGATTTCTCAGATGTTCATTAACATCAAAATGAACGATTTGGTATTGCATTTTTTTACCGCATAAGATCAGTTAATTTTTTTATCGCACAATTAAAACGTTATGCAGTGCTGTGAATTAATACTATACACTGTAATGTTTCGTTTTAAATTATCTAAATGTGTTTGTTATAGATACGTAAATGCGAAACTTGAAATAAAAAATAAAATTGTCCAGCTATATATCATAGCGCTAAAATATTAATCACATACATTCTAAAATTTTGGGTATGTATTTTTTTGCCAATGACTATTAATAAACAAGTAAGAACATGTTCATCATGCTGTTCATTTTATATTTTTTAATGAAAATAATTCTTAGAAATTTGTAATTATGCATTGTAATATGTTTGTAATTTGTAATATGTTTTATCCATTTATAAACCTTACCAAATGCTGTAAAAGGTATACTTGTAATTTGAAATATGTTTTATCCATCTATAAACCTTACCAAATGCTATAAAAGGTATAACTAAATTGCAATGTAATATATTATTTAAGTATAGAGCATTCTAATTATGAGGCCAAAATTGTACCAGTTAAGTTGCGGCTATCTTTGGAGTACCGAATCCAACGCCTCTTAATTTAGTTTCGATCGTGAAATGTTTATTACGTCAGCAAAGTCATTACTAAGTGGCTTCAAGGACTTACTTGGAACAACCTGAAATACACAATAAGAGAATAAATTTTATTTCGTTCATTTGCATGCATTACTTTTATGTAAAATTTTCTTTTTCTTTTTTTTTTATTTTTATTTCATTTAAACTTGCCTATTTAAAATTTTATGCTTAGTATTCTTATTTTTAAATACTACTGTTTATTTTCGTGCAATTAAATTTAATTTAAATGTTAAACTTACAATTTTTTTCATCAGTTTGTTTAATTCCTTTCGGAATTTTCCAGCCATTCCTAACCCTTTGCCCTCCTTGTATGCGTTTTTAGCACCATTCAGTTGCTCAGGTCCTTTTTCAGAATTTAATTGCGATATGGTTTCGATGAATTTTCGCAAAATTTTGGACAACCGGCCAATGAAATCAGCAATCTGAAAATTAATGAACAAAAGAAAATTATGTAATAGTAAAGGTTTGAACCATAAGAGGATATACTGTATATTCCAAACACGAAGAATGCTCATATTTTTTATCGAAATTTCAGCTTGTAAAAATTAAGAGATGTTTTGTATTTTAATTCTTCGAAAGAATTCTTGCAGGTGTTGCGATTTTGATAAAAAGCAATTAATGTCTGTTTATTATCCTGAAACTAGAGGCCCATTTTTGCTGCCCTGGGATAAACTATCTACAAATACAAAAAAAGGAATTTAAATCATTCAATCTTAATATTTCTGCTGTATCCAAATTATAATTTTTAAGCGAGCTATTTTTATTACATTTTCAGTAATAGACTGAATCAGTTACTTTTGTTCTTAAATGCAGGCAGAAGAATATTCGATTGACTAACTTAGACCATTGCAATATTTCGTGAAATCTCAATCCCTATTCTATCGCTATTGCCGTATGTTGTTCGGTAACACAAAAGGTTTTATAGTTTAATGCCTAAAGTATGTAACACAAAGGGTTTTATAGTTTAATGCCTAAAGTATGTAACACAAAAGGTTTTATAGTTTAATGCCTAAAGTATGTAACACAAAAGGTTTTATAGTTTAATGCCTAAAGTATGTAACACAAAAGGTTTTATAGTTTAATGCCTAAAGTATGTAACACAAAAGGTTTTATAGTTTAATGGTTTTATAGTCTTTTAAGAAGCAATATATAAAATTAGCAAATCATCAGAAACTGATAAATAAAGGAAAAATTGAATGGAGAACATCTAACAATGTACCAAAAAAGAAAGCAGATATAAATCTCCCATACTACTTTCTACAAAACATAGTACAATATGTACCTCTAAAATTCACATCAACATTTTTGTGGGCCATAACTGAACTTTTTTATTTAGTTTACATCAGTCAGCATATTAACTAACAAGACACGTATATATCATATTCACTTGAAACTCATTTTCGTTGAGTTGTATAACAATAATAGAAGTATGGTCAAATTAAGACTCGAAATGAAGTGTTGGCAAAATAAGTAGGATTTTAAGATTTAACAATATCTTGCTGCGACTTTTTCATTGCTATACCACTATAAACCAATGCGCTGGTGAAATTTGACTTATATAATGATATTTCCTGACTATTTACCGGTAAAATGGTCAAACTATAAAGTCACTGGATACTGGTAGTTCAGTCTGAAGTTCGAATCCCTCGAACGGGCTGGCTGTATGGACGCTTTCGTGGTTGTCCTCATGTGTAACGTACGTAGGTAAGTTGAAAAATAAGTTTCCCCTGTCGACTGTGGTCAGAGTTGTGTATGAAAGTCAAAACATAGAATGAGACATTAAAGATATGACATACCTTGATTTTATTATTCTCGTACGAGTACGTTGAGACATTTGTCATATCGCCAATGTCCCATATACCATTGGGTAGAGGTTGCTGGCGCTGTTGCAGTGCCTGCGCAAAGCGGAGACCAGCGTCTCATTTGAGCCCCGGTAGGTATGGAGAGAAGGTGCGTTTTGAATTCGTGGTCAAAGGAGGAAATGAGAGTGGTTATCCGCTATGAATGGGCACGTGGAGTATCAGGAACAGAAATTCATAACCGCCTCGTGGAAGTCTATGGGCCAGGTGTGATGTCGAAGCAAATGGTGCGGAGATGGTGTCTCACATTCAGTGATGGACGTCAGCAAGTGGAGGACATACCGAGAGTTGCACGGACGCGCACGGCCACTACAGATGAAAATGTCAGGAAGGTAGATGACATGATTAGAGCGAACCGGCGTATCACCATCGATGAAGTAGCGGAAGAACTTGGAATCTCACATGAGCGAGCTCAAAACATCATCCACGACATTCTTCGATACAGAAAAGTGTCAGCACGATGGGTGCCCCGACAATTGACCTCGACACACAAGGAACAACGCATGGGGGTCAGCCAGGAACATCTCGTGTTTTACCATGAAGATGGCAATGACTTTCTGTTTCAGATTGTGACGGGGGATGAAACGTGGGTCCACCATTTCACGCCAGAATCGAAGGCCGCATCTATGGAGTGGAAACATCCGTCATCACCTGTCCGAAAGAAGTTCAAGACAACTCCCTCTGCAGGTAAAGTGCTCCTCACAGTTTTCTGGGACGCTCAAGGAGTTTTGTTGCTGGACTTTTTGGAGGTTGGAACCATCAATGCTACGCGCTACTGTGACACCCTGTCGAAATTGAAAGAGGCGATTCGGAAAAAGCGGCCTGGCTTTCTCGCATCTGGCGTTCTGCTGTTGGATGACAATGCCAGACCACATTCGGCGACGGCAACGCAAAACCATATTGCAACTTTTGGTTGGGAGCGCCTACACCATCCGCCATATAGTCCTGATCTCGCACCAAGCGACTTCCATCTGTTTTGGGCTTTGAAGAAAAATCTCGAAGGAAGACCCTTTGGAAGCAATACTGAAGGGAAACAAGCCGTTCAACGCTTCTTCCATATGCAAAGCCCTGATTTTTTCCTGGAGGGCTTTTTGAAGCTTATCAAGCGATATGAAAAATGTCTCAATGTACTTGGTACCTATGTGGAAAAATAAAGGTATGTCATATCTTTAATGTCTCATTCTTTTTTTTTTTTTTTTTTTTTTTTTTTTTTGACTTTCATACACAACTCTGACCACAGTCGACAGGGGAAACTTATTTTTCAACTTACCCTCGTATATACGATAAGTTTCCCTCAGAAAGTCCTCAACAAAGGCATCTCTCCCATTAGGCAGATAGCCCTCAAGGCTTTGCTGTAATCACATAAACCAAACCAAACTAGTAAAATGTATTTGAAATTAAAGTTGCAGTCATTTAACTGCAGGTATTATACGAAGGGCGAGGGCGATGGTTGCACTTAAAAGACCATGACCTGCTACGCGTTACGTAAAATTAAGCACTTGAGAAAGATATGTCAGTTTTTCTCAATTAATTTCTTACTCTCATTAATGAGAAATATTACAGCTTTTTAAACAATACACCCTTGTCAGTCTGCCTCGAAACGCATAGATATTTTCTTCCAGTTAACCTCAGCTTAAATATGAATTTTTAATAGTTTCAGATTTAAAGGACTTTCGATAAATCGATAAATATTTAAAAATACAATTTAATTATGCTTTCATAATTCTGATTTGAGTATTTCCAGAAAATACGTTTGCGATGAAACAAACAGTTTCACAAATATTAATAAAACCTTTACTCAAATACTTTATAAAATTATTGACACATTTTGCAACAAGTCTGGTTCTTTAACAGTTATACTTTTCATATTCTAAATAAATAAGAGAGCTCTCTTTCCAATAGAATAGAAACTTTTCTATACTATTCCCATATTTATTCTCAGAAATGTTGGTGTTTTCGTATTATTCTAAGAGATCAAAGCACATCGGATGAAAATCAATACAATATATGTCATTTGTAACAGGAAATTTGATTACATGTGAAAGGTTTTTCATTTCGAAATATTTACCTAAAAGCTTAGTTGATAAACGAAAATATAAATTGGTAAAATTTGAGATCAGACGTTTCATACCTTAACTTTTATTCAGTATTTCTCTCATTCATTTCAAAACGAGAACGTTTAAGTATTACTGAGAAAACATACCTATGTCAAAGAAAGCATTTCAGCTTCAGTGCCTCAATATGTCTGTTATTAATTCTTGAATCGCATATAATTTCTTTCAGAAACAAGCAATGATTATTGATTTACTTCATGAAATGAACAGCTATGTTTTGCTGGAAACTTAAGAAATGTAGAAGACCTTGGTTGCCAAATAAAAGTAATGTTTGGAAATGGAAACGAGATCATATGCGCTTTGTGGAGCCTCAAGAATGGAGAGCAATTTGTTTTATGTTTACAATTTTGGGTATTCATATACCTTCAATAAACTCTTCAGGAAAAGGAATTCAAAGACACGTGCTCAGATTTATAAAGATAACTGAGAGTTTAATTGGAGCACTGCATATTATTGCAATATTTCATCTAGTTTTGAAGCTAGAACAAAAGAGACAATTTTTGCTTTGAACAAAGAGACATTTCGGTTTTGATATCTGCTTTCCTATTACGCATATCTGTTTCCAGAAACATTAAAAGTTTAGCCAAGAACATAAACAAGATATTCATGTTACACAGTGGAAGAAGAGAAACCAAAACGGCCAATTCTATGGAGATTTGGTTTCGCACACATCTTTTTCTCTATGTAAGTTTCATTCTGATAAATGTAGCTATAATCTGCTTATTCTCTTTAAGCAAGAGCCATAATTTTGGTTTGAATTTAGAAGCCCTACCAAATAATACAAGAAGTATCCCGAGAATCGCAATAAAAGTAGCTCTACCTATAAGCATAATTACTTTTAATTGTTCTATCTACTTAACAGCTTTATTACTTGAATTTATTTACGTCAAGGAACAAAGGCTAATAAAAAAATTGAATACATTAATTGAAAATTCGTTATGCAAAAATTTTGACTCTTATCATGCTAGTAATCAAATTCTACTGCTATCTGAAACAACTTTATTAATAAAAAATGTTAATAGTGATATGAGCAGTAGTGTTTTTTACATTATATGCTGCTTATTGATAAGCATTTTTGTTTCGATAGGACATATAGCAAGCAAAGGAGTTTTAAGCATGTCTCCTCTTATTTTAGCTCATACCTTATTAGGTGTATGTATGAATACATTCACATTTGTCCAAATCATTTTTCGAGCGTCTAACGTTGGAGAAGAATATGAGATACTGAAAATTAGTATACTGAGAATGGCAACGAGAAATAAATTGATATTTAAAAGTAACGCAAGAACTTGTGGCATCAGTATTCTTTCTTCTTTGCTAGATAGTTTTAGATCACGAATAACAGTTACAGCTTGGGATTTATTTCATGTAAATAAAAACATGCTTCTCACAACGTTTGGATGTGCTGTGACTTACGGCGTTTTGCTGATCCAAATTCAATAAACTTTAAAATGTTTTATGTAATTTGATGACAGAAACTGAAGATATCAAATCCATTGTTGAAATCTATTATTAAAGTAAATACTTCAGTTTCTTCTTGTATAGTTAAATAATTTTCATTCTTTTATGTATTTCTATAGACAAATTCACTATATGAACTTCTTTTCAAACAATTGTAAAACTTGATTTTCTTAGCACATGTGTTTGAAATATGTATTTTAAATGCTTTTGAAATTAGGTTTCCTGTTTTCCCTTTTCACTTCCGATTATCACTATATTACTCTATGTTTTACTAACTTATTGTTACTAGACCTAACTTTACCTACTTACTAGACCTACTTTACTTAACTTACTAGTTACCTAACTTTGTTATTTAGAAATCGTGTAATATTTTTAATAACCTTCATTGTTATGTACAAAGGTAGTGAACTTTTACTTGATTTTTAAATTAAAATTATATTGAGTTATAGTATTAAATAGTTATGTTAATCACAAATAATATTTTTTCTTGCAATTAATTATAATTCCATGGCTTCGGTCTTTTCAATTTCTAATTAGCAGCTTTAGATTAATAAAAAATGCATAACAATGCAAAACGTATTTGAAGTTTGTTTGAACGCTAAAATTATTTTTAAGTTAAAAATTAACTTTATTTGGACATAAATGAAAGAAAATCAGAACTTCTAAGTTAAAATGTTATTATTAAATTAATGTTTTTATATTAATAAAGCGATTTTAAGGTTAAACTTTGTCTTCAGTAATTCAACTATTAATACTAAATACTGCCATAGACCTAAGGATGTGGAAGAATGCGCCAAGAATTACTGTAAAATAATGCAGAACAAATGTTGAAGTTAAAAATAGAAATGTTTTTAGGGAGTGTAGAAATAAATGAAGCATGTCTGTATATATGAAGCATGTCTCTCTATATATGTGTGTTTGCTTTTATAACTTCTTGCTTATGAAACCACATTTGCAAATTTTTAAGTTTTTTGTTTTAAATAAATTCTGTGCTGTACTACGCTTTACTGCAGTCAACAAAGATTGAAATTAAAATATTTCCTGCTATTTTTAGATGTAAAATAATAGTAGAAATATCGACTCGAAGTTGTTACTTGATTTGAAAAGGGAAGGAGAAAATGGAATACAATTTATAAAATTTTAGGAAAAAAATTCAAGTATTAACGAGGTGTTTAAAACTAGGCAAATTAATTTTCTTTTTCTGCAAAAGAAAAACTTATATCAGATTGCCTACGAAACTAATGAACTTTTATTCAGAATCGATGCCAGTCCTCTTAATATTTTTCTCGAATTTTAAATTTAGCATTAGAATGTTTCTCTTCCAAAGAAGAATAAGTTTCAAATAAGAATAAGTTTCATATAAGAATAAGTTTCAAATAAGAATAAGTTTCATATAAGAATAAGTTTCAAACGTTTCCTCATTATTCTTACATATAAAATGCTTTCGCAATTACAGTTTAAAACAGCTCTTACCAACAGTAGCCCTTAGTATTTAAAAACCAATGTAAAATATTGGTGTTGAGTGCAACAAAATTTTTAAATTTTTCAGACACTCAAGTTGATCTTCTAAGCATTTATATTATTGGAAATAGTTTATTCTCTTTCAGCTTTTGATTAGTTTTTGTTCTATTTGTGTTTTATTTAAAAGAAATGAATTAAAATTGCATTTTGAATGCTATTTCTGCTTGTTAATACGCATTTCTATCATCGAAAAAAATATTTTCCAAAAATAATAGCATAACATTTTATTGCAAATTTATTGACCTAAAATTTTCTGAGTTGTTTAAAAAAATTTTAGGATAAACTTCGTAAAACAATGTTGGTAGAAACTTTGTAGAAAGAGACTAGTGGTCAATTCTTTTAATTTTCATTAAATATGAATATACAGACTACTGATTTTTAAATTACCATGATCATTATCATATTTATTTACAAAGCAAATCGAATTAACGACGACACAATTTTTGAGGAAAATTAGGAATTTTCGGAGCCTAAGTCTGCTTTCGGAGCCTAAGTATTAAAAGATTCATATGATTTAACCAGGAACAGTAATTAAGAAAGATAAAAACATGCTTTCAGAAAGAAGGAATCAGTCATTTTATAAATTACGTTTTTAATTATTAAAAAAAGAAACAAATTGATTAATTAAATCTTCTCTAGGGTCTATTGTATATCTTTTAACATCGGGGCTAATTTATACTTAATGTTAATATTTATAGCCTATTAAATTAATTTATTCATGTTGATAGCAATATTTTAGCTTCTGTATTTTAGTTGTGTCATTTGTTCTATAACTGCTTCAGATCTACCACATTTCTTGGAATTATCAAGTGACATTAACGTCTTTTTTCGCTACAACTTCTCAATATGTTAGGGAATATGTTAGGAATTTTTACAATTTATGTTATGTTATGTTATGTTTATGTATATTATGTTAGGGAATATGTTAGGAATTTTATTTGATTAATGGACCCTGATATAGACGATAAACCTTTGCCCAACAAATGAATATTTAACAGCAGACGCACACGAAATTGTCATGCTGTTTAACGTTATATATACGTAACAAAGAAATAGTGTGATACGTATCAACTGAAAAAACATTATTTTGTCTAATATCGTATTGATTACAGCATCGCATTGGAAATTTAAAAAAAAAAAAATCTGAAATGTTTCAGATTTTAAATTACGTCCAAAGGGGCGTTTTTTTAACGTTTTGAGTGTTACCTTTATTTATTAAATATCATGTTCTTTGCACTTAAACCATAAAATTCAGTTCAAGAGCAATATCGCAAAATAATGTTAAATTAAGCATATCTTTAGAATTTCCGATATACACAGTCTCGCGAGCTGGAGATAAAAGTATTTTTTTTTTCTATATAACGTTGCCATTTCTCGCTTTTAAAGCATTGAGTTTGTAAATCCAAAATTCGTTAAAGTTTTACAAAATATAAAATCTATAATAAAACAAATTCCAAATTTGGGATTTCAGATGCCCATATTCGCAGTAGGATTTCGTCATTCAAAATTCGATGGCTCTATGTACCATTGTTTTATCACAATGCTAGAAATAGACAATCATTTATGCAGATTTTTCATTATTTAATTTCTTCAAATATAATGCAGGACTCTAACATTTTGTGGCAACAGTTTGAAAAGTGAACCGACGTTTATGAGTCCGACGCAAAATCGCAAAACGAAAACAATAGTCCTTCAGGGACAAAGCCCCTTTGGACTAAAAAAAAAAAAAAGCTAATAACAAACGATAAAATTTGCTTAACACTGAACTTGGATACCAAGATTTCGGAGCATGAGATATCGATTTTTCGGTCTCCTCAAGATCTTTTTTTTAACACTTAGAAGAATAGTAATACGACAGATACAGTGAAATTTCTCATTGCTAACCTAAAACCACCATTTCTGAAAGTGACCAACATTTCTGAGAACATAACTAATTATCATTCATGAGTGAAAATCATCAATGATCACGTTCTTTATAAAGCAACTACTTCCAAGGAAAACTTAGAACATGGATGATCTTCATTCATAATTCGGTTTCACTGTATATTCTTGCTTTTATATCTTCAGATTCAGTACCCGCGGTTTCAATTATCTGGAGTTTGTCACATTCCAAAAATAGTTTTGAAATTTTAAACAATAAATTTTTCTCAAGCTACAAAATCCGCTTCAAGCGTGAATGAGTGTAACAAAGTAACTGTTACTGCACCGCAGACACTTCCTGTGCTCTTTTCTTTGGAAATCTTGATCAAGAACATAAATGGATACTTATGGTTGTTGTTTTAAAATAACCACAATCCAGAAACTTAAAAATGGATCTGGAAGAAACGTGTTCATTGAGTCAAAAGATATGTGCGTGATAAACAGCAAGTTAGACATACATATATGTGATGTACCAGCTTTTGTCAGGAATAAATAGATTGTTGAAGAATCATAAATGTAGTCGTAGCTTAAATTATCAGACGATAAGTTTAAAAAACAGGATCCATTTATTATTGGTTATGAGAAATAGCAGTTACAAAATCAGATATCCGGAGTAAATAAAAAGAATTACTAATAACTTTTTGTATGAAGTTTACTGCATCGTGACATTTAAGAAAAGCCCCGATATTCCTTTGCGAGTCCTTTTATAGCCTCTGGAAAGGCGGAGCTTCCAACAAATGACGTCAGCCTCGTCAGCCAATCCAGTTCGCTTTAAATATTTCCAGAACATTCTATAACTGTACGTGTAGAAAAGGCGGGAAAAACAACTTGACTGCGGGGCTGTGGATTTAATTCCACGTACTTTCAAATAAGAGAACGTCGCCATTAAAAATGAAAAGAACATACAGTTAGAATTTTAAGTGTATTCTTTATTATGGAATTTTATTATTACATATATATATAAACAGACATAAACGGCAAGAGTATTAAAGAGTAATGGAACGGATATTTCAACGCCGTCATTACTTTTATTGAAACTATAATTTTGAGCTGCCGTGCACTGATTTGGTACATGATATTATAAAGTACCAGTGTTATTTTTTCATTATTCTTTAATTCCCAGTGGGTCAAAATAATTATCAAAAATTTCTGTTTTCATTTTTAAGAAAGGAGAGACGCATTGAAAATGTACAATGTAGTGACCAATAGAATATGTAATTGTTCTTTAACATTGATAATGTAATTTATCATTTCAACTTTATCATTTTTATACATATTATATGAGTATCACGTTAAACACAGGGTTCTATGCTAAAATTTTATGCTTTATTAATCTTTACTTAAATAAAACACATAATAAGAAAAAATAAAATTTCGTTACTTGCATTGCAATAAATATGTCTGTGTTTGCTCAAACTAAGCAATTCAGTTATAAAGATTTATCGATTGCCCATATAGCTGTGATAACAGTTAGCCGGATAGCTGATGATATACCTTATTTTGCTCCTAGTTCATTACCTCTTATCCTAAAGCAGAAGACATGTTTCCTTTGCTTCTAATTTTATTTCGTCGAAATTCTGTAGTGAATTAGTTTCTTGTTAGTTTTTTTTTAATTTGTTAATTTTAGTTAGTGTATTTTACTAGAATATTTTAGATACTTGTTAGTTTTCTTCTATTAGAGAATTCTAGGTTTTCGTTTCGTTTCTTAGTGCAGGTACTTGTCATTTCAAAGAAGAGTTCGATGCATTGTAAAATGCCACTTCTACCAGTACCACTTCTACCAGTACTTCTACTAGTACTACTTCACCTACCAGTACCAAGCAATTTCAGTATTAATAACAATACTTTGAAAAAACACCTATCTTAGTTTTACTGATGTCACATATTGCTTTTGATACCTGAAACTAATTATTTATGTTTTCTGATATTTAAATTGTTTATATTTTACATTAAAAGTAATTTCACAGCGATTTTCTTTAATTTCAATCTCCATTTAAAGATATTCATGCGAACGTGAAGAAAATATTCGCAATAAATTCTTTAAAATCTCATCATTATATCAGCTCTTAATTCTTTTTACAGCTACTTTATTAAACAATCTTCTAAGTTTTTTGTATAATTAACTAATTAACTGAACTGAGGGGGAAAATTGCTGAATTTTAAATTTTAGAATCACAATTCATAAGTAATGTAAATATATTATGATACATTTTGACATTTTTCTCTTATATGATACAGCTTTGCATTAGTTATACTTTCATTTTTAAAGAAATGGTACTCTACATTCTAATTACAGTGAAAGAAGAAGGATGATTAGAGTTTACTCACCATTTTTTCATCATTTGGATTGAGTTCATCTGGCAAAGTTCGCATCCATGAATTAAAGCGTGATTTAGTTGTTAACAAATCATCAAAATACTCCTCAAAAAATTGAAGTTCTGCATCTAAGGCTCTGAAAAATTGCGTTTCAAAAACACCAATTTCAGAAGCTTATAAAGAATAATCAATCTTACATGATTTATGTAAAAGATATTAAATACACTGTTTCAAAAATGAAGGGGCAAACTGTTAAAAAATGGTAGAACATTCAACAATTATTTTTGACACTAAATTACGTAGTAAAAAATAAAACGTAAAGAACTTCAGATGCAAACTCAAGAACGATATAGAAGATGGGAAAGCAACTTTAATCCCAATAATTATTCTAATTCCTCGAAATAGCAATCGCCAATCTATAGTGGCAACAGATGAATTCTCGAACTTTCTACAACCATTCATCTTTATTTAAATATCTCTATGTAATAAATATTTGACCTATCGCACAAAGGCAAAACCAGCCAAAATTCTGTGACCAATTTTACATCAGATTTAACGAAAGTCTCTCAAAAAAGACTTGGGTCATTTGTCCCAACGGAAACGTGTCTAGATACGTTAGGCTTTTATCTGTTACTTTAAATAGGCATTTCAAGGTCTTTTCAACCCTCCTTCATTTACGATCGCAACGCATGTCGTCTTCATCACATAAGACAAACAACCTAGCGAACAACCTGGAAAGATGATATCTAGATAATTCCCTTTGTCTTACAGAAATCTATATAATTCCGTTTGTCTTACAGAAAATGGGCTGGTGTTCCAGCTTGCTGGAATACGTTCGCGACTGGATGGCTATTGTAACTTTGTCCAGAAATTTTGGGGAGACCGCCTGAAGGAAAGTACTGTACTTTCCATAATTGAATGAAAAAGTACATATCGACTTTCTCTCAATCGTCTACTGATCCATCGTCTCAAACTTGTAGCCGCAACTAATTTATGCTTGCGGAACTATAGCTTGCTTAAAACGGCAAGCCATAGTTCCACAAATGTACTTTATTTTCGGCCATGAATTTTGTAACAAACAACAGTTTATTTCGTTGTGCTGCATCATCTCTTAAAGTTTTTCTTTGTTTTTTGAAACACTCTGAGAAAAATTAAAAAGACACAAAAGAATGGATGGTACCAGGCAAACTGATTATTAAGTATATTTTGCATACTAAATGAATGAAATCTTAATTGATGTTTTATATTAAAATACTATTATTATTATTATTATTGCTAGATATTTGAAGGTCTTTTGAACTTGCACATGTGTTTATACGATGCTCTAATTATGTCTTTAACATTTTATAGGTTATTATTATTCTGTAATAGTACATGAACCTTTCATTTCTTTTACTGCTTGCTCTTCCTTATTTCAGTCTCGCACTCCAGTAATATATAGACTCAAAAGAATATCAAAAGTAATAAGGAAATGATGAAGGTGATTCATTTATTAAACTATTCATTGCTAAACTGAATTTACTGTAGTCTTGCTATAGTAAGTAATCTCGTGGTGTTTGCTATCGGTGCTAGTTAAGATGTGATTATAGTTACTGTTTGTTATCGGTGTTAGCTTCTAAGAAAACTTTTAAAACGAGGCCAGATTTGTTGAAGAAGTGATAGATTGCAAATTCCCTAAATCATATGTTATTTTAACAAATAAAAAAGTGTCTGGCAGATAAGTTAGTCTTTTGCAGATTTAACTAACTAGAAATAATTTTGTAAATAATCATCTGAAACTGCCTATTATTTGTAAACTAGCAAGCTGCAAGAACTTTGCATTTGTTTTAAGCTGAAATGAATTAAACTTTTTTAAGGGAAAAAATATACCTTTTTAATTTTACAAATGTTTCTTGAATGTTGGGTTCTGTAATTAAGATTTTAGGAAAATTGTTTCCAAAATGAAAATAAGATGTAAGAGTATATAAATTTTGGTTACAGCCGAAAACATCGCGGCAAAAACATCACGGACGAAAACGTCGCGGAGAAAACAACGCAAGGCGAAAACGTCGTGCTACAAAACATCGTGGGAGAAAACATCGCAAAGAGAAAACATCGCAGTTCTAAAACATCGTGGTACAAAACATCGTCGTCGAAAAAAACTTTGCAATTTAAAAACATCGTCGTCGAAAATATCGCGGTAAAAAATAAAGTATCTACAAATCATCGCATGACGATAACATCGCAGACATGCTTTGTTCAGGTTTTAATAATTGTAAATGGATATTCCTATAATGATTTGTGAGCTCGAGATGGAAAGAAGAATAATTTTTATTTTCACATTTTTTTATTAACTAATAAAATTTCCTCAAAAAGTAAGAAGAAAACTTAAGCATAGAAAATTAAATGCAAATTATAGATTATAATTAAGACACAACTTGTTTGACTTCTGAATTAGTATAGATTATACTTTACATAAAAAATTACCTTTAAAAACTTTATAAAAATGATTTATTAATGGGCTTTGTTAGTTAACTATGTCGGTTTAAAATTCTATTAAGTGCTATAAGTTGCATTAATTTTCTATGCTTAAGTTTCCTTCTTATTTTCTCAGCAAAAATTTATTAGTTAATAAAAAATATAAAAGTAGAAATTATCCTTCTTTCCATCTTGCGCTCACAAATCATTATGGGAATTTCCATTTACAATTATTAAAACCTGAAAAAAGCATGTCTGCGATGTTATCGTCATGCGATGATTTATAGATACTTTATTTTTTACCACGCTATTTTCGACGACGATGTTTTTAAACTACGAAGTTTTTGAACCGCTTTATTTTCGACGACGATGTTTTGTACCACGATGTTTTAGAATTGCGATGTTTTCTCTTTGTGATGTTTTCTCCCACGATGTTTTGTAGCACGACGTTTTCGCCTTCCGTTGTTTTCTCCGCGATGTTTTCGTCCGTGATGTAATCGGCTGACAAAATAAATTTTCTTATATTTCTATTTATGTGGTTCCCCTATTCTCTATGTTGTTTTACCTCGCTACGTCTGTCTGGCTAGCCATCTTTTTCTCTTCTTGCTTTTCTATATCTGTGTCTCTTTCTCACACACACGCACCCACGCACGCATATACAAGCACACATACACAAAACAAATTTAGTTTAATTATTATTAATTCTTGTCATTAATGCTCTAAAGAGGATATCATTCTCTTCAATACATTTTAATTTTAGTGTTTCTTCCTAATTTTAAATCATCGAAATTTCCTCTTCAGATAACAATTTGATATCATCTTACCTAATTATTTAGCTATGAATTAGTCCTATGTTATCATTAGGTTAAAGATTAAAAAGAACCTGAAAATCAAAATTAGAGATCACAAAACTAGCGGCAGCAAGAATAAAGGCAATTCAAATATCCAAACAAGTAAAATAACAAATTTTATTAAAAAGCACAGAAATATCTATTCATTCTATTAACATTCGCATGCGAATTAAATGCTGTTGGGTGCTATTCACAGAAACATTTTCAAACACAAAACGTGCTTAAGAAGGATATAAAACTTACGCATTTTTAATATGCAAGAAACCTCTATCATACATCGATAGGTCCGACAATTCCACTTCAGCTGGTACACCCCAGCCGTTGTTTACTTTTTTGACATGTTGCTCGAAATTTCTAACTAGATCTCGGAGTCCAGTAATGGTGTTGGGAATGCCTTCCAGAGGAACATTAGCAAAATAGTTGATTTCCATTGTTGCTTTACTTTCTAATTTTTTATCCAAGGTCTCCAGTTTTCCTAGTATAATAATAGACATACATTCCATAATAGACATAATACATTCCATAATAGAACATCTGGTGAAAATTTTCGCGGGAAGGTCACGTCATCCATGTGAAACTTTCAATAACTGAATTTGACTATAAGAAGTTATTAGGATACTAGCGGGCTGAAGCCCGCTACATGAAGGAAGGGATGCCTTCTTGGTATTCGAAAGTTGGACCGAACCACCAGTTCACAGCGATTAACGTATGCATGCAGTATCTTCTGCATGCGGAAAATCCCGAAAGCACACATGTAGCCAGCCCGCTCGCCGGGATTAGAAAGTTGGACTGAACTACAGTAAGACCCCGCTTAACGCGGGGGATACGTTCCATCAAAGTAGAGCGTAATGCGAAACAGCGCTAAACGAGGCTATCTTTACATGTGAATATTGGGGTTAGGGGAAGATGGCTAGGAAATTGGTTAGGTATTAAATTTAAAAAGTATGTTTTTTTAATAAAAATAAAACCAAACATTTATTTCTTAAAGCCCAAATTAATACCACATTATTATTTCTTGCAAAAATAAAAACAAAATATAAATAACAAAACGAATATTCTTAAAAAAAAAACAAATAAAATTCTCAGTCAGTCATATTTAGTTAGCCTTCCGCGTTTTCAGTTTTCTGCCTTTTTGTGACAAAAGCATCTAATGTTGTTTGCCGTTTTTTCCTTTTTTTTTTTTTTTTTTTTTTTTTTTTTTTTTTTGCGTTGTTCTCTTAAAAGTTCTTCATAAACGGATAGAGGATCTCTAACACCACGCCTTACTTTTGAGCTAAAGTCAAAATTCGGATCATTTTCAATGAATTGATCCATTATTTCAGTTATGGTAGACAAACTCCTTTTTACAAACGCCATCGAAAATTCTTTTTGCTCTTCTTCTGAATCAGTGCTGTCAACATTTTTGTTTTCTTCTTGTTCAGTTAATTACTTGAGCTCATCATTAAAAAAACTAGCCGCTGCTTCTTGAATTATTTCTTCGACATCTTCCACATTTACCCCTTCAAAATATGTCTGTACAATACCGCACCAAACAAGAAATACAAGTACACTCTTTCGGATATGTATTTGAAACCTATCGCTGCATAATATTTCGGGGAATCCCCGTATGCTGCGAGCGATTTCGTGGAATCCCCGGGTTGAAATAAAAGAGCGCTAAACCGAAACAGCGTTAAGCGGGGTCTTACTGTACCAGTATTCAGCGGTGCGGAAAATCACGAAAACACGCACGCAGCCAGGCCGTTCTCCGGGATTCGAAAGTTGGACCGAACTACCAGTGTTCAGCGATTTTACCGCTCAGCCGCTAATGGGCGCTTGTACGAAGTGTAACCGCGAAAATTTTCGGTTGATATTCCAGCAGTACACTCGTTATTAAAATTCCTTTATTTAGATTCTTTTTGGTAAACTCCAACTCCTGTCTTTAAATTTTATACTTAACATCTCTTTTGTAAATATGTTTCATAACAGTAAATATATACTGGCATTTAAATGCCTGTAAAATAGTAGAAAACATTTTAAAGCATTATTTTAAAATTTTTTTTCATTCCCGGAAGTAATACTTTTTACTGCGAGCAAACCTTTGATCTTAGTCGTAACTGTAACTGCTTTCGGCGAAGAGGTTAGTAGGATATCCTGTATAAAATATATGAAGTGGTCTCACTTCCATTATCTTTAAGGAGATAAATCCGTTTAATTTGAATTGTAATGTAAAGAAATTTAAAGAGATATCTCACATTATCTTACCCCTAAGTTGTTTTCTATCAAAATATCTATGTAGTCAACGTTTTCAAAAATGTCAGCTATTCTAAAAGAAACTATGGTCTGTCTCTGACAGCTAGCAAAAGAGACTAGTTGTCAGAGACACTAAAAATCTACTAAAGCTTGTAGTGACGTCCACCTCAGTGGAGCTAGTGCGTATTGTAACAGCTTTAAATAATATTAAAATCTTGTAGATTAAATAATTTAAATAGATGAACATTAAGGTATTTGTGAATGGCAATATTTGAAACCAGACTCGAGTGCCTCGTGCGAATCTCGTACGAAGAATGTAATTTATTTTTAAATGATAGAATATGTTTTCTCTTCTTGTTTGTACGTCGCCATTTTTGAGTGTTAAATAAAAGTTATTGCTGTGTTCCATCATTGGAGCTGCTTCATTTCGCCAAAGAAGTATTACAGTTAAATTATTTTGGAGGCACCGACCGAGATCGAATAATCGTGCGTATTTTTATTTTATTAGTTCATCACTGAACATAATATTAATGATACCAGATTATTACTTCCTGTTCATAAAGAATTGCTTTATTTTATTAGTTCATCACTGAACATAATATTAGTGATACCAGATTATTACTTCTTGTTCATATAGAATTGCTTTATTTTATTAGTTCATCACTGAACGCAATATTAGTGATACCAGATTATTACTTCCTGTTAATAATAAATTGTCTTATTTTATTACCGTATTTGATATTATATTTAATATTCTTTTTAGTTGTCCATACGGTAGATATATATATTGCTCTATGTTATTATTCTTATTTTAATCACAATTAATGTGGTAGAGAGAATGAACTTCATATAATTTAAATATTTCATTTTTGAGCTATTTTGAGGAAATATAGGAACACAGTGTTCGTTAATTTTAAACATAGAAACAATGTCTTACTTAATAAGAGCTCGTAAGGAAGATTTTCAAAATCTCGCAGCTGAACTGGGAGTTCATGTGACTGCAGATTTGAAAATAGTTGATTTAAAACAGAAAATTGTTGAAAGTAGAGATTATGATGAAGTCTTCGTCAAAGGAGTTTTAGACACAATAATAGAAGAACGGAAAGAGAGGGAGGAAAGGGAAAGAGAAGAAAGGAAAGAGAGGGAGGAAAGAAAAGAACGTAGGAGACAGGAAGAAGCAGAAGAGCGGAGAAGAAACGAACAGTATGAATTAGAGAGATTAAGACTTGAAGCAGAGACAAAGTCTCAAAATACCGGAGAAGATCCGGCCGAATACGGAGCTGCGTCACCTTATGCAGAAATTCGATGACAAGAAAGGAGATATCAGTCTATATTTGCTATTGTTTGAAAGGCAAGCAGAATGGGCTAAAATTGATAAAGAAGAATTTGTATCTCATTTACTAGGACTACTTCCTTACGAAGTAACCCAGTTAATAGCTAGAGAACCCTCCGATAAAGCTAAAGACTATGAACACGTGAAAAATTTATTGTTAAGACGGTTTAAATTAAGCCCAGAAAAGTTTAGGCAGAAATTTATGAAACATCAAAAAAGTACCGAATCCACATGGGTGGATTTCAATTATGAAATAGAAAATTATTGCAAAGAATGGGTGACTGGTCTAGGAGTTAAGACTTTTGATCAGTTGCTAGATTTGATGGTGCTTGACCAACTTAAACGTCGAGTTCCTCCTGAAATTCGAGATCATTTTCTTGATGAATGGGTAGAGATGATTTCATCTAAAACATTAGCTGAAGAACTTGATGCCTATGAAAACGTTTGCGGAAACTTTCAAAAAAGGCCTGTAGTGGATCGGCAGAAAGATACAATGCACTAAGTCATGGTAAATTGAGTTCAGATAATAAAAATAAAACTGAAAAAAAATTGTCATCAGGATTTAATTCGCAAAGCTGGTTTCATAGACCTAGAAGTCCACGTCCAGATGATAAATATGAAAAACGAAAAACGCAACAATGCTATCAGTGTGGGTCCTATCAACATTTAAGACCCCAATGTCCAAAACTTAAGAATAGTACTGAATCTCCTGCTAATCTTAACAGAATTAGTGCAAAACCAGAGGATAAATTTCTATTACCTTATACTAGTATGGGTTACGTAAATGGTCATAAAATTCCTATATTAAGGGATTCAGGTGCTAGTATTGATATAGTTTGTCGCAAATACATCACGCCGGAAATGCTGACAGGTGAAAATGTGTGGGTGCAACAGCCATTAGATTTGAATCCAACCTGTTTACCATTGGCTGAGATCGAACTAAATTGCGATCTTGGGCGAGTAATAAATAAGGCTGCCATTATTAGAAATGAACTCGACAAAGGAAGGTATTTATTAGGCAATCGAACTTTTGCACTGTTGAATAAACAAGGAAAGGAACCTGATAGTTGTCCTCACCAGGTTAATGCTGTCTCTACTAGAGCTCAGAAGAAAAGAGAAATAGCCGAAGAGAAGATCTTGGAACCGATGAAGGAAGAAAATAAAGCATCCAGAGATGTTTTTGAAGAAGAAGATAATTTACCGGAGCTAAATTCGGAAGATGAAACTCTCATGAAACTGGTAAACATTGACTCAGAAGAAATTGCACAACTTCAGCTTGCTGATAAGGAACTGTCTAAAATCATCCAAGAAGTTAAAGAAGGTACATGCAAAAATGAGAACTATAGTCTGACAGGAAAAGAGCTTTTAGTTAAAAAAACGACGGATAAAATGGGCTTTGAAAGACAGCTTGTCGTTATACCTGAAAAACTCAAGCCGTCAATTACAAAGATGTGCCAAGAAGGAACTTCTGGTCATTTGGGTGTCAAAAAGACCAAAGACAGACTTGCTAGATATTTTTACTGGACGAGGTGTTACAAAGAAACTGAAGATTTTATAAAAACCTGTGATGCTTGTCAGCGCGCTGGAAAAGGAAATGACAAAAAGAAGGCTCCAATGACATTAGTACCAGTAATTTCCGAAATATTCACTAAAATAAATGTCTATGCCGTTGGTCCGCTACCTATTTCAAAGACTGGAAAAAAATATATTATTACAGCTCTGTGTATGTCGTCCAAATATCCAGATGCTGTAGCGGGGACAGACATTTCTTCGCCATCTGTGATTGATGCTTTCTTACAGATTTTCAGTCGTATGGGTTTCCCAAAAGTGATCCAAACAGATCAGGGGACCTCTTTCGTCAGTGTTTTGACAGAGGAATTTTTGGAGCGTTTCGGCATTAAACATGTAAGAAGCTCTGTGTATCATCCGCAGAGTAATCCCGTTGAGCGATTCCATAGAACGCTAAAAAGGGTGTTAAGAGTCGTATGTATAGGAGCGACTTCGGATTGGGAGAATTATCTACCATCAGTTCTTTTTGCTCTCAGAACAGTCACACACGAAAGCACTGGTTTTACACCAGCAGAATTAGTTCATGGCAAAAACCTACGAACGCCAGTCACTGTACTTTATGAGCAGTGGCTAGAACCGATTGAAGAAAGTAATAATGTTGTCAGTTACGTTTTCGAACTTATTAATCGAATGAAGAAATGCCAAGAACTTGCCGTGGAAAACATGAAAGAAGCTCAACAACGGAGGAAAACATGGTACGATCAAAACGCAGTGAAAAGAGAATTTGCTAGAGGAGATTTAGTTCTTGTTTTATCAACGAATCGTCAAAATAAACTAGAAGTACAGTGGAAAGGACCTGGAAAAATAGAGCAGAAAATTTCAGAAACCAATTATATTGTAAGGTTCGAGGAACAAAATGAGCCAAATCAAGTATATCACATTAACATGCTTAAACCATATTACAAAAGACCAGAAATGATTAATATGATAACTGAAGTGGAAGGAGACTTAGAAATGGACATTCCTCGTTTACCTTCCAATCCAAGTATATTAAATTTCTCGGACATCATAGAGGAGAATGAACTCGAGAAAAGGTTGAAATCCGAGCAAATAGAAGATTTACGAAAGATTTTATGGAAATATTCTGGTTGTTTTTCAAATAATCCTGGACTAACAAACTTAGTTTGTCACGATATTGAGCTATTAAATAACGAACCAATACAAATAAAGCCATACAGACTGTCACCCCGACAGACTGAAATTCTCAAAAAGGAAATACAGAAAATGCTCGATCTTAAAATTATAGAGCCGGGAGAATCGGACTATACATCTCCCATGATTTTGATAGAATCTTCATCAAAGGATCCTCGGCCTTGTATTGATTATCGTAAACTCAATGCTGTTACTAAAACTGAATACTATCCTTTGCCTAATATTGAAGAACGTATCGAAACTGTAGCAAAAGCAAAATATATTACCCTATTAGATTTATCTAGAGGCTACTGGCAAATTCCGTTAACAGAAAGAGCCCAAAGATATGCAACATTTGTAACTAGTTTTGGAAGTTTCAGGCCTCTACGTTTACCCTTTGGATTAAAAAATGCCCCATATTTTTTTAGCAAAGTTATGACTAAAGTCCTGGCTGGATGCGAAGGTTTCGCTGTACCATACCTGGATGACATTGCCATTTACTCAGAAAACTGGGAAGAGCACCTTAAAAACTTAACTTCTGTTCTAGAAAGAATACAGAAAGCAAATTTACGACTAAAACCATCAAAGTGTAAATTTGCACAAGATCAAGTGAGATACCTAGGCTATGTTGTGGGACAAGGACAACGAACCCCGGATGAAGTAAAGATCCTGGCTGTAAAGGAGTATCCTACACCTAAAACCAAAACAGAAGTACGTGCTTTCTTAGGACTGGTAGGGTATTATCGCCAGTACATACCGAGATTTTCAGAAATTGCTTCACCCCTCACAGTCGCTTTGAAGGGGGTAACAAAAAAAAAGGAAATATACAATGGTCTAAAATATGTGACAAAGCTTTTAAAAATTTAAAAGAGTTGATATGCAAGAAACCAATTCTGTATGCTCCCGATTTTGATAAAAGGTTTATTGTACAAACCGATGCCTCAGACAATGGCATGGGTATAGTACTATGCCAATTAGATGATGAACAACGTGAACATCCTATCTTGTATATAAGCAAAAAATTTACTAAGTTTGAAAAGAATTATTGTACTACTGAAAAGGACTGCGCTGCTATCATCTACGCTATCAAGAAACTGCATTTTTATCTGGATGGTCAGCAAGAATTCTTGATTCAAACTGATCATAATCCTTTGGTATGGCTACAATCCAACGCCAAATGTAACTCTAGATTGATGCGCTGGGCACTCTCATTACAACCTTATAATTTTAAGGTCATTCATCGCAAAGGATCTTTGCACAAGAACGTAGATGTTCTGAGTAGAATTAAGTAATGCAACTCTTAGTGTATGTAACCACGTTTAGAAAAAATTTTATTATTTAATGTATGCTCAACTAATGTATTTGAACGTTCTCCATTTCTTTCTTTTTAAATGTGGTGTAAAAGTATTGTTTAAAACTTAAAATTTTTTGGCCTGAAATTTAGAAATTTATAAGAGAAATAACCTTTTCTCTTTAAGCAATCGAGCAAGCCGAGCTTACAAACTTTCGAAATTTACAGAATTTTTCCCTTCGGTAAAAGTCTCTCCGTTGGGGGAGAGGTTGTAACAGCTTTAAATAATATTAAAATCTTGTAGATTAAATAATTTAAATAGATGAACATTAAGGTATTTGTGAATGGCAATATTTGAATCCAGACTCAAGTGCCTCGTGCGACTCTCGCACGAAGAATGTAATTTATTTTTAAATGATAGAATATGTTTTCTCTTCTTGTTTGTACGTCGCCATTTTTGAGTGTTAAATAAAAGTTATTGCTGTGTTCCATCATTGGAGTGGCTTCATTTCGCCAAAGAAGTATTACAGTATGTTCCGGTTGGTCTTGCTTCGAAGGTGACTAGGTAATAGATTTTTAATTTTAAATAAATATGTACTGTAAATATTTTATGTGATTATTCTGAATGAAAGAACGTTACGATGATACTGAGAAAAAATTTGCTATCATGTTTTAGTTGAAATTTGTTCAAAGCGATGAAATTTATTCTAGTACAAACGCAGAATAATTGTTTTCCGGTATTTTTTTAATAAAATAGCTTAAAATAAATACTAAAGTTTTTATCATGCCTATTACATATTTAATATAAAATTCTGTTTGAGCCGAATTTAAAGGTATTGTCATTAATCTTTCCCCTTTATGCAATACTTTATAAATTTATCATAAATAAAAGCTTTCCTTCCATATGCAGCAGTTAGTAAAGGCTTCAGCAACTTATGGGCTGCGGGTCACCGATTGACCCATTTCATAATTTCAAGTCACTCAGTTGAGTTCCTAAAATAAAGTATATCATATAAAAGTAAAGTATAAAACATAAATATGTCACGAGCACTTGAAGAATACATAAAAAATAAATCAAAAATAAATAATAAGAGCAACAACTTTGTTTCATTAAAACGTTGCAGTAATGAACATGCATTTTTAGTTTTAAAATATAAAAATTGTAACATAATTTCAAAGAGAAATTTTAAGTTTTGCAACGCCGATCCATTATTTCCTCAATAAAATTTATATTGTTTATTTATCAAGAAAAACTGTTCTAAAATGAAAATACCACTGACCCGAAACGTCTTTATAATACACACTTTTGGGTTGACTTTGACCCTTAGCCAAAAAGGGTTGTCAAAGCCTGGGTTAGGATATTAGTCCGGCATTTTGAAGATCCTGCAGTCGACTCTAGGTAAACGCATCCAACCAATCAATCACCTTTAGGAAAGGATTCATATGGGTGGAATAAAAAATAGCACGTCTTTCATATATTGTTGTAGAGCAATAGTTAGCTCACCGTTCCTCTGTCCATTTCATCGAAGATTTAGCATTTAACTTCGTATGAAAGCACAACACATTGTGTCTTCAAAATGAATGGTGGTGTTTCATGAGGTCCGTGTGAAGTTTGTATTGGTGAAATGGACTAAAATATGCTATCTTCAAATCAATAGCTCAAATCTTGCATGTGATTTTGTAACACGCACAAGCCACGCATTATGTATGAACACAATCGAGATTCTCTTCAGTCATGGCTAGTATATACCTATACAGTCAATGGCTAGTACATTAACTAATGTAAACTTATATGTTAATTTGGACATGTTGCAGATAGAGCAAATGGAAGACGAAGATGTTAAGTTGTAGACCTTAAGCCAATAAGATGGTGTATCTTTGTGAATCACGGAAGAAGAGTTGAATCGTCTCTTTCCGGATAAGGGAATTGTCGGAGAGGTATCTTCAAATAAAAGAGGAGGAGACCATAAAAGGTCCGGAGAGGTCCATAAAAGGTCCTGATCTTACCTCGTTAGATTTCATTTTTTGGGGCTTCGTCAAAAATAAGATTTATTGGGAAAAAAGAATTAACAATCTTAATTGTCACAAATACAAAAGCTTTCAAACAACTGCAAGCGTTATACCAGATGTTCTTGGCAGAATACGGACTGAAACTGGATTTATTAGGTATATTTTAATTAGTGAAGAAATAATGAACTATTTACTTAAGCAGATTTTATAGCATTACTGAGAGAGACTATAGTTTTATTCTACACTGCTATAGTCTACGCTGTAGTCATTTCTTTAAGCATGAACAGTATGTCGAGACACTAATAAAATGTTCATTTAGAATGTAGAAGTGGAAAACCTGTAGAATATATCCAATTTTTATCAAATTTAATGCAAGTGTTTGTACCAGAAATGTACAGAAATTAAAATCTTTCTTATTTTGCATCTGGTATTAATTCATAGATTATTAGTTATCAATAAATGCTTTTGTTCAGTTACTTGTCAGCAATAACTCAAAACTGAAATGGTATACTGCGGGAAGCATCTTTGAAGCTGCCTTCAATCTTATGAACTGTCAGATGAATTAAGAAAGTTATTACAGCTAAAGATTTTAAATATCACACTCTTATAGGCTATTCAAACTTGCTTCCTCTGATATTCCACAGAAAACTTTCTTCTGGATGAAATACACTGCCCTCCAAACGTTAAGGAACAACATGTTTTAGGGGTCTAATTTGAGAATGAAGAAACATATTAAAAGAAATTTACAGAACATGTTCACTAAACAGTTCTTTAATCAATGCGACATAGAATATTTATATAGTTCAACAGAAACATGAGTTACAACAAAACATTACACTCTTCAGAGAAATCCAGTCTTGAAGAAACAGTATATGACAGTTTTTTGAGGTAAAACGGGGGTAGTAAAATTACAAAAATGGGTTCTAATAAGGAATGTGTCCACCCCTAGCGGCAATACATTACACTCTGTTAATTAAGTTGTCGGTTGTTAATTGAAGTTACACGCTGTCAATTAAGTTGTCGGTCAAAGAAATAGGAAGCAATGACCAGACACGGAGTAATCCTTGTTCAAGCACATCTAACGACCTTGCAGGAGGACTTAAAGCAGCAACCTATCTCCCAAAGCAGTCCCAAAGATGCTCTATCGAATTCAGGTCTGTGGATTGAGCTAGCCATTCCATCCGCTCCAAACCGTAACCCTCAAGATATTCTTCAGAAACTCGAGCTCGATGCGGTCACGAATTGTCGTCCATCAGAAGTAATCCAGGACCAACAGCAGCGGCATATGGGCGGATATATTGATCAAGGATCTCGTCTCGATATCTCACATCGGTCAAAGTTCCTCCATGGAACACCAGCAGGTCAATGTGACCACCGAGAGAGATCCCAGCTGAAACCATCATTCCAACAGCTTTGTAACGGTGTCTTTTCAAATTGTGGGATTTTTTTTTCCTCTGGTGCGTTGTTCCCTTCAGAACAGCTGACTACCTGAATCTTTCTCCAATGTGAACCTGGACTCATCTCTGAAGAGAACTGACATTCATTGTTGACTATGACTGGTCCAGGAGACACCTTATCTTGCCCAACATAAATGGGCACCTCCGTGTCCTCGGTAAAGGGAACACAAACAGCTGCTCGTCTTGCAAGCGTCTGTGCACTGTAGTAACTGAGATTCTTGTTCCTGTTGCCACTAAATGATCTGCTATGATAAATGATCTGAGCTGAGGCACAGTAACGTTACTGCTCCTATAAGGTATTTCTTCCGCTTTCTTAGCATGCCTTCGTGATGTATTGGTCAGCACGCTCGATGCATATTCGAGAGGTCCGTGGTTCGAGTCCCAGCGAGGGCATTGCTCATTTTTCAGCTCTCCTGCATTAAATATACCTAATGTCTTTACACTCCTTCGAGACGAAAGAGGTAAATAACAGTCTCTCGCAGGTGTTGTAACTCTAGGCCTGCCTAAAAGATGTCTTCCAGACACTGAATTCTCGGCTTCGAACTGATTCCATAGTCGGTAAACCATAGTACGAGAGACATTGAAACGTCTAGCAGCATCTGGTTGTGACGTCCTCATTTCCATCCATTTGATCGCCGCCACCTCAACAGATCGGGCAAACGACTTCTCCTGGATATTAATAGACTTTCCTGGATATTGTCCACGAAACTGCAATAACAACTGAAGACTAACGCTTGTGGGGAAAAAATAAAAAATTACAATTTTTGCATTTTTTTTCTTCAAGTCCTATATAGGAGTTATATATGAATACTTATATAAATATATGAATACTTATATAAATGAATACTTATATAAGTATTCATTTCTATAAAATAAAAGTAGTAGCTATTGTTTTTGCATATTTTTTTAAACTTCGTTACTGTCATGCATATGAGCTGTGAATTTACACGTTACTGACATTTTCGTAATGGTGAGCTTTGAAAACCGTGCTGTTCCTTAACTTGTGGATGGAAGTGTATTACTTGAGGAATTTTAATCATTTTAATCATCATCGCGCTTTAATCACGATGAGGAAATTTTACCATATTATTTCAATTATATTATATATTTAAGGTATTTTAATGCATCCTAAGGCGTGTCTTAAAATTACAATAAAATTTCCAAGAACAGCTTTTTTAATAGCTTGTCAGTTAAGACAATTTGTTGGTACTTACTTTTCTCTTTTAAGACCTTATTTACAATAGAACTAACCTTCTCCTACGAGGTCTAAAGCACTGCCACCTTCCAAAGATGTCTTGATTGTAGCTCGAATATCTTGAAGGTATTCTGCTTTGGAGGCCTTAAAACGTATACAAGCTATGAGATCCCCGCCGTAGAGAACACTTTGCACATAATGAGTTCCAAGATATTCTTTTCCCATTTTTTTCCAATAAGGTACAGGTTTGGCAGAATGAGGTAAACTTCTAGACACCTGAAAAAAACAAATAAAAACAAAAAAAGAAACAAAAGAGAAAGCAAAAAAGATAAAACAAAAAGAAAATGCGTTTGAAGGATTAGTGACTGTACACTGCGTAAAAGAAAAAAAGGAACAGTTCTATATATCTGCTCTGCTGGCCGATTGACGAAATTCAAATTGCGTTTTTCATATCTCAAAAGCGTGAGTTAGAACATATATATTAGATTTATTTATAGCATTATTCTAAAACTTATTAAGGTATTTTGACACAAAATCGGACTTTATCTGAATTGACATGCCAATGTTTTTTCATATTTCAATTCTTCTCTTTCCATTGCAGACAACCGAAGAAAAAGTCATCTTTCATACTTTCAAATAATTTTAACAAAGTGCCTAAACCACATTTGGCGTTATTATCGCTTAAAACAAATATGCCAAATTTCAAAACGCGACAATATGGAAATTCCTGTATATCATAGAACATTTTGAATAAAAAAACTCTAAATTTTTGCAGATGTGCCTAGAAATACATCTACTTTTAAGATGGTGTTTTTACAGAAGATTTTACAGGTTATAATTCAAAATTTGTTTCGAAAAGTTTACAAAAATTATTTAAAAATACAAATTTTAAAAATAAATCATAAAAAACGGGCGAATTTTATTTGGAATGAATCTGAATTCCGAAATGTGAGAGGAAGAATAAAATAAGTTTAATAAAAAAAAGAAATATTAACAAATATATACCAAACTCAATTAACATTGAGGAGCTAGAATTTTGAAAGCTATTTTTTCAAAAACTACTCTTGCGATTTTTACAAAACTTGGCAGTTTGGCATAATTTGAGTCGTAGAATCGAAAAATTGAAAAATGTTGGCATATCATGTCAGAAAATGTCTGATTTTGTGTTAAAATACCTATATTAGAGCCATGCTATATATAAATTTAATATATATCCTAAGTCGCGCTTTCGAGACATGAAAATGCAATTTGAATTTCGTCAATGGAGCCAGTAGAATGGAAGATATAGAACTGCCCCAATTTCTTTTTTCGTAGTGTGCATTTGATATACCTAATTGTTGTCCGCAGTAAATACATTAAAGTACTCATGATTATCGTGTAGTTATTCCAATTGTTTTAGTCATTGCAGACGTCAGATAGAATCACAAGTTCGTAAATTAATAATAATTTATATAGTTATTTATAATAATAGTTTGATAGAACATAAATGCTTAAAATTATAAAGCTTCCTTCTCGTCCCATTTACACCTATGATATACGTGGATTTGGGGAAAAAAAATTACTTCGTTTCACGTGTTTTAAGTAAATCTGCAATAATTAATTGACGTTAAACATTTGCGACAGTTATATTTCTTTTTTTTAAATATCAGTAAAAATATTATAAAAAATAAAAAATTTAAAAAAAGCAAAATCTGAAATGTTTCAGATTTTAAATTACGTCCAAAGGGACGTTTTTTAACATTTTGTGTGTTACCTTTCTTTATTAAATATCATGTTCCTCGCACTTAAACCATAAGATCCAGTGCAACAGCAATATCGCAAAATAGTTTTAAAACGAGCATATCTTTAGAATTTCCGATACAGAGACTCACGCGCTGGAGATAAAAATGTTTTTTCTGCACAACGTTGCCATTGCTCGCTTCGAAATCCTTGAGTTTGTTAATCAAAAATTCGTCAAAGTTTTAAAAAATAGGAAATCGATCATAAAACAAATTTCAAATTTCAAATTTGGTCTTCCACATGCTCATATTCGTTGGAGGATTACGTTATTCGAAATTCGATGACTCTAGGTACCGTTGTTTTATCACAATACGAGAAATATACATACATTTATGCAGATTTTTCATTATTTAATTTCTTCAAATATAATGCAGGACTCTAACATTTTGTGGCAACAGTTTGAAAAGTGAACCGACATTTATGAGTCCGACGCAAAATGCCAAAACGAAACTAATAGTTCTTCGGGATTCAAATCCCTTTGGACTAAAAACCTTAAAAATAAATAAAGTATGTGCTTAAAAAGAAGAAGATACAGGTAGGTATTGGTACTTTAAAGATTATTTGTCCATTAACATATTAAATACTTTCGTTCCCTATTTATTTTCAGCTCTTTTAGAGGTAAACTACTATCCTTCCCCTCCTTTATATTTAAATCAAATAATAATTTCATAATTAAATTTCCATTGTCTTTATGTGATTATTATTATTTCTTTCTTAAAACTTATAACTTGAAAATTCGAAATAGTTTTAATGCTATTGAATATTGAAACAACTGGCTCACGTAATTTTTAGATTCATAGCAGTACATTGATCAAAAAACAACAGATTAATCAAGAAGATTACAAATTGATCAGAGAGAAGCCTATGAATTTAAATCAATCAGGAAATTAAGAGAAACAAAATTTAACTTTTGATACTGGTAAGTATTACAGATGTTTAGAAAAGAAACACGATTTATTTAAAAATGGGCTAATAAATAGCATGCAAGAAAGTTATGTGATTTTTAATTTCTGACATAAATTACAACACTGCAGCTTAACAAAGATATTTGTAATTTTTCCTTGAATGAAGTAAAGAAAGTATTGTAATCGCGAGAATTTCAGGTGCCATATTTCAACGGAAATATTCATTCCCATATCCATTTAGACAATATTTTACGTGACGTCTGTACGTACGGAGAGAATAAATTACTCTTTTTTCCAAAACGGATTGTAAAATGGTGTTTTTCATGCCGTCTGTTGGCGTGTAAGAATGAATGCATCTCGCATAACTCAAAAACGTTTAGCTGTAGAACATTGAAATTTTGTATATCGGACTGCTATAACATCTACTTATGCACCACTATATTTTACTTTAATGGTCAGTAAAGTATAATAATCGGCAATACCAAAATATATATATATATGTAATTAGAAAGCTTTTTATATACCATCTCCAAGGAATTAAAATTCGATTAAAACCCTGAATTATAAAATTTTTTATTTAGTATTTTAATTAGTAATTTAAATTAGTATTATGTAGACCTTTATTGCATTAAACACATAAAAATTGTAAAGAAAAATCCTAAAAAAAAAAAAAAAAAAAAAAAAGGAAAAAAAAAAAATCAAAAGTAAAAATTTGAATTATTGGAAAAGTAGCCATTGTCATTGATCGGAAATTAATCAACTTATCAAGAGGATAAACCAATCTATCATCAATTAACAACAACTAAATTACGTGAAAGTGGGAGACTAAATTACGTGAAGTAAAGACTTCTATTTAGAATATATATATATATTCCTAATTTGAGCTAAATTTGCACCATTAATTGGAGATATTTTCATTTCATTAATTTGATTACATATATATGTATATACATATATACCTACATTCCCTTTACCTAGCTTAAATAAATTTCGCAATCGTTGGTCGTAGTCATATACTTCCAATTACAGAAGTGCTTTAAATGACGAAAATACTCTGTCTTACCTATGAACAATTTTTAAAAATAAATTGAGTAAATAACGAAATCTAACTTTTATGCAGTATCTCTGTTTCTATACTTATATTTGGGACAGTTTTATATTTGCTATGAAAAATAAAAATAAAGACTCCGTACGAAAATGTCGACTGGGATATTAAATTTCAAAATTTTTTCAATCAATTTTTGATGTCCTTTTCAGCTTACCTTGATAAATAGGCTAATTAAGTTAGACTAATTAGAAGCAATAAGTTTAAATGATTCAGAAATTTGTATAATTTAATAGGCCGTATAAGGAGGTCATGCGGTGTCCGCATCAGGTTTTTTTTTATTAATGTTATCAATGAATAAAAATATAGCTCTTCGTCAATAATCCCGAACGTATAGAACCTCTTGCACTGCAGATGAGTGTTTAAAATTATGCTACCAACACTACTAAACAAATCTTTTTCATTTTTATTTCAATTTTGTAGTATGAGGGAATGATATATGGTGATTTAGAAATATTTTGAGTTTTCCTTAGGCTTAGTGCTAAATAAATGCATTTATAATGTAAGTTGCTTACTGTTCTGTAGCTAACTTTGGTTAGGATGTCCACGGAATTGTGAGCGTTGATACTGTCCTTCACATATGAGCCCATTCCTCTGAATGTAAACATTCCAGCTTTGATACCAAGAGACAAATCACCTTTGACAGATAAAAATTCCTTTACATCCGAAGAAGTTTCAATAGTTTTAAAACTGGAAGTATAGAATGTTTCTTCAATAATCTGAAAAATTTTTAAAAAGTTGAAAATTATGTGCCACTGAAGACATTTTTCACTATCATAAAAACTTTTACCCTTTTTCATGATTTCTGTAATTTTTCTTTCAAATCAGGTTAAAATCTGAATACAATTTACGGAATTAGAATAATTTTGTAAAGAACTGCTATGCAGAAGTTCTTGCATTATTTAGAAATGCAGAATTCATTTATTGAAAAGGCTTCTGTTAAATATCCTCTCTCTCTGTAAGCATTATAAATCTGGCATTTTGTACAAAAACTGCAATTCATGATTTACCTTAAATGGATGAAAAGGATGACGCAGGTACAGGTACACGTAAAAGTATTAGGGATACCAACGATGTACCATGGGTTAACTGGTAATGCCTTCCCATACTGACTCTTAAAAAAAAAAAAAAAAAAAAAAAAAAAAAAAAACTGACAGCTTTCAGATTTTATATTATTCCCAAAGGGACGTTTGTGTTACCTTTATTTATTAAATATCATGTTCTTCTCACTTAAACCTGTAGAGTCATTAATTATTTTTGAAACAGAAGAGATGAAAACTGAGCAACGCCCTCGCCGGGAATCGAACAAGGACCTCTGGAATATGCGCCCAGCTTGCTGACCACTACACTACAAAGGCATGCTAAGAAGGCGGGAGAAATACCTTATAAACCATAAAATTCGATTCAACAGCAACATCACAAAATATTTAAAAGAACATATCTTTATAGAATTCCCGATACACAGTCTGGCCATTGCTCACTTTGAAATCGTTGAGTTTCTTCATCAAAAACTCATAAATGCTTTGCAAAATATGAAATAGATAATAAAACAAATTCCAAATTTTGGGCTTCTAGCTACCCATGTTTGGACGGAGACATACATTATTCAGAATTGGATGGCTGTAAGTACCGTTGTTTTATCACAATGCGAGAAACATACGCACATTTATACAGATTCCTCATTGTTTAATTTCCTTAAATATAATACAGGGCTCTAATATTTGGTGGCAACAAATTTAAAAAGTGATTTGCCGTTTATAGTGAATCAACGCAAAATGCCAAAATGAAATTAATAGCCATTCTGGGCAAATTGACCCTTTGGGCTAAAAAAGAGAAAAAGTGCAAGCTTTATAAGAATTTACGAAGAAAAATTCAGGAAATGGGCAACTGAAGCTTTCCAAAGGATCTAGAGTTTATATATAATGGTACATCGTGCAATTCCACCGTACATAATAATGATTTAGGACATAAAGAGATTACACAAAATAGTCTGAATACAATTTGAAATTCACAAATTAAATTGAACGTCTGTTTGGGTGTAACAAAAATAACAGATAAACGTAATAAGTATACAGATAAACATAATGAGATGAATATAATAAGTACTGGAATCATAATGATATAATGGAGTGTAATATTAATACTAAAGAGGTAGGTGACCATGGGGTTATTTCAGCTACAAGAGGTTATTACACTTTATAAAGTTCACAAGTGGAGTCATTTTTTTTTCATATTCACAGGATGTAAAAATTCATTTAATTTATGCGGTATCAGAACTTAACAAAGATCCAGGCCATAGGAAAAGAGTCGTTGCACATTTTTTGAAACTTCAGATAATGATGTTTATCTTTATTTAGAAACCTTTGGAATGCCAAGAGATCAGTTTGTGGGGATTTTATGTGAATATTATTGGGTAAAGGGGCATGAAGGGATGATACAGAAAATAACATACATGAATGAAATTATTAACGGCTTGTAAGGTTTATTTTCATTTTATAACAGTTATTTTAATTTAGTTTACTTTTCCTGTCTTTTCTAGCTTTAGCTTACAAATCCCCACCAGAATGAGGTTTTGGAATCTCGTTAAATGCAAATGAAAAGGAGAATGGTATTAAGTCAAGTTCAACTGAGAGAGTTAAGATTCCTGAGTAGTGCGCGTTTGCCTTTGGGCCGCGTCTCTCTAAAGAGGTTATCACACATGGCTACAGTCCCTGCTAGACGGGACTTTTCTGAGAAAAGAGATTCTGGTAGCACTGGATTAAACGGGAGGATTCCTAAGAAAAAGAGCCCCACTCGAAACAAAGTTCTGCCTAGCTACGAAAACGATGTTGAGGCTACGCGGGATTTTTTCAACCTCACCGAAAATGTCTCGGGTCCCGGATAGAGACAACCAATCAGACGAAAGTTCTCCTTCTGAAGAATCACGTGATCCCGATTTGAGCGATAACCGATTACTGTTTGGTGATCAAGTCTTTTAAGTGAGAATGGTCACCTAGCTACGTGCGTTTCCTGGAATTGTGCGGGTTCTGAGAATTGTCCCTTTCGACGTCAAGTCCCGCGTAGCCGAAACATAATGTGATTGGAGCTGTTACTACGCTCGGCCGTATCACGTGCATTTTGATACTTCGCTGGCTTATTTAATATTACGGGCCAACTAGTTTAGAATTGTGTTATTCTTCGGCTAAATCTCTTTATTTACTCATTGGTTAGTCTTCTTTCTTACATTTTGAGTTTAATCCCAAGTGGAGGCTTTGCTGTACGCCCTGAGAAAGGACCCGACTGTTAATCTTACTTTGAACAAATAAAGGGTAATTAACCCTTCTTAAGTTTACGTTTCTGTTCTTGGGTTTAAGCGATTATTCGCTTAGTTGTTCACTAGGTCCCTCGACACTTAAATTGACAGAATAAAAGTACAGGCTAAACAACTATAAACTCTATAGGCTAAACACCAATAAATTGCGGAAGGGATTGTAATACGTATTATATAGTTTACGCGCAACTTAACTTTAGAAAATTGTACAATATTCTCTTTGTAGCATTATGCGCATAGCTTGGTACTGTTATGGTACTCTGTCTATTATTCCAGATAAGATCTTATAAATTTTGTCTTTAGCAAAGGAGTAATAATTAAACAGAATAATAAGGATCTTTATATAAATATAAATATAATGTAATGTAATATATGTAAATATTTTATAAAGAATATAAATAAGTATTACATAAATAATATATGTAAATATTGTATAAATATGCTGTAAAGATATTTTATATAAATAATTTAAATACAAAATGTCTTACTCTTGGGTTTTGCACATCTTCGTTTGGAAATATATCTACGCCCACTGTTTTTCTCTCAATATCATAGGTTCGCCCAAGAATCATTGGTAAAACGTACATCATTCGTATGATCATGATGGCAAAGCTGAAAAAATAAGATAGCATTATTTATATCATTAATCATTTAGTTTGTAAGCATCTTTCAAAAATAACAGGTTACGTTTAACAGCCAACAAGATAATTCTTCAAATACTAAAACAAAATTTGAATTACGCATAAAGGATCTGAAATCTAATTGCAGTCGGTAAATTATTTCATGAATAAAATTGTTAACTCTTTTATTTATTTATTAAATATATAAATACCTGAAATTATTTTGAAAATATTTTAACTCTGAATAAATTTCAGAAATATTTCGATATATGATATATCCAGAAAAATTATACAATAGCTTATTTTGAGACATTCTTTGAATATATTATATTATTAAAATCTTTTTTTTATTATTGCATTGTTGAAATACTTATTTTACATTATTATATTATTTAAACACTTATTCCGAATGCAATTAAATATTCAAAATAAAATATTACGTAAATTATTCAAAAATATTGCATACATATCAGAATAAATCATCGTGTAACACTTCTGGGAAATGAGTACTAAAAATAAGCCAATATTATATTATAGCTCATAATTACGTAAATTATAATAGTTACATATACGTGTCTTGGTAAACGTATTCTTACTATACAAATGTATCAATGAGTAGAAATAGTCTACAGCATTCAACAGTTTATAATCATATACAAACATACCTCGTTTACAGACTGTCAGATTTCGTAAGTTTGGATCAGCTATAAGGTACAGAAAAAGATATTTATATTTAAATTTTGAATAAATTTAGTTAATGTTTTTATAAAATTACTAACAATATTTTACAGCCACCTTTTCATGGTTCGAAAATGCCAGATCTCTTATCATGTGTTGCCTTATCGAGAATTAAACCTAAATACGAGAAAATACACATCTGCCAGATAAACTAAAATAAAAGACGGTGAGCGAAGTGTGAGGAAAACAAAGTTTGTGAGTATCAAAAAGCGCATTATTTTACCCCAAAATGTCGCACAGATTTCTTTACATGCATTGGATACATTAAATTTATTGTCAAACGGATTTATTACGAAATTTGGGAAATTTTAATTTCTTCTGCCAGATACATGAATTATGATGTATTTATTAAAAATTATTTATCAATGATTTATTTATTACAAATGAAAATGATCAAATTAATAATTCATAGTTAATGAATTAAACTTAATTGATTTTTGTAAGTTTACGATCACGTAATAAATATTTATGACAAAAATTTCCATTAACTGAGAAACTACATAAAAATGAATATTTTACTATTAATAAGTTACGCCTTTGAATTCTATTTAACTAATCATACCTGTATTGATAAGAGCTATTAAACATTTAATTTTCTGTTTTGTTAGATATGTTGTAGGAAAATCCTTGTATGGATTATCATTGGACAGTTATAATATGTAGGATAAAAATGAATCAAATTCTTTACATAGTCCTCCATAATGGCAACTAACCAAAGGTAGTCATTTCTGAAACACTTTACTGTGTTAAATTATCTACTCTCCATTAAAACAAATAAAGATTTTAGTTTTGTTTTATTTTAACTATGGCAAAGCACTCGAATGCTATCTGCCTAAGGAAATAAATGCCTTCCTGGAGAGCTTTCTAAGGGTAAGTGGCTTATATACACATTACACATGGGAGAAAACGACAAAAGCGCTCATGCAGCCAGCCCGTTTTGCTGGAATACGAACCCTGCACCAAACTACAAGTTTTCAGCGAATTAACGCTCTGACGCAGCGGGGTCGGATTAGTTAGGAAATTTAGAGTAACTATATTTCTGAAGTTACATAAAATATAAATTTTATATTTTAAAGAGAATAAGCATCTTTTATGATTCAGTTATAGCATCTCGAGAGGAGAGATATCAATAAAAAGGTAAAAAAAAAAAAAAAGATAAGAATCGAAAGAATGATTTGGTAATCAAACGTTAAATCCCAAAAACATTACACGGTGTCTTCCAAACATGTTCTATTTAACTACGTATGACATAAACGTTTAGTTTTTAAAACACGAAATAGTATTTTAATACTAAAGTAGTAAATTTTATAAATCCGGCTTAATCTCATCTAATTGCTAATTAAATCGTTATTAAAATTTATGGTTTTACTTAAAATTATTAGCTAGTGTCGTATTAAAAACTAATGCGCTGAATCAATTTATTACATAAAGAATTGTAATAATAACTGCTAATTTGATGCGATCTGGTTTGATTTGGTTTATTGAGATTATGGCAAAGCACACTAGGGCTATCTGCCTACGGGGAGGGATGCCTTCGTGGAGGACTTTCTAAGGGAAACTGGGTCCTATACACGTTACACACGGGGAAAAAACGAAAAAAACCTATGCAGCCAGCCCGTTCGCGGTATTCAAACCTCGGATTAAACTACCAGTGTTCAGCCACTTTACCGCTCGGCCGCTGGTGGTCCTTCTAATTTGATGCGAATGCAAGTATGAGTTCCAAATACTTTTTAATACACCTCTAGTTATATTTCTCTTCAAGTTTTCAATTTTAAATACTCCGATAAATCCAATAATATTTCTTCGGATAACTGAACTTTTAATTTAATTATTATAAAAATTAAAAGTGGTAATAAAAATGGAATATTAAACAAAATGGCATACAAACGTAATTTTATTTTATTTTATTTTTTTTTTTTTTTCAAATATCTTTTAACAAGCTATAAGACAGTTTAATCCTTACTGGATATGTTTAGAAAATTGCTGAGAGATGAAATATTGTAATGATTTTATATTTGGTTTTTTTAATATTTCTTTTAGAAACCACAAATATTTTAATCACTGTTTGCTTTGTTTCAGAAAACGCATATCTTGCAGGTTTTTATAAATAAAAATTACGATATGTTTCACTATAAAAATATAAGCGTTTTTTCTAAAATAATTACTGAGGCGTATTTGCATACAGCCATAGTTTCATATTAAATGTTTTGAAGCACATTTCTGTAACCTATGACTTTTGTACGCCTTTTTAATGTAATTCCAGAAAACAATGCATTTAAATGTTTTCTCATTTACTGTTTTCAGTCCTGAGTGTGAATGTTTCCATCTGTTAATTCTTTTGCACTGAAAAGAATTTCCTTCTTGATTAGATATTTTTTAGCAAAAGACAATAGCTAATGCACGATGTTGCTGTCAGTGATAAGCAACGTGTAATTCCGGGATATTTTGTTATCCATTTTCAAAAGCATTTCATTTGACAGTAGTTTGAAAACTGTATTTTGTTAAAAGTATTGTAATAAATTACTATAATGCTGTTTGATATACCGGCCGCAGTTATGTATGTTATTCGAGTGTTGCCTTAAACCACATATAAATATTGTGATTCTGGAGTAACTTATGTAGCAGAAAAGCGGAGATTATTCCTATGAATAACCAGATAACATTGAAAACCGTGTAATATTCCACTACCAAAAAATTTAGCTTGTAGGATTATTAGGTTACTCGAAGCAGGAAACATAAAAAATCACAGATATCTTCCCTGGAATTCGAACATCAGATTTCCGATAGCCAACCGGCTCACCAGCGGCCGAGCGGTAAAGTCGCTGAACACTGGTAGTTCGGTCCGAGGTTCGAATCCCGCGAACGGGCTGGCTGCATAGGCGTTTTCGTGGTTTTCCCCATGTGTAACGTGTATACGAGCCAGTTTCCCTTAGAAAGTCCTACACGAAGGCATCCCTCCTCTTAGGCAGATAGCCCTCGAGGCTTTGCCATATTCACACACACACCGATAGCCAACCAGATGTACTACTACTTATACCCCAAATGCAAGCAGTAAAAAAAAAAAAAGAAAAAGAAAAATTCTTTGAAAGTTGCACAAGAAAATATAAAATCAGAAAAACTGAACAAAAAAAAAAAAAAAAAAATCTGAAATGTTTCAGATTTTAAATTACGTCCAAAGGGGCGTTTTTTAACATTTTGTGTGTTACCTTTCTTTATTAAATATCATGTTCCTCGCACTTAAACTATAAGATCCAGTGCAACAGCAATATCGCAAAATAGTTTTAAAACGAGCATATCTTTAGAATTTCCGATACAGAGACTCACGCGCTGGAGATAAAAATGTTTTTTTCTGCACAACGTTGCCATTGCTCGCTTTGAAATCCTTGAGTTTGTTAATCAAAAATTCGTCAAAGTTTTAAAAAATAGGAAATCGATCCTAAAACAAATTTCAAATTTCAAATTTGGTTTTCCACATGCTCATATTCGTTGGAGGATTACGTTATTCAAAATTCGATGACTCTATGTACCGTTGTTTTATCACAATACGAGAAATATACATACATTTATGCAGATTTTTCATTATTTAATTTCTTCAAATATAATGCAGGACTCTAACATTTTGTGGCAACAGTTTGAAAAGTGAACCGACATTTATGTGTCCGACGCAAAATGCCAAAACGAAACTAATAGTCCTTCGGGATTCAAATCCCTTTGGACTAATAACAGCAGAAAATTTCAGAAATGCTATGAAAATTCTAACTAAGTGCATGCATTAAATAAATAAATTATATGTATTAAATAAATAAAGTATATATAAGAACGACATTTTTGTATGTACAAGAAACACATTGTTTATGCATCGAGTACGTAAGGTATTTTCTCCCTCTTTTCTCATGCCTTCTCGGTATAATCGGAAAGATATTCAAGAAATCCAAGGTTCCAGCCCGGCGAGGGCATTGCATATTTTTCCCACCTCCTACATCCTTCCCCCCCCAAAAAAACTATTGACTTTTCAAGTAAACAAATAATAATAAATAATATGTGCAATAGACACGTTTGCTGTAATTTACTTAAATATATCTTCGTATGCATAGTCACATGCATGCTTTTCTGGAGCACTCTATTCCCCACACACATACAATAGGTATACCAGGTTGTTCAATAAGTTCTCGGAAAGGAAATGAAGAAACCAATTTTTATTTGTAAAAATGACTTTATTTTTCAACGTAGTTTCCCTCAACTTCAATGCACTTATTCCAACGGTCTTCTAATTTATGGATCCCTTGACTGTAGGGGTTTTTCGGCAGCTCTGTAAAATATCCCTCCACGACAGCTATTACCTCTTCGTTTGAAGAAAATCGTTTTCTACGGAGATATTGTTTGAGGTGTGGGAAGAGCCAGAAGTCGGAGGGAGCTAAATCTGGCGAATAGGCTGGATGTTGCAACAATTCGTACTTCAATTCAGTTACTTAGCAATGGTTTTTTGAGCTGTGTGCGCAGGTGCGTTATCTTGGTGGAAAAGGATTTTCTTCTTCTGTAATCCGGGTCTTCTGTCACGAATTTTTTCGTCTAATTGATTCAAAAGGTTACAATAATAATCCGAATTAATTGTTTTGCCAGTTTGAAGGTAATCTACAAACAAAATTCCTTTCGCATCACAAGAAACTGATGCTAACACCTTCTTGGCTAATTTTTGCACACGAACTCGCTTCGGCGCCGAAGAGCCGGGTTCACACCACTCATTAGCCTCCTGTTTTGATTCAGGATCATGATGGTAGACCCAAGTCTCATCCATTGTGATAAATCTCCAAATGTTTCTGCAAAGTCGCATCCGAATGTGTTTTTGCTCCATCGTTAGAGAATGCGGCACCCATTTTGCACAGAGATTTTTGAAACCCAAATTAGCACTCAAAATATTGCTCATTGTGCCCAATGAAATGCCTAAAGCCTATGTTAAATCTCTTTCAGTCAATCGACGATATTCCAATAAAATATCTTGTATTTTTCCGATGATTTCCGGTGTTGATGCAGTTTTTGGACGTCCCTCTCGCGGATCGTCTTCAAGGCTGGTACGACCACTTTTGAATAAACTAGCCCACTTGCAAACCATTGTTTTTGAAGGAGCAGATTCACCCAACACATTCACCATTTCGGTATGAATTTCCATTGGCTTTAAACCTTTCTTTACAAAGAATTTGATAACTGCACGTTGCTCAATTTTATCCATACTTGAAAAAAGCCACAATACTTTAGATATAAAGGGCGGTTAAACAATGAATAAATTAACAGATCTAAATGAAACTTTTGACGTGTTCCTAAGAAAGAACGAATATGAAAATGGCATCGAAGTTTTAGGTCTAATATTGACGAATAGATGGCGTTCCGCGAACTTTTTGAACAACCTTGTATATTGGTACTTGTATTTTAAAGTTTTCTATTTTGTTTGTTGCTTTATTTTTGCTTTCATAAATTGTTGAATGAGACAAGATACATGGAAAAGGACATTTGAAGTTTATCATGGTGCACATAAGTATGTAATTTTTTTCATATACTGGGTAAAATACTTCATTTTTCACTAACGATTTTAGTGTAACACTGTTGACCTTATAAAGTGGTTTTAATTATAGTTTCATCATTCGCATAATAGTGCCATAAAACTATGTTAAAAATTCCATTTGCAAATAAAATATTTCTTACTGTGCTTTCCATCGATTAATCGTAAAATTACTCGCATTTATACAGATTTAAATTTTGTGTCGTTTTGTCTATTATTAATTTAATAAAATTCGTAATTCAGTTCTCAAATACCTTGCCCCAGATATAAATGCAGCTGAATAAACGATGACAAAATGCGGCAAATCTTCAAGTCTCACATCAGCGAGCAGGATTCTTATTATTCAGAAAAATAAAAGTTTTTAAACCATTCACAGTGTATTATTATTGAACAGAAAATCCTACTTTCAAAAGCTCTGTCGCCAAAATTATTCAAATATGTCTTCAGTTTGGACTAGATTTCTGGAAGCTCTTCATTTTTCATTTTCAAAAAACCTGACTGTTTTAGTCAATGATCCAAATTGTTAAGCTTATTCATCCACAGTTTTAAATGAACTTGACTCCTCAATTACTTCTATTTCCTTCTCTCTCTACCAACAAATGACATTAAGAGGTTTCCTACCTTTAAGCTACACCAATGGTATTCAATCTGTGGGTCATGAAAAATTACTCTGGGGTCACAAGGTGCATTAAAAAAACTGTATACAAATTTTATTGAACAAAAATACAGCATTGGCAAACTTTTTTGGCTGGTAAAATGTGAAATTTGAATTGACTACTCTTTATTGCGGCCACCATTCGCCAAAAGAAAAATAACAATAAATCATTCACTTAGCTCACTGAAATATTCTAGCCTTTCTGCTATAGCGACCACTACCGATTAGTACTAGACATAATGACGATAACAATTCTTTTGATAGACAGAGAGTAACATCACGCTCGTTTCCAGAGGATGTGCACATAAACTGAGCCTAGATTTTCTACTTACAGGCCATGTGGCACATTTAGGAGTTTAATTAAAATTTTGATGTACAATTCCGTATTTAACTTTGTATTTGAGTTAAATGGACTGCTTTTAAACTCACAAATTTTATGCTTTCTCAGAGATAATTGGATAAAATGCAACTGAAAAAACTGACAACGAAGGCAAAAATGGTGAGAAAAGTGCTTCGATTTCGGCTGCTTTAAATTCCAACACCGACCAAATACACTTGGGGGCTTCTGCGAGATCGTCTAGATCTAAAGAAGTAAAAGCAAACAAACGAGTTTGTAAGTTTGATAGTGAGTTTATAAAATAAGGTTTTGTATGTACTGAATGTTGTAAGCATATTTTTTATAGTAAACGTTTTCACAACAAATTACCAATGTAGAGAGTAGAATAATTTATCTTGCCTTGTATCCAGCACAGCATCATCAGCAAAAAGAGGTAGTAGATGAACATTGCAAGATAAAGAGTTATATAAGAGAGATTAATATTACTGTCCTTTCTTTAAGGAGTGAGAAAAGAAAATAAGAGAAGAAACGAGTCATACAAATAAACTCCTTTGCAGGGTGTCCAGATTACACTGTTTATTGCTGTGTTGGCGACAGTCCATCACCAATTTGTATACCAATAAACCTACTTGACAGGCAACATCGCCATTTGCAGCGATTCTCGAAATTTCTCGAACACAGGCTTGCCGAGCGGTTTGGTGAGCAGGTCTGCAATCATGTCAGGGACTGGAGGCTTCGTGTCGAGTGAGCTGTCGTATAATTAAAACTCACAAGCCGTACACAATTTTGAAGAGTTATTTGCTCAGCAGCCCAGGATACAATAGGCATTATGTTTGACGAAACCGAAAAGCAACAAAACTATATCAAATACCACTCTCTGATGCAACAGTTGATAAATGTATATACCAAATGGTAGATAATGGGGAAAGCGAACTTATAATCAGATTTCAAAAAAGTGTCGTCAATTGGATGAATCACCGATTGCCAAAACGCTTCACAAGTAATTTTTTTTTCCTGCAAAATACGAATACAAAAATGAGGTCACTGAAAATTTTCTTTCTTGAAAGGAACTAAAAAGGACTATGGGAAAAGGTAAATTGGTAAAGTCTTTGCATCACGGAAACCAATATTTCTTGAACAAATCGTGTGGTGGTGCATAATGATGACATACCTAAGATGGTAGGAAATTACAGCGGACTTTCAACCTGAATCTAAAACATCTGTCCCAGTATAACAAGAATTCACTATCTGAGCCATACAAAAGCGCTTGTATCGAAAAGCAGGCCACCAAACTTAAAAATCTGTCTACGATATTGGAGTTAACCATATAAAAGCGCGTTCTTTGAATTCAAAACGTTTTCTTATATAAACGTTTTCAAAAATATGCGGAGAAATTGGCAGTGAACGTCAATAGTTTCTTTACGGAACTATTCGAACTTAAAGATGAAGTGTTTGCGTTTTTAAATGACAATGATAATGGCAGAAATCTTTTACAGTTTTTAACTGACGAAGAATGGTTATGCATGTTAGCTTACTTAAATGATATTTTTCTCAACCTGAATGAGTTGAATTTAAGTTTTCAAGAAGAACAGTTAAATATATTTATAGCTATTAGTAAAATCAAAGGCTCGAGAAAGAAATTTTGTGGTGCTCATACTGCAAAGAGATTAATTTTGCAGCATTTTCTACTTTAGAAAGTTTTGTTGTAGAAAACAAACTAAAAGTTCTCCAATTGGTTTACAAAAATGTAATAAATTACTTGACATATCTTAAGTATCATTAATACTTATTATCCTGAAGACTGTTCTGCCTCCAAATGGATCCGAAATCTCTTTCGGTGTGTGTTGTTTGCTACCCAAAAATTTATCATTTCATTTAACCCTCTCAGCGTTATGGAAGTCTAATTCCGTATGAAAGGGTAGCTTTCGTATTCGTTACACATAAAAATGTCTGCCAGCTTTTAACGTATACGATCTCCGATTGGATGTATATTGGTAGAAAAGAAATCAAGGTACAAAGTGAAAGGGTCATTTTTACTTCCTTGTACGGAGTAAAAAGGAAGTATTGTAATCGCGAAAAATTTCAGGCAGCGTATTTAGACGAAAATATCCATTTTTACCGCTTTCCAATGCAATTTAACGATGTTTTTGCGTGATATCTGTACTTAAAGACAGAATAAAATACTCCTTTCCTCAAAAAAATTATAAAACTGCTTTAAAATGAATTCTGAAGAGAATTTTTCGTGGCGTCTGTACGAACGTATGTACGTACGTACGCACGTATCTCGCATACCTCAAAAACTAGTAGCCTCAGAACGTTGAAATTTTGTATACAGGACTAGTATAACATATAGATGTGCACCCCGTATTTTGGTTGCAATCGGTCGCACCAAACTTATATAAATATATTTATATATATATCCACTCTGTTACCCGCCTCAGTGATCTCAGTTTCTTTACTTTTATATGTTTGTAAATTGTATATTTTTTGCTTTAAAAATGGTTGAAGTATGTTATTCTTATCTTCCGGTTAAGGTTTTTATGCCTTTAGTAAATCTGTATGCAGTATTTTTGGAATTATCAACAATTTTAAAGTTGTTTAAGTGCCGCTAAGACTAATAACTTTTTTGATGGCGGCCGTTGCTCGTTTACATTTGAAACAGCAGAGTAGTGGATTTGTTGCCAATCTAGAGAAACGTAGCTTCGCAACAACAAAGATAACGCCTTTATTTATTATTGTGAATTAAATCATGCTTAATTCTTCCTGGAAATTTTTGAGGAAATAAGTGTTTAAGATTTACTTCGTAATTTCAATATAGATATTTTGAGTTTTTATATATTTTTGCCTTGTCGCGAAGTGAGAACTGAATTAATTGAATGAGATATACTCAATCGTCTGTGAAAAACTGTTTCTTTTTTGTTTTGTTTGCTTAACTTCTTTTACACATTGTTCTAGCTTTATTATAGTATTTGAATAGAACATGTGGCAACGATTAGATAATTCTTTAAATGATATAAATTTTGTGCATTCTGAGTTATAATATGAACGAAATATAATACTGTTAAGTGAACCTGGCACCAGAGTGCCGCTATGGTAAGCAAATAGAGTGAATTTTAAAGAATGCATTTATTTTATTGTGGTTTATGCGCTGTCGGCGAAGTAAATTTGATTCAATCGAATAAGTTTAAACGAAATGCAAGAAAAAATGCGTATAATTTAATACTCCGTACAAGGAAGTCATATGGTGTACACATCAGATTTTGTTTAATTATAATCAAGAAAATACCGTTTATTTACGACATTGAGGAACTTTTCGCTACTCTCTTTATTTTTAATTTACGGTTATATGAAAAACCTGGAATAATCATAAATCCCTTCGAAACTCTTTCGATTCTTTGAAACATAATTTAAGATTTTTTGTCCTCTCTAATGATAATAAATGGATCTCTTTTTATTACAGTCATTTAAATACACCCAAGGAGATTCAACTATAGTGAAAGCATTTTTCCATTTTTGTTCAGATGAATGTTTCTTATAAAGAATTCTGCAACGCGTCCTGCGTTAAGCGATATGTTGTGGAGGATGACGATGCACAATATGTTTTTTTGCCTTTTTAATATTAAAATCAGCATTAATCACTTTGTTTACATTTAAAACTGAGCATTTTAATAATTTTCAACTGTCCTTTGACTTGTCGAATTTTCTTTTAATATTAAAGATCTTACCTTTGCAATATTCGAAACCTACAATTATACCACTTGAAGCCAAATTTTGAAGTTTTTTTTTTCCTTTTCTTGGTTTTCCTTTCCTTATTAGCAGAAAGACACCCCCTTCTCTTTTACCATGGAGGTAGGAAGTAAGATGGAGTCGCCCTAAACAAGTTTCTCCGTACCCTGCTCTGAAGCACCGGCGATCCCTACATGGTGACCAAAACATTGGGTCATTTACCATTGAGTTCTATGGGATTTGACGCGTTCGGGTGTAAATATTTTGTAATTACGTCGCAAATGTATATATTTTCTTTTTCTACAACACTTCAGAGTCCTAAGTATGTGAAAACAACATATTTTTAAACAACATTTCATTCTGAACGGAATTAAATGCTATACTTTTCACAGGACAGTTTTCTCAGAATGGTTTAATTTGAATGAAATATTTTCACAAGTTTTCGTTAATTACATTAGAAAAAAAAATTAAGGTAATTCGATTTTATTCGGTTAAGGTACAAAAATTAAGATCAAAGTTTATTGTATTATTAATATTAAAATTATGCATTATTTCTTTTCTATTTATAGAGCTTCTTCCTGAAATACTTTCTTAAATATTACATGATATTTTGGCTTCTTTTAAATCGAAAAATGTAAGTCAATTTATAATTAATGCTCTATTCGGTTCACTTTAAATTAGAGAATTATTAGGAATTAGCGAAATACTTTAAATAAGTATTTCGCTAATTCCTAATAATTAAATAGGTATTAAATAGTATTAAATAGTATTTGACTTTCTCTGAACATTTCTGAAAGGGAATAAAATAAGTTTTTTTTTTTTAAGTATTATTTAAAACTTGTAACTGAGTTATTATAAAATGTAAAGGGAATAATTCTTTTAATTATACTTATCAGATTTTTTTTACCCTTCATTTTAACAATACATATTCCAAAACTCTTTATTACGTTCTTAAGTGCGCATCTCATAGCATTTGCTTTACAATACCTTTTAACAGATTGCTTTCCAATACGAACAATTCTTGCTTAAATAGTTTTATAACGTATTTGTCAACAGGATTTCAATTTATGTTTACAATTCAATATTCAGGTTATTATATATTTAGATAACATTTATAATCATTATAAATTAGATACATTTAATCATTAGATTTCTTCACAGTACTTTCACATTTGTTTATAAGTGAATAAATTCTTCATTTCAAATACATTTATAAATAATTTAATGAATATTTAAGTATTTTGTCAAAGGCGGATGCATGCTTTTTGCAAGCACATGCATAAATACCCATACATATTTCCTATTTATCATTTCCGGCATGTGCAAATCTTTAATTTCTGTGCATTCACTATATTTTTCGTGTAAAGTAATTTACACTAATTTAGCATACACCCGAAAGTTTTACATAAAAAATATATATGAATATAATTTGAATGAAAATTATAAGTATTTTTAATACCCACTCAAAGGTCAGTTTTTCTTAAAAATTCCTCCACGATGGCATCTCTCTCTTTAGGCAGATAGCCCTTGCATGCATTACTCTATTTAATAAAAACTTAATCTGACCTATGTGCCTAATTACAAATATTTTAACATACATAATTTTATATTTACATTTAGCCATCAAGTTTCAAACTTTTCAAATCTTCTAGAAAATAAATTTTGGCAGATTTCTTTTAGCAATTTTCTTAAAATCTATATTTTTTTAGTTCAACAGCTTAGAATTTTATAAAACAAATTCATAATCAAAATCGCGCTGTTGTTAGTTATCGAAAAATAACCAAGATGTGATTTTTGCGTCAATGTCAGTAAACTATACAAATTGCTATTATCCATCACACTATGAATGTTTCTTTCATGCGAGAGTGTCCCTTTTTCGATTTCTATGGAACTGTCGTGTGTCGAAATACTATCAGAATCTTGTCAAGCGAGCTTCTGAATGTAAACAAAGAACACCCCGTCTGGTGACCCAAGCTTCAAAGCAGTGCTTCACTTCTAGCGCGGAATGGCCCCTCCTCCCTTTCCTACCTCCATGTCTTTTACCCGCTTTTTTTTTTTTTTTTTTTTTTTTTAAGCTCTTTTGCTTAGTTGACGTGCTCTGCTCTTTCTCCTCCTGCCTAATCCGGAGTGAGATAATGGAGTGGTTAGAAGCGTGGATTCAAGCCCACTTATTGGCTGCAATCGTTACACTTTAACAATCGTTTTGTAACAATTAGAATAGTTACAAAACACCGCAGTTGCGTTCAGTAGCAGGAGGGGTTATAAGAGTTTGTTGTTGTTTTCTTGGTTGACAATATTACCTATCGTTGCTTTAGATACCAAAAAACAACGGATTTAATAACTAGATACGAATAATTTTCTTCGGAAAGAGTAGAAACATAGCCTTCCAAAAAAATAAGGTATAGTTAAGCTCGAAAACAATTTCCAAGTACGCGACTTTTTACTTCCTTGTACGGAGTAAAAAGGTAGTATTGTAATCGCGAAAAGTTTCAGGCAGCATATTTCAGCGCTAATATCCATTTTTATGCTAATACCATTTTTCTATCGAATGCAATCTAACGATGTTTATGCGTGACATCTGTACGTAAGGACAGAATAAAGAACTCTTATATTAAAAAAATATAAAACTAATTTAAAATGAATTCTAAAGAGAATATTTCGTTGCGTCTATGCGTACGTACGTATATATCTCACATAACTCAAAAACGAGTAGCCTCAGAGCGTTGAAATTTTGTATATAGGACTGCTATAACATGTAGATGTGCACCTCGTATTTTGGTTGCAATCGGTCGCACCAAACGTATATAAATATATTTATATATATATCCACTCTGTTACCCTGTTACCCGGCTCAGTAATCTCAGTTTCTTTACTCTTATAAGTTTGTAAATTGTGCATTTTTTCCTTTAAAAAGGATTGAATTATTTTGTTCTTATCTTCCGGTTAAGATTTTTATGCCTTTAGGAAATCTGCAAGCAATATTTGTAGAATTATCAACAATTTAAAAGCTGTTTAAGTGCGGTTAAGCCTTAAGTTTCAAATAACATGGCGGACATATTTGTTTACATTTAAAACAGCAGAATAGTAGATTTGTTGTCAATCTAGAGAGACTAAGCTTCGCAACAACAAAGATAACGCCTTCATTTATTATTGCGAATTAAATCATGCTTAATCCTTTCTGGAATTTTTTCGAGGAAATAAGTGTTTAAGATTTACTTCGTAATTTCAATATAGATATTTTGAGTTTTTATGTAATTTTGCCTAGTCGCGAAGTGAAAACTGAATTAATTGAATGAGAAATACTGAATCGTCAGTGAAAAACTTTTTTTGTTGTTGTTGTTTGCTTAGTTTTTTTATATACATCGTTCTAGATTTATTATAGTATTTGAATAGAACATGTGGCAACGGTTAGATAATTCTTCAAATGATGTAAATTTTGTGCTTTTTGAGTTATAATATGAACGCTATGGTAAGTGTCGCTATGGTAAACAAATATAGTGAATTTTAAAGAGTGCATTTTTTCTATTGCATCTTTTGCGCTATCGACGAAGTAGATTTAATTCAATACAATAAGTTTAAATAAAATGCAAGAAAAAATGCGTATAATTTAATATTCCGTACAAGGAAGTCGTTGGGTGTACACATCAGATTTTTTTTAATAGTAAAGCAAAATCATCTAAGAATGTGCAAGCAGCCTCTGTAACCATTGTTTTTGAACGAAATAAAAGAATTAACCTCTTCCTGAGTTTTAATATTACATAGTGATGCTAGATGCTAGTTGATTAGAATTAGATTATTGATTTTTTTAAACTTTTGTATAGGCATGTTACCTTTATGTCCTAAATAGGCCCTCACTGCCAAAACGTTTGAATACCTCTGAGCTAGACTATTTTCTAGTTTCTTCCTCACTGAATATATTTAAACACTTGTTTCTGTTTGTTTCATTTACGCACTTGCAATTGATGGAGAATGTGAATAATATCTGCTTTACGTTAGTATCATTTCCGCAGAAAAGTGGATGTGCAGTTCACTATCATTACGTATAACGTTTTTATACTTGGTTGAAAGTTTTTTCAACGTTCTATTACGTTCTGTTTGTCCAATAACCAAATATGTTTCATGAAATACGTGAAATAAATCTCGGACTGCATCGTACTGCCTTCTTTAACAGGATAAATGAGTTTACTTTTTGTTTCCAACAAACAATCACGTCATAACTATGATAGTCCCGTGGTTATTTCTTAGCAATCATTTTTGTATTTTTAAACTAACTTCTGGCAAGTAGTTTCGGTTATTAGAAACGAATAGGAAATTTATTTCAAGGCAAGCTGGCAAAATATGCCAGCCTTGAAAGGTAAAGGTTGGAATGAAAATGAACAAAATTCTGTTCCTGCAATATAAAGGTCTAACCTTTCTTCTCTGGGTAAAAATTACCGAACTGAATGAACGCAGATTAATGAAACTTTCAAAAACGTACTCTTTAAATGAAAATTAAAATGAGAAAAGAGAAAATTTTTTTTAAAATTACAGAACATTATTCATAATAAAACAAACAATTTTTTTGATTAATTTCCTCTGTTCAACGCTTCAAACAGAATTTGCCATACACTTGTGAAACAGAACAGTATTTTGAAACCTTAAACCAAGTTGATTAATGAGTTTCGAATACGTGTTTCGTTCTTCTGAATTATTTGATACTCAAAACCGCTTTTTAGTAACAAATCTCCACTTTAAAACAAATTTCTAATAGTTCGCAAATGTTCAGATCTTTTCCCTACATGCATTCGTACTGAAATTAGACCAATAATTATATATACAATTGCTTAAAAATAGTAAAAAATCTAAGAAAGCAAAAACAAACTAATTACACAAACTAAATTAAATCATTTTAATTTTTATTTAAAGATTCTACTTTTGAATTTTTAGTCCAAAGGGATTTGAATCCCGAAGGACTATTAGTTTCGTTTTGGCATTTTGCGTCGGACGGATAAATGTCGGTTCACTTTTCAAACTGCTGCCATAAAATGTTAGAGTTCTGCATTATATTTGAAGAAATTAAATAATGAAAATCTGCGTAAATGTATGTATATTTCTCACATTGTCATAAAATAACGGTACATAGAGTCATCGAATTTTGAATAACGTAATCCTCCAACGAATATGAGCATGTGGAAGACCAAATTTGAAATTTGAAATTTGTTTTATGATCGATTTCCTATTTTTTAAAACTTTGACGAATTTTTGATTAACAAACTCAAGGATTTCAAAGCGAGCAATGGCAACGTTGTGCAGAAAAAACATTTTTATCTCCAGCGCGTGAGTCTCTGTATCGGAAATTCTAAAGATATGCTCGTTTTAAAACTATTTTGCGATATTGCTGTTGCACTGGATCTTATGGTTTAAGTGCGAGGAACATGATATTTAATAAAGAAAGGTAACACACAAAATGTTAAAAAACGCCCCTTTGGACGTAATTTAAAATCTGAAACATTTCAGATTTTTTTTTTTTTTTTTTTTTTTTTTTTTTTTTAATTTGCGTTTATTCAGTTTGGTAACTTTTACCCGGAGAAGAAAAGTTAGACCATCATATTGCATGAACAAAATTTTATTCAACCGACCTTTACTTTGAGATTTTTATAATTTTCAATCTAGCAATAAACGCGCAGATTCATCTCTTTGCATTTTTAAAACTTCATTAATGTCTATTCTCAAGAACATATATATAGATATAGTAGATATTTGCATTATTATTTTCACTTTGAAAGAAAATCGCATCAAGACAAAAGCAAGAGGTTATTACAACTCACATTGTGTAAAATCTTTAATGTTTGATTAAAATCATTCATTGCTATCAGTTCAACAAAATAAGCCATTTAAAAGCTTTATAAAATATTTCCGTGATTTTTTACGAGTGCAGCCTCCTATTATTGACAGAATGTTTACAATTCAGATGCCGAAAATATTCTATTACAAATCTTTTAAGCAACGAAAAAGTATCAATACGATGATTTCGTCTTTATTTGTAAAACTGAATGTTGAATACTTCAGACTATTGTTTAATTTATTAAAACGTAAATATGAATGATTTAATAAAAAGACTTTCCTATTCGCATATAATTAATTATGTACCTCGACTGCAGAGTTCTTTTCTAATTATTATACGTGAGCATTGTCATTTTTAACAAAAATAAAGCTTATGTGTAATAATAAAATTTTATCTTCTAGTAAACGATTGCTATGTTATTACTAGTAGACTCTTATTATATTGTTACGAAATGTACAGGCGCAGTAAGATAGCTTCCCCGCGAAGCAGATTTAAGGCGAGACATCGCCCATTTGGCGACATTTGGCGACAAAATTGGCGATATACCATGGACGGTTGCAGAACCTTCTGGAACGAATTCTTACCGGTTTGGCCCAGAATGTTCTCGAACACAAGCCGAAAACTATATAAACCCTGCAGGTCTCCAGTCAATGTCTCAGTGTGTGTGCCTCGTCTAGCGAGCTGAAAGTCAGTCATTCAGCGAGTGTCTCGAAGTCTAGCGCAGAGTTGGTCGTCGAGTGCATCGAGAGAGTCTTTTAGTGCATCGCGAATTAGTGCATCGCCGAGTTTTGTCTTAGACTGTGCTGAGTCGAGAGCTATACTCTTGTGTATCGTCGAGCGCATCGCGAGTTGTAGCGTGGAGAGTCTCGAGAGTACGCGAAGTTCCGAGAACGACCAAGCAGAGTCGAGAGCTGTACTCTAGTGCTTTTTCGTGAAACTGTCTCCACCGTGGTAGCCTGATAACCTGAAGGCTGTGTCGCTGATCGTGTCAGCGTGTTTATAGTAGATCTTCGACGACTGTAAAACGTGACTTTGGAGCTGTCCTGAAAATACTGGTAAATAAAGTGTGTTTCGATATTTCATCAAGTATCGTCGTTATTCACTCCAAATCTACGAACCCCTACGAACGTGAATTGAGAAAATACCGTAACAACTGATGTCAGGAAGAGAAAAACGCAACAACATATATCTTTGTTCCTTATTCCATTTAAAAGATAAAAATGCGATTTCATTAGATAATAGTGGTGGATATTAGTTTTATTTTTAAATAAGAAGAAAAATATAATTTCCTGGTGATTTCTGTTTCTGAAAGATTCTGTTCACAAAAGTCACATTCGTTAAATTTCTCTTTATTTACTTATATGAATCTAAGTTAGCATAACATGCCAAATAATGCTTATTGAAGGTATTAAGGCAACAAAAATTGGTGTAATATTAAAAGATTGGGAGCAGTAGCTTCGAAGGTTTAAATACAGAACCTCCTTCTTCAGCTGCAGAAGGGCAAATGATGAACGGAAACATCTTCCTTCCTTTCATTATTATTTAGTACAGGCTTCGCTTTCATCATCTGCAAATTTCTAGCACTAATATTACTTATATGAGCAATTATTTTTCACACAAAATGAATTTTTTTTCTCTTATTCGTACGTTTAGTATATTAACTTATGACACATTTTAGATGTTAAAGTTTCATTTAATAAAGTTTCATTTCAGATGTTCATTTCAGGTGCGGTGTCCGCCGATAACATCGCGGCAAAAACATCGCGGACGAAAACGTCGCGGAGAAAACAACGCAATGCGAAAACGTCGTGCTACAAAACATCGTGGGAGAAAACATCGCAAAGAGAAAACATCGCAGTTCTAAAACATCGCGGTACAAAATATCGTCGTCAAAAATAAAGCAGTTTAAAAACTTCGCAGTTTAAAAACATCGTCGTCGAAAATATCGTGGTAAAAAATAAAGTATCTACAAATCATCGCATGACGATAACATCGCAAATATGCTTTTTTCAGGTTTTAATAATTGTAAATGGATATTCCCATAATGATTTGTGAGCGCAAGATGTAAAGAAGGATAATTTTTACTTTCACATTTTTTTTATTAACTAATAAATTTTTGCTGAAAAAGTAAGAAGAAACTTAAGCATAGAAAACTAAATGCAACTTATAGATTATACTTTTCATGAAAAATTACCAGTGAAAACTTTACAAAAACTTATTTATTAATGGCCTTTGTTAGTTAACTATGTCGGTTTAAAATTCTATTCAATGCTATAAGTTGCTTTAATTTTCTATGATTAAGTTTCTTTTTTATTTTCTCAGCAAAAATTTATTGATTAATAAAAATATGAAAGTAAAAATTATCCTTCTTCCCATCTTGCTCTCACAAATCATTACGGGAATATCCATGTATAGTTATTAAAGCCTGAAAAAAGCATGTTTGCGATGTTATCGTCATGCGATAATTTGTAGATACTTTATTTTTTACCACGATATTTTCGACGACGATGTTTTTAAACTGCGAAGTTTTTGAAGCGCTTTATTTTCGACGACGATGTTTTGTACCACGATGTTTCAGAACTGCGATGTTTTCTCTTTGCGATGTTTTCTCCCACGATGTTTTGTAGCACGACGTTTTCGCCTTGCGTTGTTTTCTCCGCGACGTTTTCGTCTGCGATGTTTTCGGCTGTAACCTCAGGTGCTTATGAAAGTTTTCTTTCAAACAATTTTTAATCTTTGTTTCGTTGATGTACAAAATTTCTTTATTTCTGTGGTGAATTTGTAAAACTGAAAAAGAAATAAATGTTTAAATTAATTCATCAAAATTTTATTTCTGTGAATTTAAAAAAAAACTCTTCAAGTTTAATATTTTCTTAGTATAAACAGTGAAGTGCTGATATAAAATAAACATCATTTATTTTCCTCGTTAATACGTACAAACGACACAGGGTAGTAACTTCTCTTTTTCATATTTGTCGCAAGGCAAAGTACCGCAGCTCAGTTTAACGTCAGTGATATAATCTTGTTTTTCTGTCTTGGACATCACTAATATATCCTTATCATTATAGGTATTAGTAGTCGAATCCATGCAAATGTAATCTCCTTTTCTGCTTCTCATATCTTTTGTCATCATGTAGCCTGTATATTCCAGACTCCATTCCGGAGGACATGTTGTACGTCCTGGAAAAGTGGTTGCCGATGTTCTGTCCTCGATGAAACATAGCCCGCAAGCTACAGGTTTCTCACTGGACACCTTTCGGCCTTGCACTAAAACAGGTGCCAACTTTGAATAAAACCTATAGCAAGAAAATATATATACATGTAATATAAAATTATATGAATCAGAATTATAATATAACTATAAACATTCATTCTTCCTCTCTATTCTAAAATCGTAATAACTTATCTGCATTGCGTCATTCAAATTAATCATGCGATCTTACGTAACCGTTAATACCAGATGCCTCTTGACGACCCATCACCGAATTGTAAACCAAAACTTTTCTTCTCTTCGCGTGCTTCCATCTTTCATAACGACGCACTTCAGCTTTTGCTCTCTACTGTGCTAAGATGTAATTTCGCTGGCTTGCTTTCTATCCCAACAATATCAAAAATGTAAGTCTTCGGACTAGCGTCTACATCCCAAAACGGCAGCCTATGAGAGAGGCGATTCTATTATTTTCATCGGGGAGTAGGAGAGTTAGAATGGTTTTCTGAGGATTGCAACAGCAGTGGACTGCTTACATTTGGAAGTTCAAAAAATTGCTAAAGTGGATTGTTTTAGTTTCTACGGTTACTTACAGGGAAATATTAGGCAGTTTTTTTTCGGTTTGCTGATAGAGGGCAAGTAGACAATTTTCCTTTATAATCCGCTTTTATCTATTTAAACTTCAGAAGATTTAAAATGAAGAGAATATATTTAACACAACAGAACGCAATCTTAAGACTTGAAAATCTTTTAAAAGACAACAGCAAATTTTTAAACATTACTGTAAAAATTATCTTCTCTTTTAATTATAATAAATAATGAGATAATGCATGGATGAATTGTTAATTATATGATAACATTTATAAAAAGTTTTTAGTGATGAACTATAAATAATATTTTTAATTATCAATGTATTGTTTTTTTTTTAAAGATTTACAAGTCTTAAGCTTGGTTCTGTTGTGTTAAATATATTCACTTGATCTTAAATCTTCTGAAGTTTAAATAGATAAACGCGGATTTATAAAGGTAAATTATCTATTTGCCATATATCAGCAAACCAAAAAAACTGCCTAATATTTCCCTGAAAGTAACCGCAGAAACTAAGGCAATCCACCTTTGCAATTTTCTGAACTTCCTAATGTAAGCAAACATCGCGCACTGCCGCTGGCGTTCCTCAGAAAACCATTCTAAATTCAATACTCCCCGATGAAAATAATAGAATCGCCTCTCTCGTAATCTGCCGTTTTGGGATGTAGATGCTAGTAAATCTTCTGTAGAAAGGCACGACTAGAGTACCAAGTGATTGTGGCCACAAATATCAATTGGAAATAAAAATGGAATTAAAACTGCCTCGACTGCCAAGTTCTTTAAATACTACGCAATCAAAATTCTTCTTCAATATGGATCTAATCACGCATCTACACTGCTCCGTCTTTTTTCCTTTGCTCTTATTATGACAATTACTATTTCCCCCCCTTCAAAAAGAAAAAGGCTTAGCAACAGAGAAGCCTTTTTAAAGAGAAAGAGTTAAAGCACTAGCAAATGTAAAAAAAACATAAATCATAAAATTTTTGTCCTGTAAAGTATAATTTATAAATATAAATTTTTTTTAATAATTTTTTTAATTTTTAGAGTCCTATTGAATTTTTTAGCACTTCAATCCAAAAGTTTTTATGTTTGAGAGTTCACATAATCATGTTCACAATTCAGGGAAGGTTATTGTGATTACAGATTATCACAAAATAAACTTTTACATAATCATTACATATAATTAAATGTAATGCACATAGATATTTATGATACTTATTTCCATACTGATAAATTATAATTTAACATCATAAATAATAGGATTAAGATTTTCAGAATTTATGGTTTCACCGTTATCATCTTTCTTTTACAATTCCTAATTTTACCAAACTGGAAGCCTCGCAATACTTCTAAACAAACATATCCATCAATAGAGCTGTCCTCTTGAGCTAACCAGTGTGTTCTATGCACTGGTGGCCCAGGGTGCCTAGAAAGTTACTTGAAAAGGCCTCCGTTCCTTGCATTAAGGTAACTGGCCTTTGAGAACTGCAGCAATACATTCCATAATAAAAAAATATAATAATATTAATAATATTTAAAAAAAAACTGAAATGTTTCAGATTTTAAATTACGTCCAAAGGGGCGTTTTTTAACATTTTGTGTGTTACCTTTCTTTATTAAATATCATGTTCCTCGCACTTAAACCATAAGATCCAGTGCAACAGCAATATCGCAAAATAGTTTTAAAACGAGCATATCTTTAGAATTTCCGATACAGAGACTCACGCGCTGGAGATAAAAATGTTTTTTCTGCACAACGTTGCCATTGCTCGCTTTGAAATCCTTGAGTTTGTTAATCAAAAATTCGTCAAAGTTTTAAAAAATAGGAAATCGATCATAAAACAAATTTCAAATTTCAAATTTGGTCTTCCACATGCTCATATTCGTTGGAGGATTACGTTATTCAAAATTCGATGACTCTATGTACCGTTATTTTATGACAATGTGAGAAATATACATACATTTACGCAGATTTTCATTATTTAATTTCTTCAAATATAATGCAGGACTCTAACATTTTATGGCAACAGTTTGAAAAGTGAACCGACATTTATCCGTCCGACGCAAAATGCCAAAACGAAGCTAATAGTCCTTCGGGATTCAAATCCCTTTGGACTAAAAATTTGCATGCATTCATAAAATGAGAGCCTCCAACATTATCTTGCATGAAGAGGGTAAAAGGAACTACTGTACAGAGGTAATTGCAGGCCTCTGTTGAAGGAACCAGTACACCCTCATCATACTATACTTAACACACAATAATCCATAAATTTTAACATGCATTTACCATAATTTCATATTACGTATCTGTAATAATTTCACTTATTTTTTACACCTACGTCATTTTTAGAATAATTATAAAATTCGTATTCAAAATTCTCAACAAAATTTCAAAAACATAAAAACTTATCTTAATATCCTTCCCTATGAATAATTTTAATAGCTTAAAACTCGTTACTTAATTTGCTCACACATAATTTTGAAAAATTAGAAAAATTAATGAACAAGAATTTCAGATTTTCTCAAAACAAATTACAGAAATTTTAACCAAAGTTGAAATGAAAACTATAGAATCCGCAGCACATTAAATAATTTAGTTCCTGAGCTAGATTCACACGAATGTAATAATTTTTGAGCTGTTGAAAAAGCGGAAGTGCAAATAACTTTCTGTCGTACATACTTGCAAACACTAACTCAGATCGACCTTGAACTCGCTGTAATGCTGAATTCCTAAACGGTAATTCACTGATGATTTAAAGCACTTTTTTTCTAAATATTATAGACGTCGGCGAAGCAAATTAAATATTCCTTTTTACTAGGCATTCGAACTTCTCAATTTATCGAGAGATTACTTTCAATCTGTAAACACTACGCGTGATTATTTTTTTGAAGCACTTGCAAAACACCACAGCAGAAGAATGATCTGTTATTTATTAAACACTGAAAAAACAAACTTGATGATTTACTTCTTTCACATTATCTTGGATTTATCACAAAACGATGATTTGAAGAGCTGAATTAAATTTTCCATTGAGGTTTCAGGCTGCAGGAAACTATCCTACCGGCTTAATTGTCATAATAAGAGCAAAGGAAAAAAGACGGAGCAGTGTAGATGCGTGATTAGATCCATATTGAAGAAGAATTTTGATTGCGTAGTATTTAAAGAACTTGGCAGTCGAGGCAGTTTTAATTCCTTTTTTATTTCCAATTGATATTTGTGGCGACAATCACTTGGCACTCCAGTCGTGCCTTTCCACAGAAGATTTACATTTTTGATATTGTTGAGATAGAAAGCAAGCCAGCGAATTACATCTTAGCACAGTAGAGAGCAAAAGCTGAAGTGCGTCGTTATGAAAGATGGAAGCACGCGAAGAGAAAAGTTTTGTTTACAATTCGGTGATGGGTCGTCAAGAGGCATCTGGTATTAACGGTTACGTAAGATCGCATGATTAATTTGAATGACGCAATGCAGATAAGTTATTACGATTTTAGAATACAGAGGAAGAATTAATGTTTATAGTTATATTATAATTCTGATTCATATAATTTTATATTACATACATAGAGTAGAATTTTATTCTAATGTTAATAATATAAAATTAGCTATATAAAGTAGAATTTTAGTCGAGGTTAAAATGCTAACAAAACTTCGCAACTGCTTTTTATGAGCTGAGAATATATCGATACTTTAAATATTTACAAACAAAATAGAATATTAGAAACGAATATCTGGTTCCAAATCAAACATGACTTTTAGCCTAACATTTGAAAAAAGCTGAACTTGCCGAAAACTAGCATATTTTCATTTCTGGTAGAGAGTAGTTATGAAAGATGGAAGTAGAGAGCAAAAACTGAAGTGCGTCGTTATGAAAGATGGAAGCACGCGAAGAGAAAAGTTTTGGTTTACAATTCGGTGATGGGTCGTCAAGAGGCATCTGGTATTAACGGTTACGTAAGATCGCATGATTAATTTGAATGACGCAATGCAGATAAGTTATTACGATTTTAGAATAGAGAGGAAGAATTAATGTTTATAGTTATATTATAATTCTGATTCATATAATTTTACATTACATACATAAAGTAGAATTTTATTCTAATGTTAATAATATAAAGTTAGCTATATAAAGTAGAATTCTAAACGAAGTTAAAATGCTAACAAAACTTCGCAACTGCTTTTTATGGTCTGAGAATATATTGATACTTTAAATACTTACAAACAAAATTGAAGATTAGAAACGAATATCTGGTTCCAAATCAAACATGACTTTTAGCCTAACATTTGAAAAACGCAAAACTCGCCGAAAACTAGCATATTTTCATTTCTGGTGAAATTGAAGAGAAAAGTAGAACTGCAGAAAAGATTTAATTTGCGCATTAATAAGTTAATAAAAATAAGCTTAACATGTTCAAAAAGTAATTTTGAAGTAGTTATCAGAAGTCCAAATCATAGAAAACAATTAGCTGTATATTAGACACATTATGATCACTCATTTCAAATTTGATTAAGCATAGACTAACTGATCTGAGGAGAAATATACCATCAGAAAACAACAGGAAAAAAAGGCAATCCTTCTGGAAGCCAGCTGCTTCCCTGCATTGGATAGTAATATTTAGATACTGAAGCTGAGAAATAAATTATGACGTTATTCTTAAACATTCTTGGCAAATGCTTTGGCAGTAGTTCGTCTAGCGGTGGTCCAAGGATTTCACCTCTAGCGTCGCAACTCGAATGCCCTCCTCCCCCCATTACCTTGTATTCCGAAAACCGACAAAATAGAGCTGAGGTCCTATTCCATTATTCCATGCATCATAATTCAGGCGTCACGCCTGTTTTGAGCACTCTGATTTTTTCAAAGTAAACTTGCCGGTCATCCAAGACAACCGGTGAAGGTAAACCGCTTGGGATTTCAAAAGTTTTCTCAAATTCGACGCGTAGTGACGTGCAGCACAGGGAAGGAATGCAAACCTCCCTCCCCGAGGTTTACCTATATTTTTGCCAGATTAATCTCAACATCAGTAATGATCCTTCCGCAGGTTCACCTATGGAAACCTCGTTACGACTTTTACTTCCTCTAAATGATCAAGTCTGGTTATATTTTCGGCACACGGATGCGACCCGAAAGCTGCTTCCAGAGCCAGTCCGAAGACCTCCCTTAATCATTGAATCGGTAGTAAAGCATTCATTTGATGACGCACAGCTTTGGAATCATGTTCATAAATTAAACCCTCTAGGTAGGCACTTATTAACAAGAGTGCTTACTTAGGTAAAAGGAGGTAAGCATTTACTGACAAGAGTTTCAATGCAGATGCAGACCTTGAGATAATAAGAGTTGATGTCCCACTAGGTATCCGGATATAATCCCGACAGCCGAAATCCCGACAGACGGAATCCCGACAAGCCAAAATCCCGACAAGCCAAAATCCCACAGGGTCGAAATCCCGACAAGCCAAAATCCCGACAGGGTCGAAGTCCCGACAAGCCAAAATCCCGACAGGGTCGAAATCCCGATTGTCCAATATCCCGACAGGGTCAAAATGCCGACACGGGCGAAATCCCAATAAGGCCTAATGACCCCTTAACATACTTCCACAGCTGCAACTACTATATGCTTTGATGACTAGCAAATCTGAAGAAAATTACAAAAGATTATTCCAAGATTTAATTGATTTCGCTGAAGAAAATAATATTGAACTGAGGCCATCTAGAATCATTAGTGATCTAGAAAAGGCAGCTATAAATGCTCCGCGCACTCAAAATGCTGTCGAGGATTGGCACAGAAGATGGGACACCTTAATTGGACGGGCCCATGTCGGCGTTTATAACATCGTAGAAGGATTTCAAAAAGAACAGGAGCATGTGGAATACCAAGTTGAATGCATTCTTCGCGAAGAACAACAACCAAAACGTAGGAAGGTAGATGATGACAGAGAAAGGAGAATTATGACTGTTGTGGACGATCGTGATAATCGACCTGTGATGGAATATCTTCGTGCTATCGCTCACAATGTGTCACTGTAAATATGTCGTTTGCATGTGTAAGTGATGTTTTCTTTTTCTTAATAAAAAGAATTTTATAAATCTTCATTTCAAATTTTAACGGTCATTTCAATTTGTTAAAAATTATATTAAGTAATGACATAATTTTTATGATTTTTTGATTTAAACTTTTAATTAGTAATATGTAATAGTTAGTTAAAAATTGTATTTTATTAAGATAAATTGAGTGTTTATATTTAGATATTAACTTGTCGGGATTTTGGACAGTCGGGATTTTGACCCTGTCGGGATTCTGGACACTCGGGATTCTGACCCTGTCGGGATTCTGGCTTGTCGGGATTTTGACCTTGTCGGGATTTCGACCGTGTCGGGACTTTGGGTTGTCGGGATTTCGGCCCTGTCGGGGTTTTGGACAGTCGGGATCGGGATTCTGGCTTGTCGGGATTTCGGCTGTCGGGATTATGACCCAGACCCGTCTCACTGACGGTGCAGTCAATCAGGAAAGAATTTTTATTGTGGCATTCCGTGACTGCTGAAAAACTAATACATCTGCACCGAACGCATTTAGGGTACATACAAAATGTCTATGTTAAAGTATTATGAAGTGTTTTCAATCAAATATCTGCATGTAAAATAGATGAAGGTTGTTATTTTACCATAGTTTTTAATTCTTTAGCAGTCGTATAGGACAATGATGTAAAGCATACACAATAATTCAAACTTCTACACAGTCTTTTACGGTTAATGATGACACTAATCAACTGGAGAACTTTCATTTGGGATACGTCTATAATATTCTGTTCCAATTAGGAAAATATATTAATATTTTTCTCCCTTATTTAGACATCTTCATGGAAAAGTGTTTGCTTAATTTTTTATACTTATTTATCCTTTTGTTTCTTCATCTTACCTGTGATGTCTTTTAAAGACATTAGCATCTTCATCCGTTTGAGTGTCATTTGTAAGGCATATAATGTTTGCAGATCCTCCTTTAATTCTGTCAGTTGAGGTAATAATACCAGAGTACAAGGTCTTTGCTCTTTCTGAATAGCACTCCCCTTGTCCCCAGTGAGTATACATAGCACCACCGACATCCGTTGTAAGCTCTGCAATCATCAATACGCGCTTTAAATATCATCATGCACATTTGGTAATAATGTCAACATAAATAACATTTCAAAAGTCGTTTTAATTGTAAGTAATAATAATTAGATATTTGTAGAGTTTTTATTATTTTAATTAACCAGTTATTATTATTTACACCTTTATGCTTACTTCTTCCTTCTGTTTCCATGCTAGAATGCAAATTAGCTCGCATGTATTTAAGATGAGGGTGTTAGCTCTTGAGGCGACGTTACTACACTGCTAACTCAGATAAGATTTGTAAGTTAGGTTAGGTTGGGTTATTGTAATTACGGCAAAGCCTGGAGGGCTATCTGCCTAAGGGGAGGGATGCCTTCATGGAGGACTTTCTAAGGGAAACTGGCTCGTATACACGTTACACATGGGGAAAATCACGAAAACACCCATGCAGCCAGCTCGTTTGCGGGATTCGAACCTCGGACCGAACGACCAGTGTTCAGCGACTTTACCGCTCGGCCGCTGGTGGGCGATAAGATTTGTAGACTTTTCCTTTGCATTTTAAATATTGATATTTAAATATCTAGGTATTGAGCCAACTCCGCATTAAATTGATTTGTGTAGCCTTCGATTACTAGTTACTTGAATTTAGATTTTACATTTGAACTTACTGTTAGGTTTTCTTACCTTAAAAGATGGTTGAGTTGTAATCACCAGGTGTGCCTTCTGGTCTTCTTCGTTTTAAATAAAACGGTCTTTTACACCCTTCTCAAATTTCCAGTTGTTATTTTAGACTTAGCGATAATTTGCCTAACGTCTACTAAGTGTTTGGACATTAATTGAGGATTGCAAAACATATCAAACTTTATACATTAAATGAAAAAGTACAGTGCAAACAAACAAAACAAAACAAAATTATCCGAAGCTCCAATCAGAATAAAGGAAATAACACCGCTACTGCAATTATCAATTAAAAATTACTTATGAATTCATAAGCTATCTCATTTGGGTGATTAGTAAAGCCCACCAGCGGCCGAGCGGTAAAAGTATATGAACGCTGGTAGTTCGGTTTGAGGTTCGAACCTCGCGAATAGGTTGGCTGCATGGGCGTTTTCGTGGTTTTTCCTCATGTATAACGTGTATACGAGCCAATTTCCTTTAGAACGTCCTCCACGAAGGCATCCCTCACCTTAGGCACATAGCCCTCGAGACTTTGCTGTAATTAAATAAACAAAACCAAACTTGAGTAACTAGTATGACTATGTGAAACAAATGTAATGCTCCATATCTTCAGCTATTTTTTAATCTTATATGTTAAATTTTAATGATATTTTCTGCTAATTTAGAGACCTAATTCCTAACTTTTAGTACACTTTCTATAAATATGCAACGCAAACAAGACTCGCTAAACAATCTTTCTCTGAATAAGACTGATTTTAGAAAATCTAACTTTTGTATTCCTTTTCTTTGTGTTACTTTAAAAAGATGACTGGAGATACTTTAAAACTTTTAAAGAAGAAAGATTCAAATTGTAGTCTATCCTCAACAGAAAGAAAGAATTTTTTATGCACTAAGCATTACAAAGGAAGATATCAAACCAACTTCAATAATAATATACACAAATTAATAAAATATCAGTGTTAAAATAAAATGTCAATAATCAAGAAGTTAAAAATGAGAGATTACGAAAATCAGAATACCTGAACTACGAAAGATGTTTTCATGAATCAGAGTGAAAATTTTAATTGAAAATTAGAATAAAACATTACTTCAAGTTTGGAACAGTGAATCATGCCATATGAATACACCATTAGAAATGTTAATTTGTTATTTTTGTAAGTATAAATAATTTATCAATCCAAACATCTCCAACTAATCAAATCATTAAATATCAAATTTAGGCATAATACTAAATTTCTTAATATGAAAAATTTACAAGTTAAAATGTGCCCAAAAAATCAAAAGTACTGCGAGTCTATTACACACATATAAATTGAAGACAATAATACAATAATAATTTTATATCTTTAAATACTATTTCTGAGAATAATATAAAGCATAGATATAAAAAATCGTACATTACCTTGGGCACTGTGTATCTGAAAAAATAAAAGAAAAATGTTTAATTTTGCAACGTAGAAAGAGAATACATTAAATATTCAATATAGGAAAATGTGATCAATTGCTATAATATTTTATTATATGCTACGTTTCATATTTTTTAAATTAAAGGTTGTACTAGTAACATTATGATTCTTAACAATTTTTTTTTATATCTGCGCTCACAGTTAAGAAGCAGCTAACAAATTTAAAATGCATTTTATTAAAGACAAAATCCACTGAAAGAAAAAGTATATGTTTCAGTCATATCATATTCGGATGTTGGGTTTTTCCTCTAGTTAAGTTAATTATTTAGATCAATCAAACTTTTCAGTTGCTCTCTCCATTAAATTTTCATATTTCTTAATAAAATTATTCATTCCAGAAATATGTATATGAATTTCATATAAAAGAAGAAGACATATCTGGGTAAGATAAAAACCTGGGTTAATTAAGTCATTGAGCAACTGTCGATGTATCGTATCTGTAGGTGCTGTTTAAATCACATAAGAGAATTATTTAAATATATTAATCTTTAGTAAGTCCAAGCATGGTGACAATTAAATGACCAAATTGCTCCAGCAGAGCTAAGCCAGAAAATCTGACTATATATGCATACCGATTGTTTACCTAATGGCACTGACGAGCTAAAACATTATGACCATCTCCACATCTTTCAATGAACTCGTCTGTATGACATGGAGGACACATGATTAACTATAGGTTTAGGGCTTCCCTGCTCCGAGAACTTAATCTCACTGCAGGTCCACTCTCCCTTTGGGCACGTCGTGGAGGTTCAACCTCCACTATTACCCTCCAGAAGAGCAGCCCACCACCTGGGGACAGGCCCCAGGCAGCACCGGTCGTCTAATGCTCCTACCAGTCGCTTGGGCGAGCCCGTCGCAGCGGGACATTACCCAGCGACCCCGTGGAAGACCCCCGGGTTACTAGTACCACGCCGCGCTAGGACGTGCCAGACTCCGGGGCCGGCCAATAAGTGACCTTTCCCAGAGCCTTCAGAACCACCAAGTTCATAAATTTTATACCCCCGTGGCCGAGACTGCCTAGGTACAGATCCTATCCAGTAACTTCGCAGAGTTCTCTACGTCGACCCCCGGGGGGGACACATGATTAAGTGAGAATATGGTATTTAACCGCTGCTGAAGAAGGTGAGGAATCATCGCTTAGTGCGGTAGTCCGGCAATAAATAATCAATCAGTCAGTCAGTCAGTGAGGAATCATCCCTGCACTTACTTTTGGAAAGGCTGCTGATCTAAGCGAATTTGATAAAAGATATATTGTAATGGCCCGAAGACTCGGAACGAGTATCTCCGAAGCTCCACTATTGGTACATTGTTCACGATCTGCCATTGTTAGTATTTATGCAAAGTAAATCAATGACGGTGAAACCAGCAGTAGACGCCAAGGCGTTCAACGCCCACGCATCATCAAAGAAAGGCCGACAGAGACTGCCCGCTTGGTACAGCAAAATTGGCCCCAGACAGTGGCTCAGCTGACATTCCAATATAATGCTGGTTCAAAAGCAAATGTTTTGGAACACACAATTCAGCTGACAGCACACTCATGTGTCTCTGTTGACCAAGCGTCATTGTCAGCTACGCTTACAGTGAGTATCGAGATTAGACCATGGATTAGTGGAAAATAGTTGCCTGTTCGGATGAATCGCGATTTCTCGTCCATCACGTCGATGTTCGTGTCAGGGTACGCCATCTTTCAGGCGGACAGTTGCTCCCCTCCTGTACAGCAGGACATACACACTGTGGTGGTGGTGGTATTATGCTGTGGGAGATGTTTTCAGGGGCGTCTCTGGGACCCTTAAGTTATGGTAGAACAGACCATGAAAGCTGCGAACTAGCTGAACATAACTGCAGATCAGTTGTACCTTTACTTGACATCTACTTTTCCAATTGGAAATGGAATCTCCCAGCATGCCAACGCCCCAGGTCACAAGGCTCGAATTATGTTGGAATGGTTTAAGAATCATAAGTATGAATTCCAATTAATGTCCTGACCCTCTAACTCGCCGCATCTTAAACCGATAGAGCACATTTGGGATGTTATTCAGCTGCAGCTCTGAGCTCAAACACCAAAATGTCGGAATACCTCGGCATCGCGTCACTGCTGAGATGACTTGTTCCGAATGTTGACTAGTCATCTACCATGAACTCGTGGCATCCACGCCAAGGCGAGCTGCAGCTCTTTTGCAAAGTTCGTGTAATGCGTTATTAAGTATGTGGTCGTAATTTTTTGGCTCTTCAATGTATTAGAATCTGGACAGTAGGTTATATATTTATACTATATCTGCATATACTTTTACTGCACTTGCTCTATTTAGAGATGTTTAATTCAGAAAAGGTCTTAAATTTCCGATCATATTTTCAAAGCTAGTCAATTAGTAGTAGAAAAATGAGAAATGTATTTTTTTGGTTACAGCTGAAAACATCGCGGCAAAAACATCGCAGACGAAAACATCGTGGAGAAAACAACGCAAGGCGAAAACGTCGTGCTACAAAACATCGTGGAAGAAAACATCGCAAAGAGAAAACATCGCAGGTCTAAAACATCGTGGTACAAAATATCGTCGTCGAAAATAAAGCCGTTCAAAAACTTCGCAGTTTGAAAACATCGTCTTCGAAAATATCGTGGTAAAAAATAAAGCATCTACAAATCATCGCATGACGATAACATCGCAGACATGCTTTATTTTTTTCAGGCTTTTTTTAGATTATACTTTTCATGAAAATTTACTAGTAAAAGCTTAAGTAAATTATAAATGATCTTTGTTAGTTAACTATGTCGGTTTAAAATTCTGTTAAGTGCTATAAGTTGCATTACTTTTCTATGCTTAAGTTTCCTTCTTACTTTATCAGCAAAAATGTATTAGTTAATAAAAAATATGAAAGTAAAAATTATCCTTCTTTCCATCTTGCGCTCAATCATTATAGGAATATCCATTTACAATTACTATTAAAGCCTGAAAAAATAAGATCTTAAGACTTAATCTTATAATATAACTTTATAATAACTTTATATAACTTTATATAACTTTATATAATTTTATAATTTATATTTATAACTTTATATAACTTTATAATTTCAGCCTTTACCATAATTTTTCCTTTCCGTTTCTTTATCAGAACGTAAATGAGGTTTGCTAGTATTTAAGCTGAGGTTTTTGGATTGTAAGACAGAGCTTATTTTCGGCCTGCTCGTGTATTCTAATTTTAGTTCCTGCCAGTTCTGGTAAGTTGTATTAATTCGGATTTGCATGATTTAGCTGAAGACATTTAAATTTTATACGCCGGTTAGTATTACTGAGCAAGCTCAGATTAAAATTTAATTATGTAGTCTTTGACTATTATTCTGCGTTTCAAATTGATCTTAACTGTTCTCTATTTAGTTGCATCATTGGGTCACCACGAGCTGCGGTTGATTTTGTTAGCAAAAGAACATGCATTTATATCTTAAATTCTGTTTAAATAAATAATAAAAAAATATTTAAACCTTTCCCTTTTTTTGAAGTTACTTTGAGACACAGCGATTATTCGTTTCATGTCTGTTGACGGTTTTTAATTAAACAAATAACGAACTAAATAAATTTCTAGCTTTCTCTCATTTCTTAGAACTTTTCTTATATCGAGTTCTTCTGAACAACACACAGTTGCAAGAAATTTATTAAAGCAACGCATATGTAACCACCTTTCGGAAACAAAGAACGATATCTAGTCTAAAGTTATAAGAGAAATTACACATCTTCCTTGCGGAATTTAACGCCGCTTTCGTAACATGTGAAGTTTAGATCTAGAAGATTAAAAATTTGAAGTCCCTCCTCCCGGAGAGAATAACTTTTCACTTTACGTTGTTAAATTGCCTTATTTTTATTTTGTACAAAAAAATTATTCTTTAAAAGTATTTTTAAAGGGAGAAGGAGGAAGATAATGCAAAGCAAAAGTTTCAAAAAACAAATTTCAATTATTATTATTTTCAAAAAGAGGAAATTTTTACTTATTTTGTTTTAATTTATTGTGGTGTATTTTAAATCAATAAAATTAACGAAAGGATATTCATGACGAAAACATTGAAAATACTGAACATTTCAGCACCGTTGCACATTGAACAAGCGAAGGTCAACTGAGCCTTTTCTTTACAACTGTAGGGACATCAGGTTAATTGGAAAAGCCGGAGAGATGAAAAATTAGCAACGCCTTCGCCGGGAATCGAACCACGGACCTCTGGAATACCGGCCTACTGTGCTGACCACTACACCACGAAGGCACGCTAAGAAGGCGGGAGAAATACCTTATATACTCCCCCTTTTAAAGAGCGAGTGGAATTTTTAGGGGACCCAATCGCCAAATCCTGGCTGAGGAGAATCATCATCCAACATAATTTTAGTTCGCGCGCCATTGTAGAAACATTAGGTTATAAGGTATTTCTTCCGCTTTCCTAGCATGCCTTCGTGGTGTAGTGGTTCTGCACACTGCGCCGGTATTTCAGAGGTCCGTGGTTCGATTTCCGGCGAAGGCGGTTGCATATTTTTCATCTTTTCTGCTTCCAATTAACCTAATGACTCTACAAAGTTAATTGGAAAAGCCAGAGAGATGAAAAATTAACAACGCTTTCGTCGGGAATCGAACCACAGACCTTTGGAATACCGGACAAGTATGCTGACCACTACACCACGAAGGCACGCTAGGAAGCCGGGAGAAATACCTGATACAACGAAATTTAAGAAAAAGCATTTTTTATAAATATTCATAAGCATATTATTATTATTAGCTAATCCTGATCCAAACTAAGCATAATTTTAAATGTACGTGAAAACCATCATTAATTCCTATACTTCAGAAAGTGCATTTTTATAACTATGTCACGTTTTATATAGCTACAGCAATACTGTAATTCTGTAATTTTTCAAACAGGTTTTAACTTCTCTACAGAATATAAGACACAAGATTAACTTAAAATAAAAGGGAAAAGATCGGAAAGATTTCAAACTTTATATTACACCCGAAGAGAAGATTTTTCATTTACACACATACATATTTTAATGGCATTTGGGCTAATGTCCCCTTGGACTAAAAATATTTAAAAACAGCATATCTTTAGAATTTCCGAGAGACAGTCTCGCGCGCTGGAGATTTCTTTTTTACCTGTAGAGTGTTGCCATTGCTCGCTTTGAAATCGTTGAGTTTGTTAATCAAAATTTCGTTGAAATTTTATAAAATATGAAATAGACAATAAAACAAATTCGCGCTTTCAGGTACCCATGTTCGTCTGCAGGACTATGTTAGCCATAATTCGTTGGCTCTAGATACCATTGTTTTTTCACAATGCGAGAAAACATACATACATGCAGATTCTTCATTATTTAATTTGTTTGAAAATAATACAAAGCGATCATTTCTGGTGTCAAAAATTTTAACAGTGATACAATGCTTTTAGTGATTCGACGCAAAGTGCCGTTTCTAGACCAATAGCCCTTCTAAAGAGTGACATTCTCATGACAGATTTTTTGGCTATTATCCTTGTACACAGATAGTCCTGCAAAAGCTTCGAGAAGTAGGCGAACTCAAACATTATGTTAAGTTACAACAGAATTTTAGATTCGAAAAATTTTCTCATTGTTTAGAGATGCTCATTAACCATTTGCTAATGCATTGCTTTTAAAATGTTCTATAACTGTGCAGAACTGGAAAAAAACTCGAGCTGTCCCGTTATAATTATAAGGAAAATAATTGCGCTAATTATACAGATAAATTTAGTAATATCAATTTGATATTAATGAACTTATCTATGTTTTAATTTAAAATATTTCTTTAAAATGAATCTAAAATGTTAAACAACAAATCACACATTAATTTTTATATCCAGAAATGAAATGTATGGAAATGTATATATTACTACATAAAATTCAGTAATTCTTAATTAAAATTCCTTAATCTAAAATAATCAAGACAGAGAGTTTGTTTGCTATTTACTGCGAAATATTTTTCTGACTTTTTTTAAATCAAAATGTAATTTATTACATATTTAATGGTAGTTATTTAATTTTCACAGAAAAATGGACAAAATTTACTCAATCGCTAATTTAAAATAACGAAAAGTTAAATTTATTTACTCACACTATATAATATTCAGTCAAAAGTAGCATTCAAAAACCATTTCTTGAGTTAAAATATTATACCACCATACAATTTACAAAACTATTTCAGTAAGGGTTAAGAAATATTTCTAATAGTTTCATTAAAAAAATTCTAAATCAATTTCAAACTATATTTTTAATGAAAGTTATAAATGAAATGATTGATAATTACAATTTTGTGTCTTAAAACGAGGAATTTTCGGTAATATTTATCTGGTAGGCTTCCCTCTTCACCTTTGTAAGCGTCAAAAGCTTCTTTAAATTGCTCAACTGAGGCATCTTCTGCCAGATTTAGATTTCCAAGTGTTCTGTAAAACACAAATGAAATCTTTTCAAGCTTATCGTTGAACTCTCCAATCTGCAAAAGAGAAAAATAGTTTGAGAGATTGATGCGAAAACGAAATTCAGAAAATTATTAGAGATCAAATAGGATTATTAAAAATTTTTAGCAAAACTAAACAGGGAAAATAGCTGTAAAACTCAAGTTTCTGAAAAGTTAGTTTTCAAATGCAAATTCAATTTCTAATACAATGCTTTGAAAAGAATTCACCTTTCATTTGTACACTGACTTACTGCTATGTTGACTTCTGAGGTTGTCACATTTGATTTAAGTTTCAACAACAGGAGACAGAAGACCATCAACAGAGCAACTGCACCATCATTACGACTTTCATCTTTTGTGCTCTATTGATGGAAACTATCTACCATCTGCTATCAGCGGTATTTATTTGAAATAAAATTTTACAAAGTTACAATGGTTGCGCAAATATACATATGACATACAGAGACATATTATACAGGTCTTGTGGTGTTTACATATATGGCAATTTTAACAATAAAGCTCATAACATAAATATTTAGAGAATTGTTACTTAAGTTGAAAATTTATGTTTACTGATTTTTTATATATCAATTTTGAAGAATAACCAAATTATATAATATAAAATGTCATTATACATTTTAAGAGAGTCTAGAAATAAATGAGTAGTCTGTAACTGTAGAGATAAGTAAAAGGTAAACAGTCCTTGAGTATATAAGTAGGTCTTGAATAAAAGAAGAAAACAGTCCTTGAGTTGTAGTCTTTAAATTAAAAATATTTGAGTAGAAATTCATCGAAGTCAAGATACAGGGGTTGGACAAAAATATGGAAACACCTTTAAAAAAACATGTTTCTTTCCTTAATATGGTGTAGGAAACCCGTTGGCATCCAAAACAGCTTGCAGTCTTCTCGGAATGGATAAATACAGTTCCTGTATGTTTGCCAAGGAAATATTATACCATTCTTCCTGCAAAACGGTAGCAAGTTCAGATAACGATGTTGGCGATGGATAACGAGAACGCACTTTCCGTTCCAATGTAGAACACAAAGGTTCGATAATATTCAGGTCTGGTGACTGTGGTGGCCAGGGGAGATGGGACAACTCATCCTCGTGCTCCGAGAACCAGTCCTGGACAATGTGAGCTGTGTGAACAGGGGCTTTGTCGTCTTGGAAGACACCATCACCATCGGAGAACAAAATTTGTACCATGGGATGAACTTGATCGGCCAAAATGTTCACATGAGTCTTGGCAGTCATGTGCCCTGACACAGTTATCATGGGGCTAGCAGAGAACCACGATATGGCTGCCCAAACCATAACAGAACCCCCGCCATGTTTCGCTCTTGGCAACAACAGTCTGTATTATATCTGTATTATAGGCTTGAGATGGCATTCTCCAGACGTAAACTCGGCCAGAAGTGCGAAACAATGTGAAAGAAGACTCGTCAGACCATATTACTCGCTTCCACTGCTCTATAGTCCAGGCTTTTATGACTTAAACACAACCTTTTCCTGTTACGGGCATTAGCATCCCTCATGAGTGGCTTCTCAATTGCAGCACGGCCAGCAATTCCCTGTTTATGAAGCTCCCTTCTAATTGTTTTGGTACTCACAGGGTTCGGTAACACAACATTCATTTCAGCAGTAACTTTTGCAACTGTGGTCTTCTTATTTTTCGTCACAATTGCCCTTAATGATCGTCTGTCACGATCACTCAGGACACACTTTCGTCCGCGCTGTGATTTAGCAGCTGATGTTTTTCCGCTTTTCAAATATGCGGAATAAATCTTCGATACAGTACCTCTTGAAACACTAAACACCTCGGCTACCTTGCTTACGGAAGCACCTACCATACGTATAACAATTTGCCCACGTTCGAAGTCTGTTAACTCTTACGTAATGCAATGACAACCTCACATAACAGTACTCCGACAACAACTGAACTGTTTATCACATTTACGAAGTTGTATAGGTGGCGTCAGTAGTCAAAAACGCCAGCGCCACCTACATATTTCATTAAAATCAATCTTTCTTTTCAAACATGCATTTCACAAGGTGTTTCCATATTTTTGTCCATCCACTGTAATTGACATATAAACATGTACAATGATAAATACAATAAGATTAGACAGGACGTAATATGGGTAATTAGATTTTCTATAACAAGAATTTCAGAAAAAGCATGATGATAACATATTACACGAAATTTTGAAGAAGGATGAATCCTTAGAATACCGACGTTCCCAAGTAGGAGGGAGTATGCTATGTAAGTATTTACGGTGCTTTGAGATTGTCACAATTTAAAGATAGATAAGTTATAAGTGATTTTTTTTACGAAGTACTCGTATATTGCTTTTCTTGATTTGCTTGAACCAAAGTGGAGCAGATGTTGAATTATAAGGTTTAAGATGAAATTCTTTAGTAATTTCACAATGAAACAAATAATGGTCTATTGTTCCATCGTGTCCACAAATGCATTGGCTTGAAGAATGTAATCCAAATCTATGCAGATAGAAAGGAAATGGACCATGATCTGTGAGTAGAATTGTGATTGCACGTTAAGTAGATATTAGATTTCTGGAAGGTGTAGTTTCAAAAACAGTTAACTTCATTCTGATTCGTTCGTTTATGACTCGTTTCGTCACATACTCATTTAATCCGGAAGGCTCGGTAAATTTTGTGGCAAGCGGGGTAGGTTAAGTTAAAATAAAAATCGTGTTATTAGAAGGAAGTTTCTCCTTCTTCACATTGTACCTACTGGCTAGCAATCTAAAGTTTCGAATTTCGAACTCCGAAGAGGCATAGCTGATTTTTATGTTTCCTGTTTTGAAGAGCTGCACAGACGTTACATTCTGAATGGAAATTTGGCCGTTGATGATACTGCTTGTCTGACAGCCGCTTGTCCAAGTATAAGTGAACGCCTGAAGTTGTAAAGATTGGTAAGTGTTTAACGTTGTAATGGCTAGTAGGTTAGTTGTGCGTTTAGTCCGATTCAGTTAGTTAACTTCGCTTAAGTAGAAGTTAAAGCTAAAAGTTGCTAGAATGTAATCTAGCTAAAAAAGTTAAAATTTGCTAGAATGTAACTCGTTCAATGTATTCTACGTCTCCAAGTAGCCATCAACATCAATTTGAATAGCCTATTTTGTTTTATTTTAAGCGTAATTTCTACAAGTTGTGAGAAATAAAGTTTTATGGTAACCTTTTATCTTTTGAGCTTATTTTGATCCACAAGGAGAGACAATAACCGGCCAACACGTAGAGTTAACTTCTAAAACAGTTAAGTAGTTTAATTAAGTTCTTAGGCATAATTGTTATAAATGTACCCATCACCCCCGTTTTTCACAGCATCCTCCAGTGATTTATTTATATATTAGCATAAGCGGACCTATTATGAGCTACGTACCAAAAGCTTAGTTTCCCACTTAGAAAATGACAGCATAAGAACTGGCTTGCTAAGGCCCTTATCTATTACCTTACAAAAACACAATCTCAGTAGTTTGCTACTACTTTCTGAGCTGAAAGAGTGCCCCACAAGAAGTCAAACAAAGAAAATATTTTGGCTCATTCTTACTGCTTTACTTAAGGGACAAATCTTCACTTTTTTTAATATGCATAATTCTATGTACCGTATATACTCGCGTATAAGTCGATACCGCGTATAAGTCGACCCCCCCCCACTTCGACATAAAAAATTCATAGAAAATAAGAAACCCGCGTATAAGTCGACCCCCCACTTTCGAAATCGATCGAGAAACTTCGAAAAAAATTTTTTAAGTACTGCATTTATTAATTTTTTTAAGTACTACATTTATTCATCTGAGAAAAAAGTAAATATACGATAAAAAATACCTTGGTAAATAAACAAAATCAAAATCCTTCAACGTCTGATTCATGGTCAGATTCGCCAAACATTTCATAGAACTCTTCTGTCGTCATTGGCTCGTCATCATACATATTTTCAGTCTCGAACTCTGTATTGTTACAATCACTACTACAGCCTTCGTCGTCATTTTCACTTTGAAAAACAGCATCATCTTCCATGCCGTCTAGTTCGTTGCTAATACAACATTTTTTAAATGATTTTATAATCATTCAGAGGGTATTTCGCAGGCATTCGCATTTTTTAGGGCTAAAACATAAAAATTTCCAAAAGTGTCCACAATTTTGGCCACCACTGTAGTTCGTAACATAATTTAAGTCATGAAATTACTTCAAGTAAGTGACTTATTTGATAAGTCGTCCAATTCGAGTACGTGAAGAAAACAACTGCATTATACAAAGAAATTTTTGAACTTCCGATTCTTTTAATTTTTTATGGCCCTGCGTGTAAGTCGACCCCCCCCCACTTTGAAGTCTTTTTTTTGCCCAAAATATCTCGACTTATACGCGGGTATATACGGTATTAAATTTAGTATTTATTATTAAATGAAAATTTAATATTTTGTATATTAAATTAAAAAAGCAAAAAATAAATATTTTTTAACCTTGAGAGTTTTTCCATTTCTGGAATATTATTTTACAAACGGTTTTGGTAGTGAACAGGTAATCTACTGCAAGAACAACTTGAAATGGACATTCATTTATAAGATTTGAAGTTTAATTTACTTCTAACAAATGTTCTACAAAATTCAAATGGCTTTATTACAATCAAAACCAAAAGAGGGCAATATCACCTGCTTTGAATTCACTAGAGACCCAATAATAGAAGAAAAAGATTTGGCATTGTTGACATATTTGTTATATTTTATTACATGGCAGTTAATGAAAGACAGGAAGAAAATTACACAGAAAAAAAATTAAAAGGAAGCAACAACATTTAAACATAGCATAGCATATCGGCTGAATGTCAAGTTATCTTTTTCAGTAAAAGATAATTTTCTGGGAAGAAAATAACTTAAAATAAGATATAAGAAAAAAATAACAGATTGTTTTAAAAGACTTTTCTGGTATCAAAATACAAAGCGAAAATTTAGCTGCAACCAGAAAAGGAGAGTCTCAAAAAGCATAAACAATTGCTTTCTAGCAACTGGCAATTATTCAAAGTGCAACAGACTTGAAAATGCGTCATATAATCCGTGAAACGTTTTTAGCTGTAATGGGGCTTTATCTGCCCTGCTGGGTTTCGTACAAGGAATTAAAAATAGTTATAGTTTAAATAAATTGTTGGTATAATATTAGCTAATGATTTTACAATATTATGATTCGAAAACATATGCAGAATATTAACGATTGTTTAGCATTTAATAACGCGATAATTTGTAACATTACATCCAAATAATTGGTTAAAATTTGAGGCAAAAGAATCATAATCTGATTTTAGAATAATGTAAAACAAATTTGTATTTTTTAATAATTGGCTCATTCAAAGTAATCTTATCGAATTCTAACTTATACACTATAGAAAAGTATTTCTCCTAATTTCCTGGCGTCCTTCGTGGTGTAGTGGTTCTGCACGCTGGGCCGGTATTCCAGAGGTCCGTGGTTCGATTCCCAGCGAAGGCGGTTGCATATTTGTAACCTAATGATTCTACAAGTGGCGCCCGAACTAAAAGGGTTGTGGATGATGATTCTCCGCACCCAGGATTTGGCGACTAGGTTCCCTAAAACCCTAGTCGCCCTTTTAAAAGGGGAGTATATAAGGTATTTCTCCTAGTTTCCTAGCGTCCTTCGTGGTGTAGTGGTTCTGCACGCTGGGCCGGTATTCCAGAGGTCCGTGGTTCGATTCCCGGCGAAGGCGGTTGCATATTTTTAACGTAATGACCCTACAATGCATGCTAAACAAGGTGTCTGCAAAGTTCCTGAGCATCTTCAACAGCTTGCTGTTTGGCAGTGGAACAAATTATACCTTTGCTACTTTCAAAAGCAAGTTTCAAAGATTTTATGATAAGTCATACAAGTTACACAACCACGATATACGACAAAATGAACCGTGGTTGACGGTATTCCAACTGCAGTGCATGCAAATGTAATTAATCAATGTATCGAAGTAAACTCAGGTTTTTGTTTGTTCAACGAGGAAAAATGATTCCAAGAATCTTATTATGCAGCATTCTACACCAAGCTTTCACTTTCGGGCTGTCTTGCTTCAGCTCCCTTAGGGCTTTCGTATCTCCAGTTTCTCACATGTGTGCATTAATCTAAAACATATTGTTTAGAAAAACATTTGATATACGTGTACAAACACCAGACTTGAAAATGTACAGCAGTATCTCTTACAGTGTGACCACAGTAATGAGGTAAAATAATTTAGGACTTTTGTGGATACCCTGTATATCTATAGAAAGGAAATTACTTTTTCGATTAATGTATAGTAAACCCTATTGCGCATATTTCATTATTATCCTGTCTCTGTAATTTATGATTATTTGAGAACATACGTATATAACGTTATAAGGTTTCCAAAAATATCCATTAATAAGACTTATAATTTTTGAATGCTTTATGTATTCCTTAATCTGTTATTGATTTGTTTTCGTCATAATATTTTAGGGCAGTTCTTTATTTTCGTCACAATATAGCTTGATGTATAACAGTTGTTTAATATTTTAATAAGATTTTATAAAAATTCACTTCCGAATTTTTTATGTGTCGGGTTTTCCTTTTTACGTTTGTAGCCGAAATTACAGATTCCAGAAGCAAATCTGTTGTTCTAATGTGGATCCTAATATAATGGATATAGTTCTGTTTATGTATTTCAAAATCTTGGGAAAATTTTTAATCAAAAGAATTACAAGATTCTCCGCAACAGTCCATAAACATGATATACCTGATGCCATCGAAAACTGTTCGTCCAGATCGAAATCCGGTCTTACCATCATGTATTTTTCAAAATTCTGTATGTTAGTCTACATGTATTTCGTTTACTATTTGCACAACAGTACAATATTTCATTATTATATTTTAATTAACACGCAAAGAACTTTTTTTTTTTTTTTTTTGTAAAAATGCAAAGTGATACCTCAAGGAGTAAAGACCTTATTTTATCCTAACCAATTATTTTTAGTTATGAAACTTTCCTTTCTCTTCTGTTTTCAGTTTGCCAAAATGCAAATTTTAATGACGTAGTATGAAAAGGTTGGTAGACGGTTGCACGGATTTTCGGCGATTTACGTTGGCGCAATTGTTGGCGCGATTTTTACAAACGTCAGCCATCTTGAAAAACGCTGTTTTTACGCATAGTAAAGTATTTGAAACTTTAAAAAAATATATATATATATATATATCGTTAAAAGTACTGGATTAATTTTTTGTTGTAAATGTCATTTTTTAAGATGGTAAGCAAGTGTAAATAAATACATTTACTATGAGTATAAAATACTAAAGTAAGGTTATTATTACTTTCATATAGCAAAGAAAAGAATAAAAACATTGTGCCAACGTTTAATTAAATTAAAATATTACTGAAATTAAATATCGAATTAAAACCATCATGCCAACATTTAAAAGAATTAGAATATTATTAAATTCAAATACTTTAAAATACGTTATATACAATAGAATATAATTAACATTAAAACGTATAGACAATAATTATCTCAGCAATTTATGAAAATAGTGTATTAAATTTTTTAACAAAAATTGAAGTATACAATTATAAAATAAAATAAAAATATGTACTTACATTTTTTTGAGTCATTTAACCTGTTGTTTATTGATAAGTACCACAAAAAAAATCGGAATCATAATTTATATAACATCTTTGAAGGAATTCGAAGATGTGAATTAAATTTTAAAACGGCGCGGAAATGCACAAATTTACATTAACCAATCAGGGAGCTGATTATAGCTCGTTAATGCACAAATATTCTATAACTAATCAGGGAGCTTATTACATCACGCCTAGAATTAAAATTATTTAAAAATTCATACATAATAAAATCATTTTTTAAAAAAATTTAAAAAAAAGTTAAATTGTATTTTAATATTTAACAGCCATAAATAATGTTTAAAACATTAGATTAAATTTATACATATTAAAACCAATTACTTTTAAAGTAAGGTGATGTCACTGATTACATCATCCACAACATAAAATTCCATAAAATATGATAAACAATAAAATTTCTATTTCAAATAAAAATGCAAAATTAAATTGATTTTTAATATTTTGAAGCCATAAATACTATTTAAAACGCGGAATTTATGCACAATAAAACACATTATTTTTTAAATAAAATGACAACAAAGTATCGGTTACCATAAATAACTTATCCAGCAATGGGTTTACCATAAGTTGTATTACTCGCCAAAAGAAAAATCGCCAAAATCCGTGCAACCGTCTACCAAAGTAGCACCTATGAAAATCTAAATGAGTTCAGAATCAGTATTTAAACAGCAGTTTTAAGAGTAGTAGTAGGAGAGTAGTTCCTAATTGATGTCGCGCATTTGAAGTAGCTTTGTACGTGAATAGTTGGTGCTTAGCCACTCTCTTTAGATCATATTGATATTCTAGGTTCGACTTTGCTGTGTGCAGCCGATTTAGCGGTTTGAGATAATTAAGGAGTCAGTCGTGTAACACATCTTACTTATTGTGATTTTGCATTTTTTTTAATTTTCTGTTCGAGTTTTTTAGCGACAAGTGGTGATAATTATAAGCATCGAGTGAGTTCAATCTTCGTTTAGTTCAAATAAAAAAGTACAAAAGTATTTTGTGAATTAAAATTTTTAAAATCTTGTAAAGTCTGATAGCACATAAAATGATCCAAAACTTAAAAAAAAAAAGAAAAAAAAAAAAAAAAAACTTAAAAATCTTAATATATTCTTAATATATTTATCTTTATTTAATATAATCTTAATATATTTATCTTCTATATAAAATTTGGTTTGATCCTAGTATCCGGTGCACACGAGATTTGGCTACTTTTGGCGACTTTATGATGAGCAGTAAAAATGGGACATATACGATGAGTAGTAAACGGGTCATTCAAAGAATATATATAGTTAAATATAGTATATATTATGTATATACACACGTAGTATATAGTGTATAGTTTAAAGACGTTCTTTGGATCATTTTTGATGTTGGCGATAATTTTCAAAATCGCGCCAAGGCTGCACCGTATACTAGGATTTTACCATAAAATTTTTCTAAAAAAATCTGGAAAGATTCAGATTTTAACGGTCGAGCAAAGCAGTTTGTTAATGTTTTCTACGCTCTCGTTGAGCTCGCAGTTTACCAGTCTGCTGTTACATTCACGCCTACTAACCTCCTATTTTTTTGTCTTTTTAGCTTTATTATTAAACATCATTTTCTTCGCACTTACGCCATATACAATTCAACAGCAAAGTCACAAAATTCCCCCCTTCGTTATTCAACAAGCATACAAGCACAGTTATTTTAGATACACTCTCTTTAAGTTTTACCTCATCCTCCATATCTTGCGTTAACACTGGTGGAACATTTAACAGCCATTCCTGAAAAGCCTTTTTGGTGGCTCTGATGTCATCAAATTGAGACTCAAGACGATCCAATAGGTCAACAAGAGCTCTAAACGATTTTTAAAACATGTTTTAGTTTTTGTTCAAAAAGCGAAACTTTGAAAAAATTACAGATAACAAATTCATCTCAAAACTAATACTTTTACTCTATGATATCTTCCGTTCAATGAACGGAAGTAATTTAAGAATACCAATCCGATACACGATATTAATAAATATACAGTAATAACTTACATTACGGAACTCCCTCGTCATAACACAAAAATTGACTATAGTAAAAATAAACGGGAAATAATCAAATACTATTTACATGCAGTGTCGAAATTAGGTTAGTCGAAACAGGGTATTCATAAAACTTTTATGCGGATTTTTCGTAACCATTTGTCGTAGATATGTACTTTCAGTTCTAAAAATTTTTTTAATAAGGAAGATAATCATGTTATGAAGTCAGTTTTATTTAAAATTACGAAATTCATTTTTTTACATGGTTCTCCGGCCTATATAGCAATATTTAGTAAAATTTTACATTCATTTTAAAAAATAAAATACAAAACATTTTACTCCTGTATGAAAAAAAATATTGATATATTTAATTTCCCATTTTAAGATTTTTTTCCAAATGTTTCATTGCCAAAAAACCATCATTTTGTCAAGGAGTCGTTTAAAATAAATTAGACTAATTCGAGATTGGTTTACCCACTAATTCGAGATACCATTAAGTGATGTTTCTGTGATATTAAGTGATATTTCTCAGTATATATTAAGTGATATTTATAAAAGTGGAGCACTCTATAAATTTGTTTAATATGCGAAAAGTCTTTTTATACAAATAATTTATAAGTTTATAAATACTAAAAATACATGCTCGTTTATATCAGAAACTTTTAATATTCGCGTACGCGTTTTTTTTTCCTTTAGAACATCATCTGATAGTATTACAAATCAAAATTTATCCTATAGTCTTCACATCAATGCCCATCACTTAATCTGTTAACATCAGAAAAAATTTCCTAATTTATATTTTGCTTTTAAAATAACGTACATATTTAAATACTTTTCCTTAAATTTGTGTACGAGTCCTGAACTTTCAAGGAACATAATCTCAAAATTTAAATATCTCTGACATTTTTACTGTATGGGGGCTCAAATATTTGATCTTTTATTTTTTATAATGAGCATCATATATTTCTGGAAATAAAATCATAGTAGAATCATAAAAGTAGCCCCTAAAATTCGAGGTTAATAAGGAGGAATAGTTATTTTAAAGGATAAATCCAAAAAACAATTATATTGAAATTTATATAAATTAAAACCACTGCAAAATAAAACCAATCAGTCAGCAATCTATTTAAAATCCTGAATAATTCTCACATTCATCATCTAAGGCAAACAACATCAGCTCCTCAAGCACATCCTGACTTTTGTTGTTGAGAAGCTCATCATATGGGTCCCATTCTAGCGAGTCGATTCCCGTTGCATTACCAGTAGCCCCATGTCAAATCATTCTCAGTGCGATCCATAGCCTTATTTGGTCTCTATTCACTGTTTCATTTTTTCCCCATGATTTGATTGCGAAATCACATAACACACCAAGTGACGCAGCCCACATAGCTTAACCTTTCGCATGCGACTTTTCGCCACTTATCATCCAATTGTTGCATTGTTTACGCCTGTGATCTTTGAATGATTGATTCAAAGAGAACTCTAACGATTTTATCACCGAAGTTAAGCAAGCTAATGTAACAGGAATCCTAATATTGTTCCATGCTGAGCGACTTTTAGTGTTCTCATTGACGTGACTACGAAACATATAACACACCAACAAACGGCTACAGACGAAAACATCGTGGCAAAAATATCGCGGACGAAAACATCGCGGAGAAAACAACGCAAGGCGAAAACGTCGTGCTACAAAACATCGTGGGAGAAAGCATCGCAAAGAGAAAACATCGCAGTTCTAAAACATCGTGGTACAAAACATCGTCGTCGAAAATAAAGCGGTTCAAAAACTTCGCAGTTTAAAAACATCGTCGTCGAAAATAAAGCGGTTCAAAAATTTCGCAGTTTAAAAACATCGTCGTCGAAAGTATCGTGGTAAAAAATAAAGTATCTACAAATCATCGCATGACGATAACATCGCAGACATGTTTTCTTTCAGGATTTAATAACTGTAAATGGATATTCCCATAATGATTTGTGAGCGCAAGATGGAAAGAAGGATAACTTTCATATGTTTTATTAACTAATAAATTTTTGCGGAGAAAATAAGAAGGAAATTTAAGCATAGAAAATTAATGCAACTTATAGCACTTAATAGAATTTTAAACCGACATAGTTCACTAACAAAGGTTGTTAATAAATCATTTTTTATAAAGTTTTTACTGGTAATTTTTCACGAAAAGTATTATCTATAAGTTGCATTTAATTTTCTATGCTTAAGTTTCGTTCTTACTTTTTAGCAAAAATTTATTAATTAATAAAAAAAATGTGAAAGTAAAAATTATCCTTCTTTGCATCTTGCGCTCACAAATCATTATGGGAATATCCATTTACAATTATTAAAACCTAAAAAAAGCATGTCTGCGATGTTATCGTCATGCGATGATTTGTAGATACTTTATTTTTTACCACGATATTTTTAAACTGCGAAGTTTTTGAACCGCTTTATTTTCGACGTCGATGTTTTGTACCAACGATGTTTTAGAACTGCAATGTTTTCTCTTTGCTGTGTTTTCTCCCACGATGTTTTGTAGCACGACATTTTTACCTTGCGTTGTTTTCTCCGCGACGTTTTGCCGCGATGTTATCGGCGGACACCCAACAAACTGTGTTTATTTCGTAGATCTCCTGGTTGCCTCTGCCAAACATTTTCCATCTACAATTTTACACCAATCTCGTCCATCCACCCCTTTTCATGAAAATGTACGAAAATGCCCGACGGGAATTTTATTTTGGTAGTTTTCCTTTTGAAAATGACCGTGGGTTTCAGTTTTGTCTCATCTGCCATTCATGTTAATACTACTATAAGCCAGGTCTTCTCATGGCCAATACTTCTGACATGAAAACCATTTTAGGTCTTTTGTTTCCAATCCGATTGCTTATCAAGTCGAAGTTCATCGATTTTTCATTCGTGTTCCCAATATTAGATAACGGAAGGTTGTATTTTTGCCCCACACTAATAACAAACTTGTTAGATCTCGTGATTTTATGCTAAAGATCTTGTCGTAATTTCTGCGCAGTTTTCGTATGCTATCTTATAACTATATTTTTCTGCTCATGAAACGATTGCACTAGCTACTGCTGCTTTAAATTCTTTCCTTTGTTATGAATTAGCTCGTGTTCACTTCAGTGCATAAACCTTAATCATATTTCTTTTAACAATACAACCAATTTTGCTTCTGTTCTTGAACCTATTCTTCTGCAATGCAATTTTATAAATGTGCGCAAGAAGCTATTGCTCTCCATACAGAAAATTTTGTCATTGTCATATTTTTCATAACATCTTCATTTTTTCTCCAGTTCCTTAACATCTTCCCTGTTACCCGTTCTGCAGCACAGGTGTTCGATTCCTTAGCCTGATTTATGACTTAAGCTTGCTTCATATTTTCCTCTTTTCGTCGTATCCATGATTAGACGCACACTTTACGAATTTTTCGCTGATTATGCTTATAATACAATTTTTTTAACACAAAAGCTGCAACGAAACTCGTTACAGGTACATGTGAGTTCACGGTCGGCACGTGCTTCTTTAGGCTGTGCTGCCAGATGCGAGAATATAAAACTAGATGATGATCGCTTATTTAAACTAAATTGATAGGCCGTTGATAGTTTGGTGGTCGTCTTATAGGACAGATATATAAATATGCTAAAATTGTAAAACTTTGACAAAAATATATACCTCGTCTTACCTGAGGATAGTCTAATTTACAGAAATATACGCTATAAACGTTTGTAAATATTACTTTATGGATTGAGAGACTGTATAAAAAGCTAAATTTCGTTATTTTTATAAAACTGATTTCTTTTAATTGAAAAAATATCATAATATTTTGAATGCCATAATATTAAAATGCAATAATACTAATATACCTAAATATTTTTTTTTAACTAAAACAACTTTGGAATTACAACTATATACCTATGACGGTTGCAATAATAAAGACCAGGTAAGGATTTTCATAGACATGTTATATACTGCATAGGAAGCGAACATATACCCCAATATGTGTTCGTGTGGGTACATAAATCAAAATTCACATAATGTACACGTATTTTGTAAATTTATCTTTAAAAGAAATATTTTTGGGGTGAAATGTTGAAATGTTCATCTATTTAAAGTTTTGTATAAAATAGCCGAAAACTGTGTATTTGTTGTAATGAGATCCAAATTGTGATCTTTAAATCCTTCTGTCTTACGTATTTACATATCCCAATGAGCAGTCAGTTAAAAATGCTCTCAGCCCCCTACATCAACTCGCTCTAATTTTTTTTCCTCCATTCCATTTGATTCTAAGATTTCTTTTGAGGAGAATTTGACTTGCTACTAACTACGTACTTTGAGGACTTTGTAATTTACTTTTGGTTTTAAACAACACCTGCATAGTATCAGAAAAATTGGTATGTAGAGACACTTTATAATTGTGGAGTAATATAGGTAATATAGTAAATATCTGTAGCAATTAACTAATAAATCGTACATCAAGAAATTTTTATGCAACAGTTTGTTTGGAAAATATTAAAATTTTTTCTCAACTATTAAAATGGCTAATACTACCAAATAATCTAAGTACCGAACATAGAATAATTTAGAAATAAAAAATATTAAGAAGAAATTGATTTTCTTTTTTGCTTGAAATTTTTAAGGAAATGAAAATTGGAATTAATTTTAAATTATCTAAATGTTTATCGATTTATGACTAAAGTGCGATTAAAAGAAATGGCAACAAAGGTAAACTCTTTTTATCATATTCTGATTTGTTTATATTAAATCCGCAAAATATGGAATTATACAAATTAATAATTATTACAGGAAAACTTAACAAGGATTTTAAAAGATTTCAAGACTACATATCATTCGAATTACTGGTTGCACACTCATAATGCATATTTAAGAAATGGATCCTGGCTAACAAAAACATACGGCATTTTAATCTTTTAATGGTCCTGCAATGAAAAAAATTCTATTTAATAAGTCCTTGCTCTACTACAGATTTTGTAAAAATGAAAGTGGTCATCAGTCGACTTCAGTGAAGTAAAATTTACTTTACCAACTAAGTGCTAACCAGAAAGTTCATTAAATTCATAGGCCAGTTATTACCTTGATGTTAACTGTGTAGGGTTTATATTTATTTTAACTAACATTTATTTTAAGTTTAAACTATCTTTCCTGTCAAGCCTTACTTTCCCCTGGAACGGCCAATGCCAGAGTATGTAAATTTTAGTAGAACGCGCAAGAATTCAAATTATCAGCGGAAGTATTCTGAGTCAAATAGAAAGGAAACGAGTTCGAGGTGTGCTGTTCTTACTTCACGAGCGCGGAGGTAGTTAGCCAGAAATTGAAGAACCCCGCGTTTCGGCCTGTGTGCTTGCCTGGAAGAATTGTTAATCGTTCAACGTGATCTTCAAGTTTGCTGAATTAGCAGCGGTATTGTAAAACGCGGTGAGGTTAGTTACTGTTAGATAGCCTCGTAGTTAGAGTCTTGTCTTTAGTTTCTTTTCAGGTTATATTTTTTATTTTACCGCCGAGTTGGCGTAGTTTGTGAGCGTCAAGAGCACGCACTTGTAATTTATTACGTTGAACAAAAAGGGACTTAAACCCTTAACAAGACTCTGTCATTTATCCAGTTTCAACAGTCACCTCTTGGTTGCGTGCAAGTTGGAGGCGCGCAACGCTACAACTGTTTAACAGTTAATTCAATGCACAATTTCGAGTTTAGAATGAAACAGATCTTTATGAGGTTTAGTGTTTTTACAAACTGAAAATATTAATGTAAACTAAAATGATGTCTTCTCGAATAAAATTTACAAACTGAGATGAATTCTCTTCATTCAAATATTCCAGTTAATTACAATATCCTCAATCTCGAACATACAAGCTATCTTACTTTTTATACTATCTACAAACACCTGAGACTGATATGTTGTAACAATTTTTTTAAAACGACTTAGCAAAAGCAGTTACTAATTATCGAGGTTTGCTTCACAATTATTGCAATTAAAGGTACTCAGCTCCAGTTTCAGTAGGTCTTTCGGTTCAAACTGATAAGCGATAAGCAATGGAGAACGTGGGCACTGTCCCTTTACCAAAAGGTTAATCGGTATAGCACCACGTCCACATATATCTAGAGCCTAAAGAGGAATCATAAGACGCCACGCACCGGGCGCTCAAACCCAAAGCCAAATTCAAACCGGGGGCGGTCCAACAGACCAAATGCCCACGAAAGACACTCAGGTTCAAACTACCGTACTTTACTTCCCGAATTATTTGATCCTCTGACTTCTTTGTACAAAGTAAATAAAATATGCCTCTAATGTAGAATTGGGTGCCCCTTCGATTAGTGACAAATTTTGTTCAGTTTTGGCGATGAACCTCATTTCTGGCTACCGTGATAGTTTTAACTTTGTTTTAGCATCCTGATTTTTTTAAGTGAAATTAGATCGATTATACATGGACACCGAGTTTGTGCAATTCTTTGAGTTATTATTTTGGTTTTGTTTACCGGCCATCTTGAAATTGTGCCTCCCTGGCGCTGATCTTGGCGTCAAAAAAGAATCGCTAAAAAAACAAGAGAGACCCGATTGTAAACTTTTACCGAAAATATTGCAATCGTGAAATATTTCGGATAATATATTTCAACGGAAAAAGGAGAGAGAGACATATAGACAAAGAATATATAAATGAAATTTGTAAAAAAAAAAACTTTTAAAGTAATGAAATTTTTAAAATTTATTTAAAAAGCACTTAAAAAATAAACTCTTTCGCTACTGCTGCAAAGGAAAAAATTAATTTAATAGCGAATAATAAATAAAAATTCTCTCTCTAACATGCAACCTGAAATTTAGATGGTAATTGTGTGCTATTGGGGAAATTAATAACTAAAATTTGTAAATAAGTAAACGGGAAATTCTTAATTAAAATGCCAAACTAAATAATAAAGTATGAGAAGTATTGCAGATTCCATGGAACGATGCCAACTTATTAAAGTGTGTGGTGTATTTAAATTATGGCAAAGCACACGAGGGCTATCTGCCTAAGGGGAGGGATGCCTTTCGTGGAGGACTTTCTAAGGGAAACTGGCTCGTATACACGTTACACATGGGGAAAACCACGAAAACGCCCATGCAGCCAGCCCGTTCGCGGGATTCGAACCTCGGACCGAACTACCAGTGTTCAGCGACTTTACCGCTCGGCCGCTGGTGGGCCTTGCCAACTTATTAAAGGGAAGTGGAACCTCTCCATACAACGCGGTGAGTTAGTTACTTTTAGAGAGCCTCGTAGTTAGAGTCTTGTCTTTAGTTTCTTTTCAGGTTATTATTTTTATTTGACCGCCGAGTTGGCGCAGTTTGTGAACGTCAAGAGCACGCACTTGTAATTTATTACGTTGAGTAAAAAGGGACTTAAACCCTTAACAAGACTCTGTCTTTTATCCAGTTTTCACAGTCACCTCTTGGTTGCGTGCAAGTTGGAGGCGCGCAACGCTACAGTGTTAAGAAATATGGTGGCTTAAAATATTGCTATTATCTTGTAGGTAGTACATTAGGTTGCTTTAAGCAGGAGAGATGAAAAATGTGTACTGCCCTCGCCGGGAATCGAACCACAGACCTATCGAATACGCGCCCAGTGTGCTGATCATTACACCACGAAGGCGGGAGAAATACCTTATATACTCACCCTTTTAAAGGGCGACTGAGGATTAGAGGACCCATTCGCCACTGACAATTCATAAAGAGCTCGTTTCATCATTTCGCATTTCTGAACGAAATCCCAACTCCAATAATTTTCTATTCAATTTTATAAAATCCGAATTTAAATCTTAAAGAAATTCAGAAATTTAAAATAATTCTCCAAAGCGCGGATAGATAACTAATTACAATTAATTTATAAGATATTTCTCCCGCCTTCTTAGCATGCCTTCGCGGTGTGTTGGTCTGCACGCTGGGCGCGCATTCCAGAAGTCCGTGGTTCGATTCCCGGCGAAGGCGTTGCTCATTTTTCATGACTCCTGCTTCCATAAAAATACCTAATGTCTCTACAGTGACGCCCGAACTAAAAGGTTGGTGGATGATGTTTCTCCACACCCAGGATTTGGCGAATGGGTCCTCTAATCCTCAGTCGCCCTTTAAAAGGGTGAGTATATAAGGTATTTCTCCCGCCTTCGTGGTGTAATGATCAGCACACTGGGCGCGTATTCGATATGTCTGTGGTTCGATTCCCGGCGAGGGCAGTACACATTTTTCATCTCTCCTGCTTAAAGCAACCTAATGTACTACCTACAAGATAATAGCAATATTTTAAGCCACCATATTTCTTAACACTGTAGCGTTGCGCGCCTCCAACTTGCACGCAACCAAGAGGTGACTGTGAAAACTGGATAAAAGACAGAGTCTTGTTAAGGGTTTAAGTCCCTTTTTACTCAACGTAATAAATTACAAGTGCGTGCTCTTGACGTTCACAAACTGCGCCAACTCGGCGGTCAAATAAAAATAATAACCTGAAAAGAAACTAAAGACAAGACTCTAACTACGAGGCTCTCTAAAAGTAACTAACTCACCGCGTTTTACAATACCGCTGCTAATTCAACAAACTTGAAGATCACTTGAACGATTAACACTACTTCCAGGCAAGCACACAGGCCGAAACGCGGGGTTCTTCAATTTCTGGCCAACTACCTCCGCGCTCGTGAAGTAAGAATATCACACCTCGAACTCGTTTCCTTTCTATTTAAATCAGAATACTTCCGCTGATAATTTGAATCCTTGCGCGTTCTACTAAAATTTACATACTCTGGCATTGGCAGTTCCAGGGGAAAGTAAGGCTTGACAGGAAAGATAGTTTAAACTTAAAATAAATGTTAGTTAAAATAAATATAAACCCTACAACACCATAAACAGTTGAATTTTTATGTCTTTAATCGTTCAGCAACTTTGACGGATAGAATTATTCAGCATCTCCCAAGTCCTGAGTTTGACCATTATCATGATTTTCTGCCTTTGTTTCGGACCCTTTTTCCAAAATTTTGATTGATATCAAAGCTACCGCGCTTTTCATTTTGATTTTAAATTTCCGAAGTTGTTTAATAGCTTTTATCACATAAGATGCCATTTTGTAAATAGTTCTGATGTTTAGAAGCAACTTCTATTATTTTTTTTAAAGAAAATGATTTGATTTTACCGTGACAGCATGAAATTTTTGCATATTTATCTTTATTAAATTTTACCTAATAAATATAGTTGTCTCAGTCTTTTCTGGGGAGTTTTTAGAGTACGCTGTAGGCTCGAAATGCGTCTCTCGAGCAGGCGAAATAAAAAAAAAGGGCCAAATGAAAGAAAAAAAAAATATTCATTTATTTTTATTTTGTGTATCTGAATTACTTCTGGCAGCTGAACTTTTACTACTAAAACATCTCGCTGAATACAACTCTGTATGCCTCTCTCTTTTAAAGTATGTCTAATCTAAAATAACACGTTTTTCTAGAAAGACCACTTTAAATTTTTAAGGTATTTTTTCCCTCTTTGCCGCTTGCCTTTGTGGTTGAATTCGAAGCACTAGCATCGGGAGGTCCGGAATTCGAATATCGAAGAAAACATATCGGAGTTGGAGAAACGGTGTGGAAGACCCTCGAACCCGTCCCCGGAAGCGTAATGGCAGACCGCACATTGAGTTGAACAGTGTAAGCGAATTTCGCTTACTGCGCATGCTTGATGCTGTACCTTTGGCGCGGGGAGAAATATTGGCGACTAAGCAACCCTACGTTAGCTTATTCGTGATCTCCATGGCTGTCGAGTGTGTTCGAGTGATGTTTAAAACTGCAATGTTGTGGAACTTTGCTTATTAGTTATTTTAACGTCCATGCCGATTGCACTTGCTTACTTTTCTAATATATGTTTCATTTTAATTTGTCAATAACGGTGCATTTAATATTTGTTAACATATGTTCGTAATAATTCGTTATTTAAATGTAATTTGTTTACATGTTGCAATTCAGTAATTGTAAACTGGAGTATCTCGCTTAATTTGTTAGCGTATATTCGCGCTTTTATTTTCTCATTTCAAAGAATTTAATAACTAGCATTAAAGAATTGTAAAATTTCTTCAGTGTTATTTGCAAGCACTCGTTATATTCCTCAGTGTTTCTTTATGTATGTACGAATGGAACGTATGGTAAATCCTGAATTGTTTTTATTGCTTAAAAGTATAATGAATAAATTTTCAACTAATATATCCTAAATTTCAGTCTTTTTCTGAAAGAAAATTTGTACAGTTCCAAAGGAATGTTCAGAATTTCATAGGTATTATATTTTACATTTTGAATGTAAACACTGCTTCACATTACTTCGCAATAATTTCAGCTTTCTAGTTGTTTGAGCAGTATAGCAAAAAATAGTATTTTAACACAGTAATTAATTTACATTTACATTATACTCTACGAAGATTTAAACGCCAGATTTGTTTACAATTAGATGGCGATACATCTACCATATACCGTATTTATCTTCTTTTCAAATATGCCAACATAGTAATTACGCCAAATTGTTTTCTGGGCATGCGCAGTATGCGACATTCGTTTAACACTGTTCAACTCAATGTGCGGTCTGCCATTACGCTCCCCGGAAGTGCTCTCTATCAAAACCGGGATGGAATTCAGCATAGTCATACTATCACCTATATGGTACTCAAGGTTCTTGCCAACGACTGGCGCAATCTTGCATTCCTTGCCGAGATGAATTCCTTGACTTGTTCTGATGTTACTGCCACGCAAGTGATATAAGTCACAAAAACAACTCAAGTATGTACGCTTCTTATATAATATCTGTTATTTCTGTAGTTGCATAAATGTTTTTTTAACAGAAATAATATTAATAAGGAATAAAATATTGCACAGGAGTAATTATGATGCTTACTTTGTTTCTAAATATCTAGGAACATCTGCATCAAGAGCTGAGAGTGGGAAAAGTTCCATGCTGAGAGGAACTCCAATGCCATTGTTCACCAGCTGAGTTTGCTTTGGGAAATCCTCTACTAATTCCATTAGTGACTCCATCGTATTGGGAACACCTTTTAATGGCACCGTTGCGTAGTAATTAATCTCAAGAGAAGCTAAATCCTTCAGATCTTCTTGAAGACGAGAAAAGTTTCCTGGAAAGAGGACAGTACAATCAAAATAAGCAGAGATAACAACCTTAACCTTATAAGGTTCCAACCTCTTCTCTTGTAGCTATACATGTGGAACCTGGAGAACTGGCAAGCGAATAATCGCTTTAGCTCAGGATACAGAAACGTAAACTGAAGAAGGGCTAATTGCCCTTTATTTCTCAAAATAAGAATTTACATTTGACTCTTGTCTAAGAGCGTATAAAAGGCCTCCACTCAAGTGGACAAGAGACACTAAGACAAGAGCCAAATGCTTGAACTCAAGAGTACTAAGAAATCAAACTTAACTAATGCCTACCTAAAACGATATAGCCGAAGCTATCAAAATTCTAAAAGAGTTGGCACCTAAATATTAACTAAACGGCGGAGCTATCAAGGGTCTGAAATACGACCGAGCGTAGTAATAGCTTAGAGAGAGAATAGCCAAAAGGCAAACGCGGGCTAGTCAGAATCTCTGGTTCTCTAACGAAGTCAGTGGAACTTCAACTAAATACCGCTCTTCCTTCCTTTGCATTAACCGTGATTCTAAAAATACACTCTGGCAGGAAATTGTATGCTGAAATTAGAAGGGACAGGAAAGTCGCTTTAACTAAAATAACTGTTAAAAACTTAAAATAAACCTTACAACCTTCTAATTACTAAGAAACACAATAAACTGTTAGCTTCAATAAACATGTTATTTACCTCACACGACAATTATTTCTGATTTCTTTCTATTTTTCAGACTCACCGTTAAAAACCTGATACTGGGGATATCTTTTCTATTGATATGAGGATCGGATAATCCAAGATTTTGTTTAAAATTAACTTGATCAAATAAGGTGGTGGTGGTGGTAGTAGATTTATGGCGCAAAGCTCAATAGGCCATATGCGCCAAACACAAGATTCTTTTATAACATATAAACTAAAATGAAAAAAAATATATATATAAAGACAACAGCAAACTTTTAAAATCGAGGCAAGTAAAAAGATATTTAAATGATGGGATGAAAATGCTGAATATGACTTTGATAATGAGATATGCAGTATAGATATAAAATCCTAAAACATCTGATTAATTAAAATTCCAACATAAAATCTCAGGACAAATATCAAATTAAATAATAGAAACCTGTTTCCTTGAGATAGTGAAACAAATTTGTATTGCCCTCTCTTCCGATTAAACGGTCGAGAGGCAGGTCGCAGCTATTAAAATACTTGTCACGAAGACTATTAAAATATGAACATTCAATTAAAATGTGATAGACTGAAAGACAAACATTACAAGTTTCACAAATAGGCTCGTTCTCAGCTTTCAGAAGGTAGCTATGTGTCACTCTACTGTGACCAATTCTAAGGCGAGTCAAAAGAACTTCCTCCCTGCGATTGCTAGTAGTATCCCAATGCTCTATTTTAGGCTTCACCCTTCTCAACTTGTTATGAAGTTGAAGGTCCCAAAGTTGCTGTCATTTCTTTCGGATCTTCTTTTTTATGACACAACGGATATCTTTAAAAGAGATGAGGCGGCCGGACATTTCAACAGCAGATTTCGCTGCGATGTCCGCCAGCTCATTGCCCTTTATTCCTGTATGTCCGGGGACCCAGCAGTACTGAAGTTCAAATCCACCACATGTCAATTTAATATTCAGCTTGAGAACATCCACTATCACAGGATTCTCAGTGCTAGAAAAGGATTCTAAAGCTTTCAATGCACTGTAGGAGTCCGTATATACAATGAATTTTCGATGGTGCAGCGTTGAGATGTACAAAAGCGCATAATATATGGCAGTCAGTTCGGAGGTTAAGACAGAGGAAGCGTCGTGTAAACGTCTGCCTTCCATTTGGTCACCAATTATAAATGACATGCCAACATGGCAAGCTGACTTAGAGCCATCTGTATATATGGGAACATAACTCCTGTAACTATGCCTGTGCTCAGCAAAAATTTGTCTGTAGATGCTCTCATTAGTAGTTGTTTTTCCGTAATTGTGGAAAATGTCAAGAAAGTTGATCAAATAAGAATTCTATACCAACGAACTTTGATGACTAACAGAAGTATTGGCAAGAACTGTGTTAAGAATTTGCTAGGTGTTTACAGAGCTTGTATCTATTACTTTGTAGATTCAAATTATTGTCAAATGGCTTACCCCACAAATGACACTGATCACCTGGAACAACAGGTGGGACAAAAGAATATAAAGATACTGAATTTGTCAGAGCCATAATTAAGAAGTCATAAAAAACACAGAAATATAAGACAGCCATAATAAACACATCGGGCACTGTTTTTTGTTTAACGCAGTGATGCCTAGAATAATGAAATTTTTGGAATTTCATCACAATAATGCTTCGAATAATCTTGTGCTCGACGCCTAAGTCTTGTGCTCGACGCCTGCATTCTTTATGCAGGACGCATAATGAATTTTATCTCCAACAGTTTATTATAAAGTCTTTATTTGCCAGGAATTAATTTAATTTATCTCTGGTCCAAAATCATGAAAGACTGTAAAAAAATGTCAGAGGATAGTTAAAAGACTGAAAATATTGAAAATGATAGAATTTTACTAATTTATTATATTTATAAAAGTATGTACGTGCGCTGTGTATGTAGAAGCAGTTTTTTGTTCCGTTAAGTCGAAGTCTTCTCCATCTTTCACTCAAGATGGAAGATCTTCTATCTGTCTAGATATTACATATTTGCTTTTAAAAAATATTCCAAACTAGTTTCACTGTTTTGTAGGAATGGCCTGAACTTTAGTATAGCATTGATCATTGAACAGATCAATCACTGTGTTTATCGAGTGTGTTTATCGAGTGGCACTGGTTGGCTGTGATTCTAAACCATTTTCCACTTCTAAGTAAATAAACTTTAATTTTTGAAATGTGAATGCCTAATTTCCTGAACATGCTTGAAAATTGAAAGTGAGTATGTATCATTTGTATTATCCTCCTCATCATCAATTTCCATCTGAACTTCTTCACTTCGCTTTCTGATCAAAGAATACTTGCAGTTCTTCTACGGCAGTTTGATACTAAAGGAATCTTTATTTATCCTCTTCTCTGCTTTTTACCATTGTTTTATGCAGACTCCTTCTTTTTTTGCTTCCTCGTACGAAATAAACGAAGTATTTTAAGAATCGAGGTATCATATTTCAACGAAAAAACTCCATTTTAATAGCTCTCGAATACTTATGAATGATACTTTTGCCTGACATCTGTACGTATGGACAGAATAAAGGACTCTTTTTCCCAAAGCGGATTGTAAAATGGATTTAAAATGGATTGAGAAAAGGATTTTGCTTGACATCTGTACACTGCACACACAAAAAAAGGGGGAACAGTGTAATATCTCCCGTTCTACTGGGCCAATTGATGAAATTCAAACTGCGTTTTTCATGTCTCGAAAGCGCTACTTAGGATATGTATTAGATTTATATATAGCATTGGCTCTAATATAGGTATTTTGACGCAAAATCGGACTTTTTCTGAAATGACATGCCAATGTTTTCCCATATTTCGATTCTACGACTCGGCAAACTGACAAGTTCTGTAAAAATCGCACGAGTAGTTTTTAAAAAAATTAGTTGTCAAAATTTTAGCTCTTCAATGTTAATTGAATTTATATATATTTACTAATATCTCTTTTTTTTTATTAAACTTACTTGAGTCCTTCTCTCAGAATTCGAAATTTAGGTTCATTGAAAAAACTTTTGAATTTATAACCTATAAAATTTTTATCATCACCTAAAAGTAGACATATATCAGGCATACATCCAAAAAATTAGAGTTTTTAATTAAAAATTTCCTACGATATACGTGAATTTACATACTGACACATTTTGAAATTTGGCATACTTTTAATACAAGCGATAATAACGCTAAATGTGGTTTACACACTTTTTTAAGTTATTCGAACTAATGAACGATGACTTTTTTCTGTTCGTTTAAAATGAAAAAAATCTGATGTCTCCAGCACATGACTTCCTTGTACAGAATATTAAATTATACGCACTTTTTCTTCCATTTCATTTAAACTTATTGGATTGAATTAAATCTACTTCGCCGACAGCGCATAAACCACAATAGAATAAATGCATTCTTTAAAATTCACTCTAGTATTTGTTTACTATAGCAACACTCTGGCGCTAGATTCACTTAACAGTATTATATTTCATACTATATATGAGTTATAATATGAAATATAATACTTAACAGTATTATATTTCATATTATAACTCATAATACATGAAATTTATATCATTTAAGGAATAGAATTATCTAATCGGGGCCACATGTTCTATTCAAATACTATAATAAACCTAGAATGATGTATAAAAGAAATTAAGCAAACGAAACAAAAAAGAAAGAGTTTTTCACAGACGATTGAGTATTTCTCATTCAATTAATTCAGTTGTCACTTCGCGAGAAATACAAGGCAAAAATACATAAAAACTCAAAATATCTGTATTAAAAATTACGAAGTAAATCTTAAACACTTATTTCCTCGAAAAAATTCCAGAAAGGATTAAGCATGATTTAATTGGCAATAATAAATGAAGGCGTTATCTTTGTTGTTGCGAAGCTAAGTTTCTCTAGATTGGCAACAAATCCACTAGTCTGCTGTTTCAAATGTAAACAATCAATGGCCGCCATTAAAAAAAGGCTTAGCAGCACTTAAACAACTATACAATTGTTGATAATTCTAAAAATATTGCATACAGATTTACTAAAGACATAAAACCCTTAACCGAAAGATAAAAACAGCATAATTCAATCATTTTTAAAGCAAAAAATGTACAATTTACAAACATATAAGAGTAAAGAAACTGAGATCACTGAGCCGGGTAACAGAGTGGATATATATATAAATATATTTATATACGTTTGGTGCGGCCGATTGCAACCAAAATACGAGGTGCAAGATACGTACGTACGCACGTACGTACATACGTTTGTACAGACGCCACGAAAATTTCTCTTCATAATTAATTTTAAAGCAGTTTTGTAATTTTTTTGGAGGAAACGAGTCTTTTATTCTTCCCTTACGTACAGATATCACGCAAAAACATCGTTAAATAGCATTCGATAGCGGTCAAAATGAATATTTTCGTTGAAATATGCTGCCTGAAACTTTTCACGATTACAATACTTCCTTTTTACTTCGTACAATGAAGAAAAAAAAGAAAGGAAAATAGGTTGCTATAAATTAAGAAGTTCGCCGAGTGAATTATTCTTGGTTCAAACTGGAAAAAATGCGCAAGATAAATTTTTGAATTTCTCCGTAAATTTCGCACCAAATTTTACAAAATTTAATATTCAAGCATAATTTGAGTCGTATAATAGTAGATAGAAAATGCGGGTTCACCTGCACGCGGTGTGCGGTGTGGGCGTGGCCAATGACGTCACACAGAGGGCGGGACCAAAGGCAACGTCATCACACTAGGAGGCGTGGTCACGAGTGGAGTTGAGGTGTTGGTAGATTGCTGATTGAGTTGTAGACCTCCTGCTTCTCATTTAAAATTAGTTTTGTTTTAATTGGCAACGGGGTCATGGCATCCTCTAGGGATAAAAAATGAAAATAATTTATTTAGGAATTGCTTGAAAAAAGAAAATAATTTATTTAGAAGTTTCTTTTATTAAAAAAATGTTCTATGATTCAAAATATAGGATTGAACCCTGAAATATCTGCTTTTCTGCAAAGAAATAACTGTTAAAAATATTGGAAAGAATAACATAATACTCATTAAAATTTCACACACACACACACATACACACGGGCTTTTATCGAAAGCCTCAGCTTTCTGACACCTGAGGGTCTCTCTTCACAGTTTCACAGTCATGGGGTTTTTTTGAATTCCCAGGTGCCAGCCCCTTCCCACAACTCCACTGTGGAGTCATTGACTAATGATGACATTCAAAAAAATATTAATTTACTTTTTCTTTATCAGCCTCTATTTTATAATGACCGTACGCTAATGTATGGATGCCATCCTCCAAAATATACCTTCTATCATCGAATGGGGAGAGACTTAATTTATTCTGGCGAAGAGTGAAAAGATGATGCTCTTCACATGCAATTCTATATTGAATCTCACGTCTAGACTGCAGGTTTTGAAGGCAGTGCTTGTAATTCTCATGCAGGATTTTACTTCGCATGACGTGACGTGAAACGCCCTTTGCCGTCTTCTTCTCCCCCGTCTCCGATAAAAAGGAATACAATTTTGCTCTCAGACCCACAAATTCATAAACCAATTTAGATGAAAATTCATCTTTCATACATCCAATTTTTTTCATGTTTTTCTGACTGTAAAGAGGATGATTAGGGGGATAGTCTGATGTATCATAAATGTCGCAGCGATGTTTCATATCCTCATATACATCCTTCGTACGAATTTCATATGTGAGAGAATCTGTGTCAGTGAATAACAATGACGCATTTTCTCCGTACTCCTTCTTTATAATATTGTAATGGAAGTTGTACATCAGAATTTTACTTAATTCCAAAATCACAAAACCTACATAGATTGGTCGATTCAAAGTGAGGGTGTTTTTCAATCTCTCCACTGCAACAAGATTCTCACTGAAAATTTCGAATCGTTTAAAAGTGGGACATGCTACCAATTTTTCTGCCTTTTTCCGTTCATTCACAAGTTGCACGTTAACATGGTTTCTTATATTTTCCATAGTTTTACCATAGATGGAATTATTCAGTAGTTTAAAGAAATCTTTCTCAAAAGCAGATTTTGAGTTCTTGCGTTGTTCTGTATTAAAATCAATATATGGTTTTAGCCAGGCCTTCTGCTTAAATTTCAAAATCCTATGTACGGCAGTCAATCTCAAACCTTCCTTTAAATAAAATTGTAAGTTCTTATAATACACAATATAATTTTGTTTATGCTTCAAATTGGGGATTAATTTAATTTGGCTATTGAAATTTTGATAGGGGAGGATGTTCTGAGAGAAAGGAGAAAGATCTTCTAAATTAATTTTTAACTTTTCAGGTGCGAGAGGATAATCATTATGAGCGTCATGTAGTTCAGGAGGATACTCCAAATCAACTTCTAAAATATAACCTTCTGTTGAATTTTCACTAATGGAAAGAATCCATTCAGGGGTCACAGCTTCCGCAGAAATCCATTCAAATTCGCCATAGGGTAATGCTTGCGACATCGCCCATCCATACAGGTTATTTGCATCTAGATACATGATATAGCTCTCTGGGTTTGATGAATCGTAATTTGGCATATAATGATTATTTGCCTGCGCCCACCGCTTTGTAATCACTGAAATTCCCCCTCGTATCCCCTGTTCAATGAAGAGATGCATATCTACATCGGTTAAAAGTTCTAGAGGCTGCTCAATCATTTTTAAACATGCTTGCCAGGACAGACCGGGTGATGTCATTACATGAGCACAATCGATTTCATAAAATTGCAAACACAATTTCCTAAAATTTTCGAATACGTCTGCCAGTTGTAAAACGTCTGATTTCACGTACAAGTCGTGATATTCCCCCATTGTACGGATGTTGAAGCTGTTCCATACTGCCTGTGCATGTTCGTAATCTGACGCTGAAATCTCCTCGTCCGTTAAACTATTGTGAAAGGCGGCAGGAGGTGGTAACACCGTCTCTTCAAACATCTCAAAGGACTGGATGTAATCGTAAGGGTAAATGCCCTTTTTCAAGAGAAGAGAAAGATCCCCTTCTCTTACATTTTCCTTTAAAATGTTGAATTTTTCTGCAGGCAGATTTTGTACCAGTTTTTCAAGAGATGTATTCAAAAACTGGAAACTGTCGATGAATTGTAAAGAAACTTTGATCTTATTGTGTTTCTTGCTAAGGCTCTTATTGTGTTTCTTGCTTAAAAAGTCCTGCTCTTGTTGTGGTGTCATAGTTAATGGAACGATGTGAGTTAATGTTTCCGCAAGTTCATCTTTTTCACGGATGATATTTTGCAGAAAATTATCTACGGCATCTGATCCTCGATACACGTGAGCAGGTTTTAAACTCTTGCCATCGGGACCTATTATGATGTAAGCGTACCCGCAAGCTTCATGCTTCATAATGGGTTGTGTGTATGAGGTAGCATGACTCGGTTCCGATGTATGCACTTTTTTGACGATAGCCTCAAAGTCAGCATATATGATATATGGAATTGGATGTTGGAAATGTTGATTTCTAAATAAAAGAAATTTATCTTCCTCCGAAGGCATTTTAATATGCTGCTGTGAGTGTTCTTTACAGAACGTTATATGATTTTTTAAATTTCGCTCCTCTGAAAATCTGTGGAGACAGCGATAGCAGTAAAAGGTGTATCCCTTATGACGTGTTAAATCTCCCATTAACCGCGAAAAATTTCTAATGAAGGAGGCAGTCATTATTGCCTCATTAGAAATTTTTCGCGGTTAATGCCACAATTTTCAGAGGAGCGAAATTTAAAAAATCATATAACGTTCTGCAAAGAACACTCACCGCAGCATATTAAAATGCCTTCGGAGGAAGATAAATTTCTTTTATTTAGAAATCAACATTTCCAACATCCAATTCCATATATCATATATGCTGACTTTGAGGCTATCGTCAAAAAAGTGCATACATCGGAACCGAGTCATGCTACCTCATACACACAACCCATTATGAAGCATGAAGCTTGCGGGTACGCTTACATCATAATAGGTCCCGATGGCAAGAGTTTAAAACCTGCTCACGTGTATCGAGGATCAGATGCCGTAGATAATTTTCTGCAAAATATCATCCGTGAAAAAGATGAACTTGCGGAAACATTAACTCACATCGTTCCATTAACTATGACACCACAACAAGAGCAGGACTTTTTAAGCAAGAAACACAATAAGAGCCTTAGCAAGAAACACAATAAGATCAAAGTTTCTTTACAATTCATCGACAGTTTCCAGTTTTTGAATACATCTCTTGAAAAACTGGTACAAAATCTGCCTGCAGAAAAATTCAACATTTTAAAGGAAAATGTAAGAGAAGGGGATCTTTCTCTTCTCTTGAAAAAGGGCATTTACCCTTACGATTACATCCAGTCCTTTGAGATGTTTGAAGAGACGGTGTTACCACCTCCTGCCGCCTTTCACAATAGTTTAACGGACGAGGAGATTTCAGCGTCAGATTACGAACATGCACAGGCAGTATGGAACAGCTTCAACATCCGTACAATGGGGGAATATCACGACTTGTACGTGAAATCAGACGTTTTACAACTGGCAGACGTATTCGAAAATTTTAGGAAATTGTGTTTGCAATTTTATGAAATCGATTGTGCTCATGTAATGACATCACCCGGTCTGTCCTGGCAAGCATGTTTAAAAATGATTGAGCAGTCTCTAGAACTTTTAACCGATGTAGATATGCATCTCTTCATTGAACAGGGGATACGAGGGGGAATTTCAGTGATTACAAAGCGGTGGGCGCAGGCAAATAATCATTATATGCCAAATTACGATTCAACAAACCCAGAGAGCTATATCATGTATCTAGATGCAAATAACCTGTATGGATGGGCGATGTCGCAAGCATTACCCTATGGCGAATTTGAATGGATTTCTGCGGAAGCTGTGACCCCTGAATGGATTCTTTCCATTAGTGAAAATTCAACAGAAGGTTATATTTTAGAAGTTGATTTGGAGTATCCTCCTGAACTACATGACGCTCATAATGATTATCCTCTCGCACCTGAAAAGTTAAAAATTAATTTAGAAGATCTTTCTCCTTTCTCTCAGAACATCCTCCCCTATCAAAATTTCAATAGCCAAATTAAATTAATCCCCAATTTGAAGCATAAACAAAATTATATTGTGTATTATAAGAACTTACAATTTTATTTAAAGGAAGGTTTGAGATTGACTGCCGTACATAGGATTTTGAAATTTAAGCAGAAGGCCTGGCTAAAACCATATATTGATTTTAATACAGAACAACGCAAGAACTCAAAATCTGCTTTTGAGAAAGATTTCTTTAAACTACTGAATAATTCCATCTATGGTAAAACTATGGAAAATATAAGAAACCATGTTAACGTGCAACTTGTGAATGAACGGAAAAAGGCAGAAAAATTGGTAGCATGTCCCACTTTTAAACGATTCGAAATTTTCAGTGAGAATCTTGTTGCAGTGGAGAGATTGAAAAACACCCTCACTTTGAATCGACCAATCTATGTAGGTTTTGTGATTTTGGAATTAAGTAAAATTCTGATGTACAACTTCCATTACAATATTATAAAGAAGGAGTACGGAGAAAATGCGTCATTGTTATTCACTGACACAGATTCTCTCACATATGAAATTCGTACGAAGGATGTATATGAGGATATGAAACATCGCTGCGACATTTATGATACATCAGACTATCCCCCTAATCATCCTCTTTACAGTCAGAAAAACATGAAAAAAATTGGATGTATGAAAGATGAATTTTCATCTAAATTGGTTTATGAATTTGTGGGTCTGAGAGCAAAATTGTATTCCTTTTTATCGGAGACGGGGGAGAAGAAGACGGCAAAGGGCGTTTCACGTCACGTCATGCGAAGTAAAATCCTGCATGAGAATTACAAGCACTGCCTTCAAAACCTGCAGTCTAGACGTGAGATTCAATATAGAATTGCATGTGAAGAGCATCATCTTTTCACTCTTCGCCAGAATAAATTAAGTCTCTCCCCATTCGATGATAGAAGGTATATTTTGGAGGATGGCATCCATACATTAGCGTACGGTCATTATAAAATAGAGGCTGATAAAGAAAAAGTAAATTAATATTTTTTTGAATGTCATCATTAGTCAATGACTCCACAGTGGAGTTGTGGGAAGGGGCTGGCACCTGGGAATTCAAAAAAACCCCATGACTGTGAAACTGTGAAGAGAGACCCTCAGGTGTCAGAAAGCTGAGGCTTTCGATAAAAGCCCGTGTGTATGTGTGTGTGTGTGTGAAATTTTAATGAGTATTATGTTATTCTTTCCAATATTTTTAACAGTTATTTCTTTGCAGAAAAGCAGATATTTCAGGGTTCAATCCTATATTTTGAATCATAGAACATTTTTTTAATAAAAGAAACTTCTAAATAAATTATTTTCTTTTTTCGTCCCTAGAGGACGCCATAAGCAATTCCTAAATAAATTATTTTCATTTTTCATCCCTAGAGGATGCATTAACCCCGTTGCCAATTTAAAAAAAAACTAATTTTAAATGAGAAACAGGAGGTCTACAACTCAATCAGCAATCTACCAACACCTCAACTCCACTCGTGACCACGCCTCCTAGTGTGATGACGTTGCCTTTGGTCCCGCCCTCTGTGTGACGTCATTGGCCACGCCCACACCGCACACCGCGTGCAGGTGAACCCGCATTTTCTATCTACTTATAATCTAAATATGGAAAAAATTGGCATATCATTTCAGAAAAAGTCCCATTATTTTTTAATTAAATTTTATATAATCTATATATATACATATATATCGCATAACTTAAAGTGATTCAAATTTTGTACATTCAGCACATTCAAATTTTGTACATCGGACTTCTGTAATATGTACTTAGTTGCGCATCTCCTTTTTTGGTTTGGTTGCAATCGGCCGCACCAAACATATATATACCCACTCTCGTAACTCAGCTGAGGCTCGGTAAACTCAGCATTTTTATTCTTATATGCTGGTAAAATGTGCATTGTTTGTTTTAAAAGGGGTTTAATTATATTGTTCTTATGTACCGGTTAAGGTTTTTATGCCTTTAGTTGATCTACGTAGAATTATTAACAATCTAAAAGTTGTTTAAATGCTACTAAGACTAACGAAGGCGCCATTTGTTTGCATTTAAAAATCCTAGTAGAATAGTGAATTAAGTCAGTTTTTGGACTAACTTAAGTGTCTTTTTGCCGAGTACCAAAAGTAAGCTTTCAGTTTTGTGCACCGAAAAATATGTCTTCCTGCCGGCTGGCTGAATTGCTTGTTTTTGACTAGGAACTCTAATTTTAATTGTAAAAAACATTTTACTGTTTTTAACTGTTTTTAGTGTTTTGTTTTTTTTCTCTGTTCGACAATTTTTAATGAAGATGTTTTGAATTTTTATGTATTTTTGCCTTGCCGTAAAGCGATAACTGGATTGATTGAAAGAGAAATGTATCTCTAATGAAATTCGAGGAAATAAGTTTAAGCGAAAGTAGCAAAAAGTGTGCATAATAGGTCGTACAAGGAAGTCATGTGGCGTGCGCATCAGATTTGTTTTGAGAGGATATTGTTTTTTATATAGTTATACGTCTTAAAACGTAAGGTAAAACAAATTTATCTACCTTTTGCACAAATGACAAAATTTAAGTGGTTCGTACATAATACAAGATAAGTTTGTTACGCGGATATTTTTCGGTCACAACGCATGTTTGTTGGACCAGACGTTCATTACAGGAAGCACCACAGTATTGACCGTTGTTTTATATTTAAGTTTAGTTGAAATTTATTAAATATTTCTCATGAATAATTGTGTTAATTCAAAGTAAAAATTAAATACTTAAAAATTATTTTAAAAAAGAAGTTATTGCTTTCCAGCAAACCGTCTTCTTTGTGGCAAGGTGTCTATCTTTGTTCGAATAATTAAAGTTAGTTGCAGTTTGGTATTGTAATTTCTTATATTTAAGCAGCAAATAAAAGGTTGAGTTTAAATTTCAGCTTGTAGTTTACTGGCACAACAACACTAACTGATAAGACAAATGAAATGACAGATGTTTTCCTCTTATCTTCATTCTAAAATGTCAGATCCTATGCTTGCGAGTTTGGAAAGGAAATAACTTAAAACTTAAAAGAACAAATTTGTGGTTAAACTTTAATAACTTATTTTTAATTATCTAATTCAAATCTACGTTAACTACTTAAAACTATGTTAAGTAATGTTGCACTGGGAGTATTAACTACACATTAGTATGAAAGTTAACAAATTTTCGAACGCAACAACAATTGTTCAGGAATATTTTTACATTTCGAAAATAACAGAATCCATTATTATAATCTAAATCATAATAAATTTTAATTGCGAAGTTTATGGAAGGCCTTAAAAATATAAATAATATTAATAAAATTTCACACAAAAAATATAACCTAATGCAAAACACCTATAACCTTAACCCTTTTTTTTTAAGTTTGAACGGACTATTGGGCACTTTAAAAGGTTATATTATTTATATATTTCTCACAAACACACTATAATATTCGCATCGTGCACTGTTTTTATCGGCCAATAACGTAACATAAAATACTTGTAAGTTTAAACAGGTAGCTATTTATATTTTACAAATTATAAAGAAATCTGAAACATTTTACTTCAAATTATACAATAGGTAAGTTCTACTAAAATTTGATCTCATCTCTCTGATTTTTTCTCTAAAGTCTAGAAACTGTGAGATCCTGGCAAATTTTTGCCCTTACTTTGTGATTATCATTACTGGCAATAACAAACCCTCACATGTAAAATGCAATTTAATGATAGTAAATAAAGATTGAGTTACGAGCTATATGTTACAAAGTACACAAAAAATACAATTAAAAACCCTCTGCAACTTGCAAATGCAAATTAAATTAATTTGAAATATTAACATAGTCGACGTAATTGATGCTGTCGTTAATAGTCGCCCTGGTTGGTACCCATCCTATCGCTGGCCCTTATTCGAATCTACGAAAGGGTTTGGTTGTTTATAAGTGTATAGTGTCTGTGCGGTATGGGAGCCAGTGAAAGCTCTTCTTTAGAGGGGTTTGGTAGCTTAAAATATCCTGATTCATCCTCTGAATGTTTTTCATCAGAATTATGAAAACATTTCTGCTTTTTCCCAGCGTAATTTTGTCGCCCCCTTTGATGCATCCTTGTAATTTGTAACATTCTGGATGGTGATGCGACTAAATGACCGATGTAGTTCTTGACGAATGCATTAAGTTGATAGTGTTCCGCCATTTGTAACAACAAATATTAACATGAAACATTTAGCTTTTTTTTTTTAACTTGAAATAAATCAAGGCCAGCATTTCTTCTACAGCCCTACTGCTTCTAAGCTAGAACCTGACTAAATGAAATTTCTGTTTTCCGAAAGCCAATAGCCTAAAATGCAGAGGGGCAATTCAAATAGTTTAGGAATAGATTTGTTGTATAAGCAGTAATGAGGGGCTAACTATGTAAGGAATTATTGCATTTCTCTGTGCATACACTTGTTTTGCAAGTGACTAGCATGTCCAGCTACTAGATGGACAATTCATAGTCCAAGACCCGTCGATAATGCTACTGATTTCTCATTTTTCCTGATTGCGAAACACATAAAATGGTATCCGCAAATCAACAGCGATAAATTTCCCGATTAACTATCATAATTAGTTTTAACAAATTGCTGACCAAACTAAAAACAAAATTAGGAAGCGTTTCTGTCTAGCAGGTGTGATGCTTCTTTGGTGATATGAAGCACCTCCAATGATGGAATACAGCAATAACTTTTATTTAACACTCAAAAAAATGGCGACATGCAAACAAGAAGAGAAAACATATTCTATCATTTAAAAATAAATTACATTCTTCGTCGCACGAGGCACTCAAGTCTGGTTTCAAATATTGCCATTCACAAATACCTTAATGTTCATCTATTTAAATTATTTAAACTACAAGATTTTAATATTATTTAAAGCTGTTACACGGGAAAGAGCAAGCGGAATCACTTCCTTGCTTAAGGATCCTTTAAATCTTATCTTTCCAGCAACGGCCTGATAAGCAAATTAACTCCAATCTTGAAGTACACGTAATTGCTAAGTATCAAACTTGTTCATTTTCCTTTAAATACTATACCAATTTGCACTTTATGGAAGGATCATGAATCAAGAACATGGAAAGAATAGAATTAAGCAAAACTTACTAATTAAATGAAAGTCCCGCAATACCAGTAGCAAGCTTCTTCAAATATGGAAAATATTGAACTGCTTATAAAGTTGTTAACATTTTTTCTGCATGTGGAGCCTATTCTGTCGGATCTTATTTTCAAGTACAATACCATCTTTCTTCTATACTAGCTGCTAAAGCTTACTCAAATATGTAATTATTCGATAGTCACATATTCCATATTACATTCCCTTATTTAGATATTCCAATTATGCATCATAGTAGCTAATCTAGAAGAAAAGAAGCACTAAACGTCTGGTATACAGCTAGCCAATTAACCACAATTTTAGTCAGCTGTTTGGCAGAATGCAACAAATGGCCGGAGTGCTTTTTCTTTCCTTGCTAGGGATGTAGTTTTTTTAAACTACGATAAGTAAGTCCAGAGCTGAGTTGATTGCTTAAGAGTTGATATGTTTATAAGGTATTTCTCTCGCCTTCTTAGCGAGCCTTCGTGGTGTAGTGGTCTGCACGCTCGGCGTGATTGAGAGGTCCGCGGTTCGATTCCTGGCGGAGGCGTTGCTAATTTTTCATCTTGCCTGCTTCCAGAAAAGTACCTCATGTCCCTACATGTTTTTAGTGCCACGCGTTTTAAACACAGTTAAGGTCTGCTGTTCTTTTTTCATCATCAAATCGTCTAGACCTTTGTTTTTCCACTTCGTCAAATTATTTTCGAGGGAAAAATAGAACACTTCAAGCTATATAATACCGAAAATCTCTAAGATCTACGGCTGTTGCCCAATTTTGGGCTTTTAAATGTCATGCTTCAGCTTCAAGCTATATAATACCGAAATTCTCCAAGATCTACCGCTGTTGCCGAATTTTGCTCTTGTAGATGTCATGTCTTCAACTTCAAGAATATTTCTATATTCTCCAAGATCTACAGTTTTTGCCTAATTCTGGGATTTTAAATGTCATATCTTTAATTTCAAGCTATATAATACCGAAATTCTCCAGGATCTACAGTTGTTGCCCAGTTTTGGGCTTTTACATGGCCTGTCTTCTTGTTAAACCCATCTTCATCCGGTGCGTGCATTGGATTTGGGTACTATGGTAGCCTGATGCAAAAATATTGGGTAGTCATCAGCTAATGATACCATTAGAAGATGTTATGAAATTTGATAATAACAGGTAGTACAGGTTATTTATGTGTAGTTATTTCCAATAGAAAGGTATCGTATCAGCACCGTAGTTTATTGTTCTACGGCTCGTGAATCTGACGTTAAGTTCAAAGCTGCAACGAATAGTTCTAAAAGATCATGATTTTACTTGATCTCTGCATATGAACTTATTTTTTTAGTAAGTCCAGGAAAGAATTTTAACATTGATAAATGGCCGAGCCAATTATTCTGCTTACCTGGAAGCTCTAAGTCAGGTGAGAAAATCACATACCCTTACGGAATAGAAATTAAAGGAACTTTCCCTGAGTGGCAGGAAGTTTTGGCATTGTTATCTTAACAAATCAAATACACTGACTTCAAAAATATTCCATTCCAAACTGCTAGGTTAGCAAAAGAAATGAGATCAGTTACCTTCTATTCCTAAACCAAATGATCCAGTGTCCGCTTGAAGATTAGTCTGAACAGCAGCTCGGATTTTTTCTCTGTCCGCTGCATTCTTAGCAGTGAATCTCAAAGATGCCACCAGATCACCTCCATAAGTAATACTTCTGACGTAATGTGTTCCAACATCCCTTCGATCCAAGGTTCGCCAACCGACTCTTGGTTGTGCTGTTGAAGGCAAAGTTAATGTCTCCTAAAAAAAGCAACATATATAAACGTTCGAACAAAACTTCTGATTGTTTGATAGACAAAGAACTATGTAATTCAAATGATCAGTAAATGATAAAAAAGCCAGCACGGAAGTCAGGGGGATTTAAATTCAAAGGATTTTACACGCCGCACTGAATATTTGTCGCTAGTAACACCTTCTTTTACTAACTAAAATAACGCTTCAGATGTTAATGAAAATTATATATCAACTGAATATATTATAAATTAAATATACTTGTATAACATTTATTATTTTATATATACGAGGGTTGGAACTTTAATAGTGGCAACACAGCTGAAAAAAGCTTTCTGAAAGCTACAATTTCGTATTTTTTTTTTTTTTTTTCCAAGAGAGGAAACACATATTCTTAAAAAGAAATGTTTGAGTAAATTAAGCGAAAAACTCTTTCATGATTAAATGCATCTTTCTAGAACTCAATGAATTAAAGGATTTCTAACATTTTATTTTCAAAAAACAAATTGTTTGCTGTTTTTAACCCCAGTATTACAGAGTATTTGAATTTTTCTTTAATTTTAATAAAATAGGTACTGCGAAAATTTTTATTCATGTTTGCATTTTTTATGTCCTAAAAGTGAACGCAGATATGGAACTGAAAGAAATCACATCACTAGCTTGGGCAGATAAAAAAATGGTGTCCGCCGATAACATCGCGGAAGAAAACGTCGCGGAGAAAACAACGCAAGGCGAAAACGTCGTGCTACAAAACATCGTGGGAGAAAACATCGCAAAGAGAAAACATCGCAGTTCTAAAACATCGTGCTACAAAACATCGTCATCGAAAATAAAGCGGTTCAAAAACTTCGCAGTTTAAAAACATCGTCGTCGAAAATATCGTGGTAAAAAATAAAGTATCTACAAATCATCGCATGACGATAACTTCGCAGACATGCTTTTTTCAGGTTTTAATTATTGTAAATGGATATTCCCATAATGATTTGTGAGCGCAGTATGTAAAGAAGGATAATTTTTATTTTCACATATTTTATTAACTAATAAATGTTTGCTGAAAAAGTAAGAAGGAAACTTAAGCATAAAAAATTAAATGCAAATTATAGATTATACTTTTCATGAAAAATTACCATTAAAAAACTTTATAAAAATGATTTATTAATGGCCTTTGTTAGTTAACTATGTCGGTTTAAAATTCTATTAAGTGCTATAAGTCGCATTAATTTTCTATGCTTAAGTTTCATTCTTATTTTCTCAGCAAAAATTTATTAGTTAATAAAAAGTATGAAAGTAAAAATTATCCTTCTTTCCATCTTGCGATCACAAATCAATATGGGAATATCCATTTACAGTTATTAAAGCCTGAAAGAAGCATGTCTGCGATGTTATCGTCATGCGATGATTTGTAGATACTTTATTTTTTACCACGATATTTTCGACGACGATGTTTTTAAACTGCGAAGTTTTTGAACCGCTTTATTTTCGACGACGATGTTATGTACCACGATGTTTTAGAGCTGCGATGTTTTCTCGTTGCGATGTTTTCTCCCACGATGTTTTAGAGCTGCGATGTTTTCTCGTTGCGATGTTTTCTCCCACGATGTTTTGTAGCACGACGTTTTTGCCTTGCGTTGTTTTCTCCGCGACGTTTTCGTCCGCGATGTTTTTGCCGCGATGTTTTCGGCTGTAACCAAAAAAATGGATGTCAGATGTTAGTCTAAGGCAAAACGGTGGAACTCAATTCGTATTCAAGAAGCAACACTAGAAGGAAGAAATCTCTACTGTTTCAAATTGTATTTTGTAATATTTATGTAATTTATTATACAATGTTTTTTAAGACAGATAAATAAATACAAATTTTGTAACCATTTTACTCTGTGTATAAATATTATTTAAGCCTTAATTTTGAGGAAAGCATTTTAGAGAAGACTGTGTACTATTTTTTTTTAAGTTAAATCAAGGCGATCAACAAGGACATTTGTCACTGTTTACCTACAGGCTGGCAATCAATTCCTTAGTGTAATCCCCCAGTGTGTGAAAATGCACAAATTTAGATACTTAAAATTAAAATTAAATCGAATTCCATCGACGTCCTTCAAGGCTGTTAGCCACCAGTGCCCTTCAATGCTCCATTAAGGTAAAGGTGACATAGATTTTAAAAATTAACTTCATTTACTGACGCGGTGCAGTGAAGCAAATTTAAATAGATTTTTAGTGCCGAAGCGCCCGGGTTCGAATCCCGGAGAAGGCACGGACCTTTGTAATATGTATAGTGTCCGCGCCGCATGAGGAGCTCTAAATATGCGGCAAGTCCTCCCGAGAGGTTGATGGTAGGTGAAGAGGGGTAGGAGACCCTCGGACCCGGTCTCTCTCCGCCGGAGCCGCTCTCTATCAAAATTGGAGTCGGAACTGAGCTAAATCGCACTGCCACCTGTAAGGCGCTCAAGGCTGCTGCCAACGACAAGCGTAAATTTGAGCTCCTTACCACAATATATTTCGTGGGCTTGAGCTGACTTTAAGTCAGACCAATGAGCATTAGCAACAACAATGTACTAGCACCTGAGCTGTATACACTATGTAAGGATTATGTTAATTTTATTAACAGTTAAATTTTAAGTTAAAGTTCCTTTCCTGTCAAATTCTTAACTTCAACTTACTACTTCCGGCCAGAACGTACTTTTGGAATCTTGCTGAATATTTAATGAGTAGGAGCGGTATTTAAACCACGAAGTTACTTACAGAGTCAGAGAGAATCAGTGTTTCTGATTTACGCGCGTCTGTCTTTTCGGCCACTCTCTCTCTCAAAGCTGTTATTACGCTCGGCCGTACTCAGGCCCTTGCTAAGCTTCGTAGTCAAATAAGTTAAGGGGCCAACTCGATTTGAACTTTGATAACTTCGGCTATACTTCTTTAGTTAATCTTAGTTTTAGTTCAATTCGCAAATATGTGGCATCTCCTTAGAGAGATGTGTTATGCCTCCATAATGATACGTGTGTAATCCCTTCAACAGCATGTGAACAACATCTTCTTACGCAGTGTTAGTGAACGCTTGTGTGCCTCACGGTGCACACATTGCTGGGGCACTGCCCAATAATTAGTACTACAACATCCTCGTGCCTTTTATCAGTGTTTTTATCTATGTTCTTAGCGATGCTACAATAATCAACGCCTTAGCAATCTAACCGCACTCTTCTTCTGCACACATGAGTATTCATGAACTCATCATTCATCATTCAAGATGTACTTGTATTTATATCCAACAGAACTACCTTACACTAACATTGTGCTCCAGCTTTCATGTGACTTCATGTACTCCATTTATCTTTTTATGCCTTAAGTGACTATGTGTATGTACCTGTTTTTTGTGCTCTCTGTTTATGCATTTTACGCATTGTGCTTTGTGTATTGTTGCCTATGCATTTTTACGTTTTTTTTTTCTTTGTACGTCTTATTATCCAAGTATTTTTAGTTTAACTACCTACTATCTGTAACACCACAGCTTTCCTCTTCAAACTGTAATACAATCCTACTAATGCCCTTGTAAGGCCATGTACTTCCCTTTGACAACCTCAATAATCTCCTGGTGCAGCCTCGTGTGGTTCCAGGAAGCTTTTGCCGTAGTTAGAGGAGGGTTTGGAACACATGCCTGTTTACCTCTGTTAGACACCAGGCGTTCCAGTCCTCCGTAACCTACCTACCTACCTTAGTTTTAGTTCAATTCTTAGTCTTTTAAGTTCAAGTCCAAGTGCGGGCTTTGTTTGTACACTCCCAGGCGGAGTTTTGTTAAATCTTATTGGAATAATAAAGGGTTAGTTACCCTTCTATCTTGTTGTTTCTTGTCACCGAACTCAAGCAATCATTCGCTTATCAGTTCTTAGATTCTTCACTTCCAACATTAACTTAGAATTCCGAAGTGAGGAACTCTACAACATAACATTTAATGTAAACATTTCGTGTTACAAGTTTCACTGGCGTTCTGTCAATAAATTTGTATCTGAATATAAATAATATTTACCAGTAAATAAAAACCTGGAGGTATTAAAATAATAAAAACAATTCCTTAGAGAGTTTTAGTAATCTAAGAACTTACAGTTTCGTAATGAACTTTCACTAAAATTTCCACTGATTGTGACCGAGAATAAGTTTCTCTCATGTAATTCCCTAGTCCTTCGATCTGAATCTTCCCAGTTTTTATCTTCAGAGACAATTCTCCCGAAACTCCGAGGAAATCTCTTGCTTCTTGATTATCCGAAACCATTCGGTACATTGAATCCGTAAACTGCCTTCTAATGATCTAAATAATCCAATAAATAAAGTTACAAGCAGTGCTCACGAAATGTATGCAAACTAGAATATGCGGTTGCTAAATGAAGTTTACTGTCACTTACCGTAGCATTATCTATTTCTGCTTGAGGAAAGATATCTACACCCGGACTGTCTGTCTTCATATCATACGTACGACCCAAAAGCATGGGTAGTACGTAATACCATATAGCTGTCATAGTTCCTAAATATAAGAAATTTATTACAATTTGTTCTATTATTAATTAAAACTGTAGGTAAATTGCCATACGTTTGAGCGTACATCATATTACCTAAATGCCTGCCATTTATTTACCAAATGCGTAAAGTAGACTCAAAGACTACATATCGTTATACTCTATTAAAGAACTGGATAAAAAAATTCTGATGTGTACGCCACATGACTTTCTTGTACGGAATATTAAATTATACGCATATTTTCTTGCATTTCATTTAAACTTATTGGATTGAATTAAATCTACTTTGACGATATCGCATAAACCACAATAGAATAAATGCACTCCTTAAAATTCACTATACTTGTTTACCATAGCGACATTCCAGCGCTAGGTTCACTTAACAGCGTTATATTTCGTTCATATTATAACAAAATTTAATTTTAACAAAATGCACAAAATTTATATCATTTCAAGAATTATCTAATCTTTGCCACATGATCTATTCAAATACTCTTAATATATCTAGAACGATGTATAAAAGAAATTCAGCAAGCAAAACACAAAAGAAACAGTTTTTCACAGACGATTGAGTATTTCTCATTCAATTAATTCAGTTCTCGCTTCGCGACAAGGCAAAAATACATAAAAATTCAAAATATGTGTGTTAAAAATTACGAAGTAAATCTTAAACATTTATTTCCTCGAAAAAATTCCAGAAAGGATTATGCATGATTTAATTCGCAATAATAAGTGAAGGCGTTATCTTTGTTGTTGCGAAGCTTAGTCTCTCTAGATTGGCAACAAATCTACTATTCTGCTGTTTTAAATGTAAACAAATATGTCCGCCATGTTATTTAAAACTTAAGGCTTAACCGCACTTAAACAGCGTTTAAATTGTTGATTAATCGTACAAATATTACGTGCAGATTTACTAAAGGCATAAAAACCTTAACCGGAAGATAAGAACAACATAATTCAATCATTTTAAAGCAAAAAATGCACAATTTACAAACATATAAGAGTAAAGAAACTGAGATCACTGAGCCGGGTAACAGAGTGGATATATATACATAAATATATTTATATACGTTTGGTGCGGCCGATTGCAAACAAAATACGAGTTTCACATCTACATGTTATAACAGTCCTATATACAAAATTTCATTGTTCTGAGGCTACTCGTTTTTGAATTATGCGAGATACGTACGTAGATACGTTCGTACAGACGCCACGAAAAAATTCTCTTCAGAATTCCTTTTAAAAGAGTTTTATAATTTTTTTTTTTTTTTTGAAGGAAATGACGTTTTTATTCTGTCTTTACGCACAGATGTCACGCAAAACCAGCGCTAAATTGCATTCGATAGCGGTCAAAATGGATAATTTCATTGAAATATGCTGCCTGAAACTTTTCGCGATTACAATAATTCCTTTTTACTTCGCACAAGGATGTAAAAATGCACAGTTTTACTGTAAAATATTATCCTCATTCGATGTAAATTCGCTTGATTTTTTTTACTAGTTTTTTTACTTCATTAAAAAAAGTATCTTACAAATATTCTAAACTGAGAAGCGGCATCCTTATCTAGGTTAAAAATTTTCTAAAGTACATTTATAAGACTTGGCTTCTTCCTTTAACTACTTACTAGCCAGTGACTACGCCCTCTTGGCTACGCTTATTATCCACTCTCAAAGGTATTACATCGAAGAACTAAATTCAGCTACAACTTCATAAATCTCATCTTAGGCTTTTAAATTAATAAATTCTAAAGATGTTCCTTGCGGATTGGTAGTAAAAATTAATAAATCTGGTTTAACTGTATTCGATAAATTAGTACATCAGTTCTCAACCTGTGATGTGCTTTACTCTGAGGGCACACAATCATTTAGTCAGGATAAAAGGCGAAAAAATTGGTAGTAATGGCTGAAAATAACAAAATGTTTCTAGTGAATGCTGATAATATTAAATTTAGGAAGTATAAATTTGACATAGTATAAGAAGGAATTCAAGTCGGAAGACTTCCGCTGTGACTGTTATTGCAGAAATGGATATAAAAGCAGTTTAATTAGTTATAAGAAGCCCCCCGTAACTGTCATATTACTCGATTCTTTAAACGTCCAGTGCAGCGACGCTTTCCTTATTCTTTCACTGAGTATCGTATGAAAACGATTGCCAGCCAACCCCGTTTTTAGTGCTGAAGGAATCTTCAAGTCAGTTAACTGTTACCTTATTCTTTTACGGTCGTAAAAGTCAAATCACTTTAAATACAGATATTTGACATTAACTTGTGTTTGAAGTGTTACTTAAATAAAAATGGATAAAGTGATAAAAAAATTTAACTTCCTAAAGAACTCATAGTTCTGTAAATAATAAATTCTTGCCCTTGAACTATAAAGAATTATTTTATTTATTTGCTAGATACCATAAAAAGTATTCTTTTCTTATTACTCAGTGAATTTCATTCAAAAAGTAAAAATTCTCCAGGATTTTCAAGTTCCAGAGAAAGTCTAAAGATTACGTATAATTAATTAGCAAATTCCACACCAAATATTTAATTGATTCGTTCTTTTTCCAAGGAATTCTTCTTTGTATAATATTAATTTCGGCTTGAAAATTCTAAAAATCACATATTTTATATAGATATTACATAAAACTGGGGTTGTAATTTTATGATTTCTAATCCATTATACTCTTTTTTTTATTTCATCCGTTTAACCCAAAAATAAAAAGTGAAAGATTTTTTTTTTAAAAAAGGGAGTTTAGATACACTGCGAATAGGACTGATTGATACAGCTTAAATTTAACTCTTCTATTAATAACAATCTGTTCAAGTAGCTGTTGATTACTAAGGTTGCAGGATATTTCATTCCAGCTGGTGTCAAACTCTCAGAGGTCTTGTAATTTGTGTTAGTAGGTTATTTTTAAATTAAATTACTTTGAAGACAAATTAGCTGAAATTAAAAACAAATAGTTATCCTTCAGAATTTCAGTTGTTTTCCATACTTATTGCAAAACATTGCCACAAAGGTCTTTTCCATTGCCAGACTTCGATTTGTAGAAGTTGTTCATTAACAAACTGTAAAATTTAAGTTACATTCACATCAGCCAGCTGAAACAAAACCATTTACCTAACACGCAGATTCATTTTTCAGGGATAAAACAGATGTTACCTGAACGATCACAAATCACTGATGTATTGTTAAGTGCTCTTTGATAGCCGATACCTTGGCTGCAAAGGAAAATCCATCTGATGGGAGTTATGCAACTGGAGTTTTCCCACTCGTAGTATTTTCACCACTTTAAAGCTAAATAAGAACAGAAGGAACATTTTGGTGCTTACAACTTAGTCAACCACTTGTGGCGAGAAAACGTAAAGTAGCAGTAAGTCAGATGTAAAATTTAATTAAATAAACTAGTAGCCAAAGACTACACACATCATTTAACGCGAAGTTAGCTTAAGTGGCGTGAATATTTAGCTATCGGCAATTAGTATAATGCGAGGCCGAAGACTACAAATCTTATCTGGTATAGCATCCTAGTAACAGACATTGTAACATCCTAGTAACAGACATTGTAACATCCTAGTAACAGACCTTGAGAGGCATAACACGCTCTATCTGAAAATCTAAACCTCACCTTAAATACACGCAAACTAATTTGCACTCAGACGGAACATCAGAATGGAGAAGTAAGAGTAAAGATCCAAAACATACTGTAACTGGTTAATTAGCATAAAGAAATCTTACAACCTTGTTTAATCAACTCTGTATGTTTTCTGAATCAACATATTAATATGTCAATTATCCTTGAAATATATCATTTATTGGTGCAGTTCATTAATTTGCATAACTCAGAGATAATATTTTGTTTAATATGATTGCTGCATGTGAGCAATTTTTACAATTTGGGCGTTTATTGATATTTATTTGGTTTGAACCAACTAAAGTGTTCTTAGTAGTAACTTACTAAAAAGCAATGACATGTTTGACAAACAGTTACAAACAGATGCTAGGCTAGAGACTCTTATATACCTGGTATAGCCTAGTGATCTTAAAATAATAATTTTTAGTAGTATATTTAATTTTGGTAAATAATGGGAATAAAAATCTAATAGCACAGATGAAAGAGATAATAATCTAATAGCACAGAATAAAAATCTAATAGCACAGATGATATGAGCTTCAGAAATTTGAAAAATTATGTCTTTTTTTTTTTTGCCAATATATTTAAATGAAATTTCTCCAAGCATTCTTAAGGACACTAGTTCGTTAATGTCAGTAAATAAACAATAATTAAATATAGGATTATTATTTAAAACAAACGTTAAACAATGGGTTCCACAAATTGTTTAACAGAAAGATCTGGCTGTCCTAATTAATAGCACTTCAAAATTCCAAAGAAAAACACACAAAAAAGGTGAAAGCTACCAAATTTTATATTACGTCCAAAGGGGCATTTTTTTCATTTACACACACATACACGTTTCGAGAGCATTTGGGCTAAAACTGTTTAAATCTTTAGAATTAGCATATCTTTAGAATTTCTGATAGACAGTCTCGCACGCTGGAGATAAAAATATTTTATTCTGTACATTGTCGCTACTGCTCGTTTTCAAATTTCTGAGTTTTTAATCAAAAATTAGTTAAAGTTTTACAAAATATGCAATAGACAAACAAATTAAAATCGGGCTTCCAGGGGCTCACGTTACGGTGTAGGACTACGGTGTATGACATGTTACGGTGTAGTTATTCAAAATTTTATGGCTCTAGGTATCGTTGGTTTTACTTCCTTGTACGAAGTAAAAAGGAAGTATTGTAATCGACGAAGTAAAAAGGAAGTATTGTAATCGCGAAAAGTTTCAGGCAGCATATTTCAACGAAAATATCATTTTCACACCTATCGAATGCAATTTAACGATGTTTTTGCGTGATATCTGTACGTAAGGACAGAATAAAAGACTCGTTTCCTCCAAAAAAATTATAAAACTGCTTTAAAATAAATTCTGAAGAGAATTTTTCGTGGTGTCTGTACGAACGTATGTATGTACGTGCGTACGTACGTACGTATCTCGCTTAACTCAAAAACGAGTAGCCTCAGAACGTTGAAATTTTGTATATTGGACTACTATAACATGTAGATGTGCACCTCGTATTTTGGTTGCAATCGGCCGCACCAAACGTATATAAATATATTGATATATATATATCCACTTTGTTGCCCGGCTCAGTGATCTCAGTTTCTTTACTCTTATATGTTTGTAAATTGTACATTTTTTGCTTTAAAAATGATTGAATTGAATCATACCTTTCATTGCTAGACGATCATCTCCCCCCTTCCAAAACTCGAAAAATACATATACATTACTTTATTTGGCATTTAATATTTATTAAAATTTTTAATATGTTTTATAAATTAAACAAGAAAAAGTATAGAAAATATTCATAAATATCAAATTTGAATAAAAGTTATTTTTATAATCATAAACTATAACTAAATACTAAAAGCGTGACCACATAATCCTCCTGAAACTATAAAATCCCCCATGGGGGAATTCCTCCTGGCTGAGAATCCCTAATTTAGGCTATCATGGGATCCCTGATTTAGACTACCATACTTTCTGTATATTTAGAAAGTGAAAAAATATGTGATGCAGATGTTAGATACGCAATGTTTGTAGTTTTTAGTTAGATATATCATTACACAGTATTATAAATTAGATATATCATCATATTGAATACATTTTTATTTAAATCAATCAGACTAAACAAACATAAAAGAGATTCTTAAGAAATGGATGTACAGATATTTCTTTTAAATAGTTTAGTTTGATAATTAATAACAGGCATATTAAACATGAAAAAATAACATCTTATATTTTTAGAATGGCAACAGATTCGAACGAAAAGTTAAATAACGCATTAAAGTGAAACAATGCAATATCGAGTTTCGAGAAAGGCTCTTTTAGGCTAAAGAAAAATAACATTTACAACAAAAAAAATGTATAATGTAAACAAGCAGAACCACTACTAACAAGCAGAACTTCACTTTCTACGAAATATTTTACATCAGGATCAGCTTAATTAACACCTCTCGAAATTACATATTGTATTTAAGTAAATAATATACTTAATTCTGAACAAACATATATTGAAATAATTGTATGATATTTAAAGTTAATAATCTAGAAGTTAATAATACCTTTAATGACTGGTATGATCACTGAAAGATACACTTCTGAAACAAAAGGTCATATAACGCTTATATTGTTTGAAATCCTTACAGTTGCAACACAGGTTGTTTCAAAATCTCTTTTAAAAGTAATTTGTAATAAATCTTGTTTTAAAAAGTATATAAAGATATTATTTATAACATTTGTTTAAAATTCATTGCAAATAATAAACAATTTTACAAGATCCAAACAAAACCACTTTTAACAAGTACGCACAACACAAAACAATGTTTACAATGAGCTATATACAGGGTGTTTATAAAGTCGCGGACCCATTTTGATGTTTAATAACTCATAAAATAATCAGTGGCGTAGCGAGCATAACTGGCGCCCGGGGCAAAATACCTTTTTGGCGCCCGCCCCTCTCTCCCGAAAAAAAAAAAAAAAAAAAAACACAGTGATATGATGAAAATCCATGGAGGTAGGAAAGGGAGGAGGGTCCAACCCGCGCTAAAAGTGAAGCACTGCTTTGGAGTTTGGGTCACCAGATGGGGTGTTCTTTGTTTACATTCAGAAGCTCGCTTGACAAGATTCTGATAGTATTTCGACACACGACAGTTCCATAGAAATCGAAAAAGGGACACTTTCGCATGAAAGAAACATTCATAGTGTGATGGATAATAGCAATTTGTATAGTTTAGTGACATTTACGCAAAAATCACATCTTGGTTATTTTTCGACAACTAACAACAGCGATTTTTATTATGAATTTGTTTTTAAAAATTCTAAGCTGTTGCACTACAAAAATATAGATTTTAAGAAAAATGTTATGCTTGAAGAATGAAAAATACCTTACGGTACATTTAAAATTGTATACGTCTTTCGATACCCTTGATAGAGTATTCGCTACTTTTATTTTATTTTCCAAACGTCAAAATGTTTTAAATAAAACAAATTTTTTTCACATCCATATATTATTGTAACATGTACCTTTTAAAATTTTTTAGAGGAGAGGCTTTACTGCTGCTCATTTTAAACCCATCGTTTTAATTTCATATATCTGAAAAATAATCACTTTGAGCTTACACGTTTTATAAATATAAAATTATGCATGTTAAAATAATTGTAATTAGGCACATAGGTCAGATTAAGTTTTTATTAAATAGAGTAACGCATGCAAGGGCTATCTGCCTAAAGAGAGAGTTGCCATCGTGGGGGAATTTTGAAGAAAAACTGACCTTTGAGTGGGTATTAAAAATAATACTTATAATTTTCATTCAAATTATATTCATATATATTTTTTATGTAAAACTTTCGGGTGTATGCTAAATTAGTGTAAATTACTTTACACAAAAAATATAGTGAATGCACAGAAATTAAAGATTTGCACATGCCGGAAATGATAAATAGGAAATATGTATGGGTATTTATGCATGTGCTTGCAAAAAGCATGTATCTGCCTTTGACAAAATACTTAAATATTCATTAAATTATTTATAAATGTATTTGAAATGAAGAATTTATTCACTTATAAACAACTGTGAAAGTACTGTGAAGAAATCTAATGATTAAATGTATCTAAATTATAATGATTATAAATGTTATCTAAATATATATATTATATTATATAAACCTTAATATTGAATTGTAAACATAAATTGAAATCCTGTTGACAAATACGTTATAAAACTATTTAAGCAAGAATTGTTCGTATTGGAGAGCAATCTGTTAAAAGGTAAAGCAAATGCTATGAGATGCGCACTTAAGAACGTAATAAAGAGTTTTGGAATATGTATTGTTGAAATGAAGGGTAAAAAAAAAATCTGATAAGTATAATTAAAAGAATTATTCCCCTTACATTTTATAATAACTCAGTTACAAGTTTTAAATAATACTTTAAAAAAAAAAAAAAAAAAAACCCTTATTTTATTCCCTTTCAGAAATGTTCAGAGAAAGTCAAGTACTATTTAATACCTATTTAATTATTAGGAATTAGAGAACTAATAATTCTTATATTAATAATAAAATGAACCGAATATAGCATTAGTTGTAAATTGACTTACATTTTTCGATTTAAAAGATGCCTCAGAAGACAAAAAATCATGTCATATTTAAGAAAGTATTTTAGGAAAAGCTGTATAAATAGAAAAGAAATAATGCATAATTTTAATATTAATAATACAATAAACTTTGATCTTAATTTTTGTACCTTAACCGAATAAAATCGAATTACCTTAATTTTTTTTCTAATGTAATTAACGAAAACTTGTGAAAATATTTCATTCAAATTAAACCATTCTGAGAAAACTGTCCTGTGAAAAGTATAGCATTTAATTCCGTTCAGAATGAAATGTTGTTTAAAAATATGTTGTTTTCACATACTTAGGACTCTGAAGTGTTGTAGAAAAAGAAAATATATACATTTATATGTATATTTACGAAGTAATTACAAAATATTTACATCCGAACGCGTCAAATTCCACAGAACTCAATGGTAAATGACCCAATGTTTTGGTCACCACGTAGGGATCGCCGGTGCTTCAGAGCAGGGTACGGAAGAAATTTGTTTAGGGCGACTCCATCTTACTTCCTACCTCCATGTGAAAATCTTGTTTGGAGACCATTTGGCGCCCCTCTGCGAGCGGTGCCCGGGGCATCATACACCCCCTTGCCACCCCCTCGCTACGCCACTGAAAATAATAAAGATAGATTAAAATTAATAACATAAATGGTTAGATAGACTCAAAAAGTTTCATGACCCTTGTCAATGAACTTCCACGTGTGCCCCCCTTCGTCGCACGGAGAATATCAAGTCAATATTCAATTTCACGCCAGGTACCGGCAAGCATGTCGGCATCCACAGAGGCTATTGCGGTTGTAATTCTGGCTTTTAGGTCATCCATGTTCGACATTCTCCTCCTGTAAATGTTGTCCTTTACAAATCCCCAAAGGAAAAAGTCCAGCGGCGTTAAATCTGGTGATCTGGGTGGCCAAGGAATTGAACCTCCTCGCCCAATCTATCTTCCTGTAAAATGATCATTCAAAGAACTACGAACGATGGTACCCCAATGAGGTGGTGCACCATCTTGTTGAAAAAAGACATGTGGCTGAAGCTCTTTTAGTTGTGGAAATACGAAGTTTTCCAACAAGTTTAAGTATAAGCAATTAATAAGCAGACGATATTTAGAAATGTATAGATATTTAGACTGGAAAATGAAATTATCTGAAATTAACCACACGCGTAGACGATATTTACAAAAGTAAAGATATTCAAACCTGAAAAGCAAAATATATGTTATTCCATCAATAAATGCCATAAGTTTGTTTATACCTTCATTATCTTATGAGTTATTAAACATCAAAATGCGTCCTGGACTTTATAAACACCCTGTATATAGCAATCGTATCAGTTGCCACTTATGCAATTAAAGATTTAATTCACCATGTATATAAAAAGTAATAGTGATTGCAACAATATTTTACCCCTTTATATAATAATTTCGAAAATTGTTTATAATAATATTAGCAATTATAAAGAGAGAGAGAGAAAGAATGTAAGAAAAAGGATTTAAGAACAAAAATTAATTTTGGCTACCTTACTTGCAACGTCTCAGATTTTTGTACGGTTCAACGAAAGGCGGATATTAAGCGAAAATCATGGGAGATGTCGCTACAACAGATGCAGATTGAAGAACTTGATCACAACTTTTGACGTAAACTGAAGGAAAATCTGTTAAAGCATGTAGATGCATTACTTAGAGAAAATAACATATGGCTTTTATTTATCAATTTACACCATGGAGCGATATCAAAAACTGGGAAATATCAAGCACAGAAACAGATTTAAGGTTTCTCAAAAATAAAAATATTATCACGTGATGCTTTTTGCAGATTAACTTTTTCACGATAGAATAATCTGTTTCTCTGATTTAAAAAATAATTGAAAGACTCTTTTCTTATAGTTTATGGGCTCTCAAACAAGGGGAATTTCCCTCAGGGGAAGGAATTCATATTTTAAGAGAGGAATGCTGTCAGCTTTTTTATTACTTCCTTGTACGAAGTAAAAAGGAAGTATTGTAATCGCGAAAAGTTTCAGGCAGCATATTTCAACGAAAATATCCATTTTGACCGCTATCCAATGCAATTTGACGATGCTTTTGCGTGATATCTGTACGTAAGAACACAATAAAAGACTCCTTTCCTCCAAAAAAATTATAAAACTGCTTTAAAATTAATCCAGAAGAGAATTTTTCGTGGCGTCTGTACGAACGTATGTACGTAGTTACATACGTATCTCACATAACTCAAAAATACTCTCACATACGTATGTACGTACGTATCTCACATAACTCAAAAACGAGTAGCCTCAGAACGTTGAAATTTTGTATATACGACTACTAATACATGTAGATGTGCACCTCGTATTTTGGTTGCAATCGGCCGCACCAAACGTGTATAAATATATTTATATATATATCCACTCTGTTACTCGGCACAGTGATCTCAGTTTCTTTACTCTTATATGTTTCTAAATTGTACATTTTGTGCTTTAAAAGTAATTGGATTATGTTGTTCTTATCTTCCGGTCAAGGTTTTTATGCCTTTCGTAAATCTGGAAGCAATATTTGTACAATTATCAACAATTTAAAAGCTGTTTAAGTGCGGTTAAGTTTTAAATAACATGGCGGACATATATGTTTACATTTGAAACAGCAGAATAGTCTATTTGTTGCCAATCTATAGAGACTATGCTTCGCAACAACAAAAATATCGCCTTCATTTATTATTGCCAATTAAATCATGCTTAATCCTTTCTGGAATTTTTTCGAGGAAATAAGTATTTAAGATTTAGTTCGTAATTTTTAATACAGATATTTTGAGTTTTTATGTATTTTTGCCTTCTCGCGAAGTGAGAACTGAATTGATTGAATGAAAAATACTCAATCGTCTGTGAAGAACTGTTTCTTTTTTGTTTTCTTTGCTTAATTTCTTTTGCACATCGTTCTAGCTTTATTATAGTATTTGAATAGAACATGTGGCAACGATTAGATAATTCTATTCTTTAAATGATATAAATTTTGTACATTATGAGTTATAATATGAACGAAATATAATACTGTTAAGTGAATCTAGCGCCAGAGTGTCGCTATGATAAACAAATACTAGAGTGGATTTTAAAGAATGCATTTGTTCTATTGTGGTTTATGAGCTGTCGGCGAAGTAGATTTAATTCAATCCAATAAGTTTAAATGAAATGCAAGGAAAAATGCGTATAATTTAATATTCCGTACAAGGAAGTCATGTGGTGTACACATCAGATTTTTTAGCTATTTAGTTACAAGTTCTGGTCTTCTTCGAGGGCCTACAATTAGATCAGGACTCTAAAAAACAACTTGTGTCTTTTCACTGTGCCTTATAAATACCACAGAGTCAGCGAAAAGGTGTAAAGGACCCTTTATTAATGCAAATAAAGTTTAACATACGACACCAGCTCATGTTTACACAAGTCAACAATTCTGGCTTTAAACCAAATATATTGGATAAACTAAAAGTAATGAAATTTAAGTATAGCTTAACAGCTTCATAGTATAACTAGTCCGGAAAGTGGCTCTGACAGAAGTCGCCGCAAACAAGCTTAATCGCAAGAATAACTCAACGCTGCAGAATTCTAATCAGGAGAATCAATGTGGCCTTCAAGCAGACAGAACACGCTCTGAATTCACCCTCCGAAACCTTCCTTTAAGTACTTTCTTCTTAATACCTAATTTGAATATTGCGAACGGTGGAAATTTGCATTCTGGCAGGGAAATGAAACTAGGCTTGACAGGAAAGCCTATTAACATGAATTAACTGGTTAAAAAATTTAAATGAGACCTTATAAAGTATTTAATTTTATTTCATGAATATGAAAAAAATATTACCTTTATTCGAGTTTTGGTACTTATCAGCGTTTTCCATACTTTCGCTGTTTAATTTATAAAACATATTAAAAATAGTCTAAATCTTATTAAATGTATACTTTTTTTTTTCGAGTTTTGGACGAGGGGGGAGGTATGATCTCCTAGCATTCTTGATATGGGTGCATAGTTAAAAACCACTGTTCCAGCTTAATTCTAAATGCAGCATCACAGTTATTCGCATTTCCGGCAAATTTCAATTCAGTACACATGAATTTTGGAAAATGAGTTTTTAATGAAATTTAAACATTTAATTTAAATAATTTAATTAGTGATAATTTATATTTTTTGTTTTGTAAAATGAGTTTTATATATACATATATATATGAAATGTAATTTCTCATACATTATTTGTTTTGTGCAGCTGGGGCAACAGGAATGAGACAAATTTTGGAATATAAAGTGGTAGGTTTATTTTAGCATCCATCTCACAAGCGTTTTCTTATCGTACCTTGAGCAGAAGCCCTATTTATACATATGTGTGCGTCACGAGGCTCATCCAATCAGCGATATTAATTGAAATCACGAGGTGACGCTATCCTCTCATCAGGAGTGTTCTTAAAGACTTTATGTAATATGACAGATTTATGAGTTTGGCGATTTGGCGAGCGCCAACAGGTTAATATATTTTATACTAAAGAAAGGATTTCGCCAAAATTTAGGAACAGGGATGCAATTTAGGTAGAGAATCGCCAACACATTATTAAGCAATATTATTAGAATTTAATTTAATCAATTGATTTAAAAATATCATTACATATATCTATCTTGCATAACTCAAAGTCCGTTTTTAAGTAGCCTCAAAACATTGAAATTTTCTATATGGGACTGCTATAACATGTAGATATGCACTTCCCACTTTGGTTGCAATCGATCGAAACAAAAATATATAAATGTATGTATATATATACACACACACACACACACATATATATATATATCCACTCTGTCACCCGGCTAGGTGAGCTAAGTTTTTTTAGTCTTGTGTGTTTGTAAATTGTGTATTCTTTTGCTTTAAACGTGACTCGTGACTGAAGTATATTGTTCTTATGTTCCGCTTTAACGTCTTTATGCCTTTAATTAATCAGCATGCAATAGTTGTAGAATTATCAACTACCTAAAAGTTGTTTAAGTTCCACTAAGCCCAACGAAGTTGCCATTTGTTTACATTTAAAACTTAGTAGCATAGTGAATTAAGGCAGTTTCTGCACCAATTTCAGTGTGTTTTTGCCGAGTAGGATCAAAAGTTTTCTGCAGAAAAAAAATCTGTCTTTCTTCCTAATTTTAATTAATTTAAATTCAAATTTTAATTGTAAAAATTGTTTTTTAATGGTTTTTAAACTCTATTGGTGTTTATATTTTTTCCTGCATTTTACAGCGTTTAATGAAGATGTTTTAAGTTTTTATGTATTTTTTCCTTTCTGCGAAGTAAGAACTAAATTGATTGAATAAGAAATATATCTCTAATGAAATTCGGGGAAGTTTTAATGAAATGCTGCAAAAAATGTGTATAATTTAATAGGCCATACAAGGAAGCCATGTCCTCATTTTTAATGTGGGGGGAAGGAGAAGGGGGAATAAACGATTTTTAAAGATTTACTTGTAATGCTACGTGAGTGAAAAATTAACTAATTAAAACTGGGGGCTGGACATGTGAACAAACATTTTAGATGTTCCCTTACAAAAATAAAGAGTGCACTATGAATGACTTAGAGACTGAAATCAATATCATTAAATATAACTCATATATTTAATTATCTTAGAATGTAATTGTATTTACTTTAAGAATGTCATTTTCTTCAGCCACTCATTGTCTACTGTCGGATAGCGATAAAAAGGGGAGGTGCACAGTTAGATGTTAATCATTCCCCTATACAAAATTTCATTGTCCCACATGTATACGTCACGAAACAAAATCCTTTTTGAATCCATTTTACACACAGGGTGTTCTCGGTAATGAGAGATCTGACCATTTGGCTAAGCAAGCAATAAAAAGGTATTGTGATATGGACTTAGTGATGTCTGCTTCCATGTCTTATTGGAAGCATGTGGCTTGGAAGAAAACTGTGAATGATTGAAATGCTGAATATCTTCGAAGGCTCAGTGGATAAAGAGATTTTTTTCCAAGTGTTTTTCAACGACCTTTTGCAGCCACCGACTGCATTTATATCCTCATGAATCATGGTCTACATCATCTCCAATTGAAAAGGTTTATTACGTACACACACACACACAAACATATATATATATATACTTGAACGTCCGGCGGTCATACGAAATGACCGCTGTTCTGGATATTATAAATTGTAATTTAAATGATTTGTGCAAAGGTGTCTACTAATTTAAACTGAATTACCCAGGGCAAGCTGCGAGGACGCCCCTTTGCTTACTGCACCACGGGGTTTCCCCTTCTACTTGCTTAATATACACTGGTGTGCAAAAATTAAGGACGAAGTCGAAAAATTAGCATATCAGCTGAACGAAGAGGCAGAGCGGACAGAAAGGTCAATCAGGAGATTAAGTAAGGTGATGTACGGTAGCACATGCGCAGATATGCAGGTAGACGTAATGGGGGAGTGTCTGAGTAGTATAAAGCATGTTGTCGGTGTAAGATCAGTATTTCTGGCAAAGAGATTGCACGCCGGACAGCAGTTAAAATCACACCGAGTTGCTGCCTCAGCGAGAAATGGCGAATAATCAATCTGTTAGACGACATCTGGATGCTTTTACCCGAGGTCGAATCATTGGGAAGTTGGAGGAAGGCCGCAGTGTGACAAGTGTGGCTGCAGAGTTCGGAATGGCTCACAGCATCGTTTCACGACTTTGGAGACAATTTCAAACTACAGGAACAGCTATCCGGGGGTTTAGTAGTGGTCGTCCACGAGGAACCACACCCGCAGATGACCGATATATTGCCTTACAGGCCAGAAGAAACAGGCGGCAGAAAGCGGGAGAAATCACTAGACACACGACACAGGCGACTGGACGACCGATATCGCGTTTTATCGTGGCCAGAAGACTGCACGGTGGTGGTCTGTTTGCACGACGCCCTGTACGGTGTGTACCTCTAACGCCTGCTCATCGGAGAAGGCGTTCTCTGTGGTGCCGGGAACACCGGAATTGGAGAGACAATGAATGGGGACGACTACTCTTTACAGATGAGAGCAGATTCAGTCTGAGTAGCGATTCTCATCGCATACCCATCTGGAGAGAGCGGGGAAGCCGCAATCATCCCTCGAACATCATGGAAAGGGACAGGTATGGAGGTGGCGGTGTTCTCGTTTGGGGAGGCATCATGCTTGGTATTCACATCTTCGACGCAGGTTCAGTCAACGGGACCCGTTATTGTAACGAGATTCTTCTTCCATATGTGCGTCTTTTTAGAGGCGCTATGGGTCCGCAGTTCCTTTTCATAGACGACAATGCACCATGCCATCGCACAGTAGCTGCCGAACAGCTCTTAGAGAGTGAGGATATTGAACGTATGGATTGACCGGCACGATCTCCGGATCTCAATCCCATCGAGCATGTATGGGATTTTCTAGGCAGACGCTTGGCAGCTCGTACCTTACCACCAGTAACGATTCCGGAGCTTCGATTGGCGCTTCAAGACGAATGGGCAGCAATGCCTCAACAACTCATTGACACCCTCATTCTCAGCATGGGCAGACGCTGTGAAACCTGCCCAGCAGTCAGGGGAGATCATATCCCCTATTAAAGACCGGATGTTTCTTGCTGGACACCCATCACAGGGGTGTTTCCGCCTTCAGTCGCATTGACCTAAATGCTACGTTTTCAATAAAGCTTCTTTTTATCCCTCTGATTTCTCTTTTAGTAAGTGTTGATTACATTACTCATGTCCTTACGTATTGGGGATCTTACGGTATTAAATATGTTGATTTGGAAAGCTTTTGTACAAAGTTATATTGAAAAACCCGTCAAGTCCTTAATTTTTGCATACCAATGTAAGTTTAGGGCAGCTCTCTATTTGCTGGCCTCCTGTTTTCTATGATTTTGTCAGGAGCTCCGAAGCCTTTCCAGTCTTGCCTAATTTTATTTGTTCTTCGAACTTTTAGTATTATTATTCACATAATTAGATTTTTATCTTTTATGTGTCCTTATATTATTTTTCTTATGGTCTATGTATGCTTATGGTCTAGGTATTGTACTGTTGATGTATCATTTTTCCTTTGTATCAGTATTATTTTTAAGTATTATTATTATTATTATTATTATTTTGTATTATTATTAAGTTGGTTTGTTTCCTTTTATAGGACTATTAACATAGTTCAGTTATTCCTGGTATATTTTAGTATTTTTTTCATAATAGTATTTGCATTTTATATTTTTTTCTTTGCTCTCTCTGAACCGAGATATTAGGTTTTTATTGTTGAATTGTATCTCCTTGTACTATGAGTTATTTACTTAAATCTCGTGGAATACTTCATGAAACACAAGGAGTTTTGTATTTGTTTTCTTAGTTTAAAAAAAAAATCCGTTTTACAAACCGTGAGTCTTTTATTTTGCCGTTATATACAAATGCTATGCAAAAAAGATCGCCCAAATGGATTTGGGAACGGTCAAAACGGATATTTCTGTTCAAATATGATACATGAATTTTTTCGCGATTATATATTTCTTTTACGTTTCGTACAGGGAAGTAAAAGAAAAACATGCCTTTACATGCATTTTTATCATATGAAAACATATCAAAAATCATTAACTATAACTAAGGCCTTTAATTATAGGCAGTATAATTTGATCCTAGAAAAGGATATTAAATTAAGGCCCTTAATTATAAGCAATATTTCTTCTCAGAAGTTTCTTTTGTAATCCACAGCTTCAAATTTCTGCTAAAGTTAAAGCAGAGAAAAAAATTTTAGTGCAACTAATCATTTTGTATGGATTCCACATTTAGATTCCTATCACTTCGACTGTTCTGAGTAAAAAACGCAGCTGAGAATTTTCTTAGAGATTTATTTTTACTTTTAAATATACCTACTTTCGGATATTATTTTTGTACGTTTGCCTATTTTTTATTAGAAAAAATTCCAATACAGTTTTAAACATTAGTATCTTATCAGTTATTAAAGCAACTTGTTTTGAAGTATTCCATTAATAATTGATATATCTCAATTTACATGTATTATTACCGTGGAATCTTGACCTATATGATTGCTATGATTCATAATAATAACATTCATTTGCGTTATGCCTCTAAATATCTATGTACTAAAAATGCATTGGTTTGTAAGCATAAGAATGCAATTCTAAGCTGATTTTATTAGTTTAGTGCAAATGGTGATTCTAACTTCAATTGTTAAGAATTTTAGCAACAAAACTAGCTCTATAAATGAAATTTTTAAGTGAGGCAATAGCAAACTATATTAAAATTTCCTGAGTCGCCCCAACTTCTCAGCCTGGTTAGGGCTCACCTGCTGGTTATCGCCAAGTGAGGAGAGAAAAACCAGTTGAGTAGTTAGTATATTTCTTATAAGGGCTATGATGTGAAGACTGTATGTCTAAAGGATACGATATATTTGTGAAGAACTTGTTGATGGAAAATGGTTCCTATTCAGAATACTTGTGAAAGAAAACATGGAACCCTCATTTAACCAATGCTTTTCAGTCAAAGGAATTGGATTAGACAAATAGCTCTTCATTTTATCCACAACCATCCTGCTTAATTGCTGTGTATACTCCAATTTTCAGCAGTGATATCAATTATGAACTAGTCTGTTACTAAACAGAATATATATTTTTAATAAATAATAAAACTGCTTTTAGTTTCAAACAGTGTATCTATTTTCTACAGCTTCAGGTAGAAATAAACACGCAATAACCTTGTTAAGAACATATATGCAGTTTATTAGGAGTAATAGAGAAATTTCCATCCAGGACTCTCTTGCTTAACTGTGTCCTACCGTTAGCAGTAATAATATTAATTAAGAATTAATCCTTTACTAAATACAAAGCATAGTTTCAATAAACATTTTAAAAGTGGCTTATATAAAGTATTTACCTAACTGCAAACTGACTTATTTTTCTTTAATTTTTCGTGATTCAAAAATGCCCATCGACTTAGAATCGTAGCATTAATATGGTTGATACAACAGGTTGATACCCTTTACCAATAGAATCGAAACTTTGGGAAAATATCGACAAAAGCAGCCATACATTGTTCATTGTTGGGTAGGTGTTAATGGAGATACCAAGTTCATGTTATTAAGTACGAGTTCTAGTTGTTGGTTTAGATAAAGGGGTTGTTACTATACTGCCGATTTAAACGGGAAAGTGAATTTACTTGCTCAACAGATAAGGAATTTTGCTGCACTACTGTTGCATAGAATTGATGAAAGTGGTATCAGAAGGTGAAGACGGAAAGAATCAGACAATGGTTAATGCAAAGAGGTCAAATATTTGCGCATTCCAGCAAAGGAAAAGCATATGAGTGGTCGAAAACTTAGTGCAGTGGGTCTTATTCTGAATGATTTTGCTAAGATGCAGTATGAGAAATGCGTGTTACTAGAATGTCGAGCTAATTCAGATTATGGCTCATGAAATTACTCGAGAGCATAGAATCAGCAATTTTAACGCAAGTTTGGCATTTAGTTCAACTGTTCATGAAGCACTGGGGTTTTCGCTTCGTAAACATACGTCAATTGCACAGATGTTGCCAGAAAATTACGCAGAAAAATTAATAGTACGTTATGATAAGGAGTTTCATGATATGATGGCATTTCAAAAAGAACGATCATATTGGCCAAACTTAAAAACTCGAATATATTTTGCTATGCCAGCAAATTATACAGCAAAGGGAAAATGAAATAAAGAGGTAAAAATTTCATCAACAGGAAATGAAACACAGAGAGTGACCATTATGCTTCGGTCACTTTTGCTGGGTATAAATTTCTTTCTCTCATTGTGTTGATGTAAAAACACTGCCGAAGTCGAAAATGTTCCCGAAAAGCGTCATAGAGAGCGCGAACGAAAACAAATGCTTTCGTAAAAACATGGTGATTGTTGGGGTGGCACCGTCTTCCTGCAACCTTGTTGAGATCTGAGTCTTCCATCTTGCATGCAACAAAAATAATAAAGAAATATTTTAAAGAAACGAAATAGGATTGGCTATTATTGCGAGCTGGATAACCTCAAATTTTTCACTACTTCGATCAGCATATTAACAGACCATCAATTGACAGATAGAGAAAATTGCATACAGAGGAGCCCTTGAAAGAAACTCGAATGCTTAAACCTATGGGATGTCTGAAGTGAGATAGTCTACCTCATGTATGCACTCGAAGAATATTTCTGGAGAAAACTCCGCTGATGCACTTTAAAAGTGTTCGATCTCGAATGCACTTCACGTCACATGCAGTTGATGCTCTGTATGAAGACAACAACAAAGAATCAAGTACCAGGGCTTAATTTCTAAAATTAAAAGTGCCGGAAGACTGTCATGGAAGAAGCAAATAATAAATAAATAAAATAACTAAAAACTAAAATAATTAAGTAATGAAATTAAAATTAAAAGAAATGTAAAGAGACAAATAGAAATTTAATAACTTTTAAATTAATTAAAAATAGTTCAATAAAAAATAAATCAATCCGACCTCGTCTTATTTGGGGCTCCGTCTGGAATTACAATTCCACTCAGAAAGCTAAGAAGTGCCTCCCCGATCTCTGTTTGAATTTAAGCCCTGTTTAAACGTAAAATACACTATTTCAAAGAGTGATATATATATATATATCAAGCAAAGTAGTAATTATAATTTTTAAAAAAACCAATTTTGGTCTAGAAAACATCTTGCGCAATATGCTGCAAAATAAGTAAAATATAAAAATTGTAGTAAGCTCGCCTAAAAGTTACCAAGAGCTGCTGCTCCAAAAGGTTCAACACGTTTTAAAAAAAATTAATACATATGAAAATCAAACCATTAGACATGTAAAACATTAAAAAAACAGAAACAGATAAAAAGGTAAGCGGAAAATGGTAAATTAGCCAAATTCGACTTCCAAACTGGCTTTTCAAGGGAAATTTCATTTATTTGAATGTTGAATCAAGCTAATCCCATTACGCGTTTCGCCGAAACAGACAATTGAAACTTTTTCGCTAAAAATTTTTTTAAAATTTAGACAAAGTGTCTTGGAAATTTTAATAGTCTCAATTCTCTGTTCCAATATATATATATATATATATATATATATAACCACTTTCCCCCCCAGCACACAATGAAAAGTGATAAAACGATTAAAGTGTCACAAAGGAGAATAGTGAGAATTCTAGAAACAGTATATAGAAGGAAATTTTAACGAAAATCTGTAGCTTTGAAAATAAAGAGGGAATGGCCCAGGTCTTTCTTATCGCAATGCCCTGTCGATATAATTCTAGCCGTCAAACAGAAATTTTTCCTGAATATGATCTGATAACAGCGTGAGAATAATGTAAGCTCCTCTATACTATGGCAGTAGTGGTCCCCCGCGTTTACATTTAAAAAAGTGTACAGGAGCTCTGCAGTAGGAAGTCACTAGCGTGGCACGTGCACTTGCACAGTGATGCCTTTTGGCTCTTTCAGGGAAAGAAAAATTAACCCGCTCTCATAAATTCATTACATTTCCTTGGAAAAAGCCTTTGACATGTGCGTTTGGGGCTTTTTTTCCCTCAAAAGTCTCAACCTCTGTCCGAGGTTTGTGACCGAGGGAAACACAAGCCTACATTCAGAAGTTAGAAGTCCTGTGCGCTCCGGCTAAAATTATGATTCATCTCAACATTATCTGAGAAGTACCCGAGCCGGGCTCCACTGGGCTCCTGCGCAATTTAAGCTCTATCAAGTACAATGAATCTGAGTTACTAATGACACTACTTGAATAATTAAAATGATGTCAAAATTGATTCATTAATGCTCCAGTGCTTAGTTTTAATTTTTTATTAATTTTTCTTCAGTAAATTCCTTGCAATCGGTTTACAATCATTCTCGGCTTATTAGCGGACAAATACGATATACAAGAATTATTTTTGAAAATTCTGACTAGAAATAACTATTTGTAATCCCATTGTTAATTAAATGTATATCCAGATGTTGATTGGTGGTAACGAAATGGCTATATTTTGTGTTTGTTTATCAATCTTTCTGCTTTATTAAGTTTTATAATTCAGTTTACAGCAGCGATATTAATTATCGATCTTTTTATATGAATGGTGAATATTTTCATTACTTAAATGTAAGGAATTTAATTACAGGCAATATGCATGTACATGTGGTGAAAAATATATGCGATTATACATACATACTGTACGTGGAAGCAGGAAATTTAAAAAAAGCGGGGTAGTGCCATGCAGAATGCGTAATTAGAGGAGTTATGGTATTACAGGTACAGCAAATACAAACATAAGTTCCAACTGCACTGCAAACATCAAAACAAACTTATAAAAGTTCAGGAACATCTTGTCATTTATATGGTATCAAAGAAAACTGGAAGTTTATCATAACATCAAAACTGGTGATCGTTTGGCAGCCTAACATTCTATAGACCCAGGGTACTTAACCCAGTGCCCGAAGCGACATTGCATAGCGCCCTCCAGGCTTTGGTAACAATTTTTTTTTTCTGCAAGTCTTTCTTGGAATTGCACATAGAGGGGGTTCTATGTGCATATAGAGGGTCAGAAACTTTGCTGGCGTTTTCTTGAGTTTCGGAAACAGCGAGGATTATGTCGTGTCTTAACTTGATCCTTCTTATTGCCTCTGTCCGGTTTAAAATAACGATGCGAACGCGCGCCTCGGGCCTGGGAGGCCTGACTACCCAATTTCGGAAAAAAGAAGGAGAGATAAATTCCGGAAATGCCTGTGAATGACACTAAAATGACCTTGAACTCAGCTACTGAGAAGATCGAAAAATTTCACCGAAAGAAGTAATTTCTGTATTATATTTTTGTAACGACCGAGCCTGGCCAATACCTCCTACATGGAGGAGGTACTGGCCTGGCAGGCCTGACGCGCTTCCTCAAGGGTTAATAGTACGATAAAGATTTAAGACTGAGAAAACGATATTACAAGGCTCACCACACCGAAAAGGGCTGACAAAGAGTGACAAAAGAGGAGAGAACTACAGGATAGAGAAGCGTATTACTTGTTGATCTGAAAGGGAAGTGTGTGTTTAATGTGTGGTGCTTTTGTAGCGTTGGCCAAGAAATACACTGGTGTGCAAAAATTAAGGACGAGACGGTTTTTTCAATATAACTTTGTACAAAAGCTTTCCAAATCAACACATTTAATACCGTAAGATCCCCAATACGTAAGGACATGAGTAATGTAAGCAACACTTACTAAAAGAGAAAGCAGAGGGATAAAAAGAAGCCTTATTGAAAAAGTAGCATGGAGCGCAATGCGACTGAAGGCCGAAACATCCCTGTGATTGGGTGTCCAGCAAGAAACATCCGGTCTTTAATAGGGGATATGATCTCCCCTGACTGCTAGACAGGTTTCACAGCGTCTGCCCATGCTGAGAATGAGGGTGTCAATAAGTTGTTGAGGCATTGCTGCCCATTCGTCTTGCAGCGCCAATCGAAGCTCCGGAATCGTTACTGGTGGTAAGGTACGAGTTGCCAAGCGTCTGCCTATAAAATCCCATACATGCTCAATGGGATTGGAATCCGGAGATCGTGCCGGCCAATCCATACGTTCAATATCCTCACTCTCTAAGAGCTGTTCGGCAGCTACTGTGCGATGACATGGTGCATTGTCGTCTGCGGACCCATAGCGCCTCTAAAAAGACGCACATATGGAAGAAGAATCTCGTTACAATAACCGGTCCCGTTGACTGAACCTGCGTCGAAGATGTGAAGGTCTGTACGACTACCAAGCATGATGCCTCCCCAAACGAGAACACCGCCACCTCCATACCTGTCCCTTTCAATGACGTTTGAGGGATGATTGCGGCTTCCCCGCTCTCTCCAGATGGGTATGCGATGAGAATCGCTACTCAGACTGAATCTGCTCTCATCTGTAAAGAGTACTCGTCCCCATTCATTGTCTCTCCAATTCCGGTGTTCCCGGCACCACAGAGAACGCCTTTTCCGATGGGAAGGCGTTAGAGGTACACACCGTACAGGGCTTCGTGCAAACAGACCACTACCGTGCAGTCTTCTGGCCACGATAAAACGCGATATCAGTCGTCCAGTCGCCTGTGTCGTGTGTCTAGTGATTTCTCCCGCTTTCTGCCGCCTGTTTCTTCTGGCCTGTAAGGCAATATACCGGGCATCTTCGGGTGTGGTTCCTCGTGGACGACCACTACTAAACCCCCGGATAGCTGTTCCTGTAGTTTGAAATTGTCTCCAAAGTCGTGAAACGATGCTGTGAGCAATTCCGAACTCTGCAGCCACACTTGTCCCAATGATTCGACCTCGGGTAAAAGCATCCAGATGTCGTCTAACAGATTGAATATTCGCCATTTCTCGCTGAGGCAGCAACTCGGTGTGATTTTAACTGCTATACGGCGTGCAATCTCTTTGCCAGAAATACTGATCTTACACCGACAACATGCTTTATACTACTCAGACACTTCCCCATTACGTCTACCTGCATATCTGCGCATGTGCTACCGTACATCACCTTACTTAATCTCCTGATTGGTCTTTCTGTCCGCTCTGCCTCTTCGTTCAGCTGATATGCTAATTTTTCGACTTCGTACTTAATTTTTGCACACCAGTGTATAATGCGGAACGTCACTTTCAGACGAATCATGAAACATTTGCAACGAACAACCCGGAGGGTTCGGAAATTAGGAAGAAGAAAGTATGTGAGCTGAAATTTAAGCTTTCAGCGCAGCAATCAGTATTTGTTAGCCTAGTTTCAAAGTCAAAAAATGCAACAACGGGTTCGTTTAAAATTGCTCACTTGCTGGCGAAGAAGAAAACCATTTCAAGACGGTGAGTTGCTGAAGGGAACATTTCTTTCAGGTGCCGAAAGCCTCTTTGACGGATTCTCTAACTAAACGTGAAATCATCAGTGCGTTTCAGAACCTTCAATTATCAGACAGCACTGTTTTAAAGAGAGAATAGAAGCAATTGCTGATGACATACAGTTTCAACTGAAGAGAGACTTGGAAGCATGTGAATGGTTTTTCTCTCCAATTTGATGAGTCTACGGATATTTCCGACACGTCGCAGTTAGCTGTTATGTTAAGAATGGTATTTAACGACTTTTCTGTTTTGAAGATGAGAACGCAAAGAGAGGGGATTTACAACGTTTTTAAGACGTTTTGCGGCAGAAATTGGCTTGCCGCTTGAAAAGTTATCAGTTGTTACCACAGACAGAGCACCTGCCATGACAAGAAGAACCAACGGTTTTGTTGCTTTGTGCAAGAAAGACAAATGTTTTACAAACTTCATGTCTTATCACTGCATCGTTCATCAAGAAGAGTTGTACGCAAAGATACTTCCATTTGAACACGTCATGAAATTTGTTACGTCGATTATCAATTCTATTCGTGCGCTCCTTTCCAACACCGGCTTTTAAAAGCACTGCTGGAAGACTTCGAGGATAAAACAGTCGACCTCATCTTGCATGCAGAGGTCCGATGTTCTGTTAAGGTTTTTATCTCTAATCGAGCAGATAAAAGAGTTCATGCAATTTAAACCTGACAAATTCAGTAAACACGTTGAAAAACTAAGCGACTCTTTGTGGCTACTTGATCTGGCTTTCTTCGCCGATATCACTGAGAAACTCAATATTTTAAATCTGGATCATCAGGGTAAAAACAAGGAACTGGCTCAAATGATGGGATCTGTGAAAGCTTTCAAAGCCAGATTGACATTATGGTGGTCTCAAATGAGATCAGTCATTCATTTTCCAAACAAAAAAATGGCGAATGACAATTTTGTGTCCTTACGATTTTCCAGCCATCTCGAGACGCTTCTGGACCAATTTGAAAAGCGATTTCAAGACTTCAGTTGCCTGGAGCCAGTGGTGAGCTTTTATCTCAACCAATTCACTATTCACCACGAAGCAACTGAAACCGCCACAGCAGTTGCAAGAATTATTGCCACAAAAGTGGAAAACCTGGAACTGGAAATAGTCGAAATGAATAATAATATCATCCTGGAAGCACATCCCGTAGATGTAGACCTCTGAAAATTTGTGGAAAAGAATAAGTTTCCATTATGAAGAAGTGTTGCATATAAAATCAAATCTTGTTTTGGGTCTAAATACCTCTGTGTTATCTCGTGAATTATTAGGTATATTAATGTTTTGTTTTAAGTTATCATTAATCAAGTATTTTTATTTGCATTGATTTATATTCGTAAATTGCTAAAAGCCTTATTTAGCTCATTATTCTTGCAACTTAAGTTGTGTAACAAAAGACAGGAAACTTTTCTTTTAAGCATTCGTTTCGGCATCTGGTTTATGGCTTTTTCTTTTTATTAATAGAAGAACTGAAGGCAGCTAGGAATTTTGTCACATTTCTTCGCTGGGGGGGGGTTACTAAATTGGGCAGTAAAGGAAGTCGTAAATCGGCTTACTCGTTTTCACTTTGTGTATATTGCAATGCTTTATTTCAGTTCCCTCTAGGACAGTGGGTGGTTTGTAAGTGTAGACAATTCGAAACTTTTCATTAGTTTCCGCTTGTTAGCTGGGAGGGGGCGTCAAGATTATTTTCCCACGTTCAGAGTACAGATGGCCAGGACTTCTTTGTCGGATTATCTTGTTTTTGATTCATTGTGTGGGTGTAATTTCTCAGCTAAAGATAAAGCGAGTCTTGAGTTGGTGAAATTTAATTTTATGTGATTTTTTTAAGCCTATGAAGATATGGGGGCGGAGAGAACGAGTTTACCTCGAAGCTTTCACAACGTTAAAAGTCAGTGTGATTTCGAGCTGCAAAGAAAAGGTTAGAAAGGAAAATTGTGGCGGGACTCGAACCCTTGCGGGTCTTGCTCTCGCGTGTCGGAGCGGAGTCTTATACAGAGTGATCTGAGCAGCGGCGATGTGAAAAAGAAAAGCGAACGAGGGGCGTTTCGCCCTGCTTTGCCGTGCTGGCTTTGCCGTGCGGCCGGTTGCCTGAGCAAGAGAGCTTGGGCTGCGTTTTTCTTTGCTCTAGTGATGCATTCTTTTTTGCGAGATGTTTAAAAGTTTTGTGCGAGATGCAAGGAACATTTTGCTGCGAGATGTATGGAGAAATGTTTGCGAGCTGAAAAGAGCATTTTATTGAGAGCTGATTACTACTATAATGCGAGATGTATAGAGCAAAATCTACCAAGAAAATTTAGCACAGACTCTTCACCCGAATCTCCGGTTAATCTCTTCCGAACCCGAAAATTTGACATTCCTGAAGTGAAGATGCCTGACACTAGGAAATTCCAGATCCAGGCGTTGTTATTACTATCCGGCACTTGTGGTTCCATACTCATAGACGTTCCACACAGAAATATGTTCCTGAAGAACAAACTTATCCCTGATCTGTGAGTTAGTTTTAAAATAAAGGACCTCACCGCGTATCCAAAAATTCTTGCGCAGAATAGTCTTCTACGCGCGAGTGTTGTGTTGGATAAAGGAAAATAGACTTCCTCTGTGAGTAGGATTTTGGGATACTCCCCTCAAGATTGTGTATTCCGGAAAATTTGTGAGTGATTTTAAAACTTCCTACCTCTCTGTCCTCTCTAATTCTATAGAAGTAACAATCATTTATTTTTATATGTAAACTAAGAAGTGATTAGAAAATCTTGAATAATGATCAGTTATTTTAAGGCCTGTAAATGAAGAATTAAGATTTTGTTTCACCAGCTAATTAGTGAGCTACTGAATATTCAAAATAGTAAACTTACAAATTAATATGAGTATGTTAATTTTGGAATGAGATATGTGTAATTTTTCATCTTAAAGTTAATTTGTAGGAAACTGAGGAGTTTACCCAGTTATCATATGTTTGAATTAATCTAGAAATTTAATAATGTGTTTGTTTGGCATTTTAATTGCTTTTAATTATTTTGAATGTAATTTACTGTGGTCTGTCATGTCACTCCAATTGTTTAAGCAAGGAGACTTTCAAGAAACTTGGAGCACAACTTGTGTTATGGATGTTCCCTTTTTACACGGGTAACTCATAACGCGATCCGTTAAAGTTTAATGTACTAACCAAGTTTACGATTAATGATTTGAAAGTGTTTTGGGTTTTAGAATAATAATCTTAATGAGGGCGCGTTTTTTTATGGGCTAGCGTTAACTACTAACGTGATAATATCGCCAGGGGATGGCCTGAATATCACCCGGGATGGAAATGTTATTGTGGTGCCCGCTTCGCTTTCTGAGACTGCCTTGTGTGCCCTGAGCAGTTTCAGAAAGTCTATAGCAGCATAGACTCCAACCTTCAGCAAACCTTGTCAGTAGTCAACGCGCGAACGACATTTTTACAACTTTGAAAATCTGCGCGTAGCGTATGTTGTAATTAACCATTCATTAATTTTAAATTAATAATTAATTGTAATCAATTTTATTACATTTAAAATCCATATACATATAAAACTGAATAATTAAAAATATACCTTGTAAATTATATGCACATTTAATTAGAAATTTTCTTTTAACTCCTCAAGCATTCACTAATAAAAAGTATTTCAAATCACTACTAATCATAGAAAAAATCAGAAGCTATAAATCATATCTTTATTCTGGATATGATTTCTACAGGGAAATAAAATTTAAATAACCAAGAATGATACATATAAGTATTAAACAAAATACGCATAATTTATGAATGCAAAGATTTATATGTAGCATGCTTAGCAAGCTTAAGTTCTGATTTTGAGAATGTTTTTTAATAACACAGTTCTTCATTTGCCTGCATATTTATTTTTTCAATCAAAACTGCTTCAAGAGTTTTAAGACCTAAATTTGGTCGAAATTCCGTCTGATTTTTTTTAACAATAGAAAAAATTCTTTCGCAAGCTGCATTTGAATGAGGTATTATTAAGACAGCAAGCATTACAGAAGGCAATACTTTGTATTTAATACACCCATTCATATTTTTTAATTTGGCAATTTCTCCCCATGCTATATCAATACGCAAATCTACAATTTCTTTCAAATCATCTACTTGATACATGGAAAATTCAATTTCTACTTGATTAAGACATTTTTCATCAATAATGGATGGAAAAGTATTCATCAAGTAAAGAACAGATGAAAATGAGACTTCAATTCTCAAGTTGATGTCAGCAACTTCAGCATGTTTTAGAAATGGATCAATGTGGAAATTTATCAATTATATATGAACATGCAGTTACAAAAAAAGCTCGCACAGAATTGAAAAATGATTTCACTTCACTTTCATTCAACTTGGCATTTTTTAAATATAGTCTTGTTTCCGCACCAATCACTAAATTTTCATTTTCGTTTTGTTTACTATACTTCTGAAATGGAATAGACGTTAGAGTAACATCTTCATTTTCTTTAGAAATTACCGATGGTTTTACGAATCTAACAAATAAATTCATTAAAAGTTCAAAAAGTTCTCTTCTCAATTTATGTATATAAGGAGCTTGTTGTTGCAAATTAATATTTACTGTTATAAACAAAGGCAAAGTATTTTTCAAAAATAACAAGTACAATTTGGTGGTCGGTGACTGTAAAATTTTTTTAATGTTTTGCAATCTCTTTCCTTTATTCTCACTGTTATCTGGTTTATCTCCAAAAAAATTTATCACAGCATCCCACTGTTCCCAAATCCTTGTTATAGATTATAAAAGAGACAACCATCTCGTACTGCAATATTTCAAAATTTTATGAGATTTTGCATTCTGTCCCAAAATTTGTTGAGCAACTTTGAAGCTATGCTTCCGTTTCGAACTTTTCTCCAAGTAAAAATATATATCTATTATCAACATTTCAATTTCTGAGCCAATTAATTTTTCAGTAGCTTTTTTTGCAGCGATATGCAAGAGGTGGCACGGACAACCTCGGGTGATTATACTTGGTTGATGCATTTTGATAAATGATGCTACACCTTTAAACTTTCCAATCATATTACTAGCATTATCTGAAGAAAATGATAAGCAATTTTTCCATTCTAAACCTTTGTTTTTAAAGTTTTCATTTATACAATTAAAAATACCTTCTCCTGTATTATTCGTGCATTCTAAAATAGAAATCAATGAAGTAATTATCACTCCCTTTTCTTTACTGTAGTATGTTATAACCAATGGGTACAGTTTGTTATCATTGTTATCATTACTTCCATCAGTACTTAGAGAAAATGATGCACTGCACACTGATTTTATAATATCAGCAACAGTATTTTCTGCAAGCGTTTTCACAATAGCAGCAGTTTTGGTATGACCGCAGCTAAATTTATTTGCTATGGCAGAATCCGGAAACATTGCTTTGAAAAGCTCTTTGGAATGATCCGAAACAGAAAGCGGTAGATTATGTTCAATTAAAAAACGAACAAAATAGCATTCGGCTTTTATAGGATCTGTTTCATCATCTTTTATTAAGAAATTTGTTATTTCTTTAGATTTTACGGTGCCAAGTTCTATATGCTTTTGAGAAAACACATGCCGTTTACAGTCATCTTTTCCGCCATGAGCAACTGAGAAGTCTTTGTTGCATACACTGCAGAGTGCGTGATTCACAGAAATTTCGGACGCTTTAATGCATGGAAATTCTGAAGAATATGAATCTTTAAACTTCTGCTTTGATAATTTTGGCTTCTTCGTTCGAGGCAGCATTATGATTAAAAATCTTTCACCTGATTCACAGTTCACAAGACACACGCTAAGCTCTCGCCGTAAACTACACAATGCAGCCGAATGCAGCCTAAACACGCATCAGCGAGGAACCTGGGAGACAGACAATTGGGTGGAACTATTGATAAGTCATTAACGGTTGGAGTTACTGATCTACGATTGGCTAATTCTTCAAAACTAGGAACGCACTCAACACGTGATATATGATAACACGAGTATTCAGCCAATCATCGGATGAATTAGTTGGTTCCGTTTTGCGTACTGGTTCTCCTGCTCTTGTTTCTGTAGAATCCGTAGTTTTTTCCATACTTTTCGTAGCTCGTAGTTTTTCATGAATTTCCGTAGAAACTACGGAGAATCCGTAGTACTTGGAGTCTATGTAGCAGTGGTACTCACCAAAAAAAGTTGAGTACCACTGCTATAGATCCTCCACTACATCGCCCCCATTCTTATGAAAACAATTCAGTCAGTCTTACTATGTTACCGGATACTGCTACTTGTAAAGTTGCCACCTGTAAAACTTCACTTACTCCTCTATACTTTTTACACAAAAATATACAAAATTAGCATAAATTATTTTTTTTTACTTCGTACAGGATGCAATCAAATTGTTTTTGTAAAAAACCTGGCATTAAATCTTCGCCTTGCAAAATTTTGCTTTATGTAACAGCCCGGTAAAGCCTCTAAGTTAGCTCTTGGATTCAAGAAAAATTGGCATTCAAGAAAAATTGTTTCAATTTTTTGTCAACAATCCGGCAAACAAAGTATACTTCTAGACATGGGCGTAGCCAGGAGCCAGGATCGGAGCTAGGTTAATGAAAAGATCTTAGACCGAGAAAACGAAACTACGATACGAATTCGTCAGTGGTAGAGGAGATAAAATTGCTGAGCACCAGTCATTCGATTTTAAAGCGAATTAATTATGTGGCTGCATAAGTGTTTTTGTGGTTTTTTTCCCCTCATGTATTATAAACTGAATACGAGCCAGTTTAGCCCAGAAAATTCTCCTCTTGACAGCTTCCTTCAGGATAGCACTCACACGCTTTGCTACAGTCGAATAAACGAGCAAATAAATAACAAAACTGAAATACACGAGTTTAAACAGATCGTTGAAATATGGGAGACAAGAATAAAGAGACTTCTGAACATTTTTTACTTGATCTCTATATTGCAACAGTTCTTCTGCTATTTCAACTAAATCGTTCTAAAACTTCTTTTTCTATTTCTATTCTTGTTTCTTGAACAAGCAAGCTTTCGATGCACATTTAACATAAACAGCCCATTTGAGCTATTCTCTGCCATTATAGAGCGGAACCAAGTTTTTACTTTGCGCAGAGTACTAAATGAGCGAGATATAAGAGCACGTTTCGTTTCTCGGAAAAAAAAAGAATATCGCTTCTTTTATCAAATCTTCCATAGTTAACTCCGTCGTGTTGTCGATCTCTAGTTTCTTCGTTTTTCAGAAATTATACCAGAGTTCTCTCTCTAAAATTTTCTTAAATTATAAAAATCACGAAAGCACTATGCTTTTTTTGGTAAATTCTTCCACTGGCATCTTTAGCATAGCTACAGGATATAATAACAACAAAGAAAATGCTGGTAAATTTTCGCTTAAAAATATATCTTCCAGTGATAAGATAAGGAATAATCAATCAATCAATAAAGCTTTTTACGTCTCTCCTGTGTAAAAAGTCGCAACTGGGGCATTAATCCCCCCCACTGAGACTGCCCCACTTTTGGCAAAAGGCAGGTCGCAGCAGGTGTTTCACAAATTGAACGCTCTGGCCGCACAAATTCCAACTTTACCACAGTCCATTTTTCGAATTCCACTTTGGAACATAAATACATTCATTATGTCTGGAGAACAGGGGCCTCACCCGCCATATCTTATAGCCTTCGAATCGTGGCCTCACCCGACGAATCTTTGGCCTCAGACGATACTACTCCTCGATCTTCCTCTTATTGGGCCGAGCCCGAGGGGTCACCACTCCCTGTTCTCTGCTTTTCGACGGAGGTGTGACCTGATAAACTGAAGGACTGACTGGTCGTTTAAATGCTCTCGCCAGTACTAAACGGGCAGCGCGTCCCATCAGGACGTTACCTAGCAAACTCGGTGCCTTCCAACACCATGGTGCCATTCCACACCAAGCTACAGAACCATCAGGTATACGTCTTACGCCAAACCCCCGAGGTCCAGCCGTATAAACGACCCAACCCCGGGTTCTGGAACCGCCAGGTTCCCCCGTGGCCGAGACTGCCTACGTACAGATCCTAGCCAGTAACTTCGCAGAGTTCTCTACGTCGACCCGCGGGGAGAGGAGACCTTTTTCCAGAAGTCATCGGTTGTAGATGCTGGAGGATTTGAGCGATGTGTTTGCAGTTTTACAATTCTCGATGCTTGCAATTCAATGCCAATGCTCTCAGTCATAGCACTTGCGAAAGACAGAATTTCCTAGCATCAGGGCTTAATTTCTAAAAGTAGAAGCGCAGGAGCTCCATAGAAGCCCGCCAGGAAAGAGAAACAAGAGTAAGTAAATAAATAAAATGAATATTAAAATTATTAATAATTTAAAAAATTAAATAGTCAAAGAGCATCAAATGAATCCTTTAAGTGATATTAATAATCCATATTTATTAATTATTATTTAATTGATACATATTATTATATTAATTAATTAATTAATTAATTAATTATTAAAGTAACTGAAAAATAAATTAAATAATTAAAATTAAATAAAATTGAAGAGTTAAATTAAAATTTAATAAGTGATTTTTAATATAATTTTATTGCTAAAAATAAAATTTTCGAGATCACATTTCTAATGAAATAATTGTTCAGTTACATAAAAGAAGTGCCGTAGCGTTTTTTCCTGGTTAGGGCTCCGGTGGGCTCGGTACTTCTTCATTTTTGCCTCCGGTGGGCTCCGGCGCAATTTAAGCTCTGCCTGGCATAAAACATCTGTTGCTCTACGATGTTCTTTTCCAAGCATTAAAATTCTGTTTATGTGTAATTATGTACCCCCAGGGTACTAAAATTCGGAGCTGGGAAAAGATTAAAGCCGTTCGGCTATGAGATTCTACAGAAGACAGGGAGCCCTTAAAGAATAATATAAGAAACAGAGAAAAATGTTCGCTAACTTGTTAATTGAAACAGAAAAAGTGTTGCATTCGGTTTACGGGGGTGCAAGTGCACCTCCCTACATCCCCCTGACTACGCCCATGCTTCTACGTACAATTCAGAGCAAGCAAATGACCGCAATGAGGCATTAACACAGATGTTTCAATCCATTCTGTTGATGAAAATTCAATACAAATGACTTCAAATAATACTGCAATGAATGAAATCTTTGACCAACAGTATGAAACAGAAGAGCATGTAAAAACAGTTTAACACATTTAACAGGTTAAAGGTATATATCACAAACACTATTTATTCTACAGATTTGATAAAGGCAGTACACAGCAGGCATAGTACCAGAATGTCCACTGAATGGGAAGGATTAAGTTGACTGTAGCACTTGCTGCTGTTAATTTTTCAGAAAAGGACAGAGAAGATATAATAAAACCATATTCTTGAGTTCCATCAGTGAATAATAATATTATAAATAAAAAATTAAAACCATATTCTTGAGTCCCTCAGTTAATAATCCTATTCTTGACATCCATCAGTGGTTTTCAAAGACATTCTGGACCATGGCATAATAAATAGCAAATAAATAACGATCCACAAGCTAGCATATACACTTAACAGTGTGTAGGCACAGAATAAGGTCTGAGGAAGACATATGGACTCTACATTACCCTTCTGGCAAAATTATGACAGTCTTAAAAAAAATCTTATGCCAATATTTCAAACCTATTATTTAATTAGCTATAGAAAATTTTTCTGAATGAATTGTTAAAGTAAGGCAAGAAATGAGTAAGCTCAAATGGAAGACTAAAATCCTCACAGACCCCTTCCATCAATAATAGAAGGAAAACTATACCCTGAAAACGTAAATCAAGGAAAGTCTTAAAAAAGAAAGTCAAAGAAGTAATCTACTAGCAGATGCTTCCTGATAACCAAACAATGAATAACTACAGTGGATGGACAAAGATATGGAAACACCTTGTGAAATGCATGTTTGAAAAGAAAGATTGATTTTAATGAAATATGTAGGTGGCGCTAGCGTTTTTGACTACTGACGCCACCTATACAACTTCGTAAATGTGCTAAACAGTTGTTGTCGGAGTCTGCTATGTGAGGTTGTCATTGCATTATGTCAGAGTTAACAGACTTCGAACGTGGGCAAATTGTTGGAGCACGTATTGTAGGTGCTTCCGTAAGCAAGGTAATCGAGGCGTTTAGTGTTTCAAGAGGTACTGTATCGAAGATTTATTCCGCATATTTGAAAAGCGGAAAAACATCATCTGCTAAATCACAGCGCGGACGAAAGTGTGTCCTGAGTGATCGTGACAGACGATAATTAAGGGCAATTGTGACGAAAAATAAGAAGACCACAGCCGCAAAAGTTACTGCTGAAATGAATGTTGTGTTACCGAACCCTGTGAGTACCTAAACAATTAGAAGGGAGCTTCATAAACAGGGAATTGCTGGCCGTGCTGCAATTGAGAAGCCACTCATCAGGGATGCTAATGCTCGTAACAGGAAAAGGTGGTGTTTAAGTCATAAAGCATGGACTATAGAGCCGTGGAAGCGAGTAATATGGTCTGACGAGTCTTCTTTCACATTGTTTCCCACTTCTGGCAGAGTTTACGTCTGGAGAACGCCATCTCAAGCCTATAATACAGACTGCTTGTTGCCAAGAGTGAAACATGGCTGGGGTTCTGTCATGTTTTGGGCAGCCATATCGTGGTTCTCTGCTCGCCCCATGTTAACTGTGTCAGGGCACATGACTGCCAAGACTTATGTGAACATTTTGGCCGATCAAGTTCATCCCATGGTACAAACTTTGTTCTCCGATGGTGATGGTGTCTTCCAAGACGACAAAGCCCCTGTTCACACAGCTCACATTGTCCAGGACTGGTTTTCTGAGCACGAGGTGAGTTGTCACATCTCCCCTGGCCACCACAGTCACCAGACCTGAATATTATCGAACCTTTGTGGTCTACATTGGAACGGAAAGTGCGTTCTCGTTATCCACCGCCAACATCGTTATCTGAACTTGCCACCATTTTGCAGGAAGAATGGTATAATATTCCCTTGGCAAACATACAGGAACTGTATTTATCCATTCCAAGAAGACTGCAAGCTGTTTTGGATGCCAACGGGTTTCCTACACCATATTAAGCAAAGAAACATGTTTTTTTAAAGGTGTTTCCATATTTTTGTCCAACCCCTGTATCTTCACTGCCAACGGCTGTATAAACTGAAAAATTTGATACTTACACGTGTGATATTAAAATTTGATACGATATACGTATACCCAATGTTCATCATTTGCAAAGTATATCTTGCAGTAACGCATGAGGCTTTGCTTGAACTCTTTCTCATTAAATCAAGGGATATTTTCATTAAGCCTATCTTACTGGTTCTATCATACAGGAAACTGCACAGCATAATTTTGTAACTTTGTTTACATTATAAAATCTAAGAATATTGATTACCATGCAAAAATTTCCAAACTCTCTCTGTATTCTACTGTATCAAAAATAAGCTTTCCAGTCACTTAAAATATCTGATGATGATAAAATCTTTCTTTCGATGAGTAAAGATCAGTGCTTTTGAAGAAGCAACAGATACAGTCAGTCAAAATATTTGATGATCTGTCAATTAAAATCTTTCTTTCGATGCATTGAGATCAAAGCTTTTGAAACAGCAGTAGGTAGTCCTATAAAGTTACAGATATTTACTTTTAACTTACTGTCATTTACATAATTTTGTACATTTGTATAAAATTATGCAAATGTCAGGGTATTTGTGTAAAATAACTCTCAAAACACTAGACAAAGGCAAAAGCCTACTGAAATATCACTCTTTCTCCATTCTCCGCCTCATAGAGAAATAACTCCAACTTTTTGTATTTTGAACATGTATTACACAAACACAAAACTAATACTAATAACTGGAATATATAAAGCAATAGAAGTTAATTTCGGTTTCATTAATGGCTCCCACGAGCCTTCTCTGTGACCTTTCTGTCGGTCTCCGTCTTGGAAACTAAACTTTTGGCGCCTTCAGATTGAGAGACAGCGCCCTCTATATATCTTGTTGGTTGGCGTCACTCATACATCCCCCCCATCCAAGATTGAAATAGGGTGAAAGCCTATTGAAATATGACAAATTATGGTGACGTCAAACAAAAGAGTAACTTACCTACTAAAGTCAACAAATCAATCAGTACTGAAGCTGAAAGATACATAATACAGTACTTATATAGGTTACTCCTACACCTACTACAAGACTTCTTCTAAAACTGTAACATATAAATGATTGACAATTAGTAATCAAACAACTCTAAATGCAGTAGAATACTTAAAGTTTCTATAGTATACTTAAAAATTCTCTGAGAGTAGCTGCAAAAGAAAACAAACACAAAAAAACAATAATCCTAAGAGTTCATAAATGTCAATAAAAAGTTTTCTTTCACACAAGTCACTTAATAGTCTCTAGTATGGACAACGCATTTGCATTGTTCAACTTAGCACCTAGGCAATGTAAAATTGTAGTATCATACTTTTGTAATGCTAAAGCCCATCTCTGCAACTTGGAAGATTGTGGTGCGTTCTTTGTGATGAAAGTTAACGGATTGTAATCAGTTGTCAGTTCCACAGGTGATCCAAAAATCCAAGTTTCAAACTTTTTCAGGCTCCAAATAACAGCATAAGCTTCCCTCTCGATAGTTGGCCATGCTTGTTGTGTTTTGGTTTCTGGATGGCATAACTAATCGGGTACAAATTTCCTTTTTTCCGATGAGATAAGCAGGTTCCAACACCTGTTGAAGATGCATCACATTAAATTATAAAATATAACCCTAGAACAGGGTTATAAAGACTAGGTGCTTTCGTTAGGCATTTCTTTAATTTATCGAATGCTTCGTCGTGTTTTTCTGACCAGCACAACTCTTCGGGACTTTTTCTTTTGGTGAGCTCGCTTAATGGACTTAATGGATAAGCTGTTTCGGCGTAACGTGGAATGTAATCTCTGTAATAATTACATAGGCCTAGAATGCTTTTCAATTGTTTCTTTGTTTGAGGTTCAGCTAATTTCTGGAAACCTCCACTTTCTCTGGGTCAGTACGATAGCTGTCGGAACCGATGATATGTCCTAGATACCTAATGTGACTTTTAGAAAATGAACATTTCTTGAGATTTACGGAAAACTTTAGTTCTAACAACTTTGAAAAAATGGTGTCAAGATGTACTTTCCAACTATTTGAATAAACTGCTATGTCATCGACGTAGACTCGAGCAAAATCTTTGTATTTAGCAAGGGCCTGGTTCATCACTCTCTGAAATGTTGCAGCGGCATTGCGTAGCCCGAAAGGCATGACTTTAAATTGATACTGAGTTCGATGTATCTTGAAACATGCTAAATCTTGACTTTCTCTTTCTAATGGTATGGCCCAATAGCCCTTGAGTAAATCAATGGTGGATATCACTTTGGCTATTCCAATGTGGAATAAGAGCTCTTTAGGATTTTCCATAGGGAAGTCATCTGGTTCCGTTACTGTATTAAGGGATCTAAAGTCAACGAACGCAAAGGCGAAGATTACCGTCTTTCTTCATAACGCATACAATAGGATACGAAATTTAAGCGTTGGTTTTCTCAATCAATCCCATTGACAACATTTCTTCGATTTGTTTGTCTACTTGCGGCTTCAATACTTCTGGGATTCGATAAACATATGGCTTCTTTCTTTCAGTATCATTTAATCTTATTTTATGTTCTCCTACTTTGGCAATTTGTACCTTATTTATAAATAAGTTGTGATATTTTCTTAACAAGTTCATTACGTCATTCCTTTTATCATCATCTAAATGGCTTAAGTCTACTTCGTTAAGATGAAAATGATCGGACTTGTCACTCACACTGGGTGTGGGATGAACTTCTCCTAGTTCTTCTTCGTTTTCAAATATTACACCTACTGCCTGTACCTTTGGATTAAATTTTCTAATTTTATCTACGTGTACTCTTCTTATTGTACCATCTGTCAGTTTGACTCTGTAAGAATCTGGATTACAACGAGATACTATTTCTGCAGGTCCTATCCATCTGGCATATAATTCATTACCGAAATCTGCACTCAGCAGGTACACTTGATCTCCCGGATTGAATTCTTTTTATATAGTCCTTCGATTAGCATATCTTGCATATGCACCTTGTTTCAATTCTGCAATTATAGATGCTTGCTCTGCTGCTATTTCTAAATTCATTTTTAGCTCCTGTAGATTGTAATGTTGCGAGCTTCCAACCTTCACGCAACAATAGTGGTGACTGCTAAGAACTGGAAAGTAGACAAAGTCTTGAGAAGGGTTTAAATCCCTTTTTATTCAACTTTAGAAATTACAAATGCGTGCTCTTGACGCTCACAAACTACGCCTACCCGGCGGTAAAATAAAAATAAGAAACTAAGAAAAGAATAGTAACAAGTGACTAACTACGAGGCTCTCTAAACGTAACTAACCTCACCGCGTTCTAAAATACCGCTGATAATTCAGCAAACTTCTGAATATTACGTTGAAAAATTAACAATCTGCCGAGGCAAGCACACAGGCCGAAACGCGTGGTTCTTCAATTTCTAACTAGCCACCTCCACGCTCGTGAAGCAAGAAAGCACACTTTCGAACTCGTTTCCCTTCTATTTAACTCAGAATACTTCCGCTGACAATTTGAATCCTTGCGCGATCTACCAAAATTTACATACTCTGGCATTGGCAATTTCAGGGGAAAGTAAGGCTTGACAGGAAAGATAGTTTAAACTTAAAATAAATGTTAGTTAAAATAAATATAAACCCTACAAGATAATCAACAGCACTTTTACCCAATTTTATTGGTAATGGAATTTCTCCTGACCATGACGATTTTAATACTGACAACGGACCTCTGGCCTCTCTTCCATTCATTAATTTCAATGGGGATACTCCCGTAGTACAATTTGGAATTTCGCGGTAAGCGAAGAACAGGTATGGTATGTGTTTGGCCCAGTTTTTAGAGTCGTTTCTAATGATATGATGAAGCATACGTTTTAGAACTTGGTTATACCGTTCAACTAATCCCGAACTTTGTGGATGTCCTGGTGTTGCAAATCTAGGACTTGCTCCTAATCTGGCATGAAATTCTTGTGTTAATTCTGCAACAAAATTGCTACCTTGACCGCTAGCTATTACCCGAGGTGTGCCTGTTCTCATAAACATTTCTAATAATGCGTCGCATGTTGATTTTGCTGTAATTGTTCTCAAAAGGACAGCTTCTGGCCACCTAGAACGTTGATCGGCTAAACATAGTACATATTTGTGACGTTGATCGGCTAAACATAGTACATATTTGTGTTCTGACTTCTAACTGTTCCCAATTCTAATTCTTTCTCTAGCTGCGCTAATTTTAATTTCTCAAGTTCAACTTTTTGAGCTTCTAAGGTTAACTGTGTTTCCCTAGCTTTTATTTCATTTTCTTCTCTAATTTTTCTTTCCTCCACTATTCAGTTTAATAATCCAATTACAAATTCTGGATCATCTTTAAATGTTCCTCAATTTTACCTTTTAATTGGATCAACAGTTTGTGTATCTTCAATTTCACCAAGGTTTACTAAATCTTCTTTTTTAGTATTCTTATACATTTTAATTTATATATATCATACATATATATATCTTCAATACATCTATACTTTAAGTAAAAAAAATCAAAAGCTTCCTACCTGCTTCTCTTGAAGTTTCGCTACTGTCATCTAAAGCTCTGGTTCAAGTGAGAGAGTATGTAATATCACCCCTTTCTTCATCCTCCGCCTTATAGAGAAATAACTCCAACTTTTTGTATTTTGAACATTTATTGCACAAACACAAAACTAATACTAAACTACAATACTAATAACTGAAATAGTATATAAAGTAATACAAGTTAATTTTGGTTTCATTAATTGCTCCCACAAGCTTTCCCTATGACCTTTCTGTCGGTCTCCCTCTTGGAAACTAAACTTTTGATGCCTTCAGATTGAGAGTTAGCGCCCTCTCTATATATCTTGTTGGTTGGCGTCACCCATACATCACACCTACCAAATACGAAGATACAAAGAGCAGTAAGAAGGAGTTTTATGTATAGTATTTTTGCATGTCCAATGATGATACAAATGGCATTAAGTATACCAGTGCTCCGCAACCGGTGTGCCATGAGTAGGATATAGGTGTGCCGCAATCAAATACATGTATTTGACATTTTGCAATTTTTTATCATGTATTTAATGCACAATGACATTTTTTTACTTAATAATGTCTATTTTAAATGTTTTTATATATTTCACTGTTGTGTGGTTGTGTGTGTGATTGTATGTGTGTCAGCATTTGAATTTTTTCGGCACTTCCTTGATAACTCGGAACTCTTTGGTGTGCCACGAAATTCCAGAAAGATTTTTTGTGCGTCGCAGGAGAGAAAAGGTTGCGGAACACTGAAGTATACAATTCTGATAGTGGTATAGACACACTAGTGCTTTGAAAAAATGTAAGGGTATTAGCACCCCAAATTTTTTATACAAATACCCCCATTGTCACCCCAAATTTTTAAAAAATGCTTAATGATTAATAAAATTTTTATTTCATACTCACCAAGTACTTATATATGACAAATTGTATATAGAGTACTTACATATGACAATTACTTAAAATGAATTAAAACTATTTAGGCGTGGTACCAGGACAGCCCACCACCCCTGATTTTGGCTGCCCACGTACTTTTATGTCCTGCAGCTCCCCTAGGAACTGCCCTGGGTATTAGATACATCAAGTAACAGGTAAGCATCAGGAAGTAACTGCCCACATGAGAATGTTGCATAAGTTCTCATATATGAAAACAATTTGCCCAAAATAAACTGGTATTTAATGCAGATATACCTGTTTTTGTTTTGTTTTGTTTTGTTTGTTTGTTTGTTGATATGTTGCTTTTTAAAGCATTTTGCCAATATAATTTTACCTGAAGGAATGTGTGGACTTCATTTTTGAATCCTGATTATTATAATTAAGTTATTTTGGGCAAACTGTTTTCATATATAAGAACCTATGTATCATCCTCATGTGGGCAATTACTTCCTGATGCTTAGCTCTTACTTAATGTATCCAACACCCTTACGTTTTTTGCAAGGCACTAGTTTTTCCATACCACTATTGGAATTGATGTACTTGATGTCATTAGTATCATCATTGGCCATGCCAAAATACTGTACATACAATTTAAATTCGTTATAACTTGTTTAAATTGTGTGACGAAAGTTTACGCATCTTTTACTGAATAATACAGTACAAAGTCCGTAATCCAGACTAGGATTAGGATTTTCCGGATTAGGGGTTTTTCCGGATTTATAGATCATGAATTTGAATCTGGTAAGATGGCATGCAGAAATTATACAATTTAAAATATGAAACCATAATTTATGAAATAAAGAGCAATTATGATCTAAAGGTTATCAAAATTTACAAAAAAAAAAAAAAAAAAAAAAGCTTAATATTTATTTGTTTACTTTATTAAATATTTCTTTCAATGTAAATTGTTTAATTTCTTTGTTTTTTGTGCTAATACTTTCTCTTTAATTCTATAAACAGACCTCATTTCTTGTTCAGTTACAAAGTTACACTGTTCAAGTCCTGTAATTGCTGTTTCGAGAATACCAAATAACTTGTCGATTGAAATTTTTTCGTTTTCAATAACCTCTCTGTCACTTTCTTCACTATAGGAAGTGGTATTTTCTGGATCTAGAACCATACTACGGATTTAGCCGTCCGTTAACTGATTGATGACTGGGGCATTGTCGTTGCAATGAAAAACATGCTTTCACTTTGTAGATCCTTTGGCAGCTCCAGAATTGGAAACTCTTTTTGACATAATCGAAAGTTCAAGCTTAATATTTATAAAATTGCTCTAACAGTCTGCAAAAAGTAATAAGGCGGATCCAATTAGAAGATTAAGGAACTGCACAATCTGCAACATTAACTGAAATGCCTAGAATCAGTAAAGATAATTTTAGCCTAGCTTATACCATCCGTCATCGTACATTAAACGCGCAAAAAAAAAAAAAGTTTGTGGCTTTGAGGTCTGGATTGTAAATTATTCCAGATAATGTATGTCCGGGTTATGGACTTTGTACTGTAATTAAGCATAGACAACCCCAAAACAATTCCAACCAGTTCAACTACCACGCCTGAAGAAAAAATTCTGGAAAGTGATATTTCACCCAACACAGTCTTCTGATATTACACCAACAGCTGCAATATCTGAAGACTAATGTTTGAAAAACAAATTTTTCAAACATTCCAAATCATCAAATGAAGTAAAAGATGTACAATTAGCATAAGAAATTTTTTAAGAACTTGTATTGCCAAATACTACCGACATACATTACACAAACAATGACTAATCACTGGACTTCTTCCCATTGGTATTTCTTATTTGATAAAATAAAGAACTATTATAAGTGATGTTATTTATAAAAAGTTTTAATAATAAACCAGTAACAAGTTCAATATACAATAGTATACCATATGCGTGACACTCAGTTCAATAAATGAAAAAACAATTGTGATGCAAAAAAAACTTTATAATCACAATTTTAGTAAAGAAAAACCTACACCTATCAAAAAGAAAAATAGTCTCTCATATCAAATAGGATATATGTCTGTACATTTTTTTAAAATTATTTTGGCTTTTTTTCTTTATTTTGGCTTTAAATTTGCTTTTTTACTTTTATACGTTTGTTAAAATTTAAATTTAATTTTGTTTAAATATATATATATATATAAAATATACTTATATAGAATATATACTCATAAATAATGATATAATAATAAAAAAAATTTATTTCTCTCTCTCTCTCTTTTTTTTTTTTTTTGGGTGCTCCGGGGAGGGGGGGTCCATTTCTTAATGATATAAAACCTAGATATAAAACACGTAGAATTTTTCTCTTTTTTTTCTTCCGCCCCCCTAATTATTGCCTTTTATTTTAATGCATATAACTGAGAACAAATGTTCTTGTGTACTTGCTCAGGAAACAAGAGGGTTAAGCTTCTTTCTTCTTTTGGCAACTGATATATATTCTTTAGCATGATGAGCTGCAAGTAAAGCAACAGCTTCTTCAACCTATAAAGAGAAATAAATTGTGTGAATTTTTGTAAACAGGTCAATTCTAAACCTGCCATAAGTAAAAGAATTGATTTTAAATAAATGAAAATACATTAAATATTTAAAAAGCAAAATTAAGTCATTGACACAATTAAAAAAAAATTCAATCTGTGCATAAGCTCACACAAGCAAACAAACTGCTATAACCAGTTTTTTATATTAGAATTTTAAAAGAAAATGGGATAGGTTGAAAAACTTGTTTTAAATATTGCACACTTTTACTTCTCATACGAAACTTCAGACAATTAATAATTAAAAAAGACATTGTGGATCTTTTAGTATCTTCTATCATATAATTCCCCTTTTGATTTACTGTAAATATTGTTATTCTAATAAAAGGAACTGATAAAACAATAACATCAAATTTTAAAAAATGATAAAAATTTTCATTCTTTTTAGCAATTAAATTTTTCTCATTTTTTGCTAATGAAATCATTTAGATCAAAATATTGTAATGTATATTTTTCTCTATGTTTCATATTGACAAGTAAAGTTATTAATCTAATATTCTGCAGTTTAAATTATAAGCATGTTTCATAAAAGCATGAAGACTATATGAGATTTAAGTTAATATCTGAACATTATTAAGCAGACAGAAAATTTATTTTTTGAAACTCATAACTATATATGTACTTACTTTAGCATTCAGTAACTCTTGATGTTCTAACATATGCAACAATTCAGAATTATCCAATTCCAACAACATTCCAGTGATCTTTTCAGCCTTCTGAGGATACCAGCGATGTATTACAGGAAACAATCGTTCACCTAGCATTTGCTTCTGCTCTTGAGCATTGGCATCTGCTAACATGGAAGCAGTTAAAGGTTCTTGGCCTCGTATATGCATGGCTTGCTGAGTCACAGCTTGTTGAACTCTTTGAGGCTGTGGTGGATTATGCATGTTAGAAGTATATTTGTATGTGACTGGTCTTTGATTGACATTTGCAGAAGCAATGCTAGTAGGTCGTGCGGCACCTACACCAGTAGGACCCATTGCAGCAACTCTTTTTCCAGATACAGCAGTGGGTTGTTGGCCTGTTATGGGTCCAGCATTCATACCGGCTCTCATTCCTGGATTTTGCGAAGCTGCAACTACTGGACGTGCAGCTGCTCTAGCAAACTGCATAGCTTGGGATGCTAAAAAATATTTTAAAATTGTCATACATGAACATTAATGAGCTTTATGCAGAACATTAGAAAAAAACTCATGCATGGATTGAAAACTGAAAAGCAAATAGGTTTAAATATAAGAATTCTTTGCAAGTCCTGTGTGATTTCAGAATTGAATAAGATGTTCATATTTAAAGCCTACTACAAAATACACTGGCTTTTTTGTCCGAAATACATTACTTCATAATACAGCAAAAAGTAATAGATATATATTCTTCATATGAGTAGTAACAAGTAGTTGATCATACACATGACAAGAAGAGTTTTAATAAACAATAAGAAGAATTAAGAAGAGTTTGTTGAACTTTTAAAAAGAAATATTTATCATTTTATGAGTGACATAAACTATTATAAAAACAAAGATTGGACCAGTGCTACTAGATAAATATGAAAATTTCTCGAGATTGTTACAAGATCATTTTGGAACATATCATCTGTATGAAAGACATGAAATATTGCATAACAAAATTAAGCGTTGTAAGTTTGATCATCATCATTCCAACTACTTATAGTACCCTTTTCATACCTGCCAATTTCAAAATCTTAAAAAAAAAAAAAAAAAAAACTTTTTTTTTTTTTTTTTTTTTTTTTTTTTTTTTTTTTTTTTGAGAGTGCCTATTTGTGAATACCAAAAGAAAGCGAGAAGTTTTCATGCTGTGTGGTGACACAATTTCAAAGGAATTCGAAATGTAATGAAATTCGCTTTAAAATACATGGCTGAGATTGCTGAACTTATAATAATATGATTCTGTTTGTAAAGTACATTAATACAAATAAGATATTCTAAATTTTACGTTCTTTGACTAATTAAAATTTTTATCATTCTTACATTTTTATGCTTAGAAAATCTCAAGTAACAAAAGAAAGCTTTCATTTATCAAAGAACTTTTAAAATGAAGAAAATAAAATTTAAAAAATATATATAAATGTAAAAAAAAAAATCTGAAAGGACTTTAAATTACATCCAAAAGGGCATTTTTTTAACATTTTGTGTGTTACGTTTATTTATTAAATATCATGTTCTTTGCACTTAAACCATAAAATTCAGTTCAATAGCAATGTCTCAAAATAAATTTTAAATGAGCATATCTTCAGAATTTCCGATACACAGTTCCGTGCGCTGGAGATGAAAAAGTTATTTTCCCCAATTGAGTGTTGCCACTTTTTGCTTTTAAATCGTTGAGTTTGTTAATCAAAAATTCGCTAAAGTTTTACAAAATATGAAGCACAGTTTTTCAGCTCTCTAAAAGCTAAAAAATTAAAAATCGTGGGTATCATCATTATGATAACTCATAATATACCTTTTCATCACAATTGTATTTCAAATTCCAGTTTTCATTTCTAAAACACTTTTCCATTTATCAGTAAGCTTAGTTTAACAAAAATCATGAAATGTTACCTAAATAAACTAAGCTTTGTAAGTTTGATTATCATTAACATGACTAGACATATCTTTTTAATGCAAATATACTTCCAATTCTAGTATACTTTCTAAAATAAAATTTCTTTTCCATTTATCAGCTAGCTTACATTAATAAAACTTTTATGCAAATACTACTAATTAAAAAATATTTCATAATATAACATCTTAAGAACAACTATTACATATACACAGAAAAAGTACCTGCAGCTGGTTGACCTCCTGGTCGCATCTGAGGCTGAGTGGGCCATCGATAAGTTGCACGCATTTGATCCATTTGTGGGAAGTAACTTCGCTGAGCTTGACGTATAGTTGGTACAAAATAGTTGGTACATTGGTTTAACATCCGTCCCAACTAAAATGCAAATTTTATTTTTAAAATACCTAACAGCATAAGTCAACGAAAGCTTTTAAATACAGAAAAATGTATACATTGGCAACTCAAGTATACTTAAACAGCTCAAGCCTTATCTGAAAATTAACATAAAGACGTCAAGGTGCTTAAATTTCCTATGAAAAGTACCAATTTCAAATCTGGAATGCCTTTACTTGCTAACTCCATATAAAAAGAAAGAAAAAACATTAGCATTAATAAAATAAAAAATATAAGGTCAAATATCTATTTCATAACCCAAAATTTCAGCCAAATAATTTCTACCACATCCATTCAGGCCAAATTCTAAAATTTCATTAAAATTTTTTGAATGTCATACTCATACCAACCTCGAAAAACAAAAAACTGGGATTTTTATTGCTGCATAGCGACAGCATTTCAAAACAACTCCAAACTGACTTTAATTCATTTTATAATACATCATTGAGGTTACTGACTATGATCATAATACGATTCTGAAGTAATCTGTTCTCATTAGACATAAAATGATTATCGGATTAAATGAAGATAAGATTCCATATAAATAAAAATATTTTTATGTATTTCAGAACAGAACTTCCTTGACACTATATGAAGAATCATATGCAGGAGAACATAATAAAATGCAATTAAAATGTTTATTTTTGTAAAACCTTATATACTATTTATTCATACATGCAAATTATGAAAAAAAAATTGTAATTAGCAACCCATCTTCCTAGTATACACAAATTAAAATCAAGATTTACTTCAAACACATGCAATTTCACCGACAACATGTGAAAAAACCCATCACCATATGAAAACAGAATTTATTCTGGAAACACCACATCATGCTTAACATCTTGAATTACATTAATTAACATTTCAAAGTACCATAATTTTTTCATATCTTTCAAAAAATTTTAAAATTGCTTTTCTTATAAGCTGGAATTAGAAGAAGGTTAAATAATGTGCAAAATAAAAAAATGCCTACAATAAAAAGTATCTACCTGCATGCGCATCCTGGCCATCTGAGAAGCTAAATGAGCTTTGCGCTCTTCTTTGCATTGAGCTAAAGCAACATACAAAGGTTTACACATAACAATTCGCCCATTCATTTTACTTAATGCTTTAGTTGCTTCTTCTGCAGAGCTAAAGCAGACAAAGCCAAATCCCTTGGAATGTCCATTTCTATGTGTCATGACCTAAAAATTTATTTTCCAGAAATATAATTATCAACAGAAGTTAATATTAAAGGTGATCAACTATAATTCTCCAAAATTACATGTAATAACAATGAATATTAAAATTATAAATGATTTTAATAATTTGGTTTCATATAAGAAAATATTTTTAAAAAACCTACTTTAGCACTAGTTATTGTTCCAAACGGTGCAAATTCTTTTCTTAAGCATTCATCATCAATAGCATTATCAAGATTCTTAACATATAAATTTCTACCCTGGTATTTGTTCATACGTTCCATTTTCAACAACTGAAATCTTTGTTTCAATTCTGCTGCTCTTTCTGATTTCTTTTGTGCACGACCAACATGTAAAGTCTTTCCATTGAATTCTTTTCCGTTGAGATCTTCAACAGCCTATTTTTTAAAAAATTGCAACATGACATAGGTAATATTTTTAAAAAATTAATTATGCATTTAGTTAAAATTCACAAGGAATCCCAACACTATGCCACCACCCTACATTCAAATTATAAAGTACATATAAAAAATTATTAGCATACCCACAAATGACATATATCTTGGGGAAATTATCACCTATTTGGGTAATTACTGTATCTCCATTTATCAGATAAAAAAATACCCAAAATTCTTACTTACACATTAAACAATCCTGTTGAATATATGTGCAAAACTAGGTCATATGAAAAAGTCACAGCAACTACCCCTCCCCAAAAATGATTAATACCTCACTCACTTTGTTCGACTATAAAAAGAAAAATATTAAATAAGTCACCTGGTATACTCTAATAAACTTTTGTTTAACATAATTGGAGTACCAAACTTCTGATGACTGTGACATTATATATTCATTGTCATATCAGATAACAGAAATTCAAAATTTTAGGATACTCGACTAACATTAAAACTAATTTTGTGTTCAGGAAATATATTTTTTCCCAGTATAATTTTCCAAAAAATTCAGCCATGTTAATGAGAGGGGGGAAGCTTCCATTACAGTATCACAGATGAAAAATAGATACAGCATTTGTTGGACAGAATGAGGGTAATAATGGCAGCTATTGATGTGAAAATCTAAAAGCAATTAAAACAGTTCAAAAATTAATAAAAATGTTATGCTACATATTTTCACTACCTAATAAAGTTCTACAAGTTTTCCTAAATACATATTTATTCAAAATTGTCTACAAACTGCATACCATGAAATAATTTTTCATTCGCTTGCATGCTGCAATGATGTCATATGAGATGTGTACCTCATGAAGCAAATCAAAGACTGTGGTACTCTTCTGTTATCAGCACTGGATTCAGAAATGTATGCATGGATGGATGGATGTATTCATGTATGCATGTGTGTATGTATACACATATAAATATACAGACATATATATATATATAAACACATGTATACATTTCTGAATCCGGTCCCGACAGCAGAATACCAAGACTGCTCCCAGATTTAAAATACTTAAATCCAATAAAAATGTATACATTTCAAAAGTTTTTATGAACTTTGAAGTTTGTAATACACAGAATAATTTGCTTTACATTTAGAACAAAACTTTGCAATTTGTTTTAGGTTAGAAAAAATATCTTTCAGAAGCTTTAAAAATACTAAGCCATATTATTACTGAACAACTTATATGCTCCAATTCTGGGTTAAATTCAATAAATATTTTGCATCTTTTACAGATTTAACAGAATAATTACTTATATCTAAATATGTCTTTACATAATAAACAATATTTAGATAGGCACTTACTGAATATCCCAGTTCACTGGCATTAATACATATCTGCTGACATTTCGGTAATCTTTTTCGGAGAGGATTTCAAAAAGAGACAACATGGACAATAATCATTTACATGTTTTCTTTAGCCAACTTGATTCTCTACTTTTAGTTCACTTCAACAGTTAACATTTAATAATTACTAGCAAGTATAGAGTACTGAATGTGTTGCGAATGAAGATAAAAGCTAATTTATTTACACTTTACAAAACAATTATTTTACAATTTAAAAAAACCTTTTCAGCATTCTCTGGTTCTTCAAAGTTTACAAATCCAAAGCCTTTAGATTTTCCAAGCTCATCAGTCATTACCTATAACACAAGTTACATATGTAAAATTAATGAAAATAAAATACAAAATAAATATTATTTAGCATAAAATGAACACAATTTATCTTTTGCAAAATCAAAAAGCTATGCATAACATTAAAAACTGCATACAGAAACTATAATTTACATATCTGCACAGAAATTTATATTAGTAAATTTATAAGCTAAGGCAACCATTTAAAAACCATTGCTCTGGTTTTTTTCAAAAATTTCTTATAAACCATGTGCATATTCTTTACAATGAATTTTTTTTTAAATTTTCAGCATTCTTATTAAATATAGACAGCTAAATGTACACTATTAAATTACAAGATTTAGCAAAGATGTAAAATAAGGGCTTATAATAAGTCAGACATATGATCCTATTTGACAAGGTCCAATGATTAAAGCATTTAGAGATATCATTAAAATTGACCTCAAGAAATACATTCATATTTTGGAAATTGGTCCGGCTAAAGTGAAGTATAGGCTGTATGCCAAATTTGGCAACTTTGTTATTAGATAACAAATTGGAACTTGACAACCTTATTTTTCTTATAACTCAAAGCAACAGGATTGTAGAATATTACTCTCTCCCATCATGTCTTCTCCATTTTTAATTTTGATTTATTTATCAAGTGCCATATTTTGTTTTTGATTTATTTATCAAGTGATTCTGATTTATTTATCAAGTGCCGTATTTGCCCAAATGTATTCTCATAAAAACATCACATTTTGGATAACTTACAGCTAAAAATTAGTTTACCTAATTTTAATGACTCATCAAAATTAATTCTTCCTTGTGGATATTAACAATGATTAAATAAAAACAGCCAGTTATTTCTAACTACATGATTTCTATTTTCCACACACCTCTTCTCAAACCAAATTAAGAACTAAAGGTTTTTACATTATCATTTATGTCATCAACCACTTCATGTTAAGCAATTAACTTGAATATTTTCTTTACAAGTGATAATTCTAAAGCATTTTGTAGATTTAAAACAAAAACTTTCATGCACTACAAAATCCAAACACCCCAAAATATCAGATACACCAGAAAATATTATGCTTTTACATATGAAAAAACAAACAACTCTCTCATGCAAGAAGCTCTCACTATAATGATCTGCTAATCTCTACAGCATTCAGCATAAAAGCCAAACTTTCAGTAATTTTCTTCAATGAATAGACTTTTAATTTCATAAATTTTTCTCTATTAAATATTATTTTTGCTGGGAAATTTGCATTTCTAGTTTGTGGCTGTGTTGTTGTTGTTACTAATCTCCATGACTAGTAATATACTAGACGAGGTCCACGAGTCCATTCACCTTTAAAAAATCAAAAACAAGCTTAGGAGACCCGTAAAGGTCCACAAGAAACAACTCCAGGCACTCAAGGATATGAGTCGGTGATGCGGGTGCATTGTGACACTTAGAACAAATTGGGTGCACCTCGGTACCACTCTCAAAAGTAAGTGCCCTCAGGTGCCCACTGAAGAATCGGGAAAGTGTTGTCTGAACACATCTTTCGCAATCCATAGCAAGGGATCTTCCAGGACAATCAGCTTGATATCAGGGATGACATGGGGAATGAGCCAAATTTGCCTGTCAGCATGTCTTCTAATGGAATGCAGTTCAAGATATGCCAGTGAATTGATAATTGGCAAAGGTTCTTCAGAAGCCTCCTTCGCCAGAATGTCTGCCATTTCATTCCCCCATATACCAACATGGGAAGGAATCCACTGAAGATGCACTTCACAGAGTGACGAGACCTGCCTAAGTTTGCTAAGAATTGCGGCTCCAGCCCTATCACCAACTCTTTGCCAGTTTGAAAGATATTTGATAGCACTACGACTGTCAGACAAAATCCATACTGCCTTAAGATCTGTAAAGTACAAAACAGCATTTAGTCCCTCTTCGATGGTTATAAGCTCACTCTTAAAAACCGAACTGAAGTCAGAATTTCTTTTCTTTATTTTAACAATATTTCCATTTGTGCATTTAATGACAACACCACTACCGGAGTGATCCAGATCAAGGCTTTACCCCTGATGCCAAAATCTTTGTAGAGTTTAACTATTAGTTTATGTTTCCAGACACGGTCAAACGCCTTTTACAAGTCTAGAAAAGACGTCACAGTATGATTGGTAAATCGTTTGTTTTGGGCATCTCTAATCTTCTGGTTGAGAAAGACCAATTGATCAGTGGTGCTATGACCTCTTCTGAAACCGTATTGTTCTTTTGGTAGGAGGTCGTGGGTGTCCAGGTGAAAGAGCAACCGCCCCATGATAATTTTTTCCATGACTTTACATGCAATGCTGGTTAGGGCAATGGGTCTAAAGCTCCCATTGCCCTAACCAGCCGTTTGTGGCTCTGCTGAGCAGAAAAGGGTAAAGTAGATAATTCATGGTAGAATCCCCAAAGTAGTTGAAGATTGTGCATCCTTCCAGTGTAGTTGAAGATTGTGTGTCCTTCCAATGTGGGACTGTGTGTCTTCCCAGTGGTCTTATCGATGTGGCCAACAGCCATGAATCATTCTGTGGTGTGTCAATTTCAAGGCAGGAAAACTTGCAGTGGAATGTAGCTATGGAAGACTAGATTATAACAGGAATCTAGCACAGTATCTACTTTATAATCTATCTACTTTTATTGATAATTTACTATGCCACCAAGTATCTGCCAAACAAACTGAACTGTCAAGCAGACTCAACTTATGTTATACATGTCAAGTACATTCATCTATTATTTATCATATGGTTTTAGTAATGTGTCATAGTCTGACATAATTTGTTCATCTGTTTTGTATAACTCCGGGAAAGCCAACCATTAAAATCTTATGTTTTCAACTTACAGCAAATGTACTCACTCCTTTGGTAGGAAACCATGTTTTACACTACTGTGTATCACTCTCAATAACCTTGAAAAATTCCAAACCACAATTCTGAAACAGTAATAGCTGTTAATTTATTTAACAAGCTTAACTTTTAAGTTTCATTTTTCTTGAAAACTTACTCTGGAAGACATTCTCTAAGAGCATAACAAATATTTAAGCTCATCAAATATGAAACCTAATAATCTAATCAGTTTCTTAAATTTTAGAGATGAAATTCTACAAATGAACAGCGACTGAAAATCAATATTAAACCAGACATAACTATATAAGGGTGAAAAAGAAACACTCATTCTAATTTCCATGTTATAATAAAAATATATAAAAACCTTGGCACTTGTTATTTTTCCATACTTCTCAAACAGCTCTCTCAGCTTTACATCATCAAGATCATCACCAAAGTTCTTGATATAAACATTCATGAAGTGGTGAGCTTTTTCACCAAAGAGCTTCTCACGCTCTTTACGGGGGATGAATTTTCCAACAAAACTAGAGAAGATGAAAACTAATTTGAAATCTGTATCAACATTGCTGGTTCAAAATACACATTCATAATCAGATGATCAAATACTACACCTCTAATTAGTAAGTTAAATTAATCAAGTTTGTACACTTTAATATATTAAGTATTTAAATTCTCAAATGTCAAAATATTTTTTTTTACATCTAACAATGATTAAACACCACAAAAAATAAACGTGTTTTTTTCCCCCCAAAAAAAAATTAATTTACAGTTTTAGTGCAAATGAAGCTAATAAAAAGTACGCTGAAAATCAAATTAGATATGATAAAAATATTTTTTAAATGAAGAATCACAATAACTATTTCTTATTGAGTAATTCATTAGTACAGAAGTAGATTATATCCAAACATAAAAAAAGCACAGATAGTTGATAAAATTATGTTCAATATCGAGACCTCCAGCCAAATATAAATAAAAATAATAAAAAATACCCCTATTGTAAAGTTTAGGAATACAGAATATAATGTGAACAAGTGGGATTCTTCTCAGACTATCTGAGATTTCTACATGTGATTTTAAAATGCCTGCTGGCTAAGAAGTAACATGATTTCCAATAAAGATGCATCAACTGATTGACATTTTAATGCTGGCAAGGATCACACTTTTAGCTCTTGGCTGGTTGATGGGGCCCCCTACAATCTCTACGAGTCCCAAATTTTGCTGCCCAGTATTTCCATAAATTCTAAAAATGTTGTCACACATAAATTCTATTATCCAGTACCTCTCCTAAATTCTAAAAATTTTGCCATTCCTAATTTTTGATACTTGGTTTTAAAATTTTGCTGCCCTTATGTTCGGATTCTCAGTTGCTCCTGCTCTAGCACTAGCCCTATGTATAGAGGGGCCTAGCATTTTTCTATTTGATTTAAACAATTATGTTCTCATGTTCTCATCTTCTTATTAGATTTAAATTAATGACCTAAAATCCAGAAATTTCCAAAAGCATTGAAGTTCCAACAATTCTGGATGCAAGACTTTGTACTGTATTTACATTTTTGATAACTTTTATAAACTACATCATTTACAGGTACAGCTTTAATACAAATTCTAATGAAAAAAAACTTATCTCGTATCTATCTTACTACTACTGTTACAGCTTTCCCATATTTTAAATTCTTCATTAAAAGACATTTTCAATTTTATCACGTGGCTCGAAATTCAAAGTGGCAAAATTCAAATTATTAGGGAAATTTAATTCAATCTTAAAGTTTGCCCAACGCCTAGGTTCATGAAACTATTTCATTTATTATGTAATAAATAAGGATGATAAATTAATAGAAAAGAAAATCCTACATCATTTTTGCTCCAGCAGCATCACAATAGGGTTGAACAACAGAATTTCAATGAACTGTTACAATACAAATGGTTTGGCATTACAGATAGAGGCATAAACACTATGCTAATCTTTTTAGTGTTTTATGCATTTTTATAATTTAGTACAAATGTTAAAAACTTGTTATAAACTTACACTTTTCTTCCATTAAGAAGCAAGCCATTAACTTTCATGATCGCATTATTTGCTGCTTCTTCAGTTTCAAAATGAACAAAACCATATCCTTTTGAAGTGCTCTCCTCATCAGTTGCTACCTATTAAAATATAAACATGTTATAAGTAACTACTACAGTCAAAAGTCGTTAATTCGGACTCCCATAATCCGGAATGATCTATAATCCGGACCTCAAAGCTACAAACTTTCTGCGCATGCGTCGCTTTGACGCACGCGCATAGGCGTTTACGCGGGCGCGTAAGACCTTTACTGCTGCAAATATGTGTGTGCATATGTGCATTTAATATATAATGGACGGTATAAGCTAAGCTAAAATTATCTAATTCAGTTAATGTTGCAGATTGCGTTGTTCATTAATCTTCGAATTGGATCCGGCTTATTATTTTTTGCAGACTGTTAGAGCAACTTTATAAAAGTAAGCTTGAACTTTCGATTATGTCAAATAGAATTTCCTATATATATTTACTAATATGTAAAGGATTTACAAAGCGAAAGTATGTTTCGAAATCCGAAATCTGTTTATCAATTTCACGCTGCTCTGCGGCGGGAAGGGGGGGGAAACGCTGCTTCACGCAATGAATTGGAAGTTGATCTGTCAGCACTATCCTTATCTTCACGGCAGATGTTTTTATTTTATTTGGCTTATAATTCCTTACTAAATGTAGTATTTCATGTCATGTACTCCGTCTTTGATATGATTTAAAGCAATTATAGGACTTGAACAGCAGAACTTTGTAACTAAACAAGAAATTATGTCTGTTTAATAGAATTAAAGGGAAAGTATTATCACATGAAACGAAGCAACTTAAACAACTTACATTGAAAGAAATGTTTAATAAAGTAAACAAATAAATATTAAGCTTTTTTTTGTAAATTTTGATACCCTATAGATCATAATTGTTCTTTATTTCATAAATTACGGTTTCATATTTTTAATTTTGTAATTTCTGCATGTCATCTTACCAGATTTAAACTGATGATCTATAATCCGGAAAAATCGATAATCCGGAATCGCCGAAGTCCACTTTTGACTGTATATATATATAAAATTATGTATACTATTAAATTACAAGATTTAGCAAAGATGTAAAATAAAGGCTTATAATAAGTCAGACATATGATCCTATTTGACAAGGTGCAACGATTAAAGTATTTAGAGATAGATATCATTAAAATTGACCTCAAGAAATACATTCATATTTTGGAAATTGGTCCGGCTAAAGTGAAGTATAGGCTGTATGCCAAATTTGGCAATTTTGTTATTAGATAACAAATTAGAACTTGACAACCTTATTTTTCTGATAACTCAAAGCAACAGGATTGTGGAATATTACTCTCCACTGTCATGTCTTCCCCATTTTTGGTTTTGATTTATTTATCAAGTGCCGTATTTTGAAATGGTAAAAACATGAACTCTCTTTTACTTTCTTAACACTAGAATATTTGATTAAAGTTTCAATTATCATAATCATGGCTGATGCACAATGAGGAAGCTGTGAGTGATGCCGAGTTTGTGCCATTTGGACTTTTTTAAGCAAAAATATATTGTTGCATAGGGAGAACAACAGCACAAAAAGAAATTAAAGAAGGATTTCTCAAAAGGTATTAGCTTCATTTAATAATTTAAAATTTGCTTTTAAAACTCTTGACATGTTGATAAGGCTTGCTGACCTTACAATAGATCAATAATTTGACTTTTTTTTTTTTTTTTTTTTTTTTTTTTAAGTTACTAAAATCATTAACTTGCACCCAATAAGTAACTTTTACCATCAGTCCAATATAGTTCCTGAATACCATTTCCAAATAGCACTACAAGTTCATTCAATCTTAGGAAGACCTATGCCCATTAACAAAAACAACTGTGGTAAAAGTATATTTAAGGGTACTCCTTGGCAGTTTTTGGCAGTACATGGATACCGAGTGCCGCTACGCAAGCCAAAAAATTGCACAAACTCGGTATCCATGTACACATCGACCTATTTTCACTTAAAAAAAACATCCCAGAATTACACAAAAATGGCATTGTGCACTCCCTTGACTTTATCCATGAACACATCGACCTATTTTCACTTAAAATGTCAAAGAAGCAACCAATTCTACAGTAGAGGCAGACAAAAAATACATAATCTCAATAAACTACATTTTAAACCAAACAATAAAATAACATAAAAAAGGAAAAACAGTAAAAGTATAGTTTAGGGTACCATTTGGAGAAACTTGGCAATTTTTGGCGGTAAATTGATACTGATTTTGTGCAATTCTTTGACTTGTTATTTTGGCTTGCGAAGCGGCGATAAATCGCAAAAATCGCCGCTACACAAACCCAAAATAACAACACAAACAATTGCATAAACTCGGTATCCATGTACACATCGACTTATTTTCACCTAAAAAAAACCTGAATTGCACAAAAATGGCATTGTGCACTCCTTTGACTTTATCCATGTACACGTCGAACTATTTTCACTTAAAAAAATCTACGAATTGCACAAAAATGGCATTGCGCACTCTTTTAACTTTATCCATGTACACGTCGACCTATTTTCACTTAAAAAGGAGCACCAAATTCTACAATATAGGCAAACAAAAAATACATAATCTCAATAAAATACATTTTAAACCAAACAATAAAATAACATAAAAAAGGAAAAACATGTTATACATTTAAGCACTACCAAAAGCAAATATTCACTTACCATGATTTTAGAATTTGCTTTGTACACTCAGAGCCACGTAAAAATCAAAATTCAATCATACTCAAATGGCTTTTCTCAAACCAGGTACTCTTTCTGATCGAACGCTTCACATAGTGACCATCTGAACCTTTCTTCCTACAAACCCATTCAAATCCATCTAAAAGGTTTTTACGTTCGACTAGACGCATATCCTTCCTACATACAGGACACTTATAATGGCTACTAAGTAAACCTTCATTTACACACCAGTCAATTAAAGCTCTTTTCCCCTTTCGCTCCAAATCGTACAGAAATTAATCTTACTACATTCGGTCATTCTACTGTCTAAAGAATCAAACCAACACACACCACAAAAACGCTTACAAAAGATCTCATGATTCAAAATTTCCCAGAATCATGCACTTGATTACGTCACAATAGGGTTTCCATAACAGTCAACTACTCAGGCTACCATAAATGAAACAACTAGGCGATAAATCAAACAACTTCGTCATAATACAAAGGGGTACCTTAAAGTCTACTCTACCTGGAAAAACTTGTTATGCATATAAGCACTACACAAAGCAAATATCCACTTACCTCATTTAGAAATTTTTTCGTCTTCAGTCATACAAAATTCCTTAAGAGCATCCAAAAACTTCCTAAAATTATCTAATCTCGAATCCATATATTGGTGTCACCATATAAATTCACAAAAATAAGAGTAAAAAGTATCATAAGTAGTTCCAGACTGTCTGGAAAATGGCTACTAAGTAAACCTTCATTTACACACCAGTCAATGAATGCACTTTTTCCCTTTCTTTCCAAATCATACAGAAACTTCAAATTAATCTTACTACATTCAGCCATTCTACCGTCTAAACAATGAAACGAGCAATGTATTTCCTAACAATACATACCACAAAAGCCCTTACAAAACATTCCACGATTCAAAATTTCTCGGAATAATGCAAACGATTATGTCATAACAGGGTTTTCATAACATTCAACTACTCAGGTTACCATAAATGAAACAACAACTTGGAGATAAATGAAACAACAACTTCATGATAATACAAGAGGTACTCTAAAGTCAACTCTAACCACAACTGTTGACTGGAATAGTTATAAAAGATCTTTTCAAAGTATTAAATAAAGAATCTGATTGATGAACAGTTGACAAAAGCAAAATAATAAAAACAAACAAGTTCTTTTCATAAATAGTATGTGAGCTGTCCAGTCATGATGTCAAAAAAAAATCATTAATTCAATGCAAAAAAGAGCTTTAAACAAAACAGTTCTTCAGCAAGATATACACAGAAATTCATTTACATATGAAAAAGTGCAAAAACTCTCAACAGAAATGAATTCAGAACATGTTGAGAAAGATACTACTATACATTTTATACAACACCAGGCAAATGCAGAAAGATGGATACAGTCATTTATATATAAATCAAATTAATTTTTACCAAGAAGAAAAAGGTTTCCACATTCAAATGATAAAGATTATGGAATTCCACAAAACAGCAGAATGAAAAGAAACAAGGTAAAGCTCAACATAACTTTATATCAAACCTAGCAAGATCCAAACAAGACAAATCACAGGGATGAAAAGCTTTTAAAACAATATTAACATCAACTGCAGATAAGAAATATGTGAAAAGCTGTAAGCAAAAAATAAATATAATTTGGTAAAATTCTAGTATACGCTACGGCCTTGCTACGATTTTGAAACCTTTTGTCAAAACCAAAATGACTCGTTTGTACGGCTCATCATAAATACTGCATTAAGTGCTCATCATAATGTTGCCAAATCCCGTGTACTAGGAGTAAACCTCATTTTCTGATGCTTAGTGTAACATTTCATTTTAAATTTTATTTGATTTGGATTGTCTTAATCTACTGTACCTTTATAGACAGGGCCGTTCCTAGCAGAAGTGCAGCACATAAAAGTATATGCGCAGCCAAAGTCAGGGGCAGCTAGACACTAGTGATACCATGCCTAAATTTTAAATTCATTGTAAGTACTTGTCATATGTAAGTAATGTAAGTACTTAGTGAGCATGAAAAAAAAATTTATTAAGCATTGAGCATTTTGTTTTTAAATTTGGGGGCGGCAATCTTAAGAAAGTATGCGGGCAGCCAATGACCTGGGAACGCTTCTGTTTATAGAGCTTTATATAAAGATTTAGCCAACATTTCATCAGTAAATATTTATATTTAATTTTATTTTGCATGAATATATGGGACATTACTAATTTTATTCTTACAATGGTGTGTGCATTAATTATTAATTTCATATTTTTATAAAATTAACAAAACAGAGTGATGGCTAAATAAATAAGCAAAAAAGTAAAGAAGCTTTACATATGTCTTATTGCTTACATAAAAACTTTAGAATGACAAAAAATAACAGTGATGCCAGATGCATAAAACATAATAATACAACAAAACAATGATGCAACTAACTGCACATAACATCAATTAAATGCTGGATTCTCAACAATATTCAGTTGTGTTTAAAAGGATTTCAAAAATTTAAAGTTTTCCTTCTCCACTCAGGATTTTCTCAATATGAAATAATAAAAAATGGCAAGATAAAAGTAGCCAAAGAATATAAAGTATAGAGAATGGTAATTAAATATGGTGAAATTTTAGTCCAGGGACTTAATTCATTCCTGAAGGTCATTTGTAAACAAACATTTTTTTTTACAGAAATTAATGTAAAATGGATTAATTCATTCCTGGATTACAGATGATTGCTTATTTAAACTTTGCAGAACTTTGTGCACAAATTTATAATCCCAAAATGATTTTTTTTGGCTTATATATGATAAACACTGAATTAAACAGATATATACATAAAAATTCAATTTTGTTGTACCTGTATGAAGAAAACTGCTGGCATAATCAAAAAATGATGAGTTAGATATTTCCACACAAGGAGGCATAGTTCATGATGCAAGGTAGGTGTGATTTGTATACTTGCGGGCAATTTGGCTGCTCTCCATTAACAATGTAACAGCTAAGTACAAAACTGTAAATGGCAATTTATAAATAAAAAATGTAACAGCTAAGTTTAAAACTGTAAGTGGCAATTTATGTTCTTATAGCTTACATTAATGACATATCAGCCACCCAACTGGTACAGTAGTTAACTTTGCTGACTGCCTGCCGAAGGGCCCAGATCGAATCCCGGAGAAGACAAGGATGTTTGTAAATGTAATAGTGTTTGTGGGGCATGGGGGCACTCTAAATATGCAACGAGCTGAAAGTCCTCTTGAGAAGTTGGTGGTAAGAGACCCTTGGACCTGTTCCCCCTGGGGTGCTATCCATTTAAATTGGGGGCAAAACTGAACTAAATTGCACTGTCACCTGTAAGGTGTTCAAGCCTGTTGCTAACAAAAGGCATATCTTGCACTTCTTGCCATGAGGAATTTCGTGGGGTTGAGCTAACTATAGGTCAGACAAGTGAGCATTAGTAATAACAACAATGGCACATCAAAAGTTGCGAATTTAACTTTAAGCATGAACAAGGTTTATGTTGTGTACTTGCCGAAAGACCACTGTTAAAACTTTTAAGCTTGAAAATTTAGAACTGATAGTTTAAGTGGTTTAATCCTGGCATACGGTATGCACAGGATTTGGTGACATTATGATAAGCAGTAAACAAATCATTTGGTGTTGGCAACAATTTTCGAAATCGCGCCAAGGCCGTACCGTATATTAAAATTTTACTGGAAATGAAATTTGCATGATTCAAATTTCATTAATTTAATAAAATGTATTGCTAAAAGAAACCTTCTCTGGTTAAAGACTAAAGTTAAATACAAAGATTCATCATTGTAGTGGGAGACCGGAAGGTGTTAAAAAAAATTAGGCGAGTTAGTAGCTGTGTTACTCTATGAGAATCAAAATAAGACAAATAAGAAGGTAATCTCAATAAGGGAAAACCTCAATGTGTTGCAGCATGCACTCCAATGCTAGAGAGCATACATCAAGAAAGTGAAGTGACTGTAATGAATATGCATATCATTTAAATACATTACGTGTAAAAAACACACTAGTTATTTAAGAATGATTACAATCATGAATTATATCTGCAATAAATTAATGTCAACAAAATCAAGTTAAAATTCTTTTGAAACAAAAGTTCTTCAATAAATAATTAGTTTTAATGGATTTTAGGAGTTAGTTTCCAGTCAAAAGCCATATCCGGAAACAGATGTAAAAATACTAAAGCAAAAGTACATTTGATACATTTTTAAAAAAGGACTTACTTTACATGATAAGATATTTCCAAAGGCAGAGAATGTGTCATACAGCACTTTGTTATCAATAGTTTTGTCCAGGTTCTTTACGAAGACATTACCTACACCTGATTTTCTTAGAGATGGATCTCGTTGTGACCACATGATTTTAATTGGCCTTCCTCTGATGGTGTCAAAGTTCATTGTGTCTAAGGCCCTTTCAGCTTAATTAAAGAAATAACACTAAAATTAGAATTATATATGTTCTCTTACCATGAAATAAAAATAGGGAAATTTTAACTATTTAAACATTCATATTATCATACTTTTTATATTCCAAATTGAAACATCAGAAAATCTCTGGTTTTAATTTGTCTATACGTACATTTACATTCAAGAACAAGCACAACTGCATGCAAGCAGTATGTAATTACATAGCTACCTACCCATGACAGCATAAAACATATTTGCCCACAATTAGATGAATACCTTAGCAACACAGCTGGCCAGATGTTCGACTTTAATCACAATATATATGAAAATAAATTTATACTTTAAATTACTGCCAATAACAAAAAAGATAAATAATTTAAAATATACTTACCGTCAACAGGCGGCTGAAAATTAACATAGGCACACCCAAGCGAGCGACGTGTAATGAAATCTCTGCAAACTCTTATGGAAAGAACTGGTCCTGCTGTCGAAAATTTTTCAAAAAGCATAGCCTCTGTAACATCCGCATGTAGATTTTCAACATATAAAGAAGCTATGGGATAATTTGGCCCACTCGGATTCATTTTGTTCACGAAAACGTATAGTTCAGCCTACAATAGAAGTAATTTCCTATGCAAGAGGGGATTCCCCTTTCTGCCTTAAGTTATTTTAAAACTATTTTAAATATTTTAAGACTTTTATTTAGCATTTTTTATTATTTAAAAAAAATTTCTGGCGCACGAATCAGTAAAATATTTTTTGTTTATAATTTAAAAAATTTTTTAACTTCGCACATGGAACCTCGTCAGTGACTCTAGAAAGTGTGACTCTTTGACTCTTTGATAGTGGAGTGGTTATACAATAGCTGTACTTTGTTGTAACCTAATGGAATTCCACATTGGGCATAATGATGGAAGTTCTGATTTGGTACCCTCAGAATGATCTTGATGGGGATAAAAGAAGAGGAGGTGAGTCTTCGATAACGCGGTAAACATTACTTTCGCTGGATGAGAGTGGTGAGAATTCTGTTTTGTAAACAGCGTTGACGATGATGCTGGCGCCATCTATGGACGGCTGAGGGAAACATGCATTAGTGAGAAATTCAGTTATTTTGGAATAAAATACTATTGTGAATGCGTTGCATGTGTTGTAATGAAAATGTAGTATTAAAAGTAAGAATAGCAGTGATGAAAAACGGAGATGATATTGTCCTGGCAGAATATGGTGAAGCGATGATCTAACACTATAAATCGGAAACACATTCACAATGCTGAATGTTACCTCGTTTTCGCAAGACAAGATGACCAACATAGTACTTACCAGGGCTTGATTTCTGTAGGGTTACCATCCCCCCCCCCTCAAATTTCTTCAGCGCTTCAGTTTCTCCTCCTCTAGCATGCGTGATAAGTTCTAAGGCTATGTGCATATTTTGATTTATTAAAAGAATTTATTTTTAGAAATGGGTGTTTAGCAGTTACCAAGACCCAAAAAATTCAAAAACAGAAGTTCCGGAGCCCTCTTGAAGGCGTTCAGGAAGAAGGAGGAAAATAAATAAATAAAATAGTAATTAAATTTAAATTAAAAATTCAATAAAAATAAGGCTATTAATAAAAATTTAATAAATTATTAAATTAATTACAAATAGTTAAATAAAAGAAATACAATTTCGGACCTCCTCTTATTTGGGGCTCCGAATGGACTTAAAATTTACTTAAGAAGACACTACTAAGGACCTAAGGATTAAGAACCTAAATTTTTATTACTTATATAAATTAAATATTGCTAGCTGGTAATATTAAGAAGTTATTTTGGAGAATTAAAATATTGTTGCGTGCGTACGGGTTCGTTATGAAATGAATGCACAAGTCCGATGAAAAATGAACAAAATTTATTATTATTCCAACAAAAATGCTTAAATTTCCTCGGATATTCGTGCAGTACTACAATATCTCACAGTCTTTTAACTACTCAAACGTTCAAGAAAACTTAATTCAAAACAGGTAAAGAAAATCCGCGAATTCGCTACAGTCAACAAGAGCAATTTTCTAAACAAACTCTTAAAACAACAACAAACTATAAATAACAACAACCGAATTGAGAGGTTTTCCTCCTTTTTATAAGATTTTAAATCGCGCGCGAGAAAATTTCTGGAATTTTCTCTAAAGCAAGAAGATATATTTATTAATTAAATGTTAAATGCACGTGCTCTTGTATTTTTAATTTTCCCGCTTAGCTTTCCTTTAATATTCATCACGCGCTGCACTGCACAAGGAAATAAAACAATTTAATTTATAATTTTGACTTTGACTTATGACTTACTTTTTCTGGTCATTAACTACTAAAGAGTTTTCGCCAGTAGATCGCATTAAAGTGCACTAGGCAAAGATATTTTCAAATAAATGGTACTAGGGAAGTACCAACACCCGTGGGCGAAGAAAATTCAGCTGAGTGAGCAGGCATATTTTAATACTTACGAAAGTAGGCGTTCATCATAAAAATTGTGCAGTGGTAAGCAATGGCATTAAATTGAAGCATGCAGGCAGGTTCATTGAGTTGTATGCAAATGCAGGTGGTGAGTGCAATATAGCTAGTAAGAGTACAGGATAAGCAATAGTGAGACATCATGAAAATGGCGCGAAGACAATTTGAAGCTGTGAATGGCATAAGAGTTCAAAGTCCTTCAGAAGTATGCAGTAGCTAGATAGGCCGTAAAAAGTTCAAAAGTTCGTAGAATCATACGATAAAGTAAAAATTTTTACAAAATAATTTTAAAAATGAAATAGTAACATAAAGTCTTGAATAAAAATTTTTCTTGATTAACATAAGATGCAACACAAATAATAGGATAGAGTCCAATTTCAGAGTTCAAGTAAATTTTAAAATTAAAATTTACAAGTTACCACCATGACGAATTGTGATGAATTGTCCTTGGACGTTTGACAGTGTATTCAATGGTTGGATCATAATCCAACATTTGTTTAATTGCGTTATACTGACTATGCTTCATCTTCTCGAAGAAGTTGTGAGCTGTCATGAGTGTAAAGTTATGCACAGATGGAATATCCAGGTCGTTATGAATTATAGAGTTTCTCACGTACCAAGGTGCATTCACAATGCTATGTAGAATTTTATTTTGAAGTATGTTCAGTTTTTTGCGCTCAGTTTTATTGGCGATTGCCCAGGCCGGAACTGCATATAGCATGATCAGTCGAATTAGAGATATGTAAAGCATTTTCTTTATTTTTAGACTGAGCTGATTTTTTGCCGATAATAGGATAAATTGCCGTGTAGGCTGCATTTGCTTTGTTTAAGATATAAGAAATATGACCTTTGAAGTTGAGAGACTTATCTATGTAAACACCTAAATATTTATAGGAATTAGCTACAGGGATTAGAGTTCTATCTAAGTGGATATCATTATTGACTCTTAATCTTGTTTTGTATCTCCGGTAGAGCACAATACAACATTTAGAGGCGTTGAGCTTAATTTTTCCAAGTCTTGCACCAGTGATTGATCATATTGAGATGCATTTGTAAATTACTTAGAGCGAGCTGGGGACTTCTGGATTCAGTCAGTACTACAGTGTCGTCAGCGTATTTGAGTATTTTCGTGTTGAATGGGTGCGGGAAATCATTGATATAAACATTATAGAGCCGGGGGGAAAGAACGGATCCTTGCGGGACCCCGCTATGAATTCTTTTTATGACAGATAAGGCGTCACCGCAGCGAACTTGAAAAGTCCTGTTTTTCAGATAGGAACTAATGAGTTTTACGAAACTGTTTGGAAGCATAAAATTATTCAATTTTTTCAGGAGGTCTGCATGCCACATTCTATCAAAGGCCTTTTCGAAGTCGAGATAGCATGCAGCCACCCCGTTTTTCTTAGTAAAGGCTTGCGAAACAACTTCCACCAAATTGAGAATTTGATGAGTCGTGCAGTGTCCACTGCGGAAGCCGAATTGCAGATCATCTATTAAATTAAGTCTTTCGAGATGGTTAGTGAGCCTTGAGCAGAGGATTTTCTCAAAATCTTTTCCTAATGAAGGTAAGGACTGATAGGTCTGTAGGAAGTGACGAGCTTAGGATCTTTCTTTGGTTTTAAGATATTGACTATTATTGAGTGTTTCCATTGCTGAGGGAAATAATTATTTCGGATGCAGGCATTAAAAATATTGACTATGTTAGTAATACAACGTCTAGGAAGGGCTTTAAGTGCTTCATTGCTAATCTGATCATAGCCTTTGGCTTTCCTTGGCTTGAGTTTGTGAATAATTTCTCTTACTTCTCTTGGTGAAGTAAAGGGAATGAAATTTGTTATAGGATAATTGTTAATACTGTCAATGGTAAAATTAACTTTTTCTTCTTCTTGGGAGTTATTCTCAGGCGGGTGAGGTTGAAAGATTTTCTCTAATTCATTAGCCATTATATTAGCAATCTCGTCCTCAGATTGATAGGAGATTCCCATGTGATGGATTGCATGAGTTTGATTTGGTCTGCTATTTCTTAGAGATTTAGCAATTTTCCATACTGCTTGATCTTGAGGATCCAGGTTTGATAGGAGAAAGTCTCATTTTTTGTTTCTGAATTCCATAATTTCATGCTTGATTTTCCTGTTTAAAAAGTTGATGTGCCTTTTGGCACGAGAGTCTCCGGACCGCTGCCATTCCTTATGTTTTCTATTCTTCTCTGCAATAATATCTTTTATATATTTAGGAAGGGAGAGAAAATTAGTGCTTTTGCAGGGATAAGTCGCATTATTGATTGCATCTTTCATTTTAGTGGTGAATTTATAAATTTCATCTTCGATATCACCGCAATGATTATAATTATTTCTGCAATTATAATCTTTCATAGTATCAGAGATTTGGGTCCAATTTATCTTAGTTCTGTGTTTCTTTAACGGGGGATAAAAGCCATAAAAGTCGAAGTTCACTGGAAGATGATCGGAATTTAAGTTCGTTATTACTTCTAAGAGAGGGGTATGAGAAATATTTTTAAGAAGTACAATGTCCAAAACTTCGCCGTTTCCGTTAGCACCAAATCTTGTTGGAGAAGTGGGAGCAGCAAAATTGAGGTCGTTGCTAATTAAATAGTTATGTAAAATGTTTCCATTGCTGTTAGATCCTCTAGAATTCCAGGCATTATGCTTTGCGTTCAATCAAGTCCCCTGCGATGATAGTCGGGAAGTTGGTGGAGGTTAATATATCCAGGTCATTATTAGTCATCACATTATTAGGAGGATTGTAAATAGAAATAAATAGGTAGGCTTCATTTAAAGCAGTATAAATGATAGCTGAAGTAAATTCGAGCAGATTATTGTGAGGAAGATCATATTCAGTATGCTTTAAGTGATTTTTAATGATAATTGCAATACCACCCCATCTACTTCGGGTTCTGTCTTTCCTTATAATATTGTAGCCGTTAATTTTAAATTTATCGCAAGCTTTAAGGTGAGTTTCACCTATCATCATGACATCAATGTTGTACTTATCCAAGTAATCTTTAATTTCTTGATATTGTTTTATGACACCGTTCGCATTGAAATAGGAAATTTTTAAGAAGCTATTGGTAGCTGAAATCATCGCGTTTATATTGCTATGAGGTCTAAAAGTCATAGTCTGAAGAAGTGAAATATTCAATTGCGGCCATTCCGACCTCGAGTTTACCCATGATGTTTTTTGCTTTTTTAAATTCTGTAAAGAATTTTTTCGCTTTTAGGAGTTAGGTTTTTATCCACTCAAAAAATGGTGTGGTGGTGTGGTGTATTTAATTATGGCAAAGCACACTAGGGCTATCTGCCTAAGGGGAGGGATGCCTTTCGTGTAGGGCTTTCTAAGGGAAACTGGCTCGTATACACGTTACACATGGGGAAAACCACGAAAACGCCCATGCAGCCAACCCGTTCGCGGGATTCGAACCTCGGACCGAACTACCAGTGTTCAGCGTCTTTACCGCTCAGCCGCTGGTGGGCCCCACTCAAAAAATGAAACTTCTTTAATTTCGCTTTCTTGTTTATTTTTGTTTTCCTTTTGAGTTGTCCAGTTTGATTGATTTTTAGTATTTTTGTTTTCCGTAGCTCCAGGGAGAGTAGGAAAATCTTCTTTATTTAATTGAAATTGTTCCTGTTCATGCTTTTTCTCGTTTTGATTGCTCTTACTGAAGACTCTTTTGGGTAGGATATCCGGATGGTATTTACATTTCTTCGAGTTGCTCGGGTGGCAATCGCCGCACAGAACGCAGACCGCTGGTAGTTCGTCCTTGTTCTTCTTACAGGTGTAAGTTTCGTGCGGTTCGGCGCATTTAAGACACCTAGGTTTGTAATGACATAGATCTCGAGTGTGTCCGTATCTCTGGCACCTGTGGCATTGCACAGGGCCAGGTCTGGATTTGTAAGCACGGACTATGACGTCTAATCCACGAAGCTGCTTTATTTGGTAGATTTGTTTACCCTTTTCGTTTATTTTGACCTTGACTAAGAATATAGGTAGTTTAACAATTTTTCCTTCTCGGAATCTTTCGAGCTGACGTATCTTTTCTACAGGAATTCCATGTTCAGTGAGTTCTTTGTGAATTATTTCCACGTTTGAGTTTCTAGGCAGCTTCTTAATTACTACTTTGATTGGTTTTTCGGAATTAATTTTGTATGTGTGGAATTGCACACCTCGTTTGGCCAGAAACTCCGTGATTGCGCGATAGTCATCTTTATCCCAGACTTTGATGTTGAGTGTATCTCCTGTGAGATTGCCTTTGACTTTTTTTACTCCTAAATTTTCGATTTCCTCTTTTAACGTATCCCAGTTGGCTGTAAAATCTAACAGAACAATTGGGGGAATATGTCCAGTGCTTTTTTTGGCGAGAGTAAATCCTGCGGACTCTGAGTTCGATTCCTGCTCCATGCGGTCATCCTTCTGTAGGTCATTGAACTTATTTTTCTGTACGGGTAGTTCAGCTTCCGATGAATTTGAATGCGTTCGTTTATGCGTGATACGGGGGGTTTTAAACCCGTCGCTGTCAGTAGTAATTTTCTTTTTCTTATTCTTAGATATAGCCGGACGCTCTATATTTTTTTCATCGCTTTTTTGTGTTTTATTAGATGCTTTTGTCTTTAACTTAGCATCGCTTTCGTTATTATTTTCCATAATGGAATTGTTTGTTTGATTTTTATGCATGACGGCCAGATTTAAGAATGTGTCGTAATCCTGAATGATGCGTTCAAGTTCCGCTATACGTTTGAGATCATCGCTAGTTTTGTTTTCAACTGAGATGAATTTAAGGAGATCAGCAATAGCTTGCTTTTTTAGCGTTGTGTAAGAGTTAACATTGGGTGGGAGATTAGCTCTCTCTAAGTGTATATTAATTCTACCGAAGGCTTGTTCGGCGGCTGAGATTTTATTATCTAAATTTGCGGATGGCTGACACTCACTCATATTTCACCGAGGTAAAGCATAGCGAGAGAATCAAAAAGCAAAAATAGCTTATCTAAATCCAGAGCAGCAGCTTCTGTGAAATACCGGAAGGCGTACTCCAAAAAAAAAAAAGCAATAATATCCAAATAGATGCGCAGACGATGCGTTGAAAAACCCGATCTGGACGCGATTAAAAAGGCAACCAGCTCAAAGCAAATTCCAACTCAGAATGTAATTTATAATTCAACTAACATTAGCTATTTAAATACCAAATCCGTAACGATGTTACACCTTCTTAATTTGTGAAAAAAAAATGTTAATTATTAAATAAATGTTTTAATTATTGTAAGCTGAAATTTTGTGTGACAGATGCAATATTTTCATAGTAAATTATGTGGTAGGGGATACTGATCAGTTACCCAAGTATTTACTAATAATATAATATATTCAAGAATTTAATAAATGTGTTTGATTTAGAATTTTTATTGCACTTGTTTATTTTGTGTGTTAACTTACTTTCGTCTGCCAGGTCACTCCATTTGTTTTAGCTGTAAGGCTTTTAAGGTATCTGCCTACGTTCGAGCACTTTTTTTAAAAAGCATAGAATTCTGATTAAATATATATTTGTTTAGTCAAAATGTGATATCATATCATGAAAATAGGTAAGTTTTCAGAAATATTTTCATAAACTTTTTGAATATATGCAATTTTATGCAAAATTTTAAGAGAATTTAACACTTACATTAAATGTCGTATATTTTTTCCCACAGCATATATTTCAATTTTATTTATACTGTATACTACTACAACACTCATCTGCGTTATGAACTAAAATGTTTATGATATTTCTAAAATTTACTAAAAATGTGTCACTAGCAGCTTCGCTGCCAGCCTTCGTATGGTTTCTAAATGTACCAAAAAAATGGCTGAAGGAAACACCAAACGTTAAATTTAAAAATTGCGTAGAACTTTACTCTGCAGAACAACTTCATAAAAAGTTATTACGTATAACAAAATTACAATGAAATAAGCAATAATCCTTAATACCAATATTAATTATCCTAAGAAATAAATTAACCTACTTCCCTTTGCAAAATCTTAAGAACTCAAATGGTATAAAGGAGGTTAAGAAATTTGTTTCCTAAAAAATCACTCAAAACTTTTCAATATCTTAAAAGCAATGGTGTAAGCAATAAATAACATAAAAGAATACAAAAACAAAAAATTCTGAAAAGCAAAGTATAATTAATGATATTTTATCTTATATTTTCAAAAGAAAAAATTACAATGAAATAAGCTAAACCCTTAATACAAATATTAATTATCCTAATAAAAAAATTAACCAACTTTCCGTTGAAGAAAAAAAATCATGCAAAACTTTTCAATATCTTACAAACAGTGAAATAAGCAAAAAATAAAATGAAAGCAACTCAAAAAACTTAGAATTCCGCGCAGAATTTTAGGTAAAAGCGCAGAATAGGCTGCATCAACAAAGTTCAGTAGGAGGAGCTTCGTGACGTCATTAAATGGGTGGGACGCAGCTTATGACGTCACAATGTAGTCTCGCATTTACACTATGTGCACTTTCTATTTTCTCTTAAAAATAACAATAATAAATTGTTTATTATTGTAAATTAATATCAAATTCTTTACTTTTAATTTACATTTATAACATTTAAGCTTAGGCGTTACTGATAATAAGTATAATAAATTGTTTATATTTAAAATTACCATGATACAGTGAGCGAATTCTACCAATTATTAAAACGATAAACAACGTCGCAGTCTCTAATAGTTGTATAGCTTCAATATATTCAAAGATTTTTATTAAATTATTATTATTTTTTTATTAATTTTTTTTATTTATACAAATAAACTTTTTTTTTAATTTAAATTCATATTGTGGAACATTTCAATTTTATCATTTTTACAAATTACCTTCTTGCTACGTAATGACATAATTCCTTACATACCAATAATTAGACAATTTTCATTATTTCTAAAAATTTTAAACTTTACATTAATAAAAAAAGAATATTTTTTATTGCATGTGAACATCATTACACAGCTTTCATATCAGTTTATAAAATTCCTAAATCACGCCATATTCTGTGTAGGTATGCTGGAATTCTACGCATTAATAAATAAAAAAAATCTAATTTCTCAGAAGATCTCTCAAAAAAAAATAATATAATAAAATAAATACTACAAACTTGGAACACTAAGTAATGTTTCACATACGCACACACACACATATTATCAATGAACTCATATTATCAAGTGCAATTACGATACCAAACACTACGTATTAAAATATGAGGTAAACGTTACTTCAAGGGTTAAAGTTTACAGTTTTGCTACTGTTGAGTCGATCGTCGAACTATCCATATATATCGTAAGTCGGAAAGCGTTATAAACATATCAAAAAACAAAAAATTAAAAATACAATTTAAATGAAAAATTATGTCTTAAATATAATTCACAATTAAAACAACAATACAAATTTAAAATACACAAACGATATGTTAAACATTGCACATAAATAAAGTTACATTACTCCTCGACATCACGCACAACCTCGTTTTCCCTTTTACACAACGATCAGTATTCCCTCGAAAAACATCAAAGAATTCCACAAACTCGGTGTCCGTGTGCTCATTTATCTATTTTCACTTGAAGAAAAATCAAAGAATTGCTCAAACTCGGCATTGCGCACCACATTGGCTTTGCCCATGGGCACATCGATCTATTTTCACTTAAAAAAAATCCCAGAATTGCACAAACTCGGCATTGCGCACCACATTGGCTTTACCCATGTGCACATCGATCTATTTTCACTTAAAAAAACATCCCAGAATTGCACAAACTCGGCACTGCGCACCACATTGGCTTTGCCAATGCGCACATCGATCTATTTTCACTTAAAAAAAACATCCCAGAATTGCACAAACTCGGCATTGCGCACCACATTGGCTTTGCCCATGTGCACATCGACCTATTTTCACTTAAAGAAACATCCCAGAATTGCACAAACTCGGCATTGCGCACCACATTGACTTTGCCCATGTGCACATCGATCTATTTTCACTTAAAAAAACATCCCAGAATTGCACAACCTCGGCATCGCGCACAACCTCGGCATTGCGCACCACATTGGCTTTGCTCATGTGAACATCGATCTATTTTACTTAAAAAAAATTAAATTAATCAGACATTAAATAAATTCTCCATTGCTCATATACTCAGAAATTTACTTTCACTTTAAGAAATCAGAGAATTGCAGAAACTCGCGCGGAACCAACTCCATTGATTCGAGTTGCAAAAAATGTGTCCAGAAAAATTATACAAAACAAAAATAAAGCTGTCAGAATAATGCAACCATCAAACATCCAAACTGCCATATTAGAAAAGCACCCAATATTTTACTTAAGTCAATAATAATAAATGAAACTTACCTTCAGTCCTCTCCTTTTGCAGAATATATGGCTGTGATCTCACTGAGAAATATACGCATCAGTTGGCTGGCGTCAAATTTCTTGTGTTTCCTTCTCCAAATATATTCCGCAAGATAGGAATCAAACTGTCCTTTTGCCTTACTAGAGCCACGGAAACTTCTTTTGATTGCCGCCCAAGTTCCTTCAATACTATTGGTATGTGCACCTGTTTCTGGAACTTTAAAACTCAAGCTATGATTGACTTTCAGGTGCGCATACCCTTCGAACTCGAGACAGTCGTACGCTTTCCAACAATCGGATATAATAATCGATCCTGGTAGAACATTCTCTTTAATGATTTCCAGCACTGTTTCGGCACCTCTGTTTTTAACAACTCTAAAGACGCATTTATCCGTTTCTCTCTCAACCAAACCAAAAACCCATTTTCCTTCGACTCTTTTCCCTCTATGATACTTTTGCTTGCCAAACTTGCTTTCGTCGATTTCGACAATGACACCTTCCCCACCCAACTTAACATTCTCCTTCAAACATAACTCCATGCATACTTCTCTACAAAAACTTTTCCAATCTGTCACCGTATTTTTAGCAATACGTAATTCCGTTCGTATAAAATCATTCCCGCACTTACCCAACCACATATAGGAAACTCGCAAAACATCACACATGCTCAATTTACTCTTCGCAAACCAGGAGTTCTTTCGAACTGACCTTGAAATTTGATGCCTACATTCGCCTCCAGTAACTCTGCACATCCACTCAAAACCGTCTATAAGGTTTTTTCGCTCTACTAGTTTCATATTTGTTCCACAAATCGGGCACTTATACGATATTGCAATCAAATTTTTCTCCATACACCACTCAATAACGCATTTTTAATCTCTTCGCTCCAACTGATAAAAGAAATCCAAATTCAGATACTCATCCATTCTGCAGTAAGCACCGAATTAGACACACTCATGAATAATCAAAACATTCTTTAAGCAAAAGAATTCTTTTCTGTATTTTCAGAAGTTACGGTTATAATTTTTAATTCATGCATTCAATATTTTCAATCGTTTGCTAATGATCATTTTCAATCGTTTGGTATCTTAATAATACATTTGTGAGAGATAATTCGTTGCGTTAAATGCTAACAATACCACAAAACACACAAAAGTAGATGTATAATTTAAAAAATCTCGCATATAACAATTTAAATCTACCATTTCAACTCAGTTAAAATATAATTTAAGTTTTCTTTAAATACGAAGCTATAGCATATTTATAACTTGTTTTGAAGAAGAGGCGTAACCAATATTACGTCATAAAAAGGCGTGTCCAAGCATAAGAGAAGTAAACACAGCATCGACTGATGAAGCCTATTCTGCGATTTAACCGAATTTTACTCTACAGAACAACTTTATCAAAAAAAAAAAATCAATAAAAATGTATCATATATATATAAAAATGACAATGAAATATGCCAGTCTCTTAAAAACAGTGACATAAGAAATACGATGAAAAATTGTTGCCAAACCCATATTTCTAAAAGAATGAAACTATTCAAAAGGATGCGATTTCATCAAAAATCGATCAACAACAATAAGACAGGAAAATTGTTGCCAAAATTAAATTTTTAAAGATATGAGAAGTGTACTCGGAAGCTTCATTAAAAAAAAATTAAATACAAAATATCATCATTTTTCCAAAATTCTTTTTGTAAAAGCAATCGCAAGGATCAAAGTTTAACGTGTCTAAAAATCAAAGAAAAATAAACTGTACATTTTTAAAAATAAACCTTTTTAGAAATAATCCCGTTGAAAAGGTCTTAAGCTCCCTTTGTTAAATAAATTCGTATTTAATCGATTTATTGAAACACGAAATTTATTTTAAGTTCGTAAAATAGCTAAGTGCCTACGTTTCATGATGATGTGAAAATGGAGTGTGTAGAGTAAAATCTCTATTTCCTATAGTCCATTATGTCTCAAAATGACGCGATTTCGTCACAAAACATAAAATTAAAAAAATTCTAATTCGAATTTCAAAAAAATCGCTTCGAGGTGCACTGGCTCTTGTCTAGATGTTCCTATGTACCAAATTTCGTAGCCGTGGGTCTATTAGCGCGAACGAAAGACGCACACACAGGGTTTATTTTATTATACGTAGAGATTACATGAAAAAAAAAAAGTTTTTTGTAAAATATTTCTTATTGTTTTATGTAGAAATGCTTATAAAACAATCAAATTTATAAACAGAACTTAGATTGTAGCTTAAAACCTAGTAAATAATATAGAAAACACTATAGTGAAATTTAATAGAGATACTTTTATAACATTTTGAGTAATTACATTTCTTGTATGTAAAAACACTAGAAAAATTAGTTTTCCAGAAAACGCATTTAAAGATTTCACATTAACAGAAAGACTGTTTTGTTGTATTTACACACTTAAAATTCTCCACATTTGTACATCACACCCTCCATATCTTCATACTTAAGTAATTTTGATTTCCTATTAGATTTTAATTTTTTTCTGGCTATTTTCGAAATGAGTGACGAATGAAGTTTCGAGTTCTTTATTCTTTCGTTATCAATTCCAAAGTAATTTTTAATTATTTCTTGTTTCATTGATATACCTAAATGTTCAAACACAGGAAGTAATCCAAGATACCCAGAATTAAAATGAAATGTTTTAGCACACTTTACACACAAACAAGTAAAAAAAAAAAAAAAAAAAAAAACACGGATAATACCATTGTTTATCTTTAAGTTGAGCCTTTTAAATGGCACTTCCGGTCTTTCTGCTTTCCCTTCCGGTGCAGTTAATTGGCTATATCTTCTCTTCTAATTATCACAAACTTAAAAATGAACCATTTTCGGAATCCTACAAAACTGACCTTTCAAATTGGGCAATTAAAAAAATCGAATTTTTTCGCCAAAATCGTTTTTTTAATGTAGATTACTCACAATTCGTACCAAAAATTTAACTTGTACTACCACTATACGATTGTTCTTTTGATATATGATGATTTTGTTTTATTTTGATTTTTTTTTTTTTTTTTTTTAGTCCAAAGGGATTTGAATCCCGAAGGACTATTAGTTTCGTTTTGGCATTTTGCGTCGGACGGATAAATGTCGGTTCACTTTTCAAACTGTTGCCATAAAATGTCAGAGTCCTGCATTATATTTGAAGAAATTAAATAATGAAAAATCTGCATAAATGTATGTATATTTCTCGTATTATGATAAAACAACGGTACATAGAGTCATCGAATTTTGAATAACGTAATCCTCCAACGAATATGAGCATGTGGAAGACCAAATTTGAAATTTGAAATTTGTTTTATGATCGATTTCCTATTTTTTAAAACTTTGACGAAATTTTTGATTAACAAACTCGAGGATTTCAAAGCGAGCAATGGCAACGTTGTGCAGAAAAAACATTTTTATCTCCAGCGCGTGAGTCTCTGTATCGGAAATTCTAAAGATATGCTCGTTTTAAACTATTTTGCGATATTGCTGTTGCACTGGATCTTATGGTTTAAGTGCGAGGAACATGATATTTAATAAAGAAAGGTAACACACAAAATGTTAAAAAACGCCCCTTTGGACGTAATTTAAAATCTGAAACATTTCAGTTTTTTTTTTTTTTTTTTTTTTTTTTTTTTTTTTTTTTTTTTAGTTTGTACCGGCACTATGAGTCAGTTTAAGTAAAAGTTTAAAACGCTAATTTTTCCTATTTAACAGTAGGAGCACTGCAGGGAGAGGTCACTAGCACTGGACGTGGAAGACCAGAGTATCCATTGTTAATACTTTCAGGAACAAAATATTTTACACCCTTTCATAAATTTATTATCCTCTCTGAAGAATGAGCCTTTTACACGTGGATGGGGACTTTTTTTTCCTTAAAAGTCTTAACATCCGCCAAAGTGTTTGTTCCCCAGAGATAGGCAGGCATGAATTCGAAAGTTATAATCGATTTTAGAGGTATATTTATTTTTAAAATAAAATTTGTCTGATGAAACTGTGCTTCGCTTACATAAACTGGAGCCCTAATGTGCTCCAACTAGAATTACGATTTACCTCAGAAACTGAGAAGTTCCGGAACTAGGCTCCGGCGCAATTTAAGCTCTGGTTTTTACCAGATTAAAAGTTACACACTAATCACGCATTCAAAATCTTGAGTAAATACAGGCAATTAAAATCCAGAGTAAATATAGTTCTGAAGAAACAGCCACTGTGCATCGAACAGGTTAATTGAGTACAGAATAGTTCGTGCGTATATGAAAGTTACTACTAGTATTCAATTTTTTGCAAGTAACAAGTACAGTCACGAAATAATAGGGTAAATATCACGGAAGTAAATAGTCGGTATACGATGTTTATAATGTCTTGGTTATTATGATATGTTAAAAAGTAAAATGGAATAAAATTCACGTGGGTTCACTGTTCGCATGTAACTAAAGTCACAAGATCTCAGCAGATGCTCAGGAAATTTCTCCGTCATACGATTATGCTGCATTTCACCATAAAAGGATTGTAAATTCAAAATTTCATAGGATATTGAATAATTCACAAAATAAAAGTATCGATCCATGTAATGGATCGATGAAATCTAATGGAAATAAGTGCTTGAGTAATCAGACGCAATGCGTCTGGCAACATAACAACGCTAGTAGCATTTACATAGCTCACATTTAAATGCAGAGTTCACTGCTACAGATGCTATTATTTAATTACTTTGCACTTAAATTACAAGCAGATGCACAGAATGATGAAGAGATATGCATAGTACATAGCCAGTGCCGTAAACAGATGTATGCTATGAATGCAGCCGAATAGGGAGATGTTTTGCAGAATTAGATTTACAATGTTTAGGTTAGGTTAGGTTAGGTTATTTAATTACGGCAAAGCCTCGAGGGCTATCTGCCTAAGGGGAGGGATGTCTTCGTGGAGGACTTTCTAAGGGAAACTGGCTCGTATGCACGTTACACATGGGGAAAACCACGAAAACACCCATGCAGCCAGCCCGTTCGCGGGATTCGAACCTCGGACCGAACTACCAGTGTTCAGCGACTTTACCGCTCGGCCGCTGGTGGGCTCTTTACAATGTTTAAATTTTAAATTTAGAAAAATAAATAGAAATAGACTGGTTATTTTTGTTAACTTCTCTTTATTATATTTATAAAAATAATTTGAATTAACATGCATGAAAGCGAGAGTGTCGGGGAAGACTTTACTCAAGTATATAGTAAAATATTTTTACTACTTAATTTGGCTATATTAACTTGAGATTTCTAAAAATCCATTAATCTAACGTAAATGCTACATTTAAAATGAATTCTTTACAGTACTCTACTTAATTTCGTTATAATATCTCGAAATTTCTATAAAATTCATTACTTAACGGAACTACTTCATTTTAATTCATCTCCTTAATCTCACTAATTGAATTAAAACTCGACTACAATTTTGGCCTTAACTAAAATTGCCAGTTTGCCATCCTCAATCTTACTTGAGTAAAAGACGAAACACCTTCACATTTATTAATTATTGTTTATTGAACGGGGGTTCGTTTGTTTCCCTGAAAAGTCAACCAGTTTCCGATCAATGACGATAATTACTTTATTATTAATTTTCATATTAAAAGTTTGCATTTCTATTTTGCATGATTTAAATTCAAGTTCCTTTAAAATTATTATGTTCGGGATTGAATTTTATATTTCTGGATTGCTTCATTTAGATACATTCTGCTAAATTTATATTAGGAGATAATATAATAAATATTGCTTTAGTAAATTATATATAGAACGTAGTAAACTAAAATGAGAGACATATTTGGTCAAAAATTTGCGCACTGAGCTGCAAATTTTAAAGTATTTGCACAGAAGAGGAAAGTTAAAATACGTTAATGCTTTAACTTTCGTTAATAAACAGTTTCGTTAATAAACAGTTCGTTTCGTAAACAGTTTGCAAATGCTCAAATTTTCGTTTGTGGAAGTGAAATGCTTGGTCGCTATATGAAGTTCCATACATCTGAAGCAGATTAATTCACTACTGACTGCGGTTGTGCTAATGTTCTTCTCCTCACGTGCATATTTTCCAAGATTCTTCGCGAACAATAGTGCTACACCTCATGGTATACAAACTGTCGCTAGCTTGTTAAGGAGTGAAGATATAGCATCTGTTTTAGCGTAGGCATTCTGAAGGCTGTTGTATGCTCCAACTTAATATATGGTGTATGGTCTGGGGACTTTCAATGCTTTCATAGCTGTAATCAGCCCTGCAATAATTGAACATAATTTCTCAGAAATTCGTGGACGATCCCGTACAGAACATGAATATGCAGTAGAGAGACTGCATCACTGTTAAATAGGATTATATCCCCTAGTGATAATTGCATTTGTGTTACCCTTATCATACGGGCATTCACCTTCTGATTTGAGCAGAATTCAAATGTACTTCGAATCTGCTTTTGTATCCTTTGCATTCCTTTATTAGTCAATGTTGTCACATTTCTCATTGTCTAATATGTTGACGATGTTATACTATGCTCTGCACCATTCTAATTACTGCTTGCACATGAGACTTAACATGTGGAAATCTGTCTGTCTCTACCAATATACACAAATACCTGACAAAGAATTCAAGTACAATATTTCAGTAAGATAATGAACGCCACTCATAGCTTATTGCCCAAGACTGGATGCGTCATTTACTGACACTTACACGACCTATCTGCTCCACAGATATGTCCCCTATTGAGCATAAACCTACCAGTAAAATTGGTGAATACTGTTAGTTCGACTGGTTTGAAATTCCAGCGAACGAGCTGGTCGCATGGGAGTTTTTGACGTTTTCTCTTGCGCAATGTGAATGCCATCCAGTTTTCTTCCAAAAGTCTATCATGAAGGCATCAAGAATCTTTGCTCTTCTTAGACAAATATCCCTCAAGTGCTTTTCTAAAATCAAACAAACAAAATCAAACCTTTAAATAGTGTTCCACAAAAGCATCCCTGTTCTTAAGCAGAAAGCCCTTGCTTGCTTTGCCGTGATCATTATGCGTGCTTTGCCGTGATTGACTTAAGCTCTATCTGGCCTGCGTAGGCTCAATTGCTTCGATGTCCTCAATGTGAAACACAATATCTAGCAAGTGTGGAATGTTTGCCATAGGATTATACGAGTGCCTGTTCAATTTTATGCCTCAATGCATTGTAGTCAGTACTTAATTTCTAAAAGAAGAAGGACTAGAGTCCTATGAAAGGTCGTCAGCAAAGATAAAAATAAAAAAAAATAAGAATAAAATGTAAATTAATAAATAAAATTAGGTAATTAAATTTAATTAATGAAAATAGTTCAGTAGAAAACTGAAATACCGGAAGTCATCTTAATTTAGACTCCAACTGGAATTATACTTTTGCTCAAAGAGTGAGAAGTACTGGGACTGGAATTAGGTGGATTAAAGATGTGACTAGACTTGATATCGTACTGAAGTACGATATCAAGTATACAGACGATATCGTACTGAAGTACAGACGATATCGTACTGAAGATGATTGCACTGTATGCATATTCTTCTTTAATTGACCTGCTGCTCTGTTTTGATGAGCAGATCTCAAAACAAGAGAATAGAGCATGGATCACATATACTAGCTAAGTTCAGAAAACAAAAATCAAACAGAATTAACATTTTTATGAAGAGCATTGCTTATAGATTATAGGCCACATAATATCATGATAAAAGGTGTTTATTATGCTAACCTGTTGACTCAACTTGTACAAGGCCCACCAGCGACCGGCATATTCACAAAGCCTACAGACCATTTCTCTAAGGTCTGCTCTCATTGGATGAAACATCTGCTCGGCGGTCATATTTGGAATGGCGAGTTATCGCCCTATAGGCGTGGTAATTAACTCCAAACAAACGGAAACAGCGTTTATTTCATTCGATATTTTTTTAGTTTATGAATGAAAGCTTAGAGGAATTGTGTGGAATATATTTTATATAACTTACTGATCTTATTAATAGTTTATTTGTATTTGAATTTAAACTTTTAAAAGTACGTAATTTTGTTTTACAAGAAAAAGGTGTTTACATGGAGATATCATATACACTTTTTCGTCATTTCTGTTAAAAAGAGCCTGTTATGTAAATTTCCATAGCGCATTAATTTATACAAATAAAGGAATATTAAAAAAATAAACCAAATGAAAACACTCAGTAAACATTTAAGGACGTCGGATACCTATTCTTTTTTACCTAAATTATGAAAAGTAAGTATAACTAAAATTACATTTTATTCCATTATGCGCTATTTCTATTGAAACGCCTTTCGGGATCTTGGATCGTAATCTTGCTACTGGTACCTACTACAAAGAGTACAAACCAGTAAATAAAAATAAGAAAAATTAACAAAAATAGAGAAAATAAAGGCGTTTAATTTTTAACACCGTACCCAAAGAAATAATGACGAAGTCATTCAATAATGTTAAAATAAAAGAATATCCGTGTAGAGGACAGTTTATGAAAGTTACGAGCGAGGATAGAACCGGCGATCTAGAAGTCTGAGAGCTTTTTCCGCGCTCGTTACCGCTGAGCTGCGGTTTCACCGGATAGTTATGCTCAATTTTTGGTACACCACGCTTAAATACAAATTCTAAAGTCGATGAACCAAAAGTCGCCAAGCATTAGGTTCTGTAACCCTACGTTTCCTGTTTCAACCAACAGCAGTAGAAACGGTCTGTAGGCTTTGTGAATAAGCCAGCGACCGAAAGGTAAATCCGCTGAATGCTAGTAATTCGCTCAGAATTTAATCTTGACGAATAAGCTGGCTGTAGAGGAGATTTTGCTGTTTTCCTCATGTATAAAGTGAATCAGAGCCAGTTTCCCTTATATTGTTCCTTTGAAAAGGCATATCTTCTCTTAGACAGATAGTTCTCACATTTTTTGACGTAATAATCAAAGTCGTAGCTAGGGTTTTCAGCGCCCAAGAACAACTGAAGATTTCGCGCCCCTACTGCTTGCCAAGAATGCAAAACATTTAATTCTAAAATGTTGTAACATCAGTTTGGCGCCCCTTTGATTCTGCGCCCGAGGACAGATGCCCCCCTTGACCCCCTTTAGCTACGCCCCTGGTAATAATCCAATACAATTCCTATTAACTATAAAACTGTGTAGCAAACTCAGCAGTAACATGCCGCTTTGCATAAAAACGCTGCAGCACACAAGACTAAAATTTGCCAGATTGCTGTTCCAGAATGAGAATTTCAGCTTATACCCTACGCACAATGTTCACCAGACCTTCTCATTAAATGATTTCTTTTTTTGTTTCAAAAACAGAAGAAGTATTTGTATATTTCATACTGCAGTCTGATGATGATTTGAATGATGTTCAGGAATGATCTGAAAGCTGTGATAAAATATATTTTTCTATTGGAATTCAATGCGTAATTGATTGCTGTACTAACTGCATTTAAGTCTGCATAGGAAACTGAGAATGGAATTTTAGACATTTATCTTCTACAAATTTATTATGCTTAAACTTACTGAATATCTCTATATATGGAATAAAATTAAGCAGAGAGAAGGAATATTTCACAAATGGCATGACATGACAAAACTAAAATGTGCATAGGCTGTACAATGAAATTTTCTACCATTATGAAGATGTAAGACACGGATTTCTTAAGTTGTCTGAATAATTTTAAAATAATACACTTGTTATGAATCCAGGTAAACATTGAAATTTAAAATGGAAGTTAGATTTTGAATGTTCATCATAAGTTTCAAGGCTATTAAGTTAAACTGCAGAAAACTTTTCAAAAGAGAAATTAAAAACTGAAAACAAAAAATTACAAAATCAATGTATTGACAAAAAAAAAAAAAAAAAAAAAAAAAAAAATTAAAATTAACAGGAGTTTCAGACAAGCCAGTTAAAAAAATAATAATTGAACTAAGGAAGTAGCTGTTATTTTGGAAATAAATGAACAAAAACTTTTCATTTGAATAATAATAAAATATATATAGAGATTTCAAATCATTAGTGAAAAGATCATTAAAAATGCCAGTGTGGTAACTGTATTAGAAATCTCAGCTCTTCTAGATATAAATCCATTAGTAACTTTAAATAAATAAATAAAGGTAATACAAGACATTCTGATGGTTCTGATGAAGTCATACATGTGTGCTGATTCATTGCAGTTAGCAATATTTCTAGAAATGTGTTTGTCCTGAAATCAGTTTCTCATGCATTTCAAGGTTTCGAAAAGAAGTAAAAAAGTATCAAATTGGTTAAAATTCATTCAAAGGGGTTAAAAAGAAAAGAACGGCATTTATCACATGTACATATTTTAATTCTTTTAGAACTTGTATTTTAGAACCATCAAAAATTGTTTTCAGATTTTTTCATTAAATACGAGGCGTATTCGAAAACTAAGTACCGTTTTGAAAAAAAAAAAAAAAAAAAAAAAATAGTAAAACAATTTTTTCGAATCCAATTTTATTTTTACATGAAAATACATGTCTTAAACTATTTTTCAACATAATTTCCGCCAATGATCGAACACTTGTCATAGCGGGTGATCAGGTTTTGTATACCATCGTCAAAGAAACTTCCCGCCAGTTTCGATAACCACGACTCCACAGCATTTTTCGTGTCATCGTCAGATCCAAAGCGCTTGCCACCAAGCTCGCGCTTCATGTGCAGGAACAAGTGATAGTCGGACGGCGCCAAGTCCGGGCTGTACGGCGGGTGATCGAACTGCTCCCAATGAAACTGTCGAATTAACGATTGAGTGACACCAGCAGTATGGGGCCGAGCATTGTCATGGAGCAACAGAATTCCTTTACTGAGCATTCCTCTTCCTTTGTTTTGAATGGTACGCCTTAGTTTTGTTAAAGTCTCACAATATCGTGCCGCATTAATGGTTTCACCTCTGGGAAGAAATTCAGTAAGCAAAACGCCTTTCCTATCCCAGAAGACAGTGCACATGATTTTTTGTGATGACATTGTCACTTTGAACTTTTGTTTTTTCGGAGAATGAGTGTGTCTCCACTCCGTCGATTGTTGTTTCGATTCTGGTGTGAAATGAAACACCCAAGTTTCATCACCTGTCACAATTTGGTTTAAAAAGTTTTCTCCCTCATCACTGTACCGCGTGAGAAATGTCAGGGCACTACCAAGTCGCTTTGTTTTGTGAACATCAGTGAGCATTTTTGGAACCCATCGGGAACTCACTTTGCGATAATTCAAGCGGTCAGACACAATTTCGAACAAAACAGTACGTGAAATTTGTGGAAATGCCTCTGAAAGAGTTGTCATTGTGAAGCATCGGTTCTCATGAATTGCTTCATCAACTTTCCATACCAAATCATCGGTGAGAACAGAAGGCCGACCACTCCGAGCCTCGGCGTGAACATTTGTTCGACCTGCATTAAACATTCTTACCCACTTTCTCACCATTTCATCACTTATCGCGTATTCACCGTAAACTTCTGTCACTTGACGATAAATTTCGGCCGGTTTAACATTCCTAACGTTCGAAAATTTAACCACGGCACGAATCTCACAGTCAGCGGGAGAACTAATTGTCTTAAACATTTTGAATGTGCACAGCAAACTAAAAACACAACATAGAGCAACCAAAATGGCGACAATTGAAAGTCAGTGAACAAGAAAGACTAGTGCGCATGCGCGGGACGCCTACTACAGCGCTGCGACGGCGCTAGAATGAAACAGTACTTAGTGTCCGAATATGCTACGTAGCTTCACAAAAATCACTTCATTCTCTGACGACTGAAAGTATTAAATTATATTGCTTGTATTATTTGTTATTGTACTAAAAATGGTGTGCCTTAATAGATGTTGTGTATTATTTATCTTTAGATTATTATATTAGATTAAGTTTATTCTTATAGGAAAAAAAAGTAATAATGTATATATGTGCAAGATAAGTTGATAAAAAGGTTAATTTTTTTTTATTGTTTACTTAAAACATCCAACAGAAGTCATACACTTAAAATTTATATGCATAAATTCACATATTTGCATTAAACTGAATATTTTTAAATACATTATCTTAGATTAATGATGTACTTATGTAGAATTTACTAATATTTTACTCTATATACATACAAATATATTGTATTATTTCAGACTTCCATATTAGATATTTGGATAAAAAAGGCCAAACATTTTTAGATGTCACATCTATAGATAGTATAAAGCAAAACGTTTTACAGGGGAAAAAAGAAAAGGACATTAGAAGTACAGTTCTTATACTAGAAATTAGATGCTTTGAACCTATAAGTTCTTTTGATAAAGTTAATGACAAGACATAATGCTGCCATTTATTTCTTAAATATAATATATAAATATGCCATCTATTACTTGAATTTAATATATAAATATGCTTGAATATAATATATAACTATTTTCAGGAAAATATTTTTTTAGAAAATATTCATAACATTAAAATTTTTCTAACAAAAATAATCATCTCTTACCGTACTTCAATACCATAAAATATATTTGGAGGTAAAATTGAGTTTCTGTGTTCCTGTATAAAGTTTTATTTTTGAGCTTATGGGGGCAGTATATGATAATGAAACAAATAGTGCATAAGTCATTTGTAAGCGATTATTTTCTATATTCAGAGTGTGTAATCAGTCACATATATTTATGAAAAATACCTTAGAATTATCTTTATTATAATTTTGTACATATCCCCCTTCTTCTTTTCAATACAGTCAAAAGTCGTTAATCCGGACTCGTAGGGACTTCGGCGATTCCGGATTATCGATTTTTCCGGATTATAGATCATCAGTTTAAATCTCGTAAGATGGCATGCAGAAACTCTAAAATTAAAAATATGAAACCGTTATTTATGAAATAAAGAACAATTATGATCTAAAGGGTATCAAAATTTGCAAAAAGAAAAAGCTTAATATTTATTTGTTTACTTTATTTTCTTTCAATGCAAGTTGTTTAAGTTTTGCTTCGTTTCATGTGATAATACTTTCTCTTTAATTCTATTATACACACATAATTTCTTGTTCAGTTACAAAGTTCCGCTGTTCAAATCCTAGAATCGCTGTGTCGAGAACACCGACTAATTTGTCAATCGAAATTTTTTCGTTTTCAATAACCTCTGTCACTTTCTTCGCTATCGGAAGCGAATTATAATGACGAGGAACTTGTTTTAAATCAAATTAAAGACGGAGCATATCGAGATGAAATACTACATTTGGTAAGGAATTATAAGCCAAATAAAATAAAAACATCTGCGCTGAAGATAAGGATAGTGCTGACAGATCAACTTCCAATTCATTACGCGCCCGCCGCGGCGTTCCCCCCCGGCCGAGCAGCCTGAAATTGATAAACAGATTTCGGATTTCAAAACATACTTTCGCTTTAGATCCTTTACATATTAACAAATATATAACGCAAATTCTATTTGATATAATTGAAAGTTTAAGCTTACTTTTATAAAATTGCTCTTACAGTCTGCAAAAAATAATAAGCCGGATCCAATTCGGAAATTAAGGAACAACGCAATCATCAACATTAACTGAAATAGATAATTAGATAATTTTAGCTTATACGTCCATTATACATAAAACGCGCACGCGAAAACGTATTCTGCACTTGCGCACACTCATATGCGCAGTCGTAAAAGATCTTACGCGCACGCATAAACGCCTATGCGCATGTGTCAACGCGGCGCATGCGCAGAAAGTTTTTAGTTTTGAGGTCCGGATTATAGAACATTCCGAATTATGGGTGTCCGAATTAACGACTTTTGACTGTATTAAATATAAGAGAGTCAATTGTATTTTAAATAAATCATCAGGTACACTATCAAAAGGTAAAAAATTTTCACGTCTTTATATTAAAATTTGAGTTCTTCTAAGAGTTTAAAACAAACCCACATACAAAAGTTTGTTGTAGAAACCAAAATTATGATAAAAAATTTCTAAACTTTTTTTTTAAGGAGCTGGGTGGTTTGTTAACATCCTTTTCAGCAAGTCTTTTTTCGAGACCGGATTCAAAAATGTATGTATGCATGTGTATTTGTATGTATGTGCGTACAGGTGTGTGCACACACACACAAACGTATGTACACACATATACATATGCTACATGAACACCTACATCCGTTCATACAAGCATATGCACTTATGTATATAAATGCTTTTGTATGCAATTTTATAGAAATATTTAGCTACGCATGGCAGAAAAGTTACACAAGGTTTTAAGATGATTTTTCAATTCCGTTTCACAAGAATGTGATTTTACTGCTTGCATGAATGATTTATCTAAATCTGTTGATAAGAATTTCAAGAAATTCTGATTATTTGTGTAAACTCCGTATCTGTATAAAATGGTCAAACATTAGCAATTTAAAACAAGAATAATATTCAGATATATTTAAAGTTCTTTATTTTATATAAAGTTTTAGATATCTATCAAAGAATGATAGTAATTAGTCATCAAACGAAATAAAAAAATAACTTTTTCTTGACATTCTAGCACTACACGGAAAAGCATTTCATCCTTCCGATAAACAACACAAATGTAAACAAACATCTCTTCACGACTGGTCGGAAGGCGCAGAAATCACGATAGTGTTTCTGCGCAACTAGTCGTACGCTTAGCACTTTTACCATGTTTGAGCTAGCCGTCCGACGTCGTACGGGTAGACATAGCCAAAAAGCGGCGACCTTCCTTCACCATAGCTTGATTTTTCCAACGAGATAATATACTGGTAGAGAGCATATTGCAACCTTCAACCGGTTCCAACATTAGTGTCAGGTGACTGCTGCGCGAATTCCGAAAGTGCGGAAATACATTGCTTTCTATGGGACGAAAGACTGCTGCTCTGCTTGGTCACATAAAATTTAAGTAAAAATGGTTATTCGCTGCAGATGTAAAGAAAGTTTCTTGAAAGGAGGACTTGTAACCTTTCATAGGTAAGTTAAAACTGCATGATTTATTATTTTATTTTCAGTATTTTTGTCATTTTACTATCTCTGTTGAAATGGTTGGAAAGTTTCAGCCATATTGTATAAGAAAATTGCCGCCGTATATGACATTTTCAGCATGTATTATTAGCATCAAAATGTATTAAATACTGTGACACTATTTATTGGAATCACCCTTTACAAATAATTGAATTTTATATGTTTTTTCCGTGTATTCCGTTGAAATAGAAAGCTGCGCCAATTGGCGTTAACCTTTTTTCGCCAAGTCGTACGCGTTTTGATTTCATAAACAATTACTGCCTGCGATAAAAAAAGAAAAACGCTATTATTAGCATTAAATTATTGAGAAAAGATTGTGCGATATGTTTACTTTGTTAAAAAAAAAAAGCTAAAGATATTGATTCATGCAACATTGAACATAAACAGTTAAACAGCATTATTTTAAAAATCAGATTACTTTTATAAAGCTCAATGCTTTATCATTATTTTCTATAAAATCAATTAAAATAAAAATAATCTGGATTATAATTCTGTCTCATCTACGATGCTGTTAGAAATTTATTGTAATTGAAAAAATGCGATGTGAAAAACTTATCATATTTTAAATAGTATTTAAAAAAAAAAAAAAGGAGAGTGAGAGAATTTTTAACTGTAATATCGTTTTGATCCTAATAATAAATACTGAGTTGAAGTTTGTTACCGTTTGATACATATTCAATATAAAATAATTTTTATAGTTAATAAGATGTATTGATCCCCCCATGACATACACAAGAGTGTGGAAATCAGTAATTAAGATTGCATTATTTTGTTCCAGTAATATAATCTCAAGAAAAGAGAGTGCATTATTTTGTTCCAGTAATATAATCTCAAGAAAAGAAAGGCAATCAATGGCATAAATACATATAATACAATGTGATTTTCTTTTTCTCTTTAGGATGCAATGTATTAAAATTAAACGAATTTTTTTTTACCTTCTCAAATATTATAACAGTAGTGCAATTAATATTTTAACGTTATTCAAAATTAAAGTTTCCATCTCAATTTTTTATTATTTATTTTAGATTTCCTTCCTAAAATTATTTAATCTAAACATCTTAAACAATGGTGCAAGTAATTTAAAGCAATTATTAAAAATATAGATAAAATATTCAGGAAAAAAGGGGTTAAGTTATATCTAAATATAATTGTAAAAAATCGAACAACCTAATTTGAGGCCGTTGTCTGCTGACTGCTAGCAGACGGAAATAAAAAGTACTACCTGCCATACCAAAAGCGGGCCAAACTGACGATGAACAGCTTAAGCTATCACTCCCAAAGAGCGCCAAGAGTATTAGCCACGTGGTATATGTTGGAGACACCCTAGCAGACGAATTCTCTGTGGGTGAGCCGTCTACCTGTTATATGAAGTCGTTGGATTTTTCGCTCATCGGGGCAAAACGACTTGGCGAGTGCAAAACAAGAAATCTGTCTGTGTACAAGTCATTCCAGTAAAAGAATATGTAAAAGACAAAATGGATAGTGCAAGAGAGGAACATCATATATGTTTGGTGTGTAGAAAATCATTTAGACGAAAGTTCAGTTTAAATGTACATATGCGTATTCACACAGAAAAATCTCATGTATGTGAAGTATGTCAAGCGTCATTTAATCAGAAAAAGATACTAAGCAGGCACATGCTTATTCACACAGGAGAGAAACCTCATGTATGTGAGGTATGTAACAATTCATTTAGACAACTGAAAACATTAAATGATCATATATTGATTCACTTAGGAAAGAAAGATCATGTGTGTGTGGTGTGTGGAAAGTCATTTAGACGAAAGTTTACTTTAAATATGCATATGCGTATTCACACAGGAGAGAAACCTCATGTATGTGAGGTATGTAGCAAATCATTTAGACATACGAAAACATTATATGATCACATGCTTATTCACTTAGGAGAGAAAGCTCATGTGTGTCTGGTATGTAATAAATCATTTAGAGGAAAGCGAATATTAAATGGTCATATGCTTGTTCACACCCAAGAGAAACCTCATGTATGTGAGGTATGTAACAAGTCATTTAGATATAAGAATTCATTAAACAAACATATGTTAATTCACACAGGACAGAAAGCTTATGTGTGTATGGTATGTAGCAAATCATTTAGAGAAAAGGGAACGTTAAATGATCATATGCTTGTTCATACACAAGAGAAACCTCATATCTGTGAGGTATGTAACAAGTCATTTAGACTAAAGAATACTTTAAAGAAGCATGTCCTTATTCACAGTGGAGAGAAACCTTACGTATGTGAGATATGTGACAAGTCATTTAGACAAAAAGGGCATTTAAGAGTACATCTGCTTATTCACATGAAGGAATAACCTCAAATGTGTAAGTTATGTTCTTTAAATTAAAGTATGTTTAAACCAAGGCTCTGACTCCTGGAATTTTAAAGACTCTGGCTCCCTCCTATATATGTTAACATATACACATGTGTTACAGCTCTTATTTTTTTTTTAATATAAAAGTAGTAAGAGATGTTACCAAAAAAAAAAAAAAAAAAAAAAAAACTGATGGCATTGCAGATTATTTATTTAGCATGAAATGGAAAAGAACTGGCATTACTAATTGATAAACTTCAGAGCTGAGAATAGTCTTTCCACACTAACTTGAGTAGAAGGAAGAGCTGTTATTGTTAGAGCTACTTCTTTTAACTTTTCATGATAGATTTGGATAAGTTCTGAAGGAGGTGTCTTACAAGAGCGATCATATTTCTGTATTTCTTCAAGGGCTGTGTAGAAATCTTGTTTGTATTTCTTCATTTTTATATCTAAAGACTCATTGTTCTTTAATTTCATTCACTTTGTCACAGCCTTTTCAGTATTGTCCAAATATTTCTCAAAATCTAATTCATCATTGGAAGAGGAGGATAGAGGCTCAGTTGTAGTTTCTGCAGTACGACTGTACTGATGTGAATACTCCAACTATTCTGAGAATAATTTCATTCTTAGAGGAAATTTATAGATGGCTTTCAGCGGCTTTTTAATTTGTTCGTCATCCAACAAAATTCGGCGTTTTGGATCTGCATATGTTGAACCCAGCAAGATCTCATTGTCTAGCAAACAAATTTCTCTTTTCTTCATTGAGGAAATGTTTCCTTCATCAATAAGACCTCCCATTTTAGAAAGAACAAACATCACATTCTTCCATTCTCACAAAAACAAGCCTCATATTAATTTTTCAAACTAGCTTTTTTGTGGCTATGTATGGCGTAGAAAGAAGAGTTTCAAATTCTGCAACATTATTCCACAGTCTTCCTGTTAGTGAAGCATTAGGATTATCTACATCTTCTAAAACAGTTCTTAATTGTAACAACTTCTTTATCATCACATATGTACTTCATTGTGTTGCTTGATTGCTGCTTGCCTTCTAAGGAATGGTACCAATTTTGGGAGTTCATGCTGCTATTGCTGCTTATCTAACTTTACCAATGAGATTTCTTCAACCCATCTCTAACAGCAAGGTGTGGACTGCACAATACATTTGCTTGATTTCGCAGAGTTTTGATGTCTCTTCAGCAACATCATCCATCCTACTTCCTTATATTTATTTATTAATATGTTGATAAAATAGGAAATTATTAAATATTTATTATAGTCCATAAATAAAATTAATAACTCAGTTGTCATTATTATTATAATTTTTTTTCCAGTTTGCTTAATTTCATTTCAAATTCAAACTGTCCAACAAAAACTGAAGTCGACGTATTTTTAACGACTACAGCTACGACTACTTTTACCCAAAATTCTGCCTAACTCCGACTCCACAGCTCTGGTTTAAACAAGCATATGCTTATTCATACGGGACATAAACTTCATGCGTCATGTATAGAACAATTCATTTAGTGAGGAGAAGGATTTGAAGAAAGGTACATTGATGTTCACAGAAAAGAAATCATGTTCCTTTTTAGAATAGATGAGATTAGTAAGATTGCATATTCTTTGTGGAAAACTGTGGTTTAGAAATACATGTTGAGCAGCAAAACCCACAAAATTCTTGTTTTGCAGAAACAGATGCATATTCAAATAAGAGAGATTTTATGTGTATGGTATATGTGAGAAATCATTCCAGTGAAATTATGATTTGCTTATCCACCCTAAATCTCATGTTTGTGATATATGTTGCAAGACACTCTCTGGTAAACAGTTAATTTTGCATGTAGAAATCTACGCTGGTGAGAAACCTTATGCGTGCAGTGTATGTACAATTCCAGTGTTATAAATAAGTATATCATGTATAAATCCTTTGTACAATCAACCATTAGCTGTGTATATGCATATTCACACTGGAGGCAGGTCTTGGTGTGCAACATCTGAGCCAAATCATTTTCTGAAAAACAGTTGAATATGCATTTTCCCACTTCAGAGAAGCCTTTTGGAAATGTACTTCCTTGCACATAAGTGGCAGTTAACTGTGGATATCTATAACTGTACTGCAGAGGGACTTCACATGTGTGTTATATGTAATAAATCACACTAATTAAAACTTTGTTTCACAATCAAATCTTTTAGTTCTAATCAAACTTTGTTAGTTTGCAGCAGCTTTTTATTATGAGTATTTTTTGGCAATTATTCAAGATTTGAAAAAAGCTAATTTAATATTCTTTCGAGCCACCCTTATTTTAGGCTTTAAATATTGACCAAAAAAGTTTTTTCATTTAAAAAAAAAAAAGCAAATTTTGTAAAGAGTTTCTGCTTGATGTATATGATTGTAATTAGTTTATTTGGCCTTTTTAGGATTTTAAGCATTTTGTTTATCAGGTTTTTTGCAAATTTTTTTTTTTGTTTTTTATGTTTTTAATTTTTAGTTTACACTTTTGCGTATTATTTCTGGAGTCCTGGGGTTGCAAATACATGTAGGGAAAAGGTCTGAACATTTGAGGATCACTAAAATCTTGTTTTAAAGTGAAGATTTGATTCTAATAAAGCAGTTTTGAGTCTCAAATGATTCAGAGGAACGAAACAGTTATTTGGAACTCATTAATCAACTTGGTTTAAGACTTCATAACACTTTTTCCTTGACATCTTCTGTTTGAAGTGTTAAACAGAGGAGATTAATACATATTTTTTGTTTATTGTTCTATTTTGTATTTTTTTCAGTTTAGTATACATGCTTGAAGTTTATTTTGATTTTACATGTACTCCTTTTGGTACATATATCACATCCTTTGGTCTCTCATAGAGAAAGAATTGGTTTGGAGATTCATAAAGAAGACACTATAATTTTTCATTTTAGTTCAAACTTTTCCTTTTAACAAATCATACAGGTATAAATAGCATTTTATAGGGCATATGTATATGTACACCGAACAAAAAAATGTTATGTTTGCGATTCAGTTACATGTCAGTCACCCGAAAATAGCAGTTACATGTGTGATCTACACTGGAGAGATGCCTCATGTTTGTGATATATGTACCAAATCTTTCATACAAATGCCATTTATACTTTTATTCTAAAGAAAAAGCTCATGTATGGGGTTTGGATAACGAGGCATTTGGTTTGGCTTAAGTCATTTAAATATCTTATGTTGAAGAAAGGTGACATATGTAAGGAATTATTCAAACAAAAACAATGTTTAACTGTGCTTAGGTAAACTGACTCTGGAGTACTGCATTAGGAGTAATAGGATGAGTTTTATCATTAGGTAAAGCTAAATATTTATTTGGGGGCAAAAAAATTTAAAACTATTAAATGTTTTAATTTTCAATTTCCAGAAAATTATTATTTAATAGAGTGTTGATTTAATATTGTTTGAATTTTATAATTTATATTATTTTATTATTTATATTTATTATTGAATTTTATAATTTATATTATATTATTTAGTATTTAATTTTAATTTACTGTATTTTTATGATAACAAAATGAAGTATGTATGAAAAAAATGGGATATACTTCCATTAGTGGCATTTCAGTTTCTTTCACAAAGGGTTAATTCAGCAGCACCAGCTGGAAAAATTGTAGTTCCTAAATAAGTTTTGAGGTCTGAAAATGCAAAAATAATTAATTCAATGAAATAATTAATAATTAATTAAATAATTTAATTCGATGAAATTTTAGGATTTAGGGACAAAGTTTGTATTGGGTGCTAGAAAGCCCAGAACGGGGCCTGATGAGTACTACAGTCAAAAGTCGTTAATTCGGATACCCATAATCCGGACCTCAAAGCTACAAACTTGATGCATGCGCGCAAGACCTTTACGGCTGCGAATATACATGTGCGCAATACGTTTACGCATGCGCGTTTAATGTATAACGGACGGTATAAGCTAAGTTAAAATTATCTAATTCAGTTAATATTGTAGATTGCGTTGTTCCTTAATCTTCGAATTGGATCCGACTTATTATTTTTTGCAGACTCTTAGAGCAATTTTATAAAAGTAAGCTTGAACTTTCGATTATGTCAAATAGAATTTCCGATATATATTTACTAATATGTAAAGGATCTACAAAGCAAAAGTATGTTTCGAAGTCAAACAAAAAGTGGAATAGCTGCAAAAAATGGATAAAGGCATATCCTTCGTTTCTCTAACCATTCAGAAATCTGTTTATCAATTTCACGCTGCTCTGCGGCGGGAAGGAGGGGGGAAACGCCGCTTCACGCAATGAATTGGAAGTTGATCTGTCAGCACTATCCTTATCTTCAGGGCAGATGTTTTTATTTTATTTGGCTTATATTTCCTTACTAAATGTAGTATTTCATCTCGATGTACTCCGTCTTTGATATGATTTAAATCAAATTCCTCATCATTGTAATTTACTTCCGATAGTGAAGAAAGTGACACAAAGGTTATAGAAAACGAAAAAATTTCGATTGACTAATTGGTCGGTATTCTCGACACAGCAATTATAGGACTTGAACAGCGGAACAGCAGAAATTAAGTCTGTTTATAGAATTAAAGAGAAAGTATTATCACATAAAATGAAGCAACTTAAACAACTTACATTGAAAGAAATGTTTAATAAAGTAAACAAATAAATATTAAGCTTTTTTTTTTTGTAAATTTTTATAACCCTTTAGATCATAATTGTTCTTTATTCTAACACAACGAACTGATACAAATTGGTTACTTGAGTGACAGCTCCCAGCCAGATGCTGTGAGCATGCATTCTACTGACTCCAAACCACTGCCATTTGTGACGTCAGTCGTGTCAAGCTAGAGCTTATTGGAGGAAGTGAAGATCTGTGATTAGTGAAGATCTGTTGTGTTTTCTGATGAAAGCCAGCTCTGCCTTGGTGCCAGTGATGGCCGTGTGTTGGTTAGAAGGAGGCTAGGTGAGTGTTTGCAAACAACCTGTCTGCAGCTTAAACACACCACTGTACCTACACCTGGAGTTATGGTCAGGGAAGCAGTTTTGTATGGCAGCAGGTGCACTTTTGTGGTTATCCCATGCATCCTGACTACAAATATGTATATCAGTCTGGCGGTTCAACTTGTTCTATGGCCATTCATGAAAAGTATTCAAAAAGGTGTTTTCCAACAGAATAACACTCACTGTCGTAACCCAACAAGCTCTACAGAGTGTCGACATATTGCCTTGGCCTACCAAATCCCCAGATCTTTCTCTAATTGAGCACATATGAGACATCATTGGATGCCAACTCCAACATTAACCATCTTTGTATTGACAGTGCAACAGGTGTGGAACTCCATCTGATATCTGACACCTATATGATACAATGCATGCATGATTGGGTACTATTCTATTATCAGGACCAGGTTCAGAAATGTCCAGGTTATGTGTACCAGGACTAGGTTATGTGTTCATGTATGCATGTATATATGAAAGTATGAATGTATGTGTGTATACACATAAACATATATGGAAACACTCATTCATACATTTCTGAATCCGGTCCCGATAACAGAATAGTACCCATGTTTACATTAAAAACTGATGTTACATCGGTTATAAATGTACCATCATTTCACATTTCAAATGGCTCTTCTCGCACTTGTATTAATCTGTAATCTTGAAAATATTTTCTGTTGAATTCTACAGATAGATATAATTTCTTGTTCAATGTTTCGCTGTTCAAGTCATGTTATTGCTGTGTCAAAAACCCATTAAGTTGTCATTTGAAATTTTTCATTCTTAGCAAACTCTTTATCACATTCTTTACTATTGGTAGGAATATTTTCTAGATTTAAAACTGTACTAGAGATTTCACCATCCATTAGCTGCCTGATAATCAGGGCATGGTCATTCCAACGGAGTACTGTTATATTATCTTCATTTATTACTATTTCTCCACATTTCTTGACAAATTCCAAATGTTGGTGGAAAGTGGAAAATGTTGCCTTTTCTTTGCAATATTCAAAAACCTTCAAATTCATGGCTATCATCATAACTTAGTTAGCATCTGCTATACACTGTTGGCGATTTATTGTGAGATTGGCAGTTGCCAATCATATTCACTAAATCTTCTCCTTCTGTCATGCATTGAGCAAGTTAGGCCAGAATTTAGTTATTATACTGAGGTCTTTTTCCAGCATACTAAAAGACGAGTCTTGAATAATTACAGTTGTGTGCAAATTTAAGAACTTGCACAATATGTGAAATTTCTGAAAAACTAATAGAGTTTAATGAAGTTTGGTGTGAATGTACAATTGATAACAGAGAAAGAGATGTACCATTCAAAAGCTGTTTTATGTATGTAGAATTATCAGTAAAGTTCATAGTGTAAGGATGTCCAAAATCCATGTTGTGTTATGAAACTGAAAATGAGTGTATTATGGAGTATATGTGAGTCTAATCTGGGATATATATCCCCTCTGACATCCTGATAGATCATTTTGCATGACATCATATTGGACAGAACACAGTTGAGGAGTCCCTGTAGCAGTCGATACCACTCCTGCAGCAAAGTTGTTTTTAACTCCAAGAAGGTCCTCGAAGGTAGATGGCAAGATCAGGCTGAATCTGGACTCATCTGTAAAAAGCATGGCCTTCCACTGAGGTTTGGTCCAAGGTGCATGTTTTCTACATCATGCTAAACACTCTCTCTCATGTCTGCAGTGAGTGAGACACAAACAGCAGATCTTCTGGCATACAGCCCTACCTTATGAAACCTCTGATCAACTATAGACCATGAAACTTAAGATTCCAGTGGTTAAATTTAAGATGTATGCCAAACACAAAAGGCTGTGAATTAAATTATTGATACAGATTTACGATTACTTTTTCAATTACTATATAGGAGGTATTTTATTTAGTGCAACATAAACTTAAAAATCAGGATGACTTTCAATATGTTTTATTATGAAAAATTATCAAATAGGCATGCATAAAGCACCCATTTTTTTAAAAAAATTATTGCTGGTAGTTTAAAAGTCTGGATTTTATATTATTTTGGACTTTGTACTATACTTCTTTTTTCTGAAGCTCATTACTTTATTTATAAGCTGAAACATAGTAACTTTTTATGGGAATAAGGCTTAATATTAATGACGCTTTTGATTCATGTATGATTTTATGAATGTTTGATCAAACTTTATGGTTTTCATGAATTGTAGACTTGCATTTTATTCAAGGATATATATTTAAAATTTATACATTTAAATTATAAAAGGGTTTGTAGTTATAATTTTAAAAAAATCTGGCTATTGCTGCATATGGGACAAACCTGTTAACTGCTGTTTAAGAGGTTGGACTAGGTGTCCCTATTTATTGTTAACTGAACTGAATATTGATATAAGATTTTGTTTTCATAATGTTTGAAACTTAGATTTTGTTATTAAACAGATATAATAATAGATGACTTAAAAATTGCTGTATTACTCAAATAAAATTTGATTATGCTTTGAACCAAAAGCATATGTATTTTTACCAGGAAATAGTTATGTATAATGTCTATAAACAAACTTTTTTTTTTTTTGTATATTGTCAGAAATGAAGTTTCAGAATTGAAAAATTACCTTTGCCAGCTTTTAGAATTTAACTAACTGTATCAACAGTTACTATGGTTTATTTATTGTTAAACAAAATTACAAATAAGTTGTTCACTGAAATTATTTCGTCTTCTGGTTAAGATTTCTATGCCTGCATGCAATAATTGTGGAATTATGTACAATTAAAAAAGTTTTAAGTGCGACTAAGCCTAATTTTTGGTTACCATAGCAGCCATGTGAGTTTTAGCATCAGCGTTACTTTTAGAATGAAAAGAGACTAAATCTGCCCTTCCAAGAATCTGAAGTTCGTATAAGATTTATTTTGCAATGTTTCATTACTTTATTTCATTTAAATATTATTAATTTAAGGTAGATTAATATATTTATCTATATATATTAATCTAAGGCTAAGGAAATATAAATACTTGAATTATTAAATTTAATTAGTACTAAAATACATGCTAAATTGTTTAAATTTTTTAAAATAATTATAGCAAAATATTTAAAAATGAAACTAATCTAAGCAAGTTATTCAGTTATGCATTTTATATATTTTAAAAAATCATATTTTTAAAATCAATGCAAATCACATATTAGCAATCATTTCACAACTGAAATATGACTATCATTTTCGAAGTAAGGACGAATTTATTTGAATTAATATGCTGACATAATATGAAACATTTTACCGCATACAGAGCAAAAAGTACAATTCTCACGAAGATAAAAATGGGGCAATTTTAAGAATTCCGAGAAAACGTCCGATGTTAAAAGACAATGCATATTTAACGGCTATCCAATTTATATGATGGAAAACTCACCGACAGTCAGGAGAAGCCTCCGTAGACGCTAGTTGAATACAGGACACACGCGGGGTTGCTATAATGCCATTTCCCATTACTCTCAGGAAAACACAAAATCTTAAGGACATCTTAACCTTAAAAATTCCTTTGGACGACCCCTTCGTAACCTTGACAAGTACAAGAAGTACTAGAAAGGTCACGTACAACCTTCCCTTATTTTCTAAGAAAATACTACACGTGGGGTGGACAGCGCAGATTAAAATAATTAAAATCATAACCGGCATGATTCGTAACAAACTTGGCTATTGCCAAGAGAAAGACTCTGATCAGAACAGACATGAATACCTGAGATTCGCAAGATTAGTATATTAAATGTGCATTGCTTGCCTGACCCAGTTAGTATCGTAATTTCACAGAGTTATTCAGTTAAAGTTCCAATAAACACCAGAAGTGGTACACAGCTTTATATTATGAGTCTCATTAGTTGTAAGGAATAATGCTTTATGTTAACTTTTACATTGTACCTTAGGTTTATAGTAAAGATTAAGGAAAGACTGTAACTTCCCTTCACAGTGTGAAGATTAGTTACAAATACTCATAGTTACATACCTCGAGTCGTCACAAGATTTACATGGTCACTAATTATTTTTGTTTCTAAAAAATATGTTAAATAAGCACTATTCAAATCATAATCTAAAAACATTTTACAGTTTAAGATACACATTACTCATGTAATTTTTTATATTGATTCTAAAACAAATATTAAGATAATTACACGAAAAAAGCTATGAAACATGTTTCTTAGCAAGAAAACAATAAAATATGCACATTTTTAATTTGAAAATTTTCAAGATATTTTAGCTAATCAGTTTTCTTCTCTTTAATATTTTTGTTTCAGTATATAAATCAATGTTCCCATTAGTCTCTGCTTCATATCCTAGATTGTTAATGTTTAACAATATACCTTTGAAGAATAATTTCGTATTTCTTTCTGTAATCAGTTTCTGAATAAGTTTCCTCTACATTTTAGAATTTCAGATTTAATTAAAGATTTGTTATTTTAAAGAACTACATGTATTTAGAATGATAATTTCTTAAACCATTCACCCATTGTTTTTATTTTATGAGAAAAATACTATTTGTAAAGCCTTAATACACTGAACACGTGCAAACAAACTCGCTGAATTTCTTCACCTAATAAATAGTAGTAAAACATATCCTTAAAGTGATTTTACAATCGAATATCTCCTGGACTACTAAAGACATCTATTAGAAACACTGCAAAGTGAAAAATCAGTGGATTGGTGCAGGAAAATACACTGCCCAGTGTACAGGCAAATAAAAAGTCCCTTTTCGCAGTATCCGAACAATGTTCGGGCAAAACACTTAAGGGGCTAATAGAAATATTGAGAAAATAAAAGAGAAGATAAACATGCTAAGATTTCCAAGACTAAAGCAAAAAATTCAAATAACATTGTTTTCACTGTTCTTCCAAAAAATTTCTCCCAAAATAAGAGATGTCATAAATTTCCTATAATACATATTCATTGGGTATTAAATACCATGAAAACATCTTTCATTTGGTCACATTTTTCTAGAATCGTAGGTCTATATATCTTGCTTTCAAATACTTGCAAACCTTCCAAGGGCCAATGTTAACCATGCCCAACTCTAAGAGCAAAAAGCCAGAAGACTTTTTGAATAAAAAATTCAGAAAAGAAATCTGTGTAAAGTGAATTTTTAAGAGAAAACTGACACACATTTGAATATTCTGAAACAATGAAAAAAGTCCTCTAAAATGAAATTTTAAAATACAAGTAGCTAAAGTAACATTTTTGCTCATCCTCAATTTTCTCTAATTATCTGGCAAAAATATACTTCCAGGTACAATTCCAAGCAAGCAAATGACAGTGAAGAATTAACACAGATATTTATTTCTATCCATTCTGTTGATGAGAATTCAATACAGATCCAAGTTGCAAATAACACTGCAATCAATGAAATCTTTGACAAACAGCATGAAACAAAAGAGCATGTAAAAACAATCTGTCACATTTAACAGTTTAAAAGGTATACATCGCACATGCTATTTATTGTACAAATTAGATAAAAGCGGTACAGTCCCTGTATGGGAGAGGATGCAATCAACTGCAGCACTTGCTAATGCCGATTTTTCGGAAAAGGACACATATGATAAAAAAAAAAAAAAAAAAACCATTCTTGATACCCATCAGTGGTTTTTAACCCTCCAGGCGGCAAGGCCGTATATATGCGTTTGAAAATAATGGCTCTCATAGCGGCAAGGCAGCATATATGCGTCCAAATATTTTGGTCCTCATAACAGCAACGCAGCATATATACATAAACTTAAATTTTGGCACGAAACGGCAAAGCAGCATATATGCGGCCTGTCTCAGAGTGCTCTCTCCTCTCTGCTCTTAATGTAAACTGACAGGTGATAATTTTTCTCTGCGGGAGGTAATTGAGGAGAGGAAACTATCTATTTGCTAGGAGCAAATGGGTTTTATTGTTAGGTTTTGAATAACAACTCAGAATAAATAGCTCATTCAAAAACTTCCAGCTGTTCTGTGCTTATACCAGCTATAGTAAACTTAAATGTTTAGGTTCGTAAAGAGAATTTTCATTTTCCAGCGTAATTATTCTCCAAATTTTAGATGCAGTTTGCAAAATGTAATTGGAATTACAATTAAAATTGCAAGAAACAGTAATTGTAACTGTAACAATATTTTGAAATATGCGATTTCAATTATACTGCAATTAGAAAGTACTTTTTAAATGTAACCATAATGTATGTAATTGCATTTATGTCTTACAATTACAATGCAGTGATAATCACAAACATTATAATTATATAATCTAATTACAATTACAAATTTTATTGCATCTAATCACAACTACGGTAAAACTGTAATTACAAATACATTATTATTATATTAGCTAATTACAACATAATTTTAACTGCAATTGCAGTAGGTAATTATAACTACGTAATTAAGAAAGTAATTGTCTCTGATAATTGGAATTACTTAACCTAGTGAAATCATGATCATAATTGTAATTCTAAGTGTAGTATGCAATTGTAATAAAATTATGCAATTACTAAGTAGTTATAGTTAATAAGTAGCTTTTTTTTAATTACATTTACAATTTTCGTAATTTCATTTAAATTACAATTACTCTGTATTTGTGAAATCCAATTTCATATTCAATGCAATTGCAATCATATAATCTAATTATAATTACACTGTCATTGTAACTCCAGTAATTATAATTATGCAATTAGGATAGCAATTGTTTTTGATTAAAGCAGTTACGTAGCCCAGGAAAATCATGATCTTAATTGCAAATGTAATTGTAGAATGCAATTGAAAACACATAGTAATTGTAATATTATGCAATTACAATGCAACAATTTTTAATTACATATACAATTTACGCAAATGCATTTTAATTGTGAAATCTAATTAAATAAACAGTATAACTGTAATTATATAATCTAATAAAAATTACTATGCAATTATAATGACCTCTTAATTAAAAATGCGCAGCAGATGATTGTAATTATTTAATCGGAAAAATAACTGCCCCTTATAATTTCTGTGACATAGGCTAAGGAAATCGTGATGAAATTTGAAAATTACAGTCAATAATATTATATTTGAAATGTTTCTGCATTTTGGATAATGAGTTTTTAAATAACACAACGGGATAATCCCAGCATAAAGTGGAATTTATTTAACCCTTTCAGGGGCTCAATGTTATGATTTTTTAAAAGTTATGAAAAAGTAAGCATAATGACATGCAATGGTCCTATATACAACATAAATGAGTTTAAAAAAATTTTTTCGTCCCCCTTTATGGAAAGGGGACCGGTTTCGCCTTGAAACCAGCGCCCCTCTAGAGCATTAAGACTAAACATTTGCTTATTTATCTTTACTTTGCTGAAAAGTATCTGAATGTAACCGAAATTGCAGATTATACTAGTAAATTACTGAATAACTAATGAAGTAAGTAATATTTGCATAAACACACATTTTTAATTATAAATAAATTTAAAACAGGAAACAAAAAAGTATAAGACAAAAGGTAACTAATAATGCACTAAATTACTTGCATAAAACTATGAAATATTTTTAAAAATTATGTTTAAAACTAAGAAAATTATATGTAAAAATAAAATAAATTCAGATCCATACAATTATTTTACTATGAACTAGAAGCACGAGAAAGGCGACTGCTAAGAGAAGCATAATAAAAACGCAACTGTTAGTGTTTTTCAGAGTGCTCTGTAAAAAATAAAAAATGTTTTCACTCTCTCAAAAGCTCCATAAATCCTCATCTTTGAAGCCACTCAAATGAAGATATTGTGCAACTGTTTACAGCAGTGATCCGAAAGCAATAAACACAACTGCAAAAAATCTCGTGACTGCGCCATCTGATCCTTTCTTCGATGTCCCACAGGGGCGGTGGTTTCATACTGAAACCGCAATGAAAACATTCAAAATTAAAAGAGTTCCATTACTTTTTTTTGTGAACTAAGGACGTTTCATTACTCATTGATGCCTGCTTATAAAATATATTGTGGAAAAAGAAAAATTTGTTTTTAAAGTGGGTCAAAAAGAGTAGTGTGCAAAAGAAGCTATTTTTGAATGATTCATGCTGCTGCCATCTGTTATCAACTTTAAGAAGTAATTTAATTTTAGCAGCAGTTTTGAGGGAAAAAAAAACCCAAATTTTCTAAATTAAAAAAAAATGTTGAAAATGTGGTTTCAAGGCGAAACCACCGCCCCTGAAAAGGTTAAAGGAAATATTTTAAATAGACCAAAATGCACATAACGTTAGTAAGCAAATATGTATGTTTATGATCTTCAATATATATGTGAACTTAAATTACAAGATTAAGGAAAAGCAAGCAAAGAGTTTATGCCAGTGCAAAGGGATGTTTTCGCGAAGGATTTGTTACGGGAAGCTTGTCTTGTTTACATTACGCAAGAAATAAATTATAAAAATTACATTTATCCTTTCCTTTTCAGAAAGGGAATCATCAAGGACTAAACCGTCTCATAATTTTATCCAACCTATTGCTTTAGCTGGTAAAAAAATGATTCTGATCAGCAATCAGTATGCTTAATTGCTGTGTGTACTAGGCATTTTACTAAATCCATTTATTATGAATTACCGCCCAGAGAGTAAAGTGGTTTGTAACTCTGGTTGCCGTACCGAAGAGCCTGGGTTCGAATCCCGGATAGGGCAGGAATGTAATTTGTTCGTCCTCTTCATAGGAGGCAACAGTAGCCCACGTATTAGTTCCCTCTTCAATAACATGACCGGCCTTAGTAGTGATCAATGTCTATAAACGGCTACTACCTGCCATTGGAAAAAAAAAATTTACGAATTGGTCTTTTATTCAACATAACACACATTTTCCATAAATAGTTAAAATGCATTATTCAGTTACAAGTGAAAGTACTTGCATGAACTATTTTCCATCATTGTTTCACATAAGAACAAATAAAGGTATTTTTTTATGCACCTCTGATTGTTATATTATTTGGATTACAGTAAAGACTGCAAAGATGCTTCTGTGGATGACTTTCTAAGGGAAACTGGCTCATGTTCACATCACCCGTTAACAAAAGCAGGAAAAGATCTTTATTTAATTGAATGCAACAAAACGTTTAAGAAGAATGATGTACTCATAGAGAACTTTCTAAAATAAAATGATTTGTATTCATGTTACACATAAGGAAATCCATGAAGCTATCTCAACATTTAGATTGTTTGCCAAAGTTGGCATCCGATTTGAACTAGTAGTATTCGAAAGCCGACTTATTATTCTGCTGAGCGAAAAATCTAATTACTTTTGAAGTTATATTGTAATTCAAACAATCATTGTATTACAATTATTTTTTTTCCCCCAATGGCACATTGTGAACAGTTACAGTGTAACACAGTCCATTAGTCTATACAAGGCCAGATGAGGTGGTCTCTATTATGGAGGCACCTGATATGTGGGCCCCCCATCGCCTCCTATGAAAGGACGAACAGTTATAACCATGCCTTCTCCGGGATTCGAACCCAGGCCCTTCGGTATCGCAGTTAGGCTTCCCTAACCACTATACCACCTGGGCAGCACAATTACAATTATAACTGCATTAGTTGTAGTTTTAACTACCAAGTAACTACAATGAATTACCAGCTTTTCTCAGTCAATAACAGATAGCTTAAACTTCAAAGATAAATGGAAGGTCTTGTAATTTGTCGAATGGCAATATTCTAAGAAAGTGTAGTCTCCAAGATGGTCGAAGTTTAGTTACAGTTTTAAATTTTGCATACTCGCAGTACTTGCCCAAAGGCTGTTCCAAGATTATTTTTGCTCATCTCATCCATTAATTTTGGAGACAAGATCATGTCTAGAGACATTTTTTTCCAAGGACAGAATTTTATATAATAGAAAAAAATAATGCATCACCCTCAAAGTGCAGGAAACAATGAGTACTGATAAATTTAATTGAAATTACAATTATAATTCTAGTTAATACAGATACACTTTTAGAATTACATTATAGTTCTAATGGCAAAAATGTCAAATGAGTGTTATAGATTCGTATACTTTTATCTTATCACAATATTAAACTTTTAATACAGTTTTATTTTATTTATCAATATCACAATAATGAGCTTCTTAATACCATCAGTATTGAAAAAATGTTTTACTACTGTCATGAAATGTATATTCAATAATATTTTCTCACTGCTGTTTTTTCTTATATATTTTCTGCATAATTCATAAAAGTTTGCAATGGAAACAATTCTGAGGCTTTTATAATACTTCTAAATTTTCATGAAATAAAGTTCCGTTAAGGTTTACTTGAAGGAGACTCTCAGTGCAAGCACTCGAAAAGAAGTTATGCTACATTTACATATTATGAAATAGTTGAATGTACAGTATTTACTTGTAACAGCGGTGCTCAATATATCACATTTTCTGAAAGAATGCACATGTTGCCTAAAATCGAATTTAAATCACGATAATCAGAATAATTGGCTAAAGTATTAAATTGTTATTTTTACAGCATCAATCGAATTAGTGGATTTTATTGAAGATAAAAATGTGTTGATATTGACAAGCTATATTAGTTTTTGTACTATAATGAATGCTAGCTAATAGCTAGAGTAAAACTCAGGATATGGTAACATTAAATAAATATTATAAATAAACTAAAAAAAGAAGCAGAAAACGAAAGCGAAAAGAAACTAAATACATTCGGAAAGAGAAGCTTTACTATGGTGAAACATTAGAAACGTGTAGACAAAGTGTTAATACTATGTGAGAAAATACTAAGGACAAATTGAAATACATCATAGCTACGTTTGGTGCTTTCTATATTAACTGTATCAATATTAATATAAGTACTGAAAAATATTTAAAAAATAATTATTTTCGAAAATTTAAAGGAACAAAATTGCAGTCTGAAAATTTATAGCATATCTCAACGAAAATTTTATTATCAAAGTTTTTAAAATTAAAATCTTTATGGCATTTCTAATTTAAAAATTATTTTAAAGTTATTATTATTAATATTATTTTTCTTTTAATTAAAAATGATATCACTCTAAATGAAAAAAAAATTGTAAACATGGTCAATTTTTACTGCAGTTTTTGAAACTTAAATAGAATCGAATGTGAGCCGGCTGGTGGGTTAAAGAAATTCTGGACCATATCATGATAAACAATGAACATACTCATCTACAAGCTAGCATACACAATTAAGTTTGCAGTCACAGGTTACAACCGAGAAAGAAATTCCACATTAGCCTTCTGCAAAAATGAGTCTTACGCCAATATTCTAGACCTACATTTGATTAGTTATAGAATATTTTTCTCAATGAATTGATATGAAATAAATGAGTATGCTCAAATTGAAGGACTGAAATTTACAATTCTGCTATCAATCATAAAAGAAAGACTATGCCCTAAAAGAGTACAAGTAATCTGTCAGCAGGTGCTTCCTCCCAACCAAACAATGAATGTCAATCCTTTACTGTCAAAAGCTGGACAAACTGAAAATTTTGTTACTTTAAATGGTTAATGTTCATCATTTGCAAAGGATATCTTGCAATGCAGCATTAGTTTTCCTTTGAATTCTTTCTCATAAAATCCTGGGATATTCAAATTATGCCTATCTTAGATGTGCTAGTGTACAGGAGAGCGCACAGCATCATTATATAACTTTGTTTACGTTATAAAATCTAAGAATACTGATCTTGCATTACCATGTGAAAATTTATCTCTGGATTCTGCAGTATCAAAAATAATCTTTCCAGTCATTTAAGATATCTGACATTAAAATCTTTCTTTTAACTCACTAATATTCACATAATTTTGTATACTTGTATAAAATATCACCAAACAAAGACATTCTAAAGCTTACCAAATATGAAAATACTGAAAGCAATAGGATGAATTTTACATATAAAATTTTGACACATGCAATGATGATACAAATGACATTATCAAGTACAATTTAGTAGTGGTACCAACACAGAAGTGCCTTGCAAGAAACATAAGGATATTAGATACATAAAGTAACAGGTAAACATCAGGGAATAACTACTCACGAGGATGATGCATAGCTTCTTGCATATGAAAACAATTTGCCCAAAATAACATTTATAATAATCAGGATAAAGAAAATTTAAGGTGACACATTCCTGCAAGAAAATTATATTGGTATAATGTTTTGAAATGTGTCATGCCAACAAAAACTATAGGTGTACTTGCATAAAATATCTACGCAAATTATGAACACAGTTTAAATTAAGTCCTCTGAATGAAATTTTTATATCTGTCTTTTATAAAATAACTCAGCACAGGCAATGCCAAACAGTTCAACTACCACCCTAACAGGGAAAGGGCCAAAATAATAAATAATAATTAAAAAATCATTAACCAAACATTTTTGGACTGGAAAGGGTCTCTAGTTTTTTTATTTTCATCTAGCCAAAATAATAAATAATAATTAAAAAAATCATTAACCAAACATTTTTGGACTGGAAAGGGTCTCTAGTTTTTTATTTTCATATAGCATAGTTTTCTGATATGCAACAACAGCAATATTATTTCAAACCTCGCACATCATCAAATGATGTACAAATGTCATACCATTTTCATTAAGAACTTTTAATGGCAAATACTACTAGATAGCCAGACATACAAAATAGAATTAATGAGAAGTCATTAAACAACTTATCAGTTTTCTTATTTTATAGAAAAATATAACTTTTACATGTGACCAATATATTTATGAAAAGTTTTATAAACCAGTGACAAGTTCAATTTATACAGAATGTTTGACACCCAGTTTAATAAATGCAAAAACAATTATGATGCAAAAAAAACTTTATTGAAAAAAATCAAATTTTAATACAGAAAAAATCCTACACCTACCTAAAAGAAAAAAATAGTCCCTTAAATCAAATAGGATATATATATAGAGATAAATATACTTATATAGAATATATACTCATATAAGCAGAATAATGTAGAATAAGTCAAATTTATTCTACAACAATCCTTATGTATTTTTTAAATTTTGCTATTTTTTTGTCATTTTTTTATATTATAAAGCATGGTATTCACGTGGGGTTTTTCTCTTTTCTCTTTTTTTTTCTTTTTCTTTTTTTATTGTATATAACGGAAGAAACGTTCCTGTATACTTGCTCAGAGAACAAGACAGTTAAGCTTCTTTCTTTATGCCTCCGGCAACTGATATATTTTCTTTAGCATGATGAGCTTGAAGTACAGCAACAGCTTCTTCAACCTACAAAGACAAATAAATTGTATGAATTTTTGAAAATAGGTTAATTTCTAAACCTGTCATAAGTAAAAGGATTTTATATAAGGGAGAATCCATTAAATAGTTAAAATGCAAAATTATGTTAATACAATTTTCTTTTAAATCAATCTATACATTAGCTCACACAAAGCCAGCAAACCTGATATCATCAATTTTTGTAACAGAATTTAAAAAGAATATAAGTTGAACAATTTGTTTTAAATATTGGATAGTTATACTCCTCACAAGAAACTTGTCACTTTTAAAACAAAAAAGATAATAAGGATCTCTTAATATCTTTTGAATTTATAAATTTCTAAAAAACTTATTCTAATAAAAGAAATTGATAAAACATCAAATTAAAAAATGATCTAAATTCTGATTTCTTTTAGCAATTAAATTTTTGTTATTCTTTTTTAATGAAATTATTTAAATTAAAATATTGCACCAGAATGTATATTTTGCTTTCCTTAGCTTTATGCCTCACACAGACAATTTATTAATCTAATATTCTGCAGTTTAAATTAACCGCCCAAAATGGCTTTCACAATTCATAGGAATCCCGCCCTCAATCCATTATTGTGAAGATTTTAAATGCTTCCTAACAAATAAAGATAATAAACCACAAGTAAATCCTTTTAAGACAAGTTGTCTGCAAGAAACTGCTACAATGCATATGAGAAACTGCACCTGCTATCGCACACTTAAGGGGACAGAAGAAACCATCGCAATCTGGGTCATTTTAAGCAGTTACGGTTGTTTGAATGATACGTCATCTCAGCTGTTTTGGTCTTCAGAGTTAATATCTAAACATTATTAAGCTGACAGAAAATTTATATTTTGGAACTTGCAACTGTACTTACTTTAGCTTTCAGTGACTCTTGATGTTCTAACATATGCAACAATTCAGAATTATCTATTTCCAACAACATTCCAGTGATCTTTCCAGCCATCTCAGGATACCAACGATGGATTACAGGGAACAATCGTTCACCTAGCATTTGCTTCTGCTCTTGAGCATTGGCATCTGCTAACATGGAAGCAGTCAAAGGTTCTTGGCCTTGTATATGCACGGCTTGCTGAGCCACAGCTTGCTGGGTAACAGCTTGTTGAACTGTTTGAGGTTGTGGTGGATTTCGCATGTTGGAAGTATATTTGTATGTGGCTGGTCTTTGATTGACATTTGCAGAAGCCATACTAGTAGGTCGTGCAGCACCTACACCAGTAGGACCCATTGCAGCAACTCTTGTTCCAGATGCAGCAGCTGCTGCAGCAGTGGGTTGTTGGCCTGTTATGGGTCGAGCATTCATACCGGCTCTCATTCCTGGATTTTGCGAAGCTGCAACTGCTGGACGTGCAGCTGCTCTAGCAAATGGAGCAGACTGCATAGCTTGGAATGCTAAAAAATATTTTAAAATTGTTATACATGAACATTAATGTGCTTTATGCAGAACATTAGGAAAAAAAACTCATGCATGGATTGAAAACTGAAAAGCAAATATGTTTAAGTATAAGAAAGCATTACATAAAAGCTAAAACCTAGGATAGACGATCAAAACATTTAAAAGAAGCTTATTTTCTCATAATCAGTTCATTTTTAACTAGTGCATATATATGTAGAAATACACACTTGAGGGTTTGTACACATTTTTACAGAAGGAAACTAAGTACTTTTAAGGACCATCAATGAAAAATATTATGGATCTATCAAAGCAAATAGAACTGAATAAACTAAAGCAATTATCTACACCTGATCTACACACAACTTTTGTAATATTTAAGAATAAACTAATGTTCTCAGGTAATCAGAATTAAATTTCACAATTCTTGAAACACTGAAATTTTACAGTTATTATTGTTGGTTTTAGTTTTTCCTTATGCAAATTTTGATCAGAGATCGGCAGTAAGGTAACAAACACGGTTGCCGCCTGATTGGCCAATGACGTCAAGGTCGGTAGTTTGGCCAAATATTATATGTACGCCGGTAGTCTTTTTTATTATGAGTTAGCATAAGCAGAATAATGTAGCTAGTATTCTTTCACTCAAATGATTTTAAATGTAAAGGCTACAGTGGTAGCTTATTTTATTTTAATTTACAGAATAAAGCATGAATTTTATTTAAGGGAAGCAAAATATGATTTGCCTTTATAATGCCACTGCCAACAATTATAAGTCTCACGTATTTTAAAGATTAATGACTTTTTATTTAAAATTTGCAAACAATTAGCTTGATACTGATATTTTAATTAATGCCTTTAGTCACAACTTACTCAGTCGACAGGTTTATGAAATTTGTCAAGGGGCATAATCACAATGGATTAAGGGAAGGAAATAACTCGCCTTAACATGTAGAGATAATTTCTAAGGGTGAGCAACTAGTTACAAATAATTAAAATAGTTAAATACTCTCAATAATAACAGATTTATATAGATATGATCCCAATTTTATTTCTAAAAAATATCCATTAAAAAGGATTAAGAACGTTTTACAGCAAATATAATTTATTATATTGATTCTAAAATGATATTAGTATAATTATACATTAAAAGCTATAAACATTTATGTTTGTAGCAAACAATATCTTTATGCATCTTTTTAATTTGAGAGTTTCCCAGATATTTTAGTTAATTTATACCAATTTCCTTGTCTGCAAGGTTTTTTCTAAGTTTATTTGTTTCAATAAACAAATTAATGTTTCCACACTTCCGATTAATTGTTAGTGTTTCAACCATGCACCTTTGAATTTTTTTTTTTCTTTATAAAATCAATTTCTTCATTTTAGAATTTCCAGATTTAATTAAAGATTTTCTTATTTCAAAGAACTGATTGTATTTAGAATGAGTAGAAGAAACTGCTAATTTAATTTCTTTAATAATAGGAGTAATGAGACAAATAATACAAGATCAAAGTCAGTGCTAGAGTCAGCATGGCATAAGTTTTAGAATTTCGTGAAGCACCACGCAACACAATTTAGGACAAAACTTTTAGAACTGACTGAGGTATGTATCATGCACCAAGACATATACGATGAACCTTTTAATAACCGGTCAGTTTTCCTTTCTTTGACTGCTTCAATGCTTGTGTCTAGTGAAAAGATACATATTAACACATTAACACTTCTGCGATCAAAAAGGGGAAGTTTTTGTTTTCACTGTCCTTTCCAAAAAAATCCTCTAAAACATAAGAAATTCATCACAGATTTCCTATAAAACACACGAATTATGTGTTTATGCCATGAAGACACTTTTCATTTTGTCACAGTTTTTGGAAATTGCAAATATCTTGCCTTCAAACCTTCCGAAGTGCAAAGTCTAAATTCTGCGCAGCAGAAGTTGGGCTGATGTGTCAATAAAGAGCAATCCTGTTGTTCGCACGTAGTTATCTTTTAAATTCCTTTTTGCCTTGTTTGCTGAATTTTGACGGCATTTTGTAGTGTTAAAAAAATGAGTCTTTGGGATTTGGCAAACACAGAAGATGCAATTATATTTTTTTCAGGAGCGAAATATAATAATAATAATAATAATAATAATAAAAAACAATTTGCATGATATGAAATTTTGGTAAAAGCACGTTTTGGAAATGTAATTTAAGACAGTGATAGCAGCAAGGGGGACTTAAAAAAGACAAACAAATAGAATAGTACATGTTATAGTTAATCATAAATACAATTTTATTGATCCTGATACAGGAGTTCATAGCCAAACAGTTGAGAGAATGTAGGGCAGTGTTAAATGGAGGAACAAAAGACATAGGGGAACAGTGAGATGTCATTTAGAATCTTGTTTAGCAGAGTTCATATGGCGACATCAGGTCAAAGAAAATAGAGACTGTTCTGAAACTATGTTAAACTTTATATCGGCCCATTCCGACTGACTACTTTGATTTTAAATAAAGTGTTTTAATTTATGATTTGTCACAAAAATTTTAGGTGTAGAATGGCAGCACTTAAAAAATCGTCAAATCTGCAGCTGCGGTGACATTAATACGCAAGTACCAAAATTATTCTACCTAATTCTGTATGGCTAAAAAGACAAGATTTTTGAAAAATAAAATTCAGAAAAGAAAAGTGAACTTTCAACAGAACACTGATACACATTTTAATATTCTGAAACTATCATGAAGAAATATAAAAGAAAACGCATGAAATTAATTTTTAAATAATTACACCTTTTCTTTTGAAAACTGCTTTATACCATTTATTATCTTGTTAATCTTTCATAATCAAAATATTCCAGTCACCAAACGGAAAGCAATGTCATTTTAAAATACAGCAGGAGAAAATAACAATGTTTTATTTTAATATATTAAAATTACGTTTAAGAAAAATATCATCTTTACTAATATAATGTTTGTAAAAAAATCTCCATAAGTTTCGCAAATCTCTGAATTAAAATCTTTGTATACAAACTGATCTTTTAATTGCCAAAATGTTGGTAATTAGAAAGTTTAAGGTTGCATAATAAAATAACTCTTATTCCAAAAAGAGAAACTATTTTTGGATGCAATATTTTATAAACTATTCATTCACAAAAAAAAATTTTTTTTTTTTTTTCTAAATGTTTATGCATCAAAAGGGGCAAGACCTCTTGCCTAAATCCCTCCTTTTGTATTAAGAAGTAGAAAATAATACATACTTGTCAATACACTGCCAGAAATATTCCTCCAAAATGTTAATTCACACTCAAAATGGCAATCATTAAAATGAATGTCATATGACTAAAATTAACTCTTTCGCATCGAAGTTGCCCGTAACACCCGTTCATTCAGGCAACGGTAAACCGCCCAAACGCCTCGTTTATTTTCTACCTAGTTCTTTCCCCTCCACGTTAGTGTATGGCTCATTGGTTGCGCGAGTTGTTAAAAGACATGTCAATCATTCTTTTGAAGCAAATAAAAGAGAAATACGGAAAGCTATTGACGTTCGCAGGTGCAGTCCGGCCCTAAGGTGAAACTGCACACAATGGATGAAACCGCAGGGGGAAAGGAAAACTATTCCAAGACAAATTCGTAAACACGGGTGTTTTCGATATTTGTTGAAAACAGATTTGGTCGTCTCTCGATGCGAAAGAGTTAAGGGATCTTTTGCCAATTTTGGGCAAAATTAAGAACTTTAAAGGACCAAATTCATTCTCAAAAATCCAGGATTAGTACTTTAAAGTACTTTAAAGGACCATACGAGCCCTGACACTTGCAACAGCAAAAATGGCTGAATACTCACTGAATATATCAGGTTAATAAAATCTGCAAAGCTACCAACAAAATGTAACACACGAATTCAGTCATGTACTTGATAGCTAAAAAGTATGTCATTGCACAAGTGTATTTCTTGCAAATGAATGCATTACAGAACACTTCATAAACCTAGCCCCCACCCCCAAAAAAAACTTCTTGCTGCACACACACACAAACAAACAAACAAACAAAAAAAAAAAAAAAAAAGAGCACATTGCTTCAAAACTAACTTTACTTGATTTCTACACAATTACAAAATCTTTAAAAGCAAAATATCTGGAAAAACATTTTTGAACTCGAATAAGTTATACCAAGTTTGACTACTGAAATCTCTAATGCTGAACCTTAGAGCAAATAGCCTACATTTTTTCTGTACTATTTACTTCTGCAAAATGTATTCTCACTAGCAAGTATTGCAATATCTTTAAAAGAAAAATTAATTTTATTGAAAATATTCAAAATAAAATATTTTGACACATTGACAGCTATAATGTTAGGCATGAGTTTTAATTTCAGAGAAGGTACGTATAGTCGACTCCTCTTAAAGCGATTATAACTAATAATTGTGATTCAGATATTGTTATCAAACTGCCGAAGTTCTGCTCATTGTATACAAACACATGCAATTCACATAAAGTTCTACAGAAGCCTACAGTTGATTAGAACAGTTCAGATCAAATGAAATATTGGAAAGAAAAATTTAATATAAAATTTATTACAAAAAATATAATAAATAATAAAAGGTGATTAAAGAATGAAAACCTGCAAATTTCATCAATATGAACACTTAAAAGCATTCATTTTTATTACAAATATATTTCTTATCCCAGGAACAAAATTTCTTTTCCATTTTATCAGCTAAAATTAATAGGTGTTATGAAAATGTTGCATAACAAACTAAGTCCTATAAGTTTGATTATCATCAATCTAACCGATACCTTTTCAATGCAAACGTATTCGCAATTTCACTATCATCTCTGCAATAAAATTTCTTCCTCACTTATCAGCTAGCTTACATTAATAGAACTTATATGCAATCACTACTTCATTAAAATATAATATCTTAACTATTACAAATATGCACAAAAAGTACCTGCAGCTGGTTGACCTCCTGGTCGCATCTGAGGCTGAGTGGGCCATCGAGGAGTTGCACGCATTTGAGCCATTTGTGGGAAGTAACTTCTTTGAGCTTGAGGCATAGTTGGTACAAAATATCCGGCACTTCCTGGGTTAAACATCTGTCCCAGCTAAAATGAAAATATTTTTTTTTTAAATACCTGGTAGCATATATCAATGAAAACGTGCAAAAACAGAATATATATATATGTTACCGTGAAAGACTGAAATTGGAGAATGTCGACTTTCACCTGAGAATGTCAACATTCACCACATACGTCGGTGAAAGATCGAATATTTCTTTACGTTCTTGTACATTCGGACCCTCACCGGTGTATGTCGACAATCACGGATATGCTCTGGTGTAGGTCGGAAAGAGAGGATATGTACACACTGCCACTCCAAAAGGAAGTGTTTCACAAATAAATGCAGGAATAAAAGCGAGGGCCTCTCGTGCAATTCAAAGTGTCATAATAGTTTAAGATGCTGCAATAAATAAGATTTGAATCACATAATTTGGTAAGTTTATAACTTATATTATTTTCCTTTCTCATTTTGAATGTACTGTGTGTTTTAAGTTCTGAGTCTCAAGTGCGTTTTTTTGCGAATGAATTACGAAGAAGGAAATATAATATTCTTATATGTTCAACATTCACCATTAATACATGGTGAATGTCGACATTCACCGGTGTAAGTCAGAAATAAGAATATTTGAAAATATTTCGGACATACACCAAGCGACTTTGTGAATGTTGACATTCTCCAGATTTCGGTGTTTTACCGTAACATATACACTGGAAGTTCAAGTAAACACAAATAGCTCAAACCCCATCCAAAAACTAATATAAGTAAAATTGTGAGGATATAAACTTAGTAATGTGTCATATGTTCATAATTAAATACAAATATTAACTGCTTAAACATGGGTTGAGAATCTTCATAAATTTTTTTATAAACGACTACAGTAGGTTAAAATAATTTAAATCAAACAAAATGTAATAAGAAAAATCGCATATTTGATGGGAGGCAATGTAAATCATTAGGAATTAAATATGCATAATAAAAGTTTCATTAACTGCTGGGAAACACTTTTTTAAGCAAAGGCTAAACAGATCGAGCTGGCAGCTATTAGACCAAATTCTAAAATTATGATATCCAGTATCATCATGCATACCATACTATATTTTTCTGTTTTATGCAGAAACTACTGCCAAATACTAATAGGAAATAACTGTAAAAAAATCTTATGGAAAAATAATTTAGAATGCAAACTATTTTGTTGCATACGTTGATGATTAAATACACATATTATATGCTTAAACATGGGTTGAGAATCTTCGTAAAATTTTTTATAAATGTCTACAGTAGATTAAGATACTTCAAATGAAACAAAATTGAATAAGAAAAATCACACATTATAGGTAAGATTGTAAATCATTAGGGGTGGAGGAATGAAATTTCCATAATTTTAAGTTTCATGAATTGCAATAAATTTCATCTACGGCCGGCGAAACATCTTAGCAATGGCTAAACACTCCGAGAGCATTGCATTGTTCATTTTGTTTTACCAGAAACTACTAGTAAATACTAATAATAAACTGTTTTAAAAAACTTGAAGGAAAATAATTTAGAATGCAACCTATTTGATATTTCTTTCATACTTATTGTAATCTTTCCATCAATATAACACTTATATAAAATACTTTTTACAGTTCATATACAGTAAGACAGTTTTAATAAACTTTGCACCTATATGGACAATTAATAAATTAAAAAATAATGCAGCAGAGACCCACAACCTCCTCTCAGATATGAACAAAATTTTCGGCATTACATGAAGAATTTGATGCAAAAGAACATGATAAAATGGAATTAAATGTTCATTTTCATAAAATCGCATATACTATTCATACATGCAAATTATTAACAAACATTTCAGATGAGAATTTTTTCACATTATTCAAACAATTTTAAAATCGCTCTTTTTTATAAAGTAACAAGTAAAAATTGCCATCAAATTTAAAGCTAGAATTAAAACAAGGTTGAATAATGTGCCTTACCTGCATGCGCATCCCGGCCATTCGTTGCATGTACTGAGAAGCTAAATGAGCTTTGCGTTCTTCTTTACGTTGAGCTAAAGCAACATACAAAGGTTTAGACACAACAATTCGCCCATTCATTTCAGTTACTGCTTTAGTTGCTTCTTCTGGAGAGCTGAAGCAGACAAAGCCAAATCCCTTGGAACGTCCATTTCCGTCTGTCATGACCTAAAATTTTATTTTCCAGAGATATAATTATCTATAGTTATTAAAGGTGATTACTATAATTCTCCAAAATTACACTTAATAACATAGATTAAAATTATAAATGATTTTAATAATTTGGTTTCACAAACAAAATATTAAAAAACCTACTTTAGCACTAGTTATTGTTCCAAAAGGTGCAAATTCTTTTCTTAAGCGTTCATCATCGATAGCATCGTCAAGATTCTTGACATATAAATTTACACCTTGGTATCTATTCATACGTTCCATTTTCAACAATTCAAATCTACGCTTCAATTCTGCTGCTCTTTCAGATTTCTTTTGTGCACGACCAACATATAAAGTCTTTCCATTTAATTCTTTCCCATTAAGATCTTCAACAGCCTATTTAACAAATACAAAAAGCCATGAAAGTAGGTAATAAATAAAGAGTAAAATTAGTTACGCATTTAGTTAAAATTAACAATGTATTTTACAAAAAATCCATGACTGATCTACATTCAAATTATAAAGTACATATAAAAAAAATTATGAGCATATTTGGCAAATTATCACCTATTTAGGTAATTAATGCATCTTCATTTATCTGATCACAAATAAATATCTAAAAACCTATTTTAACCTAAACAATCCTGTTGAATATTTGCACAAAACTAGGTCTTAAGAAAAAGTCACAGCAACTGCCTCCTCTACCAAAAGAAAAAAATACCTCTCTAACATTGCTACACTATAAAAATGGAAATATTAAATAAGACTTCTCGTGTAATTTCATCAAATTTTGGGTAATAGTTTACAATTGAGTGCCTCTTGTTTTCTGGCAATTCTTTTTTGATGCCAAGATCGGCACCAGGAAGGCACAGTTTCAAGATGGCCGCTACATAAAACCACAAAAAGTCAAAGAATTGCACAAACTCTGTGTTCATGTACACATCGATCTGTTTTCATTTACAAAAACATCGCAGAATTGCACTAACTAGGCATTGTGTATTACCTTAAATTTGTCCATGTACACATCATCTATTTTCATTAAAAAAAAATCAGGAAGCTAAAACAAATTTAAAACTATTATGGTAACCAGATATGAAGTTTAATCGCCAAAATTTTTTAAAAAATTGTCACTAATCGAAGGGGCACCCAATTCTATACTCGAACCCAATTTTGTTCTTGTTCGAGATAATAGAAGTACCAAACGGCTCAAAATTCCAAAAATGCACATTCATTATATAAAACAGGTTACAGAAATTCAAAATTTCAAGAACTAAACTAAAGTTAAAACTAATTTCATATTGAGGGAAAAATTTTTATCAGTACAACTTTTTCTCACACAATTCAGCCACTGTAATAGAGAAAGGGGATGGAGTCTCCATTACAGGAGTTATTAGAATGAAGACAATGATGGTGGATATTGATGTAAAAATCTAGAGGCACTTCAGAAACTAATAAAAAGGCACTGCTAAATCATTTCATTGCATAATTAAGTTTCAGTTTTTCCAAATAGATATTCAAAATGGGCTCTAAATCACATAAAATGTGATAATTTTTCATGCACCTACAATATAAAAATGCTGGAAGAGGTACTTGACAAAACAAAACAGAGACTGATTCCAGATTTAAACTCCTTAAATCCTATAAAAGTTTATATATTTCAAATGTTTTCATGAACTTTAAGAACTCTGTGTAATATACAGAATAATCTACTTTGCTACCAGTATACATTCGAAAAAACATCTTTCAGAAGTATTCATACCAGGCCGTTATTATAACTTAACCTATACATTCCATTTCTGGATTAAATTCAAAATTTTGCTTTCTTCAGATTCATTTATTAGTATTTAACAGCATCTCCCTATATAATAAATAATATTCATTTCTGCAATTACTGAGTACCCCAGCTCAAATTTTTGGCAGCATTTTGCTAACCTTTTTTTCTGGGGGGGGGGGGATTTTAAAAAGAGACGCCATAAACAATTACTTTTTTTTTTTTTTTTTTTTTCATTTCACTTCTTATGTTTAGTTGACTTTAACAGCTAAATAACTAATAATGACAAAAATATAGATCAGAGAACCTGTCACAGAAGAAGCTAAACAGCTACAATAAGAGCCACTTTTGATAGTCACACTATAATATCACAGATGCTTTGGTCATCAAAAAAATTCTTTACAAGAAAATGAACATATAAATACATCAATTTACACTTTATAAAATAATTATTTCATAATTAAAAAGACCTTTTCAGCATTCTCTGGTTCTTCAAAGCTTACGAATCCAAAGCCTTTCGCTTTTCCAAGCTCGTCAGTCATTACCTATAACAAAAGTTACATGTATAAAATTACTAAATCTAAAACATGAAATATATGTATTTAGCATAACATTAATGCAATTTATCTTTTGCAAAATGAAAATGATAAGCGTATTATTAAATGTTACATAAAAGAATTAATATTTCAGAACTTGCATTACCAAATTTAAATGTACGACAAGCACAGTTCTTTTCTTTAAAAAATTATTTTAAAAGCATCTGCATATTCCTTACAATCAATATTTTAAAAGTTTCTAAATCCTTATTACATGCAAATAGCTAAAATTAATGTATTCTTATTCAATCTCTCTCTCTATATATATATACACTCACGGACAAAAAATTAGTGCACCAAGAAGGAGTCGTCAAAATAAAACGAAATTTTACATATGTTATGAATAGTTTGATATAAGTAAATGGTAAGAAAATCAAAGAAAAAGGATAATTTATTTCAGAGAAAAGACAAAAGAACGGAGGAGTTCATACTCTGTTAGAACACACTAGTGCGAATGCACAATGCGATATGATCGGGCATAGAGTCATACAAGTTCTATTTGATGTCTTGAGATATTTCATTCCATATTTGCTATAACCTTGCCTCTAGTTCGTTCAAACTTGTGGGATGCCCAACTCGTCCTCCCAAATGATCCCAGATATGCTCGATTGGAGACGAATCTGGGGATCGGGCAGGCCAAGGAAGCGGAGACAGTCATGCGACACCCTTGCCATATGAGGGCAAGCAGTCTTGTTGAAAAATGGCTCCTGGGAGCCGTTGCATGGGTGGCAATACATATGGTTGCAGGATTTCATGAACATACCGCTGGACAGTCATGGTGCCACGGAACAATACTAGGGCTGACCGTGTATTGTAGGCAATGGCACCCCATACCATCACACCAGCTGTGGGAGCGATGTGTCGCTGTACAGCAAAGGCAGAATTGAGGCGTTCACCATGGGCTCTCCACACACGAACACGATGTCATCACTACCGAGATTGAATCTGGATTCGTTGCTAAAGACGACCTGGTTCCATTCCGCTGCAGTCCAGTTTCCTCGTGCTCGACACCACTTCAAACGGAGGAGTTGATGGGCAGGCATCAAGGGCAGCACACGTAATGGGCGCCACGATACCAACTGTCCTTCAAGGTGCCTTCATAGGGTTCGAGAAGACACAGGGGCCTCTAGTGAAGGTGCTACCTGTGCCTGGATGGTGGCCGATGAAGCAGTTGGCTGTACGCGTGCATTTTTTACGATGTGGTGGTCTTCTTGACGACTGGTCTGTTGAGGGCATCCTGGGTGAGTGAGTGAGAGATTATGGCGCTAAAAACCAGAGATGATTATAGTGCGCCAAACACAAGATGGGATGATTGCAAATGATGAAATTAAAATACAATAAATAAAAACAAGTAGACAAATGTACCAAATCCAGAGGATGAAGTCATATAAAAACAAGTTAAAAGCACGCATTAAAATTCAAGACGCAGTCTTCAAAACAAATTACATTAGATAATAAAAGCCAGTCTCTTTTAAATAATAAAATTAATTAAAACTGACCTCTCTTCCAATTAAACGGTCGAAAGGTAAGTCACAGCTATTAAAACATGGACACTCAATTAAAATATGAAGGACAGAGAGAGACAAACATTACAATTTGAACAAACAGGCTCATTCTCGACCAATTCTGAGGCAAGTCAAAAGAACTTCCTCCTTACGATTTTTGGTTAATTCCCAATGCTCAATTCTAGGCTTTACATGTCTTAATTTATTTTGAAGCTGAACATCCCAAAGTTGCTGCCATTTTTTTCGGATCTTCTCTTTCACAACACAACAGATGTCTCCAAAAGGGATGAGACGACTGGACAGTTCAACAGCACATTTCGCTGTGATATCTGCCAGCTCATTCCCTTGCCCGGGAACCCAGCAGTACAGGATTTCATATCCACGACCTGTTAAGTTTATATGTAACTTAAGAATATCCACTATTACTGGATTTTGAGTGTTAGAAAAAACCTTCTAATGATTTAAGCGCACTATACGAGTCTGTATAAACTTTTTGTGGCAGAGCCTTGAGATGTACAAAAGACTATAATATATCGCAGTTAGTTCGGATGTTAAGAAGAGAAAGCACGCTGCAAGCATCTGCCCTCCATGTGATCTTCAATTACAAATGCCATTCCAACATGATCTTTTGACTTGGATCCATCTGTATAGACTGGAAGATAACTACTATATTTGTGCCTGTGCTCAGCGAAGAGTTGTCTGTCTACGATCTCGTTAGTGCTTGCCTTCACGTGATGTTTGAAAACATCAAGAAGCTGAATCTGTGAATTTTCCCAAGGTGGGATTTCAAAGTTCTGTACTGCTTGGGGGTGCATATCAGAGAGGGGATGTTCCTCAATGATAGGGAAGGTAGTAAAAACCTTCCTCTTAAAGGAAAGGTAGGAACACAGGATGGACGTGTTTCAAATAAAGTGTTATATACATTATCAAGTAAGCCCAGCTCATTGGGATGTTCAGGTTGTGATAGAATATTAAAATATATATTAAATATTATTATATATTAAAATATATTGCAAAAGGGACAATTGCTCACACCTCAGATAAAGTGATGGTTCGTTAGAGTCAACATACAGGCTCTGGACAGGAGAAGTCTTGAAAGCTCCTGAACAAATCTGCAGAGCTTGATGGTGAACAGGATCTAGTTTTAACAAAACTGATGATCGAGCGGATCCATAGTCGTCTAGAGCAAACAAGGGCTCTAAATGCGAAGCATAGAGCAACGTTCTGCACCCCAAGAGGTGTTCGCCAACACTTTTAAAATATTTAGTGTTTTTAAACACTTCTTTCTCAGGTTTAAAACATGAGGAAGGAAAGTCAATTTGTGGTCAAACGTCACTCCTAAAAATTTTACTTCAGGTGCGACTGGAATAATTGTACCATTCAGATATAACTCAGGTTCAGGAGGAGACCTCGCTTCCTACAGAAGTGCATGCAGACAGTTTTTTGTTTGGAAAAAGTAAATCCCTGTTTGTTTGACCATTCCTGGATCTTATTCAGAGCCATCTGCAATTGCCTCTCTATATATCTCATGTCTGCCCCTCGACAGCTAATTTGTAAATCATCTACATATAGTGATCCCAAGATGGTGGGAGGATGTTCTTTTAATACAGAATTTATTTTTAAACTGAACAGCGTTACACTAAGCACACAGCCTTGAGGCACACACTCTTCTTGTTCAAAAACATCCGAAAAAACAGATCCAATCCTTACTTGAAAAGTTCTAGTGTTCAAGAAATTCTGAATGAAACTTGGTACGTTGCCGTGCAAGCCACTCTCGTGAAGATCCCGAAGTATACCGCATCTCCATGCCTTATCATAAGCTTTCGCAATGTCGAAGAATATTGAGACAAGGTGAATTCTTCTGACAAGGGCTTTTCGAATAGATGTCTCTAAAAGAAGCATATTATCTACGGTCGTTCTCCCCTTTCGAAAACCGCTCTGATAAGGCGATATAATATTATTCTTTTCCAAGAAGTAGACTAGGCGGCTTTCTTTTCAAACAGTTTGCAAACACAACTGGTAAGGGCAATTGGCCAATAGTTGGAGTGATTCCTCGGGTCTTTCCCTGGCTTAACAATAGGAATTACAACAGCTCTCCTCCATGCACTGGGAAAAGTACGCTCCTTCCACACTCTATTGTAAAGTGTTAGAAAGGGCAGTCAGTGACTTATAGGACAGATGCTTTAGCATTTCATAATACACGCCATCCAGACCCAGACAAGGTCTATGTGTCTGCAACAAAGCTCTCTTTAATTCAAGCATAGTAAAGTCTCTATTGTAAGGCTCAGATTTGGAAGAGTTGAATGCGATGGGATTTATTTCCGAGTGCTGCTTGATAGAGAGAAATGCAGGTGAATAGTTTCTGCTGGAAGAAACGGCAGATGTCTCACCAATAGTATTTGCAATTTCTTCTATGGAGCTAATGACTCAGCCATCTTTTTCCAGAAAGGAAAGAGTGGTCTTTATATATTCTGCATGCTTTTCGAACTCTTTCCCAAACCCGCTTACTAGGAGTAGAGGATGTTATTGAGGAGACATATGTAATCCAGGAATCTCTCTGGCTCTGCCTTCTTACCTTTCGTGCATTTGCTTTGGCTCTTTTAAATGATATGAGGTTTCGCCGAGTAGGATATCTACGAAAAATTCCCTATGCTTTTTTTTTCCTTCAGTGCTTCATGACAATCACGATTCCACCATGGTTTCATATATCTTACTATTTTTCCTGACGTTCTAGGAATAGAAAGTACAGCTGCCGCAATAATAGTATTAGTAACAGCTTCAACAGCATCACTGATATGCGCATCTTCTACCATTTCATCTGTCAGCTCTGCAACGGAAAAGTTCCCAGTCTGCTCTGTCCAGTATAAACCGAGGTAGTCTCGACATAGGGTTTGCTCATCTTTGTGCAAGACACAAAAATGGGATAATGATCGCTGTTGTATAGATCATTTCCGACACTAAAGGTGCAAAATGACAACAGAGATGGTGAACAGATAGGAAGATCGAGAGCATGGAATATCCTTGAAGGTTCATGGAAGTAAGTATCCTGCCCATTATTCAGGAGACAAAGGCTATGATCTTCAATCATCTGCTCTATTTGTCTTCCTCGGGAATTTGTATCTTTACTACCCCACAGCGGACTATGGCCGTTAAAATCTCCTATATAGAGCTCAGGCAGCTGCTTTATAAGATCATTTAAATCTTGCTCATCAATGAGCTCATTTGGAGGCAAATACAGAGAAACAAATGAACAATATCAAAATTTGCTTGAGTAGCGACAACTTGGAGGGATGTCGTCAAAGAAAGTGCATTTGAGGGATAATCCAGTGAGGTGAGGAGACCTACACCTCCACTGGCAAGCTCACCTGCAAGGTTCTTCCTGACAAAAGAAAACCTCCGAAGTTTTGCATGTTGTTCTGGTTTCAGATTTGTTTCTTGTATTGCTAAGCACACAGGATGATAGGCATTTATTATAGATTTGATGTCAGGCAAATTTCGGTGGAAACTGCGACGGTTCCACGAGACGAGGATGGCCATTATGAATGGTTTTTATTCTTTCTGTGCTGTTCTTTTGTTTTTCGTGGAAGTAGATGCCTGGGATTTCTAGACCCTCTTCTACATCCATACTTTCTGAATCCGCAGATTCAGAAATCATTTCATCAAAAGAGCTATTGCTGGAACTTCTATTTTTATTTGATATTTTTTTAGTGGCAGTTTTGGGTTTACTTTGAATGACCTATTTTTTTGTATTAAATGAGTTGCATTTTCCTTATTCTTGGTGGATGTAGTCGGTTGGGTTTTATTTGGTACAGTCTGAGTGCCTATTGATGATTGGGTGGCAATGCTACGTGTTGTTTTAACTGCACTGGCGTATGATTTGTTTGAATGGAGCTGTGTGCTTTGAACTAGTTTTCTGGCTTTCAGCATATGAGATGTTTCTGGTAACTTTTGCAGTCTGCACTTCTTTTTCGGATTTCCATTTTGGGCACAGGCGTGAAAATGCTGGGTGCTGACCCTTGCAATTTATACACAAAGGCGCAGCGGTACAATTTTCAGAATCGTGGCAATCTGTGAGCATCGAGCGCATGTGAGGCTGCCACGACAAGACATCTTAGAATGGCCTAAACGCTGGCACTGGAAACATCACATAGGGTTAGGAATATAAGGTCTTACAGGAAGATTTAGATATCCGGCTTTAATATTCTTAGGCAGATCAGGCGTGTTTTGTGTCAATCAACTGGCCTTCCTTTCGCATCTTGATCCGCCTAGCACTACAGACATTTTGGTCAGCTAACTCGGAGACGAACTCTTCTTCTGAGACACACAGAAGGTTGATCTCCGAGATCACACCTCTACAAGAATTAAGTGTTTTGTGCACTGACACAGTTATAGATATTTCTCCAAATTTGGTTTGTCGGGAAAGAGAAGCAGACTGGGTGGCCGATATGGTATCAATAAGAAGGTCTCCTGATCGGAGGTGCTTTATGTTCCTTGGCTCACCTATACATGAATGTATATATTTGTTTACGAGAAAAGGAGACATCTTTTGCAGTTCACCAGAAGGACTAGAGACAATGAGGAAGCGAGGATTTTCAGTAGTTTCCTTGGTATTTGCATTGGTACAAATCTTCTTGCTAATGGTTTTGTCAACAATTTCAATGTCTTTGGCATTTGCACCTGTAAGGATCTTCTTGTTGATGGATTTGTCGACAATTTCGATATCTTGGTTGGTTTCATTCGACTCGGGGTTTTTTAAAGATAAAGAGAGAAGCCATATTTAAGAAGAAACGATTTGGGTCCGACACCCCGCCCACCATGGAGCCCAACAAGGGAACACAGATTCCTGTGTTAGGGCTAGCCGGACCCATACGCAAACTGAAGCCTCACAGTCAGCTTTCCCGAAAGCAGGTACTCCCGAGAGCTTGACCCCAAGCCACTGACGAAAATTAGAGATAAGGGCTGTTCCAATTTCTTGTGACGAGCCCCAAACTCCGAAGAGAGAAACCACAAGGGAGAAGGGAAGGGGAAAAGTTCCAGCCAAGAGGAGGGGAGACGGAAAAGAGGATAGATCACTGGGGCTCCAGGATCGTGACACCCGTCTCACCAAGATGATCCCCTGAAGGGCTAGGGTACCTCGGGATTGCTACACCCGTACTCACAAAAGTAAGCCCCCTGAGGGGTTGAGGGCATCCTGAGCCTGGTCTTCGTGTACATGACATCTCTTAGGTCCACTGGTCCCAACACCTCCTCATAATACAATCAGAGCGGCCTAATTGACGAGCTACTCGCCTAGCTGACCACCCAGCTTCCATCATCCCGACAATTCTCCCCCTTTCAAACTGTGACAACTGCTCATATAGTCTTCGAACACGGCGTAATGGCATGTCTACCTCAGCTCTTCTTTTGTAAATGATTCACACTCAAACAAGCTTGGTTTACCTGTTTTATACTCCACAGAGTATGATGTTCAACGCTCTCTACCGGCTATACGTAATGCACAATCACGCTGCAATTCTAATCATTTGCATATCTCCCCAACATGTACCTTCATTGTTAAGTTTCGTTACAATCCCGCAATTATTTCTTGGTGCGCTAATTTTTTTGTTCATGAGTGTACATATATAACATATCAGATAACTTACAGCTAAAAAATTAGTTTATCTTATTTTAATTACTCACTAAAACAAATTCTTTCTTGGGGGTATTAACAATGATTGGATGAAACAGTCACTTATTTTAAGCTTGTCACAAATGATTTTCCCATACTCCTCTCCCAAACTAAATTGAGAGCTTGACTAAGGCTTTTTTACACTATCGTTGTGCGTCATCAATTACTTAGTACTCGCACTTACACAACTCCCATGCATTTTGCAGTAAGATGTACTACTGTAATAATAATACGTGTGTATGTTTCATTATTCTTATTTGCATGGGCACATACAGTCTCCCAAATGGCATTATGCTGGGTCTCGGCTTCTCCTTCAAGAGCTAAAAAATCTGAATAAGTGCAGAATGGAAAATACATGAATTAGTTTAATTTTTTTAAATTACAATTTTAAAGGAAAATTATTTTGTTGATTACAAACACTCATGCTTTGCAAAATCTCAACCCCTAAAAAGATCAGGTACACCTAATAATGAGGTTCTTCTCTATGGAAAAAAACATCCTCAGGCATGAAGCTGTCACTATAACAGAAGAGTACTCTTTTAAGTTTCATTTTCCTTGAAAAACCTACTCCAGAAGACATTCTCTAAAAGCATAACAAATATCTAAGTTAATCAAATATGAAACCTACTCATTTTCTTAAATTTGAGTAATGAAATTCTGCAAATGAATAGCAAGTGAAAATCTATATTAAACCAGATAAATAAATATATCAGTGATAAAATACAAACTTGTTGTGATTTACATGTTAAACTAAAAAATATAGAAATCTCATACAAACCTTGGCACTTGTTATTTTTCCATACTTTTCAAACAGCTCTCTCAGCTTTTCATCATCAAGATCATCACCGAAGTTCTTGATATAAACATTCATGAAACGACGCGCTTTTTCACCCAAGAGCTTCTCCCGCTCTTTACGGGGGATGAATTTTCCAACAAAACTAGAAAAGATGAAAATTAGTGAAATCTGTAACACTGCTAGTTCAAAATACATTTTAATATACACTGCTGGCCACCCAAATTGCAATACCAAGAAAGACAGGAGATATCACAACAAAATTTATTTAGTAGATAACATGTTGACCAAAAATCAAATGATTAAATTTATAGAATTCTGTGAAGTGTGGTTCTCTTCAGAATCAGTAGCCAGAGTAGCCGCCATTGTTGAAGATCACCGCTGCCACACGCATCGGCGTTGATTCAAAGAGACTTTAGATGTGTTCTAGCAGCTTCCAAACGTTGCCAAAGTTGATCTGGTGGGGCAGCTTGGGATGTAATCCGAGTCAATCATTTAGCAACCATGAAACATGTTTTCTATCGGCGAATGATCCGGAGAGTGAGCCGGCCAGGGAAGCAATTCAATCTGGTGATTGACGAAGAACCCTTGGACAAAGCATACCACATGTGGTCGCTCATCCTGTTGAAATATGGCTGTGGGTAAGGAAGGACAACACCTCGGAGTTGTAGTGATGGCTGTTTAGTGCAAAAGAGATATTCAATACCGCAGCTGTTCAACATTCTCTCTCTACGGTGTCTCCAAGAGAAGCGTGACTTGTCAGTAAAGACAGTTTCATTCCATTCTGGCGTCCACATCCTTCTTTCACCGCACCATTGGTGGCGGAGACGTCTGTAGTTCTGCGTCAAAGGTAGACGAAGCAATGGACGTCTTGCGAACAGACCACTCTGCTGCAAACGGCGTCAAATGGTACGTGCGAACACTGGACGATTACAGACTGTGTGTGTGTGTGTGATTATGGCAAAGCCTCGAGGGATATCTGCCTAAGAGGAGGGATGCCTTTGTGGAGGACTTTATACGGGAAACTGGCTCGTATACACGTTACACATGGGGAAAACCACGAAAACGCCCATGCAGCCAGCCCGTTCGCAGGATTCGAACCTCGGACCGAACTACCAGTGTTCAGGGATTTTACCGCTCGGCCTCTGGTGGGCCCCGATTACAGACTGAATGTGCTATGCTATGGTTCGTGATGTGATTGAGCAATCCGTCACTGCCATGAGCATAATGTTCCTGTCATCAAGCGAAGTGGTGCACTGAGGTGGATGCGATCGAACACGTCGGTCCGTCGCACCCTTCTGCATCCAACAGTCACATATCAGCATTATAGTTGTTTGGTTTTGTTCAACACAACCACCGACTTCCCTGAAAGATAATCCACACCCTCGGTAGGCCACTATCCTTCCTCTGTCAAACTCGGATACTTGAACAAATTATGATCGCTGTTTACTACGAGGCATAATTCATCGTTTTTTTTTTTTGAAAAAACCACAAGAAAAACACAATTGCTTAACTTGAAATCGTCGAAAATTCCAAGACTTAAATAGCACTTTGAAGTGGCGCCACAGGCGCACGTAATGCGAGTTTGCACAGAAATTATAATCATTTGCATATCTCACCTCCGCTAATAGATGTAAATTTCATGTTATTTGCATGCTTCCTTCAGGGTGTTGCATTTACGGTCGGCCAGCAGTGTGTATATTCACAGATGATCAAATATTACATTCAATGATCAATACTACACCAATGTTATTAATAAATTAAGTTTGTACACTTAAACAAATTATGTATTTAAATTCTCAAACATCCAAGGAAATTCTGGTACTCTTCTGTTATCAGGGCCGGATTCTTAAATGTATGTATGTATATATATACACACACATATATGTATGCATGAACATGTACATCTAAACATACAATGCATGCATACATATCAATTAACATAAGAGTACCGAAATTTTTCCATATACAATAATGATTGAAAACCACAAGAAATGGTTTTTCATCATTAGTTTAAAGTTTTAATGCAACTAAAACTAATAATCAGATAGATAATAAAGTATTCTGAAATAGGAATCGCATTATTTCTAACCGAATAATTCATCAGCACAGAAGGGAGTTAACAGTACCTCCAAACCACCATCCAAAAATAAAAAAATTTCCCTCTTGCAGAGTTTAGGAATGGAGAATACAAGAAACAAGAGTGTCATAAATTGGACTCTTAGACTAAACAACATTCATACATATTACTTTCAAACAACGGTTGGCCAGGAAGTGATAAATCAGCCGATATAGATGCACTGATTGACTGACATCCAAAGTAGTTAAAATTAAAACACCCCCTACTCTGAGCTCTCAGTACATTACTACTGCCCCCCGGGGGTCGACGTAGAGAACTCTGCGAAGCTACTGGCTAGGATCTGTACCTAGGCAGTCTCGGCCACGGGTGTATAAAGATTATGAACTTGGTGGTTCTGAAGGCTCTGGGAAAGGTCATTTATTGGCTGGCCTCGGAGTCTGGCACGTCCTAGCGCGGCGTGGTACTAGTAACCCGGGGGTCTCCCCCGGCGTCGCTGGGTAATGTCCCGCTGCAACGGGCTCGCCCAAGCGACTGGTAGGAGCAATTGACAACCGGTGCTGCCTGGGGCCCGTCCCCAGGTGGTGAGCTGCTCTTCCGGAGGGTAATAGTGGAGGTTGAACCTCCACGACGTGCCCAAAGGGAGAGTGGACCTGCAGTGAGATTAAGTTTACTCGGAGCAGGGAAGCCCAAACTCCATAGTACATTACTACTGAGTGTAAAGGCCCCACAATGTTGAACATACTATTCAAGACATGGGGAAACGGATAACGTGGGGAAAAAAATTAGTTGCAGGAACACCAACAAGTGGAGCTGTACAACAGAAAATATACTGAAAAGGAACAAATAAAAACATGAGGTATGGAAATATTAACTGCAATTTTGCTCTTCAGATCTTAATCCATGTGATTTTTAGCTGTGGGGTTACTTAAAAAATCTTGTTTATCGACGATATCTGGTAACTGGCAGATTTGAAAGGCAGTATTACTCTGCATGCGAGAAGCATCTCAATTGACAAATTACGATCCGCAGTTGAACAAGCTGTCCACAGACTGCAGATTTTACAACTTGAAAAAGGAAACAATATTGAGCAGCTTTCCTTACATCGATAAGATTTTTGTGATATGAATGTTCGTTACGTTCGAATTAAATGTGTTATAAAGTGTATTTTCAGCATATGTTTTGTTGTACAGCACCACTTATCAGTGTTTCTGGAACTATTTTTTTTTCACGTAATCCATTTCCCCATCCTTGAACAGTATATTTAACAATTTTGGGGCCTTTACATTCAATAGTTCGATGTATAGAGAGCTCAGAGTAGGGGTGTTTTAATTTTAACTGCCTTGTACATAATTGCCAACTTAACAATCAGAAAAATTTTCTCAATGGCAAAGATTTTTTTAATGATAAAAATATGTACTTTTTGATAATGAATTATAACTAATCAATATCTGAAAGTTCAGTTACTAATTCTTAAAGAACAAAATTACTTACATGTAATAAATGGCACATTTTTCTTTTATTAAGAAAGAAGCTCTTAGGTGCTGGCCTGCTTTTGCTAATAACTTTTTCTGATGTGACATTACTAATATTGGATCTCAATTTAGACCTTGTTTTAGTAACTGCGTTAAAAATTTTCCTATACTCTGCATTACTATGGCGAATGTCAGGATGGCCAACATTATTCTAGACAATTCACTGTAATTTAAAATTCTGCCAGTACATTTCTAGTTAAATTCCACTGGGTATCAATACTTGCTGTTTTTAAAACCTTATATAAATAGATATAACTTTCAATACAATCTTTTATCAAGTCTAGATGCATTTACTTGTTCCTTAAAAAATGTCAGAAGTGGGTTCAATTGGTCAAGGATTCTAGATAAATATTTCTCTTAAGATAACCAGCATGTATATATATACACCCTGACTAATAAATTAAAAACCCAAAAGCAATATTTTATTGGACCACCTTTTGCATGGCTCTGCTCTGATTCGTCTGGGCATCAAGCCTACATGCCTATGGAGTCCACAGAATACCATGCACTTTTTAGATCTTTTGATGGAAAGAGGAGAATGCTGTTGGATGAGACTTTCTACGATATGCCACACATTTTCTATGTGGTTAAGATCCAGGCTATGTTGTGGCCAGAGAAGTTGTTGGAAGTCGACTTATATTCTGCAAACCAATTTTGAACACTTCTTGCGTGATGTATAGTTGCATTATTATTCATGAAGTATCCGTCACTATAAAGGTAAAAATGCAACACTACAGCATGTACTTAATCTGCCAGTATATCTAGATATTTTATGGCTGTTTAACCTTGAGGAACACTAGGAAACCACTTCCATGACAGCAGAACATATCCCACATCATGATACTCCTCCCAGACCCTTGCACAGTACAAATAAGGCATGACTGATTCATGGCTTCATGGAGTTCTCGCCAAATTCCACGTCTTCCATCAGTGCAAAATAAGACGTAGTACGATTCATCCGACTACATTACCAGTTTCCAATCCTCATGTCCACAGTCTTCTTTCCCAAGACTACTACATACAAATTCTAGCATGTTGGGCAGAAAGGAGTGGTTTTCTCACAAGCACCAGACTATGCATTCCTATCCTCTGCGTATGGTTCGAACTAAAATCTGCGGGGAAGGACCTTGGTTGACGATCTATGTCAGCTAAAGCACAGGAGAGCACCCTGTCCTGCCATATAATTTGTCGGAGACGCCACCGATCATTGCGTCGGAAAACTATATGCGAACAGTCGAATCTTCTAGAGAACTGAGGGTTTTGATTCCAACTTTTGAAAACCTTTGACATGACTGATTTTGAGAGCCAGTGATGAAATGATTTGTTTTCTTTTATATGTATCTATAGAAAAAAATAAGCACTTCCAGAGGCCAAAAATAACTCTCAAGTGCAAATAAAAAAGTATTCTAAAAATTGTGAGAAAATTTAAAAATAAGAGAAAGGACAGGAGAAATATGTTGCAAATCAGGTTAGTTGGAATCGGAAGTATCTTGCCTAAATCAAGAGTTCGAAATTCTGGACATATTAATGTTGGCCAGGATCACACTTTTAGCTCTTGACTTGGAAGGGCAGGATTCATGCTGCTGGGGCATTCTGATACCCTGCTCAGGTATCAGCTCTGCGGGGAGGAAGGGATAGCATTTTTCTTACTGACTGAAACGATACCTAAAATCTTAGTTTTTGTATGTCCAAGTCTTCTTATTCAACTAAAACTGAGTATCTAAAGTCCAGAAATTTGGATTTTTAAAAGATACTGACGTCCCAGCCATTCTGGATCATTATACTTTATTTACATTTAACAACTTTTGTAAAACTCACCATTTTATACACGTTGGTTTGGTTTAGTTAATTATGACAAAACATAATAGGGTTATCTGCCTAAGGGTAAGAATGCCTTCGTGGATAACTTTGCAAGGGAAACTGACTCATAATCATTAGGGTTTTTGATGAGTAGGAAACATGAAAAATGCTTAACGCCCTCACTGGTGTACTACTCTTTACACCACAAAGGCATGCTGGAAGAAGAGGAAAAATACCTTATAATGTTGCACATGTGGAAAGCCACAAAACTGCTGATGCAGCCAGCTCATTCACTAGGAATCAAACCCAGGTTGGAACTACTCATTTTAAGCCATTTTACCATAAATTATGCAAAAAACTAATAAAACCAAAATAAAAATTATTTTTACAGCTTTCTGATACATTAAGTACTTCGTTAAAGGTCACCTGAAACACGCATACTTTTCCATTCAGTTCATTTTCACGGCACCCATTATTAAAGTGATACAGCCATTTTTCAATTTTTTCACATGACTATACAGTGAAAGAATTCAAATAATTACGCAAATTTAATTCAATCAAAATTTGTCCAATACCTATGTTAAATGCATCTATTTCATTTAGTACATAATAAAAAAGGATGGTAAATTAAGAGAGAATAAAAAAATCTTGCCCTAATAGAATCACAATCAAATCAAACATCAGAACTTCTGTAAATTGTTGCAATACAAATGGTTTGGCATTATAGGTAGAGGCATAAACACTAGGCTCATCTTTCGAGTGTTTCATGCATTTTTATAATTTAAGACACTCGTTAAAAACTTGTTATAAACTTACACTTTTCTGCCATTAAGAAGCATGCCATTTACTTTCATGATCGCATTATTTGCTGCTTCTTCAGTTTCAAAATGAACAAATCCATAGCCTTTTGAAGTGCTCTCCTCATCAGTTGCTACCTATTCAAACAAATACGTACAATAAATAACTACAGTCAAAAGTCTTTAATCCGGACTCGTCGATTTCGGATTATAGATCATCAGTTCAAATCTGGTATGATGGGCATGCAGAAATTATAGAATTGAAAATATGAAACCGTAATTTATGAAATAAAGAGCAATTATCATCTATAGGGTATCAAAATTTACAAAAAACTTAATATTTATTTGCTTACTTTATTAAACATGTCTTTCAACGCGCGCAAGCGTAAAGCATACATTACGCATAGCCGAAATTAGACAATTGCAACCAGAAAACTATTTGATGTGTATTTGTGATATTTATAATGAGGCGGAATTTGATTTACGGTATTCGACAGCACATAAGATGCACTTTTTTTCCTAAATTTGGTCTAAAAAAGTTACATGCGTCTTATATGTGTTTGGATTATTTAATTATGGCAAAGCACATGAGGGCTATCTACCTAAAGGGAGGGTGCGTGGAGGACTTTCTAAGGGAAACGGGCTCGTATACATTCGAACCTCGGACCGAACTACCAGTGTTTAGCGCCTTTCCCGCTCGCCTGCTGGTGGGCTTCTTATACGTGAAGGACACAGGTTAACTTTCAAGAGTGAATGCTATTTTTAGCCCTTGCGCATGTGTGAAATATCTGTCGCCAAAAAGCGCCAAAGCTTGAAGCTGATGTTGAAGTTCGAAGGTCACATTATGTCTATGGGGCCTTTCCTTCTTTACATACTTTCTTTGACTCTGCTAACACACGTATTGGTATTGGTGCTACTCTGTATACATGTGCCGGTATCGGTGCTTTAAACTATTTGTTTTAAAAAAATACCCTGGAAAATATGACTACAGGAAACAAGAGATTAAGCTATACAATTCAGTATAAACTAGGATTGTTAAACTACGCCAAAGTGCATGGAAACAGAGCGGCTGCAAGGCATTTTGGTCCACCACCTAACGAAAAAAATGATACGTACTTGGTGACTACAGGAAGATCAACTGAAGACTGCTAAAAACAAAAGCATAACCTTCAATGCCCAGATCCATCTTGGCCTGAACTTGAAAATGACCTAAAAATGTGGGTGATAGATAAGAGGAAATCTGGGATAAGTGTTTCAATAAAAATGATAATCAATGAGGCCAAAGGATTTGCAGAAAAACATTGGAATCTGAACTTTTCAGGTATGAGGGCTGGTGCTACAGGTTCATGAAAAGGCAAGGCCTATCAATGCGCACGAAAACAACTATTGCACAGAAAATGCCAGCAGATTATGAAGAAAAAATACAAGCATTTCATAGGTTTGTTATAAATGCACGCAAGAAAACTTCTTTTGAGCTCGGTCAAATAGGAAATATGGATGAGATTCCACTCACATTTGATGTACCATCCAACAAGACTGAGTATTAACGGGTCTAAATTAATAACCATAAAAACCACAGATCATGAAAAAACCCGATATATGGTAGTTCTAACATGTTGTGCTTACGGCATAAAACTATCGCCGTTTTTCACATTCAAAAGAAAAACTTCCAATGGGAGTAATTGTTCATGTTCATTCGTAAGACTGGATGGACAAAGCTGGAAATAAACTGTGGTTACAGAACGTATGGGCAAGGCAACCTAGTGGACTCTTAAAAAACCCCTCTTTTGGTTTTGGATCAGTTTAGCGCCCATAGAACTGAAACCATAAAGCAGGAGAATTAAAAAACCAGATAGCTGTCATTCCTGATGGACTGACTAGCCAATTGTAGCCTTTAGATATATTGGTGAATAAGCCATTTAAGTAAAAAGTGCAAGAACGATGGATGTAACAAGGAGATCCACATCATGACCTCACACTCTCAGATAGAATGAAGCGGCCCTCTATTTCACAAATGTGCGAGTAGATAAAAAGATCTTAAGAGGACGTAAAGGCTGAAGTAATTGTCAAGTCCTTTAAGAAGTGCGGAATCAGTAATGGTCTTGACAGAACAGAAGACGACACATTATTCGAAGAAGGTGATACTAGTGATGACGATATTCTCATTTTCGATGATGATTATAATTAAAAGGATTTTTATGGTTTTGAAAGTGATTAAAGTCTAATTTCATGATAGGCAACGTTTTCCTTGAATCACTGTTTTTTTTTTTTGTTTATGCTTTATTTTATATTATGTTTGCTTGCCGTTTGAATTTTGCTTAATAAAAATATGTTTGGTAATTGCATTCAATGATTGTTTATTTGGCTTTTACGAAATGTAAGAACTAAAAGAAACCACATTTTAAGTTATCGTGGTACAGCACAGACTATTGAAACTTTTTTTCCTTGCATGTTCCTTCCTTGCGCGGACTATCGAAACCCTTTTCTGAATAAGGGTGCATCTTATATGCCGTCAAATACGATAAATCATATCAAGAAATGAGGAACACAGATGAAGTTTGTTAAAAGAGCTGATTCTGAGGACGGCGTATATGATATTGTGGTTCATGGTGGATGAAATAACTGCTGTGACGGTAAAAAAAGTATTAGACATTCTTCATTTTTTACCAGCAGTAAACTTCTAATTGCTGTCATTTTAGCTCGCTGGTACAATGTTTAATTGATCTTTACAATATGGTAACTGGTAGTTTGGCGACATTTTGGAGGCGATAAAGGTTACTACCTGGGACTTTGGTAACAATGTGAGCAGTACTCAGTTCCGATTACGCATTCTTTTGTGTGAGGGAAATGAGAGATCATGGGATATGTCATGTGATATTAATGGACGAATTACGGTTCTTTAATCGGAAAAAAATCTGGAAATTTTGTATTTGGTTTATTCTGTGTTGTGTGAAACAGTGTTCGTGAATTTTTGGATCCCATGGCCGTAACTAAAGAAAAGTTTATCGGACACGTAATCAAGATTCTGAAGAAGATTAGGTAAGTTAGTATTTTTAATTGAGTATATTATTTTTATGCATTGTTCTAAATGTAAGGTGGAAGTAAAGGAATTTGGTATTATTGGGAAAATTGTTATTAGCAATGATTTAGTTTAAAGTAATTAGGATTGGAAGGTAATTTTTATTAATTTAATGTATGTGCTCATTTATATTTTAAGTAGTGTTTTTGAATTTAATTATATTTTAATGAAATGATAGTTATTTTGTGAATTTTATGTTTGTGGGAATTTGGTATACGTTTAAGTTGAAGTAAACGTGCATGGAAATAATTTAAACATCTGACACTAAGTATTTGTAATGGTTGCGGTATGAATTCGTTGGTGACGTTTATAATATAATAAATGATTTAGAGGTAAAAGTTTTTTGATATTTTATTTATTTTATATGTGAAAATGTTTATATTTGGAAAGGGTAAATACTTTTTCGCGATCAGGTAATTTCATATACGTTCTTTTTACCGGGTTTAAAGATTGAGAAAATTGTCATGTATTTTCGTGAAATTTTTCTAATTTCTGAGAAAAAAGCAGTGTACATGGATATAGTGAAGAGTGTGCGCAATGCCATTTTTGTGCAATTCTGGGATGTTTTTTTAAGTAAAAATAAGTCGGCGTGTACATGGTTTATGTGTATGTGTTATTTTGAAAAACGCGTAAGGAGTATGGTATCGTGCACTTTTTCCCAATTTTGCAGTGAATATTTGTCATGATTAAGCAGTTTTGTTAGATAAAATTTCTAGCCTAAGTGTAATTCGGCTTGTAGATTGTTGGAAGAAGTGTTCAGTAGATAAAAGGAAAAGAAACATGTCTTTACTTCGTGAAGACAAAATGGCGGCGGGGAAAAAAATAGAGGGTTGCTGTAGGAGAGTTGGTCGCCAAATTTTCGCCAAAAAAACGCCAAGTTACCATAATGTAAAGATCAACCCAATGTTTTTATTCTATTTCAGTGCTATATGAAAGTAATAATTTACTTTAGTATTTTATACTCGTAGTAAACGTATTTATTTACATTTGCCTGCCAACTTAAAAAACGTTGTTTTCAACAAAAAATTAAGCCATTATTTTTTTCAAGTTTCGAATACTTTACTATAGGCAAAATACGTAAAAACAGTGCTTTTCAAGATGGCTGACAATTGTTAAAACCGAGCCAAAGTAAATCGCCAAAAATCGGTGCAACTGTCTACCAAAGCAGCACCGCAAACAATCTAGAGCTCGATAGTCTTGTTTGGGGTCTACCTTTTTTCCGTGATACTATGGCAAGAGATAGATTCAGAGAACTTATGAAATTTCTGTATTTCGGGGGGGGGGGGGTCTTAATGCCTATAAACAGATAAATCCTGTTTCATTTCTGAAGTTTGGAAGAAATTCATTGAAAATTCGAGAACCTGCTATAAACCAGGACCACATATAACTATTAGTGAACAGCTGTTTCATTGCCGCTGATGTTGATAGTAAATATGTGTTCAATGGTATTCTATATTTGGGTAAAGATGAGGAATGTCCTGAAAACCTTTGAATACGTCATTTTGGATTTGAAAGAACATTTCGAAAATAAAGGAAGAAATATCCCTACAGATAATTTTTTTTACTAAATCTGTCTCAAATGTTAAAAATGAAGAACACTAGTTTAACTGAAACAATAAAACAAAATCGAAAGAAGCACCTGAATTTGTGAAAAAGAGTAAAGATGCCGCTGTACGATATATTGTTACTGGAGCATGATGATACAACTTTGACAGTTTATCAGGAAAAAACAAGCAAAAATGTCTTATTCCTTCACATCCCACAGTTGATATCGTCAATAATCACACAAAAAAGCTTCTGGAAACAATATAATTCAACAAAATTTGCGGCTGACGTTGCCGACCAAATGGCTCGGAAATATTCTCTGATGACAGGACCAAGGAGGTGGCCAGTTCACATATTCTACAATATTCTTGATCTTGCAGGAATTAATTCATGGATTTTATACAAAGTTACTCGAAAAAACTTGCAAGGAGGAACTTCAACAAGTATAGTGCATATATTACTCAGATACACAGACAAAAGTGGATACTACTGTAGAATCTGCGCAGATGCGAAAATGGGTTCATTCATGTACATGAACTGTGCAGGAAATCTTGACTGGTAAGAAATTATTTCTATTAAAGTTATCTGTATATTTTACTAACTGTATACAATATTGCATATTGTAATATATTATTTTTTATCACTTATTATATGAATTTAATGTTAAAAAGAAATAAATGTCATTGCTAATAATTACAGCATACTTTTAACATAACATGGGTTTTTATTAATTGGGGTCAACTTACCCAGGCCGCGGTTTTAGGTATACCGAAACTGTTGCGATTCTAGTGTTATGTGTTGCAATGCTATGCGGCCACACTACCAGACAGTAAACTGATATGCATATTATCACATTTAAGTACAAAAAACACTTTAGAAAAATTAGAATTATGAATTATATATCTGCACTAGATTAATGAAAAAATTTAATTAAAACTTTTGAAACAAAATTTCCTTAATAACTGATTGCCTTTTGTGAAACTTAGAAGCAAGTTCAGCTTTCCAGTTAAAAGCCCATACCCAAAAGGCAGATTTAAAAATACTATAGTAAAAGTTCATTTGATACTTTTTTTTAAAAAGGACTTACTTTACACGATAATATATTTCCAAAGGCAGAGAATGTGTCATACATGGCTTTGTTATCAATACTTTTGTCCAAGTTCTTTATGAAGACATTACCTACACCTGATTTTCTCAGAGATGGATCTCGCTGTGACCACATAATTCTAATTGGCCTTCCTTTGACAGTGTCAAAGTTCATTGTGTCTAACGCTCTTTCAGCTAAATTAAAGAAATAACGCTAAAATTAGAATTACACATATTCCCACACAAATATAAAAATAGAGTAATTTTAACTACTTAAACATTCGCAATATCATACGTTACGTTTGTGCTACTTTGGTAGCACCAACGTATTTATTTGGTTTATATTCTAAAATAAAATATCTGAAGATCTCAAATGATTTTGTCTCTACGTATATTGAAATTTCAGGCATGCGTAATTCCTTATCTGCCAACACATGACAGGATAAATCATATTTGCCAAAATTAACTGAACACCTTAGCAAAGCGGATTTAAACAATCTACCCCATTTATAGCCTACACATGTAAGCAAACGTTATCCGGATGATTTTAATAACATAAGTAAGAATAAATTTATATTTTCAATTACAATCAATAAAAAAAAGATAAATAACGTAAAGTGTACTTACCATCAACAGGCTGCTGAAAATTAACATAAGCATACCCTAGCGAGCGACGTGTGATCAAATCTCTGCAAACTCTTATGGAAAGAACTGGTCCTGCTGTAGAAAATTTTTCAAAAAGCATGGCCTCTGTAACATCAGCATGTAGATCTCCAACATACAAAGAGGCAATGGGATAATTCGGCCCACTCGGATTCATTTTGTTCAGGAAAACGTATACTTTTCTGCTAAGCCTACAACATAAGTAACTTTGGATGCAACAGAGGATTCCGCTTTCCGCCTCAAGTTATTTTTTAAATATTTTCAGTATTTTACGATTTTTTTTTTAGTATTTTTTATTATTTTATATTTTTTTTGGCGCTCGAAAGAGCAAATATTTCTCGTTTATGATTAAAAAAAAAAAGTTTTTAAGCTCCCACGTGAAACACCTCCACTGACTCTACAAAAAGAGACTGATTCCACACTTGCTAGTCGGTTTATATATGCCTGTATTCATCCGCGAAAATGGTGAAATAATTCCTTCAAATAAGGGTTATAATTCTTTGTTAAGCTAGAAGTGAAAGCTAATCATTATATGCAATCTATGTAATATAATATAGATTTTAATTTTTTATTTAAAAAGAACTGAGTTAAAATAGCAATCGAACTTTTTTCAATTGCGTATTTAAAAGTTCTGTGATACGGTGCGCAATAAATGGGGTTTCCAAAGTAAAAGAAGTTGCAATAGTTTTTATGCTGCCAATCTGTGCTCCTAAATATTTTTAATATAAATTTGACATTATCAAACAAAACCCCAATATCAAATAAATAAAAGTAAAATATACTAAAAATCGTGATAAATACATTTACTAATTTCAGAACTTTTATTCTTTAAAATAAAACGAAAAACAGTTTCCAGACTATCAGAGAGTACAGCTTTCTATCAAAATTGGGAGAAATTATTCTCGAATATAAATTACTCAAATTATCAATTACTCGAATAAAGAAATTCGATTTTTCATAAGATGTGTCTACCTTCAAGGCAATTCAGAATTTTCATAAAGATGCTTAAATGCACGGGTAAATTTCGGAGAAGAGACTCAGTGGCACATATATGAAGAAACAAACGTGATTTATTAATATACATTGACCAAGTTTTCGATGTAAACAATAACAAAGAATATTTCAGGCGAACTTTGAATTCTACTTACAGTATGAATGTTTTTCTGTGGAGTTTCGCAGTTTTTCAAGCTATAATAATTTTAAGTTTTCATAATTTTAAGTTTTCATTTCAGTCGCGTATTTTTTGGTGTGAAGTGCAGAATCGCCCACTTATTTGTTTGGCGCGTTTTGCAAGAGTAAGAGGAATTAGATTTTTATCAATTTTATTTGACTTTTTAAGTGAAAAATAGGTCGATGTGTACATGGATAAAGAGCCGTATTCTCCTACCGTGCGACGAGATTTCCATACGAGAGTGAAGTAGCAAGAGAATCCTTCTTGTTCGACAGCTACGAACGATTGAAAGAAAACTGGAATTCTCAATCCCCTCTACCATGCGAAACGTTAACGAAAGGCAATGAATCGAGAACGGGGTTACCTATCGAAGGAATGTTTTTGAAAACGTTAACCAGAAGCCGCTGTATAAATCGATTTAAGGAAACAATTTTGGCTACATTATGAATATCCTTGTTCGTAACAAACCAAGGAGCTTTGTAGATTTGCCAAAGCATAATATTTTGGAAAATATGGCTATGTTTCCTTATGCTACTGCGCACCATACGGGACATGCAAAATAGGCCTTATCATTGATTTATAGTGCAAGATCTTGTGTTTCGTGGACAGGTCGCTTTTTCTAGCGAAAAACTGCAGTGAGATTTGTCTTGAGAATATACAGAATTTTTGTAAAAGTTGAAAGAAACTGGCAACAGCTTATGGCGCTAACCGCGTCTGTTGTAAGAAATGTTAGGATGCAATAACACAATAGATGAGGTTGGAAAGTTGTTATTTTATATGTAAGCATTATTTTATAATTTCTTGGGAATTATTGCATTTGTTAATAACTTTGTATGCGGTGTGGGACAATGCTTACGGATTTTATTCTTAAGTTTGAAATGTTTACTTTTAGCATTAGTTTGTATCAAATTTTTATTTTTCTTGATATATTTTTGTTCATACAACAACTACAGACTAAAAAATTGCTCATTCGAAATGCAGATCTTCTTGAAAGTCATCAAGGAATCAGCAGTTGAAAAATCTCGTTTTTTTAGCTATTACATATGTTTAAATAAATATTTAAAATAGTAAAGAGTTCAGAGAGTAATTTTAACTGTGATAAAGATATACTTACAGTTTTATTTTACTGTTTAAGCATTTGTAATTCTGGGCCATAAGAAAAAAATTGGTTTACTGAATGCATATTATGTTTGTTATTTTTGAATGACATTTCATTTATTATAGTGTGCAATTTAGTTAGTAATTTAGGTAAAAGTATATATACGGGTACCCCTTGGCAAAAATTGGTGTTACGTGGATACCGAGTTTGTGGAATTCTTTGATTCGTTATTTTGGCTTTGTGTAGTGGAGATTTTAGCGCCAAAAATCGCTGCTACACAAAGACAAAATAACAAGTCAAAGAATTGCACGAACTCGTATCCATGTTACACATGGACTTATTTTCACTTAAAAAAAAAAAAAAAAATCACAGAATTGCACAAACTAGGCATTGTGCACTCCCTTGACTTTGTCCACGTACACATCGATATATTTTCGCTTAAAAAGTCAAAGAAGGACCCAATTCTTCAGTAGAGGCAAACAAAAAATACGTAATCTCAATAAACTACAGTTTAAACCAAACAATAACATATAAAAGGAAAAATCTCTTATACATCTAAACACTACACAAAGCAAAATATCCACTTTCGTTATTTAGAAATTTCTTCATCTTCAGTCTGCGTCACACGAAATTCCTTAACAAAAGTTGTCTGAACTCAAATTCGTATATTGGCGTCGCCCCATAAATTCTGAAAATTAAGAGTAAAAAATATCTTCTGTAGTTCCGGATTGTCCGGGAAATGGCTGCTAAGTAAACCTTCATTCACCAGTCAATTAATGCTCTTTTCTCCTTTCGTTCCAGATCATACAGAAACTTCAAATTAATCTTACTGCATTCAGCCATTCTACCATCTAAACAACAAAACAAGTAATGTACTTCCTAACCATCACACATCACAAGCCCTTACAAAACATCTCACATAATTCAAAATTTAGCGCAATCATGCTACCTATTACATAAAAATAGGGTTTCCATAACATACAGCAACATGGCGATAAACAAAAAACAACTTCAGTACCCTTCAGTCTACTCTAACCATAATTTATTTAAAATATAGCATACGTACTGGAAAATTAATTTTTTTGTGAGCTCTTTCTGGGGACCGTAATTCAGCCAGCTGCTGCTAATTATGCCTGAAACACATTATCACATCTGACATGTTCCTTAACATGAACTCTGCTAAATAGGATTCCAGGTGAGAGAGGAGCTGTACATTTGTTTTTTTGTTTCTACTTTTTTTGATCTCCACAGATCCATAACAAAGGATATTTGTGACCCATTAAACCAGTTCTCAGCAAGAAGAATTTAATTTTTTTTATAGTTGTTAGCATTATATTAACAAATGGCTTCTTTTCCAATATACAGGGTGCATCAGAAAAATGTGTACACACTTTGAACTCTCATAATAAATTTATTTTCCAACCTACAAGATTTAAATTTCTCAGAATAGTATTATACATCAATTTGAAAAAAGAAGTGTACTTTCTGGTTGAAGTGAATGTTCTAAATGGTGTTTAAAGTAAATATTCGAACGATAATCTTCAGCATCGATTCATTTCTGAGTACGAATGAGGACTGATTGTGTACTTTGCACCAAAATGGCAATGGGATTTCTGTTCACATCGCTTGAATCCCATCCCAAAGAGTGTCAAAGTTATGTGGTTTACAGCACATTACAATGGCCTTCGAGTCCAATCTTGTGAATGGGTTCAGGAGATGGTTACATGTGAACGGGATTTATGGATAACATTGTTTTGCTTGATGAAGCGCAATTTATACTTAATGGAATTGCCAATAGGCATAATTGTGTGTACTGGATTGAAAATAATACTCACACTGCTGTTAACAAGGCTTTGAATGTGCCTAGTGCAAAAGTGTAGTGTGGTTTGTCTTCTGGGATAATCATTGAATCTTTCCGTTTTTAAGGTTATGTAATTGGACCAAAGTGTATAATAATGCTTGCTAATTCCATATTCCCTGATGTTCTGTAATGTATGGTAATGCTATGTTTTATTACCAATAAGATGGTGCCCCTTCACTTTACCACAGGGATGTGCGAGAATACTTGGATCAAAATGTACCAGGCTAGTGGATAGGACACGGGGGGAGGGAGCAATCGAATTTCCTGCTCTCTCACCAGACCTTACGCCGCTCGATTATTTTATGTGGCACGGTCAAATGTGAAGTGTACCGTCATATACCACGTAACCTTGACTCACTTTGGAATGAGATTCAAGAAATCCCATTGATCAATGAGATGCAGAAATCCCATTGGACACTTTGGTGCAAAGTACGGAATCAGTCGGGACTCGTACTCAGAAATGTATTGATGCTGAAGACCACCATTTTGAATATTTACTTAAACACGATTTGAAACATTCAGTTTGACCAGAAAGTATACTAATTTTTCATATTTTACTGTAGCCCTACTTCTCCCAGAAATATAACCTTGTCGGTTGAAAATGTTTTACGAGAATTCAAACTGTGTATACATTTTTCTGATGCATCCTGTATAATTGCATATTATCCCCAATTTCATAAATAAAATAATAATAAAAAAACTAGCTTTTTGTCTTATTAAAAACTATAGCTTCCTTTTCAGTTGATGGTAGATTGAAAAAAGTAAGCATGATAACTATTTGCAATAAAAACTGCTCTAATTTAAATGCAAAAATTTTCATTAGCTAAAGAAATGGGAACTAAGCATGCACAAAAAAACCATTATATTTTAAAGGTAGAAGAAATGCATATGTGCAGGTCGGTAATAGATGAAAAATCACTTATTTTCAAAATGAAAATTCTGACTAGTTGAAGAAATGTTAAGTACGAGCACAAATGAAAAACCATTATACTTTAAAAGCAATGTTAGAAGAAACACATATGTCCAGATCTCTAACTATAAATGTTTGTTTCTTGCCAATGCAGAAATGTCCCAAATCGACATTCTCGGCAAGGCCACTACAGAAGACAAATTCTAACACTATGTATTTAAAATAACTACATATGTAAACATTCCCCAAAATTATATTTATTATCAAACATACTGGAGAATTCTCTATTTTTAATTTAGTACAGTTTTGTTAGCAATGTATAATAAAATATTTAAAAAAACAAACCAGGAAAATCATTTTTTGGAGAGACTTTCTGGTCGCCACAGTTTTAGCAATTGCTGCTAATAATCTTTCAAACTGCAATATAGTTTCTTTTTCCATTAATGGAACATTGAAAATAATGGATTAAGTGAAGCACTTTCGCAAAGGATCCATTAAATGTAAACATTGCCGAAAATTGCGATAAAAGTTCAAAGCTGGTAACCCGGCGAATTGGGTTGTCGGAGGTAGCAACCTGGTTCTACAAGCGCTTGCCTGGTCTTTTCGGAGCTCCGTTTTGCCGCTGGCCAGTGGTGCGTCACTACCGAATAAGGTTGTGAAAATAGGGGGGGTGAATGATAATTGATAACACAGCTTCGGGTTGATCTTTACATTATGGTAACTTGGCGAAAATTTGGCGACCAACTCTCCTACAGCAACCCTCTATTTTTTTCCCCGCCGCCATTTTGTCTTCACGAAGTAAAGACATGTTTCTTTTCCTTTTATCTACTGAACACTTCTTCCAACAATCTACAAGCCGAATTACACTTAGGCTAGAAATTTTATCTAACAAAACTGCTTAATCATGACAAATATTCACTGCAAAATTGGGAAAAAGTGCACGATACCATACTCCTTACGCGTTTCTCAAAATAACACATACACATAAACCATGTACACGCCGACTTATTTTTATTTAAAAAAAATCCCAGAATTGCACAAAAATGGCATTGCGCACACTCTTCATTATATCCATGTACACTGCTTTTTTCTCACAAATTAGAAAAATTTCACGAAAATACATGACAATTTTCTCAATCTTTAAACCGGTAAAAAGAACATATATGAAATTACCTGATCGCGAAAAAGTATTTACCCTTTCCAAATATAAACATTTCCACATATAAAATAAATAAAATATCCAAAAACTTTTACCTCTAAATCATCTATTACATTATACACGTCACCAACGAATTCATACCGCAAGCATTACAAATACTTAGTATCAAATATTTAAATTATTTCCATGCACGTTTATTTCAACTTAAACGTATACCAAATTCCTACAAACATAAAATTCACAAAATAACTATCATTTAATTAAAATATCACTAAACCATGTACACGTCGACTTTTTTTTACTTAAAAAAACATCCCAGAATTGCACAAAAACGGCATTGCGCACACTCTTCACTATATCCATGTACACTGCTTTTTTCTCATAAATTAGAAAAATTTCACGAAAATACATGACAATTTTCTCAATCTGTAAACCCGGTAAAAAGAACATATATGAAATTACCTGATCGTGAAAAAGTATTTACCCTTTCCAAATATGAACATTTCCACATATAAAATAAATAAAATATCCAAAAACTTTTACCTCTAAATCATCTATTATATTATAAACGTCACCAACGAATTCATACCGCAACCATTACAAATACTTAGTGTCAGATATTTAAATTATTTCCATGCACGTTTACTTCAACTAAAACGTATACCAAATTCCTACAAACATAAAATTCACAAAATAACTATCATTTCATTAAAATATAATTAAATTCAAAAACACTACTTAAAATATAAATGAGCACATACATTAAATTAATAAAAATTACCTTACAATCATAATTACTTTAAACTAAATCATTGCTAATAACAATTTTCCCAATAATACCAAATTCCTTTCCACCTTACATTTAGAACAATGCATAAAAATAATATCCTCAAATAATTAAAAATACTAACTTACCTAATGTTCTTCAGAATCTTGATTACGTGGTGGATACACTTTTCTAATTCATTCAATAAAATTATTGAAAGATTTTTTCTGCGAATTTTTCCTCCATACTTCCTCCGCTAAATAAAAAGCAAACTTCTCTTTATCACAATGTAAATACCCTAAATACCCATTTCGAATTCACTTTAGTTAGGGCCATGGGATCCAAAAATTAAACAACACTGTTTCACACAACACAGAATAAAGCTAAATACAAAATTTCCACATTTTTTTCCCGATTTCCCCCCTTTTCCGATTAAAGAACCGTAATTCGTCCATTAATATCACATGACATATCCCATGATCTCTCATTTCCCTCACGCAAAATAATGCGTAATCGGAACTGAGTACTGCTCACATTATTACCAAAGTCCCAGGTAGTAACCTTTATCGCCTCCAAAATGTCGCCAAACTACCAGTTACCATATTGTAAAGATCAACCCAGCTTTGTTTTCTTACGTAATTTTTAAAATACTTTAAACATGCAGAACCATAGGGCTCCTAAAATATGTGATTAACACGGGTCACAATAATATACGTTTTAAATAATTAAGTTTTTATTTTTATTACTGTTATTTTTACCTAAAATAATAACAGTTAAATCAGTTTTCGTGCTTAAAAATTTGATATATTTTTCATGCATTTTAACAATTACTTTTCAGAGGATCCAAGGTGTTGCTATGTGTACAATAGATGATTAGAATGAAACAAAAATTAATATTGGTTCTCTGAGATGACAAAATACTTTTATGTATTCCCAGGGTCATCAAAGTTAGTAGACCACTGCTTTAATTTTTTGTAATTAATCAAAGTTTGTATGAATCTTGAAAGATAACAAGATGTATAATGTTTTTTCTAGTTTTATTTGTAATGCTACTTTAAAGGATATGAATATTATTGAAGATTCTTGGCATTGTCAAATTTATTATGAAAAAGGCAGTTGTTTCAAAATAAAATATTTTAAGCTTTCAGCAAGTAAATTCAAAAAACATCTTTGAAAAAATGCTTGTATAAAATAAATGTTTTAAATCTATTATTTATTAGAGAATCTATTAATCTCTTATATGTACAGTAGCACTAATTATTAAACATAATTTTGAGAATATCGACAAGCAAAGCACTTAATGAAAAACACTTTTTTTACTAAAAATATTAGTATTCTGTATGAATGACAGAAGATATGTAAGGAATACCATGGCCAACCTATATAAAGAAAAAGAAACACAAAAAAGTATTCTGCACCTCAACACTTGAAAAAGTAATCCTGCTGTGCAACACATAGTTAATTTCTGATTACATGATATTGCAAGCATTTTTTTCAGATTTTTCATACAACTGGTTAAGACCATTGAATACTGGTAATTTGATCTGGTTTCATATCTTGGTTAAAGGGCTGGCTGCATGGTTGATTTTTCTAGTTTTCCTCATATGTAATGCAAATACAAGCCAGTTTCCCTTAGAAAGTTGTTCAAAAAGGCATCCTTCTTCAGGTCGATAGCCGGTATTCTTTACCATATTCGAATAACCTAAACTTTCCTTCAGATTCTACATTGACATGTTATATCTGTTGTAAGCAGGATAATGAACATTCAGCTTCTACCCATGTGAAAAGTATATTTAAAACATGTTAGAACTATGAGATTCATAACAAAAATCAACCATGTTTTAATCTTGAAAACTTGATAAATTTTCCCGATTTTCTTACGTCATGGGTTTCACTAACAAGGTAGTCATACTTTTGTTCAAGTTCACAAGCAGCTGAGCAATACAATTGCTGAATACTGGTAGTTTGACCCAAGTTTCAATCTTCAATATTCAGTATCTTGGGCCATCACACTGTCATGTCCCCTAAAGCTATTACTGCTTGGCATAATAACAATCGCACTTGACCATGTTACTCACTTTGTCAAAACTAAAATATCAGCTGCAGTCTTTCCAAAGACTAGCAACAATTCATGAACTTTTCACGCAAAGAATTTACGACTCATTTCAGATACAACATTTTGAGAAGTGTTTCATCTGCCTTTTTCATACGTATAGCTGCATCATTCAGAAGAAAATGGTGTCATGTTTAATTTCATCAGGCCTGATGCAAAGTCTAAAATACTGGAACAGCTGGTTTTTCCCACATCTGTTATAAGGAGAAATAATTTGATGATATCCTGGAACTGGAATTATCCTAGGGTACAGCATTGGTTATTTTATAAATGGAAATGAGAATACTGCTTTTTCCATTCTCACTCTGGATATTCTAAATTGCACTAATGTTGTATACATTAGTGCATTGAATTATGTCCATTTTAAGGTAAATTTGAGGAACATCATTTCGTATAAGTTTCCAAACATCTTTTCAGAGATGGACTTTCTTACAAGATTCAGGTAATGAAGGTATATTTAGTGATCATCAGTCTGAATCATAAAAAGAGTGTGACTCTTCAGAAGACATTCCTTGTGATCAAACTGACAATTTTGTAGGAAAGATAAAACAACAAAATGGAAGAAAGAATTCTTTCGAATTCAAAGATGCATGGCTTCCCAGAATATCATAAAATTGCCTGGCAATGCACATAAATCTAAAGATGTGGCTTCACCTATAGATGCATGGAAGCTAGTATTTAATGACACAATGATTGAAATGATTGTGAGATGCTCTAATATTTATGTAAAAGTATTTCAGAAAATTTTAAAAGAGAAGCAAAACCTATGGGGAAAGAAAAGTTTCTCGCTTTTTTAGGACTCTTATACATAGCTGGATTGCACAAATCCTCCCATGTAAATGTTAGAGTTATGGGCGACTGAAGGAACAGGATTGGATATTTTTCGTAAAATAAATGAACTATCAGCGTTTTCTTTTCATTCTTCGTGCCTTATGGTTTGATGATGTCGGAACACAGGATGGCAGAAAAAAGAATGATAAATTAGCTCCAACAGATTTGTTTGAAAATTTTGTCAAGAATTTTCAGAAATTATATCATGTAGGGAAATACATGACCTTGAATGAAAAGCTAGAACCTTTTCGAGGACGATAATCCTTTCGGCATCATATGCCTAAGAAACCTGCAAGATATGGTATAAAGATATTTATTATGGTGTATTTTAGAATCTTCTATAATTTCAGCATGGAAATTTATTCAGGTCAGCAGCCAGATGGGCCATACAAGAAAGTTAACAGTTCTTGTGAAAAAGCAAAGTGCATCCTAGCTCCATTATAAATTCTGGAAGAAATGTTATCACAGATAGTTGTATAACAGTTATGAATTGGCCAATTTCTTACAGAAAAATAAAATTTCTATCATTGGAACAATATGCAAGGATAAGAAGATTATCCCACCTGAATTTGTGTCGAATAAGATTAGAGAACAAACAGCATTTAACCCTCTTGGGGTTTCAAAAAGATATAATGCTACTTTCTTATATGGCTGAAAAGAACAAATGTATTAGCCTTTTGTCAACTATGCACAATGATAACCATACTGATGAAAGCATGGGAGATTTGAAGAAATGTGAACTAATTACGTTTTATAACATGACAAAAGGAGCAGTTGATATACAGTCAAAAGTTGTTAATTCGGACACCCATAATACGGACCTCAAAGCTACAAACTTTCTGCACATGCGGCGCGTTGGACCTTTATGGCTGCGCATATGCATGTGCGCATGCGCATAATACGTTTACGCATGCGCGTTTAATGTATAACGGACGGTATAAGCTGAAATTATCTAATTATCTATTTCAGTTAATGTTGCAGATTGCGTTGTTCCTTAATCTTCAAATTGGATCCGGCTTATTATTTTTTACAGACTGTTAGAGCAATTTTATAAAAGTAAGCTTGAACTTTTGATTATGTCAAATAGAATTTCCGATGCTGGAGCTCCCAAAGGATCTACAAAGCGAAAGTATGTTTCGATGTCCATCAAACAAAAAGTGGAATTGCTGCAAAAAAATGGATAAAGGCATATCCTTTGTTTCTCTAACCATTCTGAAATCTGTTTATCAATTTCACGCTGCTTTGCAGTGTGTGTGTGGGGGGGGGATGCAGTGGCACGCAATGAATTGGAAGTTGATCTGTCAGCACTATCCTTATCTTCAGGGCAGATGTTTTTATTTTATTTGGCTTATAATTCCTTACTAAATGTAGCATTTCATCTTGATGTACTCCGTCTCTGATATGATTTAAATCAAATTCCTCATCATTATAATTCGCTTCCGATAGTGAAGAAAGTGACACAGAGGTCATTGAAAACAAAAATATTTCGATTGACAAATTAGTTGGTATTCTCGACACAGCAATTATAGGACTTGAACAGCGGAACTTTGTCACAGAACAAGAAATTGTCTTTTTATAGAATTAAAGAGAAAGTATTATCACAGAAAACGAAGCAACTTAAACAACTTACATTGAAAGAAATGTTTAATAAAGTAAACAAATAAAATATTAAGCCTTTTTTTTTGTAAATTTTGATACCCTTTAGATCATAATTGTTCTTTATTTCATAAATTACAGTTTCATATTTTTATTTTATAATTTCTGCATGCCATCTTACCAGATTTAAACTGATGATCTATAATCCGGAATCGCCGAAGTTCCGACGAGTCCGGATTAACGACTTTTGACTGTAGTCGATGAAATGGGTGGCACTTATTCTGTGTCCAGAATATCAAACCAATGGCCTATGGGCATATTTTTTTAGCTATTAACCCATCAGCACATGCGCTGGGGTAAAATCCACCCCACGTGTAGTCTTTTCTTAGAAAACAAGGGAAGGTCGTACCTGACCTTTCTAGTACTTTATGTACCTTTCAAGATCAAGGTTAGGAAGTGGTCGTGCAAATGAATTTTTCCCCTGTCCATGGGATTTTTGTGTTTTCATAGAAGGCATGTGCGACGGGATTATAGCTATCCCGCGCGTGTACTAACGTTTCACTTCCAGGGAGACATTCATTGAGATGAGTGCGTACAAGCGAGAACAGTAACGACTGAGGGTTGAAACTGATAGCGAAATTGAAAATTCCGATTCTGAGTGCGATAATATTTCTGAAAGTGCTCACGAAATTGTTTCTAACCAGTGATATGATGATTCCCATGATCTTCTTTGACATCATATATTTTTTATGTTTGAATAGATGGAACAATTTGAAGTAAAAAATTACCCTCGAAAAACATTCGGACACGGCCGCACAATATAGTGTCAAAAAAAGCTTTAGAAATTTGAAACATCTAACTGAGTGTTTATTGCAAATTATTGATGAATAAATAATGGAAGATTTGGTGAAATCAACAAACATTTACATTTCATCAGTAAGAAACAAATTCTGTAGAGAACGTGATGCACAAGAGACAAACGTGGTTGAATTGAAGGTGTTTTTTTTCCAATTATAGTACGCTGGAATGCTGAGATCAGCACCAGCATTTGTAAAAATATGCACTTGTTTGTAAAAATATGTTGTCACACTATGTGAGGAGATTATTTGAATAATAAACTCAGGTAGGAGGGGGGGGGGGCAGAAAAACTATATGTTATTTATATTTTTTAATACAGTCAAAAGTCGTTAATCCGGACTCGTCGGGACTTCGGCGATTCCGGATTATCGATTTTTCCGGATTATAGATCATCAGTTTAAATATCGTAAGATGGCATGCAGAAATTCTAAAATTAAAAATATGAAACCATAATTTATGAAATAAAGAACAATTCTGATCTAAAGGGTATCAAAATTTGCAAAAAGAAAAAGCTTAATATTTATTTGTTTACTTTATTAAATATTTCTTTCAATGTAAGTTGTTTAAGTTTTGCTTCGTTTCATGTGATAATACTTCCTCTTTAATTCTATTAAACAGACATAATTTCTTGTTCAGTTACAAAGTTCCGCTGTTCAAGTCCTATAATTGCTGTGTCGAGAACACCCACTAATTTGTCAATCGAAATTTTTTCGTTTTCACTAACCTCTGTCACTTTCTTCGCTATCGGAAGCGAATTATAATGACGAGGAACTTGTTTTAAATCATATCAAAGACGGAGCACATCAAGATGAAATACTAATTTGGTAAGGAATTATAAGCCAAATAAAATAAAAACATCTGCCCTGAAGATAAGGATAGTGCTGACAGATCAACTTCCAATTAATTCATTATGCGCTCGCTGCGCCGTTCCCTTCGCCGAGCAGCGTGAAATTGATAAACAGATTTCGGATTTCAAAACATACTTTCGCTTTAGATCCTTTACATATTAACAAATATATGTCGGAAATTCTATTTGATATAATCGAAAGTTTAAGCTTACTTTTATAAAATTGCTCTTACAGTCTGCAAAATATAATAAGCCGGATCCAATTCGAAAATTAAGGAACAACGCAATCATCAACATTAACTGAAATAGATAATTAGATAATTTTAGCTTATACGTCCATTATACATAAAACGCACACGCGAAAACGTATTCTGCACTTGCGCACACTCATATGCGCAGTCGTAAAAGATCTTACGCGCACTTGTAAACGCCTATGCGCATGTGTCAACACGGCGCATGCGCAGAAAGTTTTTAGTTTTGAGGTCCGGATTATAGATCATTCCGAATTATGGGTGTCCGAATTAACGACTTTTGACTGTATTCTTATTTAGAATCTATTCTTTGCTATGAATAATTGTATGACATTATATTGAGTTTTAAGGAATAACGCTAGTAAGAATGCAGCCTTTTCATATTCCTCTAGTACTTTATCAAACCACTCTTTATAATAAACACTTATGTTTAAAAAATATGTATATATGAAAACGGATTTTTCTAATATAAAAAAATCATATCTGTATCTTATATAAGTTAGTAATTTTGCATAAATTTCGATTTTTATGGCTTACTTTAGGTAATCAGTATGGAAATGTTTGTATAACTTAAAGTAAGATTATCTCGAATTAAAACTGGAAAAAAGGTTTAACAGAATTCACAAAGCTATTAGTCATTTATACATTCATTGAAAATAAAGAAAATGAATTTATTTACACTTTGGCGTGTTGAACTCCGAAAAACAAACACTGGGGTAAAATTTGTCCCGCGTGGGTACTAACCTAGCGCAGTGATGCGCATGTGCTGAAGGGTTAAGTATTGCCGGCATAAATTCGAAGATCTTGCTTTTATCTACTAAAACTCCACCAGAGAAGTTCAGGAATATGATGCATTTCTGATTTGGCCTTTGCACTTTTGAATCCTCATTTAAAATCACAACAGAAACAGAAGGAATACAACGGAGATTCTCTCTTGAAGATTTGCAAACAAAGAAAATAAAATTATGTTACCGGAGATGTTACACGAGCTCAAGGGAAAAAGACAGAAAATCAAAAACTGTATGAAGTGTAAAAAAAATATATGTCAAGAACACTGTGAAATAGAAGCTTCATGTATAAAGTACAAAATATCTAATTCTTCTTGAGCCTAATTGATTTAAAAATTAATTATATAACTCATTCTCCATGTAATAGTTCTGCATAATATGGATTATAATTGCATTCAAAAATAAAAAAACACAAATTTCTCATAGAAATCAATGATTCCTAGTCATCTGAAGAGAACGTAAGTACGTTTGATTTATTTGTTATTAATTTTAAAATTAACATGATTTTTAAGCTATTTGATATAATAAATGTTGTAATTAAAGCAGAATGCATTATTTTACTGAATTGTAATATGTTTCATTTGTATGTCATTTAATTGCATCGCTCGTTCTCATGTTACATAATACAGCGGGTGTCCTCCCGGGTTAACTATACACCGCCAAATGTTATTATTAACCTATTTATTTTACTTCTATATGCTAAATATCTTATAACTTGACTGTACACCGCTAAAATCATGCCCTCCATATGATAAATATCTGGCAACTTAAACTATACACTGCTAAAATCATGGCCGATTGGCTGTGTGCGAGCTTGGCGAATAAATATGCAGCGGCGCCAACGGATCCTCTGCGGAAGTGCCAACGGATCCTTTGCGGAAGAAAACAAAAAGAAAAAAGAATTTTTTAAATAATAATTGGATAATAATAGAATTTTATCTTTTTCACAATATGTTAATTTGAGTCCTTAAAACCTGAGGGCATCATAGACCTGAAAGTAACTTTCTAATTTTTCGATAAAATATAAATATTAATTTGTTAAATAATCTATTATCCCAAGGTAACTTTCCGATTTTTTAATAAAATGTAAATATTAATTTATTAGATAATCTGTTATCCTAACGTTTCTTTATGAGGCTTAATATACTAATCGTGGGAACATCATTACGGTACTGATTTTATCACGGAAAAAGAAAAATTCATGAGGTATTAGCAGGCAAAATCCTGAAATGCAAGTTTCATGACTTAACAATTCACAATACCAGTTTTGTGAAATTTTTATGGTTGAGAATTAAAACGGATTTTGAAAAATAAAATTGATCTACCAGATAAAAAAAAAGTTATACACATAATTTCTATGTAACTACATAAACATCATATTGTATAGTTTTTAAACTGATACATTTGTAACCAATATTTTCATTTAAATGGATTACATAATTTATGCATACAAATTTTCTTCTTTACTTCTCTGTCTGTTTTTGTATAAACGTGCGAGACCTTTGCGAAACTATGATGAGGCTTTGACATTGTGTGTTGGTATACCTGTAGACAGTATGATTTAGGGGAACAGTTTTTGGTATTTCCTGATTCTCTGAACTTCCCTTTGTTGAAAAGGAGTTAAATAGTGATGAGGCAATGCACAGTATTGTCAAAAAGTATTTATAAGCCAACTCACTGTTTCGTCTAAAGGTATTTATAAGCCAACCCACTGTCTCGTCAAAAGGTATTTAAGTAGATGTATGTTTCCATTTCTGAAATTCAACTTTTTTGAATTGATTACATTTGTTTCTGTCATACTGAATCATAATAGACTGTGAAATTTGGCAGTTGAGGAAAACGAAAACATTGCAATTCTTCAGAACTATGGCATTTTCCCCAACAATAAAAAATGCAAAAATACGCATTTCATGAATTTGTACTTCTTTAAACAGCTGAATTTTATGGAAATGTAATGTATGCAAATATAATGTTGGAATTTGCGTCGGAAACTAGTTTAAAGATGGTTCCATCTCATTTACAATAGCTGTTTGCTTTATATATTCTCAGACAAAAGAATGTACACCATAAAAATTCGTAGAAAAAGAATTGTTTATCCTTAAACACAGTTGATCGCATACGGACATACGCGCGTGATTGTATATAAAAAAAAATTAAGCAGCACTGGATACATCATTAACATACATGTAAGGATATTTGAACAATCCATTTCTCACGAAAGCCACCAGTGATTTTGTGAATACTCTTCAAAATCAGCTATAAGTTCGCAACTTCTTGATGATTGGTACAGATAAATAGTTATTATTTATTATTTTTATGTATTCCTAAAGTCTAGCAAATCACCACTGAATTAAAGTTCATTTACAATCCCTTTATTGGAATTAATCACATTTTAATTGGTTCTTACATTTGCATATAGAACTATAGTTGAAAACAAATGCTTTTTATCATCTAAAAGGTTCAGACTTAAATCAATCAGGATTAAATGTTGTGCTTACTGAATGATGCCTAAAAACTCTTTTTTGCAAGATGCTTTTCCTCAAAAAGTCAGCCTCCAGCCTGATAATTCATCAGTAACGGGCTATTACTAAAATCAAAATATGAATTCTTATATGTATGTGTGGGTAATTCAAGCTCAGAACTTGTGCTGGGAGTTTTCAGAATTAATTCGTAGTATGATTTTTTTTATACATTTTAAAGGGAAGGCATTATTAAAAGACATATATTGAACATTTTAACAGAATAAAAAAATTTAAAATAATTATAGGCAAAAACCTAAAATTTCATAGATATAACTTCATAGAAGATTCTGATATTTGTGAAATTTGGAAAATGCGTTTTTAAAATTTGAGAAATTTGCTCCATAATAAAATTAATGCTCTATGTATGATACATGAGATTGTAATTGCAATTAAACTTTTTTTTTTTTTTTTATGACTTTGCTGTACAAAATAAAATTAAGTCACAGATACTGAAAGACTGAGGATTTGAACAATGGAACTTGTAACTAAACAAAAAATAATGTCTATGTATAGAATTAAAGGGAAGAATTTGTTTGGTTATCTTTATATCTATTTGAATGATGGATCTAATCCCATCTATTTTTTTACATTCATTAAAAAAATAAAAGTACTTTTTTTGAGAAATCCTTCTGTAATTTGTTTGCCTTCTTGTTTCCCATGTACTTTTTGATTTGTTTTTGCTACATTTTGCAAACTTAGTATCATGCATAATCTCAGGATTGTATGCTGGCCACAATTGTCCAAGAGCAGCTGAAATTTCAATATACACTCTAGTACAGTGGTGCCCAATTCTTGGCCTATCACCTGCACTTTTCCAAAACATCAACATTTTTGTTAAACATATTTCCAATCTTATGTGATACATCTGAAGTATTAATTTTCGTAAATGGGTATGAGATGAATAATAATATAGGTTGAACTTTATGGAAATCGGAGAAGCAGAGTTCAAAATTAGTTTTCAGTGCATTAGTTTTTTTGAGTACAGTCAAAAGTCGTTAATTCGGACACCCGGAAATAATCCGGAATGATCTATAATCTGGACCTCAAAGCTACAAACTTTCTGCACATGCATCGAGTTGACGCATGCGCATAGGCATTTACGCTGCGCGTAAGACCTTTACGGCTGCGAATGCGCAGTGTGCGCATGCGCATAATACGTTTACGCATGCGCGTTTAATTAATGTATAACGGACGGTATAAGCTAAGCTAAAATTATCTAATTCAGTTAATGTTGCAGATTGCGTTGTTCCTTAATCTTCGAATTGGATCCGGCTTATTATTTTTTGCAGATGTTAGAGCAATTTTATAAAAGCAAGCTTGAACTTTCAGTTATGTCAAATAGAATTTCCGATATATGTTTACTAATATGTAAAGGATCTACAAAGCGAAAGTATTTTTCGAAGTCCATTAAACAGAAAGTGGAATTGCTGCAAAAAATGGAGAAAGGCATATCTTTTGATTATCTAATCATTCTGAAATATGTTTATCAATTTCACGCTGCTCTGCGGTGGGAGCAAAATGACGCTGCACGCAATGAATTGGATGTTGATCTGTCAGCACTATCCTTATCTTCAGGGCAGATGTTTTTATTTTATTTCGCTTATAATTCCTTACTAAATGTAATATTTCATCTCGATGTACTCTGTCTTTGATATGATTTAAATCAAGTTCCTCATCATTATAATTCACTTCCAATAGTGAAGAAAGTGACGCAGAGGTTATTGAAAACGAAAAAATTTTGATTGACAAATTAGTCGGTATTCTCGCTCAGCAGGATAGGACTTGAACAGCGGAACTTTGTAACTAAACAAGAAATTATGTCTGTTTAATAGAATTAAAGAGAAAGTATTATCACATGAAACGAAGCAACTTAAACAACTTACATTGAAAGAAATGTTTAATAAAGTAAACAAATAAATATTAAACTTTTTCTTTTTGTAAATTTTGATACCCCTTAGATCATAATTGTTCTTTATTTCATTAATTATGGTTTCATATTTTTAATTTTATAATTTTTGCATGCCATCTTATCAGATTTAAACTGATGATCTATAATCCGGAAAAATCGATAATCCGGATGTAAGAAATTTAATTTGGAAATATATTTTAATCACCAAAGAGGGCGTAAATCTTTCACGATGTATATATACTTCTTGTTCTTGGATCTGGCACCGCCAGTTGAATGTGTGTTAGACGTGAATAAACATGGGAGTTTAGAAACCTGATTTGTAGTGTTCATGTATCTTGATGTTATGTGTGATTCGAATTAGTGTTTTTTGAACTAAGATATCTTGCAATTCTTGACAGTTAATAGAATATTTTATACCGGAATCCCGATGAGTCCGGATGAACAACTTTTGACTGTATTTCTCTGTTTAAATTGCCTTGTGGTTATTAATATGGCTTAATAGATTCTGAAAATGGGTGAAATTTTTTCTTTCATCTGATTTATCCACAAATTTAACTTTATCTGAAAAGCAGTTACAGTCCCAGTCAATTGAAAAAGGGTTTTTTCTTTTTCCTAGAGATCTTTGTTCAGTTTGTCTGCTATATCCCTGAGAAAATACAGATCGGATAACCAATTATTGTAGTCCAATTCTTTATAACTTTTGTTTCAGGATTCCAAAAACTGCTTTATTGGCGAAAGAAGTTTTACAAATCGTTGAAGTACTTTTCTCCTGCTGAACCATCTAACATCAGAATAGATTCAATAAGATTCCATATTCACTGTCAAGTTCATCAGTCAGCAATCGATTATTTTATAACGTCTTGCAAAATATCTCTTATGGCTATAAATGCTTACCATATTTTAACAATTAAGAAATATAAATGAATGGTTATTTTTAAAATATTTTTTAGTACCTTATCGGGCTGGCGAGCACATACAAAACAATTGGCAAGTACGAGGTTGGGCACTGCTGCTCTAGTGTAATTAAAATAAAAGAGGGAACATGCACATACCTGAGTTGTCTTTTGATGATATCGTGGTTGTCACATAACTGCGTTTGGGTGACATGATACATTGCCTCTTCGATACTTTTCGCAACTTTTCAGTGGGGTAGCAGATAGTAAGAAAGTACTAAAGATTTTGCATGGGGATCTGTAAAGGTAATTTAAGTTTAATGTTTTTGCATAATTAAAGAATTTTTTGAAAATTTCATACTGCTTATGAATCTCTCCAGCTTATTCATATCCATACTCATTTTCTAGTATAAAATTGTATGATTCATGGTGTATGTATGTGTGATATAAATATTTTGATTACTTTTTCTTTAATAAGATATTGTATTTTACGAATTTGTTTTAGTAGCTTTATAATTTTATCTTTTACAGTATATAGTGCAAAGACTCCTGAAATTTTAATAGAATGCCCAAAAGAAAAAAAATATTGACTTCATCTGAAGATAGCAAAGATGGAAGTGATTGTTCAAAACGAAGGAAGAATTTCCTTGATCCTGTAAATGATATTTTATTACTATTTTATATTATAGTATGCTAAATTAGATATAAATTATATAAAATATGACATTTTATATTTAAAATAATATTTATTAATGATGTTTTATTAATAATATCCAAATTTTTATTTTTAAAAGATACAAGAAACACCTGTTATTGTAAGAAATGTAATTTAATTGTCTAAAACATTAATTTTTCTATACTCAAAAAATTTTTTACTCTTTATATATATATTTTTATCTAGACAGTGTATATTTATGTGGATGTGTATTTGGTGTCATAAAGTGATATATATCTAATTAAATTTACTTAACATAATACTTGTAATAGAACACTAATATAAGTAACTCTTATAATTTTAGATTATATTTTCAGCCATGTCCCATATGTACAGTTTACAAGAGCAGAGTAACTCCCTCCCCCACCCAAAATAGTGTTTTTGAAAATAATTTTTTTTTCCCTGAAAGTTTTTAATTTTTACCAGAATCTGCAGAAGGCTCTTAATTTTACTTATCTGAGATTTCTGTGTGTTTTTTATGGCTGCCATTTTAAGTAGCATTTTGGAGAAATATTTTTGGTGATTTATTGAGAAATATGTATTTAATGGGTTATTGTTTGAGTTTGTTCCTATTTTTAATATAAATGCCGTGCTACTTGAGTTTCTGGGCAAGAAGTGAAACATAAACATATTAAAATGGCTTATTTTTTGTGCATAAAGAATTCATAAAATATTACATTGAAAACAACTTTTTCCTTTTAGGGATATGAATTCTTTTTAATAAACAATGATAAATTTGACAGTTTTAAGATACACTTGTATACAAAATGTTTAATTCAGAAATTTGAGGATTTTTTTGACAACTTTTTTTAAAATCTAAATTAGATAAATATCATTAAAGCAATAATATATTAAAATCCTGTTTAAGAAATGGCATTTTTTATTTCCCCTGTCGTATTATAAAGTGACATTACATTGCATGCAAATTTATATATTATGAACTTAGGAATATTTTGAGTGAAAAATAAACAAGATAATAAATGCTATATAAAGCACAATTTCTGAAATCTTAGCGAAAACAAAATAGTTATTGTAATTATTTTAAAATTAATTTCATTTGCCTTTTATATCTTTTCATTGTAAGAGTTTTTTCCCGTATAATCATTTTAGAATATTCAAATGTGCATCAGTGTCTCAAAATTCCCTTTATACTATTCTTCTCAGATTTTTTTCCCCCCAAAACTCTTCTGGATTTTTGGTCTTACAGAATTGGAATAGATAATTTTCCTTTCAGATTTTAGACTTTCACCGTGAAAGGCTTAAAGATTTTAATGCAAGATTTGTAGACCTGTGATTTTAAAAAAATTCAAGAAAAATGTGACAAAAGGAAAAATTACTTCATGGTATTTACACATAATGGGCATATTTTAGAGAAGTTTGGAGATGAATTTATTTATTTTTTTGGGGGGGAGGGAGGGCTGCGAATTTTAGGAAGAACAATAGAAATGTACTTATTTGAATTTTCTACTTTTGAATATAGATTAAGATTTAGAAAGATGTTTATCTTCCTTTATTTTCTCTTCATTTCACTAGCCACAAGCATGGGAATTTGTAAACATGGTTCTAATATTAATGAGGATTTCCACAGGCATCTGTAGAAAAGGAATTTTTTTTTTTTTTTTTGTTAATAAAAAAATTGAAAACTGACAGTTTTAAAAGATTCATCTTATATGTCTCAAAGCACCATACAGAGGGGGTTCTAGAAACTTTCTCACCTGACACAACCCCTGTGGGTTCTAAATTGTACTGCCTCATGCCTCCCTAAATTCTGATATTTTTGCTGCCCTAAATTCTGTTGCCTGTTCTCTAAAAATTTTCTCATCTGTAGATTTTGTTGCTCATTCTAAATTCTAAAAATTCTGTCTCAGCAGCTCTGCAGTGACGTTCACCATGTATCATTTCATATTTATTCTCAGTGCTCATATTACTAAACAAGTTAAATTAGTTTCTTCTATGCATTCTAAATGTATGCAGTTTTTTAGAATGACTAGTTAAAAATTTCTGTTATTCTAAAAATTTGCATCTGAAAATTCTAAAATGAAGAGGGAACTTATTGAGGGAAAAATCTTTGATATAAATAAAGTGTTTGTCTTTCATACAAATCTATGTTTTTTCTCTGTTCTTAGTAAAATCTGGTGCACTTGACCATCAAAGCAATAGGAATGTCGCTGCTACATAAGGTTTCTCAAAAATCACCCCACAGGGCCTGCACTTTTTATATACCTATATTTTAAGTTAATTTAACCGACTTGATTACAAACTCAGTGATTTAAAAGCTTTGTATTGTCACTCTTCAAAGCATGAGAAATTTATGTTTCATATTTAATCAGAAAACTCATCAGTGTAAAAGAAGTGTGCTACTTGGGAAAAGGTAATATATTTATATGTCTTTTGAATATGATAAACTAACTCGGAGATTTTAGAGAAATGTGTTGCCACTGGCCAAAATAAAACATTTTGAAGTGTGTTATCATTTAGCAAGATATTTAATTATTTCAAACTTAAGATATTTAATTTTTCTTTAAAAATTATTCTGTTACTATTTAAAACTAAGAAATTTAAGTGCAATAAATGCAGATTCATTTCGGTTATTATTAATTACTAGCTGGATTCATTGAAACCATCCATATATGTATGATCTTCCATGCATTGTCGTTCATCAAAGTGTAAGATATTTAATTTTTCTTTCAAATTTATTCTGCTATTGAATAACAAACTGAGTGGTTTAATACTGTTAATAGTACTGGACCCATGAAATTATACCAACTGCATTCACTAATATTCTCTCTATATGGAGCCGTTATTGTTGTTATCAGCTGTACCCGTGAAATTACAATAACGTGACTCATTAAAATTATTACACTTTGAAGAAGTACTTTGTGTCAAACGTTTGCAGATAGATAATATTATGAAAAATACAAACTTGAACTAGCTGTGAATCATAGAGAATTCCTTTCATTACCCTTGGATATGTATTTTATAAAAATTCATAATAGTATTGTTGTAGTTAACTATTTTTAAATAGTTTCAGTTTCTATTTACTTTCAACACAATTGTTTTAAGATATGTTACAAAATTAATTTTGTTACATCATCTTTCACACTTCATTTATTATAAACTTTTTCAGTATTATTATTAAAATTTTAATATCATTATATAGTTCAGTTTTTTTCTTTTACTGTTTTATGGTTTAGTACTTAATTGACATATTTATGAATTATGTAGTAATTCTTAATTCATTTAACTTTGTGTTTATTGTTAGAGCAGCCATATTATTTTATTGTTGCATGGATTTAAATTAAAATCTTTAGAATTTCCCAGTCTCAGATTTGTAAAAGATATCTGTGCAAACATAATTTTGTACTGTTGGGTGTCGTGTTTGATGTGGTCGTAAAAGAGTCCTTTATAGTGTAGCAATTTATTAACAAGTTTGAGTTACACTCGTACATCACATGTAATTTTAAGAATATTACAGAGCAAGAGTCTACAACCTAACAGGTGCATAACTTGGCCTTTACTGAAGTCTTTCACTGGTTACTCACCACAGGCCACCCTCATTCTAGCAATGAGTCTATTATAGTTTGTATTAACAGCAGAGTTTATGTTAGGGGTGTTCAAATGAAAAGGTACAAATTGACACTGTAGATATACTGAAGTCTTTATTCACAAATAATCACCAAAGGCTTGAGCACATCTATCTCGCTGCTTCACCAGTTGAAGGATTCCTTTTTTCTAGAATTCCTGTAGCTGTGACAGAAGCGAGTCTCCTCTGCTGTGTCAAATAGCTCGACATCCAAGTTGAAGTGCTTCCTTTCGAGATGTCTTTTATCACCAAGTCGTTTGCCTTGCCGATGAGTTTGGCCTTGATTACCATTTTTACCTGACGTGGTCTCGGGTCATCACTCAAACAATCCAAGCATTCTCAAAAACTGCCGCTCAACATTCTCACTGACTTGTCGGACACACAATCTGCTGCGAAAACGACCACCATCTGGCAGTGAATATTGGCTGGTTGTACCCCTTCCAGAATCAGAAATCTGATAACGTCTTGCTGCTCCTCAGTTGTCGAAATTTGCAATGTGAATACCAAGATGTCATCACACGCACTGCTGCACCAATTTGACGGAACACACAACTGCCTGCTTCACTCTGACATCATGTGCGGGCTTTTGCGCATGTGCACAACCAGGTTGGACCACTACATTCATATCCTTAGATGTCTCACTATTTTATGCCAGAGCAGCATATTAAAATCTCAACCAATTTGTTTGTTATGATGTTTCGTGCCTTTGCATTTGAATACCCCTTATATTAAAGGCTTGGTTACAGTACTAATTTACAGTATAAAGTTACATTTAATATACATTAAAAATCTTACTATTAGGATTTTAAACAGATTTTGGTATTATCTTTAGTGACAGTTTACTTAATAAAGCCATATTATTTTAAATTATAAACAGCAGTACTATACAGTACAAAGTTTTTAATCTGGACTCGTCGGCACTTCGCCGATTCCGGAGTAGGGTTTTTTCTGGATTATAGTCATCAATTTAAATCTGATAAGATGGCATGCAGAAATTGTAACATTAAAAGTATGAAACTGTAATTTATGAAATAAAGAGCAATTATTAATCCAAGGTTAAGTAAAAAGCAAAAGCACCCTTAAAAAAGCTTAACAATAAACATATATAATTTATTAGAAATATTTTCTTGAAGTACAATGAGTGAGTGAGTGAGTGAGTGAGAGATTATGGTGCAAAACCAAAGATGATTATAGCACGCCAAGTTGAAGTACAATGAAAATTTTCTTATATGGTTGTATTTTCCATTTGTTTTTCAGATTGAAATTTGTCAAGATTTATATGATACAATCAGGAATTATAAAACTGAAGATGGCCGTCTTTTATGTGAATCATTCATTCGAGCTCCAAATCGAAGGTATGCTGTGCCTATCCATAATGTAAATCTGGTGAAAATCGTTAATCTTTCTCAATTTTTATCTATTTTGAAATGCAAAATAATTATATATATAAAAAGGCAAAGATAATTCTGTTTGTAAATAGTTCTTATGGTCTTTAAGAGTCTTTAGGTTTTTGTGAAGTGATTCTTAGCATTTAAAAGTTCTTAATTTTGGGCAATGTAATTTCTATCCCTTTCCTGTGACTGCTATTCTTGATGTGAATTAAAATTTCAACTGAATAAAGTAGAGTTCATTCCATGCAACTCGTAACAGAGCCACCACAAATTGTATTATAAAGAACAAGGAACAATCAGCCACCCTAGACTGAAAAGTTTCAAGATGCTTAGTTGTTGTTTGTTCAGCATTTCAAAATAGATATTATCAACAAGAATATTGTCTGCTTTACTGAAAAATAGTTCTCGGACTTTGACCTTATAACTGTAGTTCAGCCTAATGTGATGAAAGTATGAACTTCAGAAAAGTTTAAGCTCAAATTTTGTGAAGGTCACACTTTCACCCACTGTTATTGGTGAATTCAGGAATTCTTTAAGGATATGAACAAAAGACGTGAGTAAAGCTCTCAAATAAGGAGAAGGATGTTTTCAGAAGGCTCTATAATTTCTATGAAGAGTTAAGGATGACAGTGTTTCTAGGGCCCCTATTGTTTCTAGTGGCATTTAGAACATTGGTTTAGAGAAAAAGTTGCCAGTCAAATAAAAAAATTAAAAAAAAAAAAAAAATCTGTATGAGAGGTGGTTGGCTATTGAGGTAATTTTTCTATCACAGTATAGGTTACAGCAAGATTTACTGACCCTTGATTAGTTGATATCTGCACATTTTCATGAGTTTTTATTGCTCTAGTTTTTAAATCTTTTTTATTACTTTTTTTTTTAACTGTAATTTTTTTTTTTTTTTTTTTTTTTTTTTTTTTTTTTTTTTTTACAGTTTGCAATTTTTTTCACAATTACTAAAAATTTTGGCTGTTTGGAGACTTGTCAGTGACAAATTCAAATTGCTGTTTGCGTACATTTTCTTTATTTCACACACACACACACACACACACACAAAGATCTTTTTCCCTTCCCGTAATATAAATTTTTTGGTGTTCATTACGTAGCTTGTTTATTTTCGATATTTTGACTGATTTTAAAATCAGTTTGATTGCAAAAATTTTGAATCAATGATTTGTGAATTTTGTGGCAATTTTTTTAACAAATGTAATAAAGTTATTATGATATTAGATAAAAATAAATGTAATAAAGTTGTTATGATATTAAAATAAGAATAGTATGTTTAGCTTAAACTTCCGAGAAAAAATTATTAAAATAAAATATTTTTCTATCCATCTGTCATGTTTTAAACTGGTTTCTATATTTCATGTTGGTGATTTTCAAATATCTTGATTATATGATTGATATTTAAACAAAATAATAAATGCTATGAAACGTAATTTCTGAATTGCTTTTTAATGCAAGCTGAAGTGCTGCTCTAATTCTGCAAAACTTAAAAATTTTCTAATTTTTTATAATAATTGTTTTTCCTTCTATATGGAGAATCATGCATTAAGTCATATAATACATGGATTGTAAGAACTTTAGATTGGGTTTTTGTAAAAGCATTGCTCAGGAGCTTATTTTTTGACATGAACATTCTTTTCAAAGGCCTTTAAGACTTTTGTTTTTGAATAGTTTAAATATTAAGAAAGGCAACTGTAGAGTTTAAGTAAATTAATCCATTTCCTTTATGATGTAGCAATTCATTCATGTGAGCGAGAGATGCGCCGCATCAGCCAAATCAGCAAGAGGTGCACATCATGTGCTGTTTTGCATCACAACTTCTCTTTTGCCTGAGTCTCTTTTGGTGGGTTCCATTGACAAGAAAAAGTTTGCTATAAAATGCTTCCAGTATTAATCTCGTTTCTGTGTGTTAAATAAAATATATTTTTATATTAAATGCTGTTCGTTCAATAAGGAAGTCAGATCAACTAGTGTCAACTTAAATGATGACTCGAACATGATGTGCGCCTCTTGTTGATTGACTTAAAACTTTTTAAGGATTCTATTGTAATTTCAAAAAAAGGGAGCCTAATATGCTTGCCAGTCTAACTAGACTTGAGAACTTCCAAGTTAATTTGCAGAAAGTATGATTTACTACAACTTTAATAGAAGTTGCCGCTTCTCAGAATATGGCAAACATGCACATATTCTTCAGTTTTAACTAACAATGCTGCCATTTTTTATGCATTTTTCTTGTATTCTAAATTCTAGTGGTTCAGATAGCCAAGTTGTCATATTATTTGGTCTTAAACTCACTTAATGTTATTCACTTAAATGTGCACTTGTGGTTTCTTTGCACACAATAGGTGCTATGGTTTTTTGTTGTTTCATTTTCATTTCGAATTTTATATGTGCACTTTTGGTGCAAAAGAAGAAATGCAGTATTTTGCTCAAAATCCTGAAGGGAACAACTAATTTGAATATATTAAAGTAATCGCTACAGAATTTCTATAGGAACAAAAGAAGCAAAAACCCACTTCTGAATAAGTTTATGGACTGAGTTTTGGGTATATACCTAATGAAAACATAAAATATATATGCAAGGAGTAAATAATTCTGTGTAATTATGAATCATCATTATCTTTTTTTTATATATATAATATTGCCAAGTAGCATCAAGGGGATTGTGCTAATACATAAGTATCCATAATCCATCAAAGAAAGCACATAATGGTAGTTATCTGAACATTGTTATATTTGTTGAATTCACTTTTTTGCACTGTAAAATATGTATTTAATTTTGAATTAAAAGGAAATGGAAGAAGCTGAAAAATAAGTAGCAGCAATTAATAGTTTTGAATTAATATTTCTAAACCATTTTCTAATAATCAAGATTTCAGTTAAGAGAAGACATTTTAAAAAAAATGTTTAGTTATATTCTAATTAACTGGATATCAGTTAAAAGAAGTTGGATTAAATGGAGCTTTAACTGTAGTTTTATTCAAGTATTTATATTAAATTCAAATCTGCTATTTGTAAGACGTGTATTTCCTTTCTAGGTGCTTAGCAGATTATTATGATGTAATTACAACACCAATTGATCTCCTAAAAATACAGCAGAAATTAAGAACAGACGAATATATGGATGTGCAGCAGTTTTCTGCTGATATTGAATTAATGATTAATAATGCTAGGACATATTACAAGGTTTGTATTTAGTTTTTGTAAATTAATAGAATATAATAAAATAACATAATTATTTCTTTGAGTATTACTGCATTTGTTTGCTAAGTGTTGAGAACAAAATCTGTTTAGGCCACGTTTTCAAAACTACATAGCAACCACAGGCAGATGCAAATTAACTTGCTCGAGTAGTGATCTTTTAGTTTTCATTGTTTTTTCATTATTCAATAAATACACTTTTATGCATACAGTCTGCTTGAAGTTTTACTTATTTACATAAGTTCTACACTACTTATTGGTTCGTCGAAGCAGCAGGACCTATGCATTTGTGAATTTTCAATTTGTTTTATGTGGCGTTATTTAACAAAATTCACTTAGTTCAGTTTTGCTATATTAAATTCTACTGTTATTCTTTCAATGTATGGTGATTTCATGTTCTACTGTGATTCTTTTAACTTGTGGTGAGTTCATAATTTCTTTAATGCAATTTGTGCATTTAATTAATTTATAGTTCATAATTCATTTAATGCAATTTCGTGTTCTTGATTGTATTCTATTTTCATAATGGAGAGTTTCAAGACTTTTCTTAATTAAAAAAAAGGCACTTAAATCCTCAATCACCCGTTTAAAGAACTAAACCCTAGATAAAATAAATCAATTGGATTCTGCTATCTTAAATGTTAGAAGAAATGGATTTAATTCTGCGATAGAAGAAATAAATGATATTTTTGCTAAAATAATTGGGTTGTGTATCGAAGATGAAGAAATTGACACGTACTGAGTGGAGAAAGAGAAAATATTTGAAACATATGATGAAATGTTAGTTAATATAAATACAGCAATTTCAAGATGTAAAGAAAGTAGAGTTGATTCTACAGTAGCAGCAAAATCAGTGCTGATGAAAGTATCCGATTCTACTGAAATTAAATTTCCTGTTTTATCCTTACCTACACTTTTTGGTGCTATTTATAAATGGTTAACATTTCCCAATTTCTTTCACGCAGCTGTAAGAAAAAGTGAAAGATTATCTGAGGCTTAGAAGTTACAATATTTAAAGGGGGATGTTCAAAAGATACTACAGTTGCTTTCTATTACTGACAGTTGCATTCGTCAAGGCAACGAGTGGTAGAGGTTCCTAATGTCATCCTTCGACACATTCTGCCAGGCATTTATCTGTTGTCGCTACAGAGCTGCGATATTTTGTGGTACCTGAATCTGGTGGCATACCATGTCCTAGACATTCTCGATTGGTGAAAGGTCTGGTGACCTTGCTGGCCAAGGAAGAGTATCAACCGCACGGAGACAGTCCAAAGATATGTGAGCAGTATGTGGCCTGGCATTATCTTGTTGGAAAATGGCCCCAGGATGACGTGCCATGAAAGGTAATGCAACCGGCCACAGGATAGCATCAACATATTGTTCAGCTGTTAAATATGTACAGAGGATGACTAAAGATGACTTGCCGTCATAAATAGTGCCCTACACCATCTCACCAGGGGTTATGGCTATATGCCCTTGTAAAAGAAAGGCTGATTGGGACCACTGGCCCCATCCTTTCCAGACATGAACACGGTGGTCATCTGCTTCAAAAGTGAAGTGGGATTCATCCCTGAAAACTATATGATGCTAGTCTATAAGCATCGTATAGTGTTGAGTCTATAGGCATTGTATTATATGATCTATGATCATTATGGTTATTATGATTATGACTGACTGCGACACCACTCCAGACGACTCCGCCGATGTTGTGGGAAAGGCAAGCGTCTGTGTTGTTCAGAGGCCAATATTTAGAGTAAAGAAGCCATCGTAGGGCAACACACTTTATTTACATGAATATAAATAAAAAGATCACACAGCAAATCATATTGACCATCACACAGCATATATTTTCTCACCATCTCTATATGCTCTAATGACAGATGTGTCAGGAGAAAGCTGTGCCAGCATAATTAATACGCATGTGCTTAAGGAAAAAAAAGTTTGCTCGCCTCTACCCAACACACCCCTCCTGCGAGCAACATTTTTTCAATACAAAAATGAAATACAAACAATGGATATCACATTACATTAACCCATTAATGAGCCCGTCCCTCGGAATGATATGCTTTGAAAATGGTCGCGCTGTCAGTCAACAAACCCCTCCAAAAAAAAAAAAAAATCGCTTTCGTTTTTTGAAATCTCTCTAAGATGGCCCAGCCTACAGCAGTATGTTTGCTTCCCCTTAGTGTGATGGGTAAGCCATAAAATTGCCTCCCCGCTATTGAATGGCAAGAAGTACTTGTTGCGTTTAGTTTCGTCTCTCCTCTTTCTTTGTACTTGTAGCTTGTAGACTTGTTTCTTTTAATATGTGACGTCCGAATTTTCTGAAATCTTTTTAGAATTTTAGCTTCCAAGCTTGTAAATTTTCAATTATTTGACATGTTTTATTGGGCAGTATTTTAAGAAAGATCATTATTTATTTTGTTACACAATTTTTTTACTATTTACTTATCTATTTTGTTTAGTTTTAGTAGGCCAATTTATTTTGGGAAATTAAATTTTAATCCATTCTTTTACCGACTCAGTTTTCATCACATTATAAGTCCATATATATTTACGATGAGAGTACAATATTTACCAGGAATTTTTGGAAAATTTGGCATACATATTTATATTTTAGTGTTGAATTTTTTCCACAAGTTGTTCGTTAACAGTTGAGCTCATCCTTGTAAATGCTTGATCTTTTCAGCATGGAATCGGCCAGCAATAATCTTTCTAATGTTTTTCGGGATTTTATAGCAATTTCTAGAATTTTGGCTATTATACAGTTGCTACTAATATGGAATTTAAAACCAAAAATGTATTCCTTCATTGATTTGAGAGAGCGCATTTCAAATTTAAACGGAAGTTTAAACGAATTTGATACAATCTTACCACAGACTAGAAAGAATTATTTCTCTGTGTTGGATGGATTTTCTCACTTTTCCGCATTTTATACATTAAATGCATAAAGCAGACAAGTACAAAAATCCCTTTTAATTCTTCAGTTAAATGAATTGTAAAATATATATATATTTAACTTTCAAAATGTATTTGCTCATTTATGCATAAATTTAAAATCGTGGGACTTCCACTTACAAATTATATGACTAAATTGCAGTATTTAAGCTAATAACTGAAATTATAGTACTGAAATGACATAGAATATAAGAATAATTATAGTCAATTTAAATAAATTTCTATTCTATTGTGGTCTATTTAAATAAATTTCTATTTTCATTTAAAATTTGTCATTATTAGCACCTCCCACAGTTTTATGCAATCATAGAATTTTCTGAATTCTATTAGGTCCTTAACATAATTTCAAGACCTAATAGAAAAGTGATAATATGGAAAGACTATGTCTTAAGTACGAATAGCCAAGTATTTGTAATTAAATAATTAAATAAAAATAAATATTGAATACCAGCCACTTTTTTTTATTTATTTTTAGTCATATAACAAAAGATAAACAAGAATACTATTACATCTAAGAATTATTTAGTAAATTATTTTGCTAATTTTATATGAATGAGGAAACACGGTAAAAATGCTTTAATGATTGAATTAACCGTTAAAAATCAAACAAACCAAAATACCTTTTCCCAAAAACTTTGTAAAATGTTTTGATTAAATATGATTTGAATGAGTTTTCCACTTCTGTTTTGAGTGATATAAATTATTATTAGTAATAATTTTTATATTATAACTTAGCAGAATATCGTTTACCGTTAAAAATTATATCTAAAAGAATTAAATTTTGTAAAAGAATAAAAAATATAATTAACTGTTTTTGTCCTTTATGCATCTGTTGATATAAAAATAGAATCTGGCTAGGGAATTTACGACTTATATGTGAACTAAAAATTGGTATCTTGACAAAACTTGTCAGAATATAAAAAGCGTATATTCTGTGATATTAGTGTATTAATCATACTTCTGTATACGTAAATGCAGTTTATAATTACAAGCATAAGTATCATAATGGATTTTATTAAAACGACGAAAACTGAATGCATGATCCTAGCACTATAAAACTATGGCTCTTTATCCCGTTAAGTATTGCTTGGGTCGTAACCAACTCGAGTTTTATTTTTGAAATATTATTCCAAATAAAACAGAAAGCGTTAAACGATATGCATTTTAAACAGTTTTACATTTTTATATGCATAGAAACGTTAAGTAGCTTTAAATTATACTTCATTTCTGAAACTTCTGCGGAACTATTTTTAGAACAGATCAAGGACTTTAAAGAACAAGTACATTTTAGTAATATGCAACATTAATGATATAATTCAAATTTTACTGAACAGCTGTACGATTTGTAACTGGCACTGGAAGAAGCAAAATTTATCTCATGATCCAATCTTCATTTAATGAATTAGTAGGGAATGATACAGGGTGAGCTGCTGGTATGTTAGTTACATATGAAAGCTAAACTACTTTTTTCCCCCACCGACAGTGAGGCAGCCAATCCAGTGGGGCTGTTAGCATAGGAATTTTGCTATTTGCTTGTACAAAAACTGTACTTAAAGCTTTTGTATACTGAATACAGCTCCCGCGAAAAGTGCTGTTTTCTATCTTATTTGTTTTAGATTTCAGATTAAAGGAAAATAATCAGTTCTGTTTCTCAGAGACGGGATTCCTGCCTGCTTGTTTTTCGTGGTTTTCTACATGTGTAACCCAGTTTATACGAAGGCTCATAGCTCTCGTATGCTTTGTTATATTTACATAACCCTAATCCTCATACTACAACTATCACACTAAATTAGGGTAGAAGATTTCGAAACAAGATTTTAAATAAGACTCCGGATCCCCACTTGGCAGAGCATCTAAAATCGCTAAGCACAGCTAGCTCAACACGGGTTCAAATCCTGGCCAACGAGCTGGTTGCATGGAAGTTTTCTTGGCTTTTTTTACAAGTGGAACGAGAATATAAGTCAGATTCTCTTAGAAAGTTTCCTTCCTCTTGGGCAGATAAACAATTGCGTGCTTCGTCGTAATCCAAATACATTAAACCCGTCTGTATTGACAACTGTCATTTTATCTTTATAAAGAAATATTAAGGTAAAAACATGTAAATATCAAATTTGCTTTAGACTGCAAATATTTTTAAGCAATTAACATTTTAAGCAGCAGAGCTTTTTAAGAGACTCGTGAACAACTGAAAATTGCAGCCCACCTGGTATAGTGGTTAGCGTCGCTGACTGCCATGGTATTGTATGGTACTGCCGTTGTAAATGTATGCGAGCCGGAAGTCATCTCGAGAGGTTAATGGTAGAGCAACAACAACTGAAAATTAAGAAAAAAGAACCTAAAATCAGTATAAAACTCTACTGATTACTAAAGCATTCTAGCAAAACCTTTCCATCGGGCGATAAATTCTACTCATATAAGAACAGTTGTATTTTTATAGTATTTATCAAGTTAAATTTATGAGAACGTACTCAAAGTTTGGTTTTTCAAAGCCTTCAAGAATCATCAGAATGGTGATAAGATCATTAAGTGTGGGAGAGGCAAAAAAATGTTTTGAATGAAATAATTGTTGCAAAATGCACAAAGTATAAGTAGTTATATAAATAATCAAAAATATGCGAAATTTCTTCTGATGACCTCTTTTAAACAGCATAATATTTCTGCAAAGGATAAGCTATCAAGTTCAAATTTTGTAAACATATTGACTGTCGATGACAATACAATATGGTAAAACAAATTTCTTAAAATTCCATTAAAATTTTATTAAAAAAACATTGACACGATTTTTGCACATATTTTCATTTGCAAGACAAACTACAAATGTCAAAACTTTAATGTTTTCACTGATGTAAGATATTCTTTTAATTGAAATTTGTATATTTTTAACATAACTTCTGATTTTTGAGGGAAAAGTCAGAAAATGTTTTAAATTATTTGAGGCATTTATTGGAAGTAGAAAAAAAAAAAATTTATTCATTTTTGAAAAATGATTTTTCAATTGAAAATTTTCATTGAAAATAAGTTATTAAGATTAAGAAGATAAAAATTAAAAAAGTTTTATAACACAAGCTTTTGTTCAAAACTTATAAAATTCTTAATAAGCCAAAGGCAAAAAGTAATTTATGGCATATTTTAATGTAATGGGAACAAGAGATTAATTAAACTTCTTTACAGTATTCAATTTATATGCAATTTATATCAAGGATTTTAAAAGTGTAGACACTTAAATAACGAAATCAAACGGTCGATTTCCAATGTCAAAAATATATATAGGATGCAACTTTTTTTTATTATTCATGATATAAATTTGTAAATGAATTTTGTAAAGAATATTATTTAATTAAAAAAAAAGTTTACAAGCAGAAGCATTTGAAACGTAATAATTGTGGAGCGAATATTTCCACCCAGGGTGGTTGACAGATGGCACTAGTTGTCCTACAGCGGTTCTACGAGTAAGTAGCGTCAGTTCGCAGACACTTAAGTGTGACAGTAATGGCACAACCTCTAGAAAAGTGGTCTTGCATAGAGGTGCGAATCGTAAGTCGATTCTTGCAGGCCAAGAATGTGGCTGCATCCGAAATTCACAGACATATTATTACAAAACAATGAGTAGACAACAGGTAGCGAAATGGTGTCATTCTTATCAAGCGGGCAGGAGCATGTGGAAAACCGCAATATTTGAGTGAGGGGCTGTCCAAGTTCTTGAAGGACGAATATCAACATGGCACGTGCTGTAGAAATCATCCAAAGGGATCGACAAGTAACTGTGCGTGAGATTGCCTCAGAGTTGGACCTGAGTTATGGTAACGTTCAGCGTATCGTAACTCATGAGTTGCGATATTCCAAAGTTTGTGCCTGCTGGGTTCCACGTGCGTTGTACGCGGAGCATAAGGCCACTCGAATGATGTGCAGCCTCACATTTCTTCAGCGATACCATTCAGACGGCCAACACTTCATTGATCGCATCATTGCCGGTAATGAAACATGGCTTCATCACTTCACCCCCACATCCAAAAGAGCCACAATGGAGTGGATACATGCTGGATCACCGACGAGGAAGAGGTTTAAGGTCACACCCTCTGCCGGTAAAGTGATGGCAACCGTTTTCTGGGATACAACTGGTGTTATCCTAATCGAGTATTTGGAGTGTGGCCATACCATTAAGGCTGATCGTTATTGTGCCACCTTAACGAAATTATGTAAAGCCATCCGACGCAAATGGCCTGGATTACTGAGCAAAGGCGTCATTCTTCTGCATGACAATGCCAGGCCCCATACAGCTTGTCAAACTCAAGAATTGCTGCAAAAGTTCAAGTGGGAGGTCTGGAATCACCCCCCATACAACCCCGATTTGGCTCCAAGTGACTATTTCATTTTTCTGGCATTGAAGCGATACTTATCCGGAACACGGTTCACCTCAGACAATGCAGTGAAAACAGCTGCCGAGAAATGGCTCAATGAGCAGGGCCCCGATTACTACCAGGACAAGTTGGTCGAACGTTCTGACAAATGCCAAAACAGGTTTAGCGACTATGTGGAAAAGTGAAGGCCAGATGTGTCTCTTGATTCCCATTTGTATCTTGTTTCTGTTGTTAATAAATCCTTTTTATTTGCCTTGTAAACTTTTTTTTTGCTTCACCCCTCGTGTGTGTTCATGTATTCGCATATATATACATACGAACGTATACGTGTGTTTACACACATATAAATACACAGACATGCACATGACGTGCATACATATATTCCTGAATCCCTTCCAATAGCAGAACAATAGCTAAATTACTTTTCTTTTTTTAATTTATTAATCTTTTGAGTTATAAATAAAAGCTTATTCTATAAAAAATCTCCTTTTTGTATTAAAAAAATTTTTTTTTATTTTTTTAAACAGAAATTCTTATTTCTTCGTCCATAACTTTCTAACTGGTAACAAATTTCTTATTACTTTAGAACCAGTGTAAGGTCGCCGTTATCATAAAACATCAAGAGTAATTAATCGTAAAACTTCCCGTGCTATTGAGGGTCATTCATTAACTATTGTCATCAGGGTTGGAGGGATGCTTTTCCCCTTAGGCACTTGGGGATGAAAGTGAGACAAAAATCCAGGCTATCCATTTTTGACGTTTCTTTTAAGTCTAACGAAAAGACGGGTCAATCCGTTTTCAAGGAGATATTTATATTGGCAATATTGCGGGAGAAACCGTTAAGGAGCTCGCATAAAAGAACGAGAAAATCCGGGTCAAACCGTTAAAGGGTTAAGAAATGGAGGAAATTATTCTCAATGTATAGATTAATTTTTCTTCACTGACATTCTTAGTAAGAAAATCTGCAATCATATTATCAGTTTGTGAATATTCCAACTTAATGATATTGTCCTTTATTAAGTCCTTCATAAAATGGAAACGTAAGTTCATGTGTCTGGATTTCGTCAAAGATCTGGCACAGTTGATCCACTGGATGGCAGCTTGACTGTCTGTATTCAAAAATTGTTTACATTTTAATTCTGATAATAAATTTACAGTTCAAATAATATCCTTACAAATTTCAGAAATAGAAAATAATTCTGCTTCACAAGTAGACAGACTAACACTTCTCTGCTTACGATATTTCCAAGAAATCAATGAATCACCTAGTAAAATAGTACCACCAGAAAATGACTTAACATTTTCTGCATTTCCCCAGCTAGCATCAGCATATACATTTAAAACTCCAAAATCATTGCTATAGAAAGGTTTTTTTATTTTTGTACCTTTTGAATACCTTAATACCCTTTTAGCCAAAAGATAATGCTTTTTTTTCTGGTACATGATTAAATTGGGACAAATAAGTTGTTACAAATGATATATCAGGATGCGTCCTATTCGCTAAATATAAAAGTTCCCCAATTAATTCCTGATACAAAATTGCATCAATTTTTTCATTTGTACATGAAAAACCTTTATCTGCCTCTTTAACTATTGCCGTTTTTACTGCTTTACAATTTTCCATATTGTGTTTAGTCAATAAAGATTCAATATATTCTGTTTGAGACAAACGTATACCATTTTCAAGTTTTTCTATTTGCATTCCCAAAAATTTTGAATTAGTATTTTCATGTAACTCAAATACATTTTTAATTCTAGAAATAGTATTTTCAAGCATATCATTATTATTACAGAATACAGCTAAATCATCAACATACAAACATAATATAAAAATGTTTTTGGTATCATTATAAATGAATATACAATTATCAGATGCTAATTGTACCAATCCAAGTTTTTCTAATTCCATTTTTATTTTCATATACCAATTTCTACCTGATTGAGGCAACCCATAAATGCGTTTCTTTAATTTACATACTTTTTTTTCTCCAGTCAGTTTTTCATAACCAGATGGAGGTGTCATATGCACATCCTCATTTAAGTCACTGTACAGTATGTTGTTTTTACATCATAAAATTTAACAGTCAAATTTAATTTAGCTGAAAGTTCAAGCAATAATCTAAAACATTCAATTTAACTACTGATGAATATGATTTGGTATAATCCTTATTTTTTATTTGATTAAACCTAGCCGCTACTAATTGCGCTTTATATTTTAATTCCCCAGAGTCTCCTTCCTTCAAAGTATACACCCACTTACTTTTTACTAATTTTCTTTTTTCAGGCCTCTGTACTATTTCCCACACTTCGTATTTATGTAATGAATCTAATTCATTTTCCATTGCCGATTTCCAGTCATACCAATTAGCACTTTGTTTTGTTTCTGAAAAATCATTCGGAACATTACCGATTATATTTGATGCTAGTTGTTTTGATTTGCGCCTCTTGAATCCGATCGTCTTAATGGCATTTCATTTCCATATTTATTACTTTTTTTCATAGTTATCAGATGTTTGCACTTTATTCCCCTTGTCATCACCCCCGCTACAACCGCTCATGTCGGCAATTTCGAAATTCGATGAGTCATCATATTCGCTTGCTTGAGTATTTTCCTTAACAACCAATTCGAGGTGTGGTTTTTCACTTTTTGTTGATCTACTTTGTTTTCCTTCCACAGAATTCCTTTTAATTCTTCAATATCCCAAGTTTCTATGGTTTTAGTTTTCCTGATATAATTACTACTTTTTAAAGATTCGTTAAATTTAACTGACCGTTCTTCAATTATTTTGTTACTTGCTATATCATTAATATGATATTCTTTTCTTTCTCTGGCATATCCTAACATTATCCCTCTTTTCCCTGGTATGTCAAATTTGTTTTGCATTACTTTTGGAATGTGGAAGTATCATACACATCCAAACTTTTTTAGATAGTTTAACCCATTAACTGCCAAAACTACAAGGAATGTTTCTTTTCTCATGAAAATAATAACAAATATTAAATTAAGCATTTATAACATAAATTTACACTGAAAATTAAAAAAATGCTCTTACCTGTGGAAAACGCGAGCGTTGCGTTCGCACAACGTCAGCGGAATAAGACTATGGATGTTTAGTGAGTAGGATTGTACTCGTGTGATGTTTCTTTTGAGTGGAGTGCAGGATTATTTTTTACCTGTATAACGTTTTATAAATCTACAAATCACTTTACTTGTAATTAATTTAATATTAAAATATACATTGTATTTCTTTTACAAATACATATTATTTCAGTTGAAAGATTCAAGCATGAAAAGCTTGATTACAATCATGATGTAAAGCTACATTACATACTTTGCATCTATAAACAGTCTGGCTGTGGTACTCTTTACAACAAAGTCTTTTGTTATCAATGGACTTTACGATAAAATGTCTACCATCTCCATGCAATGGTTTTGAATGCTGAATTTACTAGTTCTTCCTGTTGCTGATCTATTTCTTGCTGATTTTACACTCTTAATAGGAGTTTGCAAAAGGAATAATGCATTCTCGCATCTGAAATCTAAAAGAGTATATTTCCAGTAGTAAAAAGTGGTGATATTTAGTAAGTTACGATACGGTCTCACCTCATATAATTTATCAATATTGTCAATTTGACTATTGTCAAATGCAAATTCTGCTTCATATTCCTGTACTGCAAACATGATATCAATTCTCGTACAACAGAAACGGAAATGTCCTTATCAAGAGACCAATACATTTTTTCTTGAGGTAAAGAATGATATCCTGTAAGTAATAATATTCCAATAAATCTTCTCATATAGGCTCCAGATGCAATAAATTCTGGGTGCTTTTTTTTTTACGCTGAGCGTATATATTTGTCTGTTCAACGAGAAGAGAGTAAATGTCTAAACCAAAACAAAAATCTGTGTACTAGTTTTACCTTGTATTTTGTCTTTTATAATTCCTCTTCTATCTCTTTCTTCATGTTCTTTCTGAGACATAACTAACAGTTCCTTTTTATCCACTTCAAGATTTCCATCTTCTGCTTTTTAAACTTTTTAGTATGACTACAACTGCTTTTAGAAGGCTGAAACTTACTTCTTACGTGAATTTCAACTTCCCTAGCAGTATCATTTTGTAAAATATCATTATCATTATTTAAAACATCGCCATTCCTTTCTTCGTCACTAGATTCTGCAATTTCTGGGGGAACAACAACAATATCAGTTTCATTCTGGTCATTATTAACATTAATATCATCTGTTTCTTCATCAAAAAATCTTTAAAGGGCTTCTTCTAATGTAAGATACCTCGTTCTAGGCATTTTTAAACAACCAAATTTGTGAACCAGAACATTGAAATAAATGATTGAAAAAGGAGAGTGACTACCCGTTTCCTGCTGACATTGCGTCAGTGCAACACCTGTTTTCCCATCCTTCCCAACACAAATATAAACATCTGACTGATGTAATGTTCTGATAAACGGTGACCTTGACTAAAAATAGATCACTCATAAAGACGGCGATTCTTTCGTTAAATATTTTCAGCAAAAATACCCGGTCGAAAATTTTGCTTAAAGTATGAGATTAATTATTATAAGCAAAATGATCGTTGAAGGCAAATATTTTTTTACAGAAATAATCTTCATAATATTCCGTACACAAAATCATCTGCTGGTATAAAATATTCTTAGGTGTTATATTTATATACGCATTTATTTTGACCGTTGCGTCAACGCAACACAAGCGGCTAATGGGTTAATTTGGGTTTATTACCGGTCCATATTTCTAAGGGAATTTTTTCTTTTCCTGTCCAGGGTGTTAATTTTGATACTTGAGTACTAAAATTAATTGCTTCTGCCCAGAATTTTACCGGAAGCTCACTCTCATGTAGTAATGTCCTAGCTCTTTCCAAAAGAACTCTGTTTGCCTGTCCAGCTTTCCCGTTACTCTCACTGTTATATGGAATTGTTTTTTCATGAAAAATACCTGAATCAGCAAGATAATTATCTAATTGTTCATTTACAAATTCTAAATCATTGTCTGTTCTCAAATTCTTTTACCAGTTAAATTTTCATACTTGGCTTTAAATTTAGAAAATGCGTCAAATACTTCACTTTTACTTTTAAGAAAATAAGTAAAATGCATTACAGAAAAATCATTCACTAAGATCATAAAATATTTAGACCCATCAATTGATTCGGTTTGAACAGGGCCACAGAGATCCGAATGAATTAATTCTAAAATTTTCTGAACTCTGATTAATATCAATATTTGGATGACTTTTTCTAGTTATTTTACTTATGTCATAAATTTCACACTTAAAATCATTTACATCATTAATATCAATGTATTCTTTCATTTTAAGCATATATTTTGGATTTAAATGGCCTCAGCATTGGTCCCATTAGGTCGTTTCCCGTTCGTTGAATTGTGTGTAGACTCTTCCTAGCTGAGTATTTCGAGTACTTCATCAATTGTTTTTTCACGCTGAGTTTTTACAATTTTCCTAATTCGAGAGAATTTACCACAAAGTCCACAGACTGTGTAAAACACCAGTTCCCGAGGAGATACATCTAGTCGTAGCGATTATTATTTTGTTGCTGTTCCTCTCGCTCTTGCAATATAATCATTAGCCGACTCATACAATTTCATTTCTAAATTTTTTAACTCATTACCAGCATCTGTTTTTCGATCTTCGGCTTGTCCCGTAAATGTTTACTTTATTTTCTCCCAAAGAATTTTTGCATTCTCTTCTGTGGAGAATTGAAGCGCCTGTTGATACGATAGTGAAAGTTTTATGTACGCTACGGCGTCAGCATTTTTCTCATTCCACAATTTTTCATCTTTCTAAGTTTTCTGGTTTCACAGTCGAAATTACCGAGTCAAGTCTTTTCAGTGATAAGGCAGCTTTAATTTTCAATGTCCAAATAAAATAGTTCTCACCAGTTAATTCGGGAACGTTCCACTTCTCCATTTCTGGCTTTCACTAAGATAGTTTCAGTTTCAACTTGGTATTTTATATCCAATTCTTCTTGATATAACCACGGAGCTGCTACCATTTGTTGTTCAGAGGCCAATATTTAGAGTAAAGAAGCCATCGTAGGACAACACACTTTGTTTAGATGAATAACGAATAAAAAGATCACACAGCAAATCATATTGACCAACACACAGCATATATTTTCTCACCATCTTCGTAGGCTCAAATGTCAGATGTGTCGGGAGAAGAGACAGCTGCGCTGGCATAATTAATATGCATGCGCTTAAGAAAAAAAAGTTCGCTCGCCTGTACCCAACAGTCTTAAAGGCCTCTGTGAGTGTAACCCCACTTCAGACAGGCACTATGAGATGGTGGACGGTACCACAGGAGGTATAGACGTGCCTGTAATGTGTTGAATAGTCGGCAATGATACCATTGGGGCGGTTCCGGGCCTGGCGAACAATCATCCTATCTTGCCTCGCATTTGTGCTCCTTGGCCTTCCAGAGTCCTCATTTCATCGGAAATTTCCTTGTAGCAACCATTGCTGCTAACATCTTTTGCACAGCAGTGTCTGTATGTGGTGTTGAATGTAGACTACTACTTAACTAGATACTTTCAAGTAACAAAATCAATATTACATATGCCTGATACTTACTGGCTCAAAACTATATCTAGTGCATTGCATTGCAACCTAATATAAAGATAAATAAAATATTTCACTTACCCAAAAAATAGCATGAGGCTTCAGAGACAATTTCCTTTCTTAATTTTACTTGATTTAATTACTTAGTATTAACTGGATTAAACACACAATATTAATATCATAGCAGACAAAAATATAAAAACTGCACTGTTCTGTAAAAATAGAAAGCAAAGCTAAATCTAAATTTAAATTCATCATTCACTTTTCTTGTTGGAAATATCTCAGCATTTCATACACGACAATTTTTTTCCAAAAGAGTGTATTTCGGAAAATTCAGATACAAACGTTTCTTTACCTACCTCTAAAACAAAGATTTCACCTCTGAAAACCCAATCTTTGCCACATCTAGAATTATGTTCGGCTTTATTGCTAGCAAATTTGTTGCATGCAAGTCTTAAGAGAGTTTCATTTACCAGTTAAACACATCATAGCTTGGATGGATTCAACAATAATGCTGGCATGGCTATCTTCTGAATGTTATTGCTAGCAGTCATTTGTCGTAAATAAAGTGTCCAAGATTCAGACGATGATTACTCAAGCGAAATGGTGTCATGTTTCGGCAATTGATAATATGGCAGACATAGGTACGAGAGGTATCTTACCTTCTCAACTAACAAATTTTAATAAATGGTTCCTGTCTGGTTAAGCAAACCTATAGATGAAATAGATAACTTTCAATTTCTAGAAACACTCTATCTTCCTGAAATTGCCATGAAAGAAGAAAAGAAGTAGTTTAATATCAGTGTTTTAGGAGTTCAAGAAATTACTGTATTTTAAAATATTCGTTGTGGTCCAAATTACTTTGAGTCTTTACCTACTGTATAAGATTTGTGAATAACTGTTCCCATCCTAAGAAGAAATCGTTAGCTTTCCTAACTACGGAAGAACTCAAGAAAGCAAAAATCAAAGTTCTAAAAATTATTTAAATTCCAGGAAGAAATTTCGCAATTGCTTAGATCACTTCCATTGAAAACGAGTAATAAGATCCTGTGCTTAAATCCATTTCTGGACAAAGAAGGTGTTTTACGTTTCAATGGTCATTAAAGAATAATATTCCGGAAAATGAAAAACATCCAATTTTTCTTCCTAAAAACCATTTCATCAACAAACTGATCATTAAACATTTTCACCTAAAATATATACATGCTGCACCTCAGTTATTGATATGTGTTCTGAGGCAAAGCTTCTGGTTGATATCTGCTCGATCTTCCATTCGAAAAGTCCGCAACGAGTGTGTTATCTACCGCAGGTATAGAGCCAAACTTGCCACTCAAGTCATGTCCGATTTACCTGTCTCGCATGTTATATATACTAGACCATTTTATTGTATTGGTGTGTATTTCACTGGACCTTTTATGATCAAACATCGAAATGAACGCGGCCAAAGGTCTGCGTATGCACTTTTGTATGCTTTTCAATGCATACTATCCTTTTAGAAGTCTTTGAAGATATCTTTCTTTAAATGCATTCTTAGAATCCCTGAAACGATTCATTGCAAGAAGATGTAGACTAGTAGAGATTTTTAGTGATTGTGACACTAATTTTGGAGCTAATAGAGAGATCCAGAAGTGTTTTTCAAAATATGAACGAAATGAATCAGTTCGAGCTTATGTTGCCTCTGAAAGTATAAAATGGATCTTCAATCTTCCAGCAGCCCCTCATTTTGGCAGTTTTGGGGAATCAGCTGTCAAGTCAATGAAACATCCCCTTCATCGAAGTGTAGGATCTGCAATACTAACATATCCAGAGTTCACTACACTCATCACTTAGGTTGAGTCATGCTTGAACTCACATCTGTGACAGCAACGTCTGAGGATCTTACAGACTTTGAAGTTCTCGCACCGAACCACTTTCTGTTGGTTAATCATTTGTCATAACAGCCATTGCTTGTAAATAATCATACCATTCTACATCAGTAGGGAAATATTTGGAAACCAGAAAGTGTAGATACATTGTACCATTATTATTTTTTCTTCTGTTATTTTTGTTCTTAGATGGTTATTAAATTTTATATTCATTAGCTGATAAAGAAGTTAATTTTGTTATATTGTTTGATATAAAAGGAAAAATAATCTGTTCGGTTAGTACAAATTCGAAACACTTTTTTTTGTACATATTAGACGTTCTTTTGTGGAGCCGCATTTGCGAAAACCGGTATATTTTTGTATTGTTCCCATGCAACTTTAGCCCAGTTTATGAAATTTACGACATATTCTGTACTTAGAATTCGCAAATGTATGTCCTCAAAAATATTAACCATAATTTTGACATTATGGTTAATAAAACCATAACTTTTATTAACCAAACCACTTTCTGATTGGAGCTCCAGTTTCTACTTTACCAGAGCTTATCTTCTATAGAGAAAGATTGCAATTAGGTCAATCCATCCTACAACATTTCTGGAAGAGGTTATCAAGAGAATACCTTTCCCAACTGCAACAATGTCCTAAGTCTCAAAGACCAAAAAGAGACTTTCAGGTCAGCGATCTTGTTTTACTTAAAGAAGAAAACGTTCCACAACTGTTTTGGCATATGGGAAGAGTCATTAGACTCTATTCTGAAAGTGACAATGTGCAATTTGTACTGTGTGGTAACAGTACAAGCTGCACATGGAGAACTCACTGTCGTTAAGCTTTGTTCGTTATTAAACCTTGAAACAAACTTATATGCTGTTTGATACAAATTATTAATTTATATAGACTCTTGAGTTTGATTTGATTAGCAGCTTAAAAAATTTTTGCATTCTATTATGTTTAAAAAGTTTGTGCTTAAAACTGTAATTAATTGAAACCGTTTCAATGGTGGGTGGGATGTTTAGGCCATTCAAAACCAGATGGCAACCACAGGCAGATGCAAATTAACTTGCTCAAGCTTATGGTGAGAGTAGAAAAAGATTGTCTGTTGCCTTGCTGATCTTCTTTTAGTTTCATTATTCGTTAAATATGTTTTCATGAATACAGTTCACTTAAAATTTTACTTATTTACATACGTTCTACAAAATCAATTAAACATAGAAAATTAAATTTCAGTCATAATTTCTTTTCGTCATAATTTTAATGTACAAGCATGTAACATAGTATTTTTTGGGGGAAATATTTTATTGCTTTAAAAAGAAAAATTAAGTTACTGTTTCCAGTCTTGGAATCTTGATGTTCTTTATTTTATCAAGTAAATATCTTATATAAAATTCAATTATATACATCTTTTTAGAAAATGATTGAATAGCTAAATATATCATATTTGGTGTATTATAAACTCATACTTTCATTTTAAGAAATGAATCTGATTAGGTGGGCACTTTCTGACTTGTAGTGCTTTTCATGGGGAAACAAATGCAAGTGAAAAATTGTTTTACTCTAATATTGGAGGAGTTAAAACATCAAGAATCAGAGTAATATTCATAAATTTGCAGGACTATTTTCTGAGGTTTAAATATCGAACCTAGGCAAACTATCTCTGAAACGATTCATTGCAAATTTATGACTGTTATGCTGATTTTTAATGCTTTAACTCCTCCAATAATCATTATTCGGTTTGTTATTTTAACTCAAGTGTGATTTCTTCTAATTAATCATGTAATCAAAAATGCTCAAGCATATTATTGATAAACACAGCAGTTTTACAATGAGAGACTAAATTTTTACTTCTTAGATAATTTTAAATAGAAAATGGAAAAAATTGCAGATTTGTTGAGTCATTGTTCTAGAAAGTTTGTATACAAATTTTTAATTCATTGCTATTGTGCTATAGCAAAATCAGATTCAACAACAGAACTCCATCGTTTAGGGGCTTTTTGTGTTCATCATTTTAAAGGAATGACTGCTATAATAAGTAATCTTTTAATGAGCCATTGACTTTATCAGAGCATGAGACAAAGTGAAAAAGGTGCAGTTTTCAAAATGGCTTATTCTGATTTTTTCTTTTCTTTTTCTTCCTCTCTCCTTTTTTTTTTTTTTTTTTTTTTTTTTTAACATCTAAAATTATATAATAATGTGTGTTGAAACTATGAAATTCCAAGGAATACCAAGCACACACATATATATTTCTTTTCTATTTTAGAAAAATTCACAAGAATTTAGAGATGCTTGTGAGCTTTGGGATGTTTATGTAGATGCCAAAAATGAGGCACTATCAGTTGAAATACGGAAAGAAGAAGATAAATCAAGTGAAATAGATGATGTATGTATTTCTAAGTATATTTCTTATATTCTGTTTATGTGTGAAAAGTTGAGAGACTGTGCATTTAATGCAATTCTGTTATCTCAAAGTCAACAGTGTTATGTAATGTTACCTTATATATTTAATATCTAGATAATGTAAAAAAATCTCTCTCTCTTTTTTCCCCCCTTTTTACTTCCTTGTACGAAGTAAAAAGGAAGTATTGTAATCGCGAAAAGCTTCAGGCAGCATATTTCAACAAAAATATCCATTTTGACCGCTATCGAATACTTTCCTTTAAAAAAATTATAAAACTGCTTTAAAATTAATTCTGAAGAGAATTTTTTGTGGCGTCTGTACGAACGTACATATGTATCTCGCATAACTCAAAAACGAGTTGCCTTAGAACGTTGAAATTTTGAATATAGGACTGCTATAACATGTAGATGTGCACCTCGTATTTTGGTTGCAATCGGCCGCACTAAACGTATATAAATATATTTATATATATATCCACTCTGGTACCCGGCTCAGTGATCTCAGTTTCTTTATTCTTATATGCTTGTAAATTGTACATTTTTTGCTTTAAAAATGATTGTATTATGTTGTTTTTATCTTCCAGTTAAGGTTTTTATGCCTTTAGTAAATCTGTATGCAATATTTTTAGAATTATCAACAATTTTAAAGTTGTCTAAGTGCCGCTAAGCCTTTTTTATGGCGGCCATTGATGTTTACATTTGAAACAGGAGACTAGTGGATTTGTTGCCAATCTAGAGAAACTTAGCTTCGCAACAACAAAGATAATGCATTCATTTATTATTGCCAATTAAATCATGCTTAATTCTTTCTGGAATTTTTTCAAGGAAATAAGTGTTTAAGATTTACTTCGTAATTTTTAATATAGATATTTTGAGTTTTTATGTACTTTTGCCTTCTCGCGAAGTGAGAACTGAATTAATTAAATGAGAAATACTCAACTGTCTGTGAAAAACTTTCTTTTTTGTTTTGTTTGCTTAATTATTTTTATACATCGTTCTAGCTTTATTATAGTATTTGAATAGAACATGTGGCAGCGATTAGATAATTTTATTCTTTAAATGATATAAATTTTGTGCATTATGAGTTATAATATGAACGGAATATATAAGTTAACTGATATATAACTATTGGATTATATAACAGTTAACTTAGTTTCCGTTATATAATTATTATATATGTTAACTGTTATATAATTATTAATACTGTTAAGTGAATCTAGCGCCAGAGTGTCGCTATGGTAAGCAAATACTAGAGTGAATTTTAAAGAATGCATTTATTCCATTGTGGTTTATGCGCTGTCGGTGAAATAGATTTAATTCAATCCAATAAGTTTAAATGAAATGCAAGAAAAAATGCGTATAATTTAATATTCCGTACAAGGAAGTCATGTGGTGTACACATCAGATTTTTTATTACTAGATGAAAGTTAAAAATAACTAAACCAGAAGGAGTTTTTTACATTCAGTCTTAACAGGATTAAATTCTTTTGAGCATTGTTTGAAGTACTTAATAATTTTCCTCTCTTTTGTGTCCATGTTATTAATTCTACTTGAAATGTTTCTGGATATATAAAATATTTTACAAGTTAAAAAATGCGATTTAAATGTCCGCACACACAACTGAATAAAATTATGTGCTATAAATTAATTTAAAGCTGTATTTAAATGGGAACAATGCAAATATATATGTGTGTGTGTATATATATAAAAATACATCTTCTGTGATTAATGCATATATTGTGTGTAGGACAGAGGAAGTGAGTGCAGTGAAGATGAATCTCCATATGAAGAACTCTTTACAACAGTTATGACTGCAGCTGATATGGAAGGTCGCTCATTAAGCACTATGTTCCAGCTTTTGCCGTCAAGAACTGTAATTATACATGTTTTTACTTTTAATGTTCTTAAAACATAGTTCTCCCCCCTTAAGATGATGTATATATGTATACCTTCATTTCTGCTGAATCGTTGTCGTTAGTTTATTGTAGTTGAAAGTTTTAATAATTGAAGTGACAAAGGAGAATATACCGTAGTATGATGAAATATAGCAACTCGACTATAGCGGTTGCTTATTCCGCACATGTGCTCAAGCACACTGTGATTTGAACTGTTTCATTGCTTTTGCAGTGCTTTGAGGAGGTGCAATATGAAACTACTTTGTAGTATAGACAAATAAGAAATTATAGAACTTGTTGTTATACAGTATAGATGGAGTATTTTTTGTGTTTTATTATCTTTTGATTATTAGATTAAAATGTTTTTTGTTACTTATAATTCTTTACTTTTAATTGTACAAGAGAGTCTAAAAATATAGGATGTAGTGCACATTTGTTTGATGTTCCGTAGTTTTTAATGCAACGTATAACTTACTGTATTTATATATGTTAAGTGGCTATGTCATTATATTTAGTATTTGCTATATACCCATGATTTTATGTAATCATGGTATGCCTTGAAATATGTTAGCTGTTGAATATTTTTGCAACATATATATATTCATGGAATCAAGAGATAAAAATTAAACCAAAATTAAATTATGAAAATGAGCTGCTCTCCAAAAGAAAATACACAAAACAAAAACATAAACATTTTTCAAAATACACTATCAAAAATAATTAAAAAATTATAAGATATAAAGAATAGGAAATTGTAAAAAAATTTGAAAATTCCTTGTTATTTTCCTAGAAGCAGCGGAAAAGTTTCCTACAGAGTCATGTTTCTGAATTATATCTAGATGATTTTTAAGAGTGGATAAATTTTATAAATTATAGAAAATGCTAATTAAGAAAATTTAGTTAAAATTAAGATAATTAAAGTGTTTTAAAAGTGCAACAAATTAAATTTACAAGAATTTTTGAATTTAATAATCATCAAGATATCTGCTCTCACATGACCCCAAAAAATTTAAAAAAAAAAAAAAAAATCTCGAATAAGAAACAGAAAAACTAAAAGTCAAATTTAAAATAATCTATAAGCAATTTGCAGAATTAATAAGAAATCTGAATGTGGAAATAAATCGAAAGCTATACATTAAATATATAGATCAAGAAAGTAAGAAGAATTTCCATTGGGGAAAATCAAGAGCAATGTGCTAAACAAATATAAATTATGAGCAGTGTGCTGAACAAATATAAATTATGAGCAGTAAGCTGAACAAATATAAAAAGCAACAAAATTGAACAAATATTAATTAAATTTTAAATTAATGAAAAGACAGAACTGTTAAATCTTTATAAACCAAAAGCAACTGTTTTAAAATGAAAGTTAAATGCATGAAGTGTAATATGTTGGAAATTGGGAAAATGAAACTGTAATCAATTCAAATAAATTTATTTGAAAAAGAAAAAGTAAAACCTGAAAGAAAAAAAGTCCGTGTTGCTGTAAAAAAGCATGTGTTTAATGCGAATAACTTTCGAGAATAGTCTCAAATATGAGTCGAAGCTGGAGAAAAGGAAAAATAAAATGCACTGTAAGAACTGAGTTGCAAGAATTTTTAAATAACTTTAAAAAAGTTATTAATTTGAAAAAAAAATTATAAGATACTGTATAAAAAGTATGAATGTTGGGAAAGAAATTTTAATTAAAAAATGATAATACATTTATTTGTAAGTATATGAAAAATATACTAGCATGCATGAGAGGTGGAGAAAGTTTTGAAAAAGAGTGAGTTAATGAAAAGTCTTCATCTATTTGGCACATAATAGGACGAATGCAAATGATCATTTGTTTGATTTTTATATACTAAATTCCTTGATAAATGTTATCAAAGGAAGTGCAAATATTTTGGATTCTTAATATCTGTTTAATAGTGGTGTTTATAATAACTTTTTTAGAACTGTTGCAATTCTGATGTATAAGCTTAATGGTAAGAAAGCCCCTTTTTTAATTAAAATCTGAAGGTTTAATTATTTTACGGTTGAGAGTAGAGTTTTACAGTTAGATTTGAGAATTTGAGGTCCAGGCAATCAGTTTCATAATTATTAAAATTGATTTTACAGTCAAAAGTCGTTAATCCGGACTCGTCGGGACTTCGGCGATTCCAGATTATAGATCATCAGTTTAAATCTCATAAGATGGCATGCAGAAATTCTAAAATTAAAAATATGAAACCGTAATTTATGAAATAAAGAACAATTATGATCTAAAGGGTATTAAATTTACAAAAAAAAAAAAAAAAAAAAAGCTTAATATTTATTTGTTTACTTTATTAAACATTTCTTTCAATGTAAGTTGTTTAAGTTGCTTCGTTTTATGTGATAATACTTTCTCTTTAATTCTATAAAAAGACATAATTTCTTGTTCAGTTACAAAGTTCCGCTGTTCAAGACCCGTAATTGCTGTGCCGAGAATGCCGACTAACTTGTCAATCGAAATTTTTTTGTTTTCACTAACCTCACTGTTACCTTCTTCATGTCTTTATCCATTTTTTGTTTGATGGACATCGAAACGTACTTTCGTTTTGTAGATCCTTTGGGAGCTCTAGCATCGGAAATTCTATTTGACATAATCGAAAGTTCAAGTTTACTTTTATAAAATTGCTCTTACAGTCTGCAAAAAATAATAAGCGGGATCCAATTCGAAGATTAAGGAACAACGCAATCATTAACATTAACTGAAATAGATAATTAGATAATTTTAGCTTACACCGTCCGTTATACATTAAACGCGCAGGCAAAAACGTATTCTGCACTTGCACACACACATATGCGCAGTCGTAAAGGTCTTACGCGCACGTGTAAACACCTATGCGCATGTGTCAGCGCGGCGCATGCGCAGAAAGTTTTTAGTTTTGAGGTCCGGATTATGGGTGTCCGAATTAACGACTTTTGACTGTATTTAGTTTTAGGCATTTAAGATAAATATTGACTGTTTCAGTTAACCTAGAGTTATTGAAATTGACAAGGAGCTTAATTTTTAGATACACTGAAAGAGTATTAAGTTTATCAGATCCATCACAATTTTTCATAAAATTGATTTTTTGTGCAAAAAGAAAAAAAAAAAAGATTGCAAATAGAAGTTTAAAATTTGATGCCAGTAGGAATGCTATTCATTTGTAGAAAAATTTTATCCTTAAATTTGATAAAATTATGGCAAACGAACATTTAAAGGAGATAATCCGTGTATCTGAAGTACCATATATTCTGGCATATAATGCACATCTGTAATTTCAAACTACATTTTTTTTTTAGTCCAAAGGGTCGCCTGAAGGACTATTGTTTTCGTTTTGCGATTTTGAGTCGGAACTCTATAAACGGCATATCGCTTTTCAAACTGTTGCCACAAAGTTTCATCTCCGTATGTTATATTTAAAGAAATTAAATAATGAAGAATTTGCATAAATGTATGTATGTTTCTTGCATTGTCATTAAACAGCGGTACTTAGAGCCATCCAATTTTGAATGACGTAATCCTACTGTGAATGTGGCCATCTGAAAGGCCAAATTTGGAATTTATTTTATTATTGATTTCATATTTTATTAAACTTTAACGAATTTTTTATTAACAAACTCAAAAATTTAAAAGCGAGCAATGGCAACACTCTATTGGGAGGGACCTTTTAATCACCAGCGCATGGAACTGTGTATCGGAAATTGTAAAGTATGCTGATTTTAAAATTATTTTGCGATGTTGCTGTTGAACTGAATTTTATGGTTCAAGTGCAAAGAACATGATATTTAATATGTAAAGGTAACACACAAAACATTAAAAAAAGTCCCTTTAGATGTAATTTAAAATCTGAAATCTTTCAGTTTTTTAAAATTTTCAGGCAAATTCGTTGTATAATGTGCTCCCTTTTCTTTATGAAGAATACATGATAATGTGTTAAGATACATGTGCAATGTTCTTATTTAGTCATTCATTCAAGGATCAAGGAAGTCTAATTTATGGAATATGTAGGATAGGCCTTTACCTCCATATCATCAAAAGGTAAAAATAATTACATCAAAAGAAGGGTTCATCTAATAGGGTAAACAGTTTGAAATCAAAATAAAAATAGTAGCTTAAAGCATAATGCCTTCCGCATTAGAAAAAAAAGATAAAAGCACAAAGAAGGTCTTTTTAATTAAATTTTTTGTCGGAACATAAGGACCAGAATCAATTTAGGAGGGGTCAATCATCATTCAAAAATTTTGAAAAGAATTAAAAATCTCCAAAGGGAATTTTTTGATTCCTGATTTAAAACAAAACTAGAAGTCACAAGCAAGATGGAGAGGGAAGTAGTCACGAGGTCAGTGAACTGACGTCGCTCGCACTTGGAGTCTGGGTGACGGGAGGGGGGGGCATGTTAGGCACATCTGATAGTAGAAGTTCAGTCGATCAACTGACTTTGGAGGAGAGAAATTTGGCCACTGTTAACTTTAGCGTTTAAAGAGTGAGATAGCGATCAACTCCTTATGGAGGCATGAATAGGTAAATAGCTGCTCATTTATGAAGGGAGAAAGAAGCAATTAACAAGTGTATCCGTGTGCGACTATGATAAAAGACTCTTGTTAAAGAGACATAGAACTGGATCCACTGGTCAATGCCCTTTGCATTGTAAATGTGGTGGTGGGTTGGGAAGGGAAGGAGAAGTATGCATTCACTCGGGTCTCGATACTTTCATATCATCTTCGTTTGAAAGGTAGTTCAGTATAATCTGGATTTAGAATTGCTCTGGGTCGCTTTTTTGATAAAGCTACAGCAGGATCAGGCGGAGTACTGGGATACCAACAATGGTGAATAGTTTTGAAAAATTTGTCCGAAAGTCACTGTATAAAGCGATTTAGGGGCATAATTTTGAGATCATTATGAATATCTTCGATCCTTATAAACTGAGGAACATCGAAAATTAGCTTAAGCAATTTAAACTGAAAAATTTGGACACGTTTACAGGTAATCGGAGCAGTTGAGCCTCAGATAGGACTATCATTTGAATGTAACTAAGTAGCAGCACATTCAGCGACATTAATTTTGATTTTATACAATCCAAGCCAAAGTTATAAGGCTGAAAGGTAACTCTGTAATGTAGAAATTACCGTGGTGATGTTGGAATGTTGAATAATGATAGCCGCATTGTCTACATATAAAGCTAGATCGATACTAGGTGCCTTAGGCATGTCATTTACATAGATGTTGAATACCTGAGGCAAAATCAAACTTTCCTGTGGGATGCCAGCGTAGATTGGGTGGGGAGAGGAGAATTCATGGTGCAGAAACTTTGCCTGCGTAAGTAAGAGTTAAGATTTTAATGATATGAGCCGAAAAACCAAGTCGCATAAGTAATTCTGTCATGCCAAATCCTGTCAAAGGCTTTGGCTATGTCAAGATAGACAATATCAGTTTTCTCTCACTTAGAAAAGCCTTCATGAATGAATTCCACTACACGGAGTAACTGGTGTACTAAGGAGTGTTTAGGTCCGAAGCTGAATTATTCCAGGATGGTAAAATTTTGATCACGACGGAATTTATTCAGGCATTTAAGTAAGACAAATTCATATAATTTTCAAAGTGATGCTAGCAGGCTAATAGGCCTGTAGTTGACCATAAATTTAAATCTTGCTCTGGTTTTGGAATGGCAACGACTGCTGTAATTTTTCAACAATCAGAAAAGAAGCTTCTCCTGAGCATAAAATTAATAAGGACCATAATCCAGACAATAAACATTACGGAGAAGTTTCTGATCATGCGATTGATTGAGTTTCTGATCATGATGAAATAGAATCTATGCTGGGAGCTCTGGTTGGCTTCAGTTTCTTTATAAATTCCATAACCTCAGTAGGATCAGGGGGCTTGAGATGAGGCTTGTGGGATTGTGTTAAAACTTGAGTATATGCACCCCTGTGTAACCGGGCAGTAAGCGTTGTTATTTGATGTGAATTGAGTTGCAAGGCTGTCAGCTGAAACTTCAGCCTTTTCAGTGCCTGTGTAAGCCATCTGTGCGTCATCGGTCATTTGAAAGGGCAGAATATGCTTAGATTGTTTGCATAATCGGACAGCAGCACGCCAAAAGGGTCTATCGTTAGTCGTCAGGGACTCAATGTAGTGTTTCTACTCTGTCTGTTTAAATAGAGAGGTTTCAGTCCTTATCTCTTTCTGTAATTTGTGAAATTGGGTGTGGATACTGGGATCACGCTACCTTTACCAAAGTTTTCGCAAAAAGTTCTGGTGCTTAATTTTGGATTTAGTCTCGGGTGGGAATCTAGCATCCAAATGTTGAATTGGTTTTGAAGCTGTAGCTCTCACTTCTTTGAGTATGGACTCCAAATTTTGAATGCACCTATCTCAAGGTCCAAATTGCTGGAAATTTTGAGAGGGGCTAGCAATACATTCCAAAATAAATTGAAAATCGTCCCAATTTGTAGAGACTTGCTCCTGTAATTTGAGTAACGATTTTGAACATATCAAATAAGGTTATCAAAATAGGATAGTGATCAGAGTAATCTTGGATCACTTTAATTTCATGCCAAAAATATATATTATAAAAAGCAGCCAGATCAAGAACTGTGGAGGACTCTCTAATAGAATAATAAATGGAGAGGGTAGGAGCAATGATCTGTATATGGTTACTCTGGCACCTTGAATTTAAACTAATGCCACACCTGTTCCTGTTAGGGTAAAACTATGCAGTATAAATGGTGTGAAATTGTGAATAGAAATGTTTACAAAAGTATCCTGTTGCCTTAAAGACTCCAGAAAGCCTTTTAGTTTAAGGCATGTTCAGATCCCATCTAAAGGATAATTTGGAGAAATAATTAAAAGAGTGTAATACAGGCAAGGCAGTTATTGAAAATTTGAATGTTGCTTTATTGTATTATATTTTAATTTGTCGTGTTAATTATTCCTCATTTTTAACGTATTGCTGAATTCATCATTTTTAGCATTATATTGTATTTTTAATATTGTTTTATACGAATGATTAATGTTTCTTCTTCCTTTTTTTTTAGTTATATCCTGAATATTATAAAGTTATTCAAGATCCTATTGATTTGAAAATGATTGCACAGAAAATTCAAAATAATGAATATCGTAGTCTGTGTGAGATGGAGAAGCATTTACTTCAAATGATAAAAAATGCCAAAATATTTAATGAACCAGGTTCTCAGATCTACAAGGTAATATTACAATTTTAAACTTTTTTTTTTTTTTTTTTACAGAGAAATGCAGTTTTTGGTTTCTGTAATGTAAAATACAGAATGTAAGATTTTAACTTTTTCATTAATTTTTTTTTCTTTTAGAAGAAACTAAATGTGCATATTAATTTTTAAATCAGTATTATTTGCATCTTTTAGACATTTATGTAATCCTTAAGCAGTCTTTCAAGTTAGTAATTTACTTTTCTTTTCAGCAAACAATGCAAAATTTTTTCTTCAAAAATGCTGTGGGGGACATTAGTAATTTTATGTCACATTCTTTTACTAGCTAAGAACTTTTTTATTATTTAATATGCCCCTCCTAAATTGTATTTTGAATTTTCATGTCATGTATTTATTTTCATAACAGTTAGTATGACTTTTTTTGAATATATGGAATGAAATAAAAATGGTAATATGATGTTTAGTGATTTTTCTTTTCAAAAGTATTACCTAGTTAAACCTTTGTCTGCTAATGGGACATACTTGTCTCACTAAAAGTTCAAAAATTATTGCTGGCTTAAAAAGTACTTAGAATCTCCTGAATGTTGGGGATAATCTTCTAATAGTTGGAAAATCAATATGCCGCTGTGCTCGTTGTATACAAATGAACATAGAGAAAAGAACAAACATGTTGAAAAGAACAAACATGTTGAAAAGAACATGTTGGGTTATGCAAATAATGCTTTGCTGTACCCATACAATGTAAATCTATTTCATATAATAAAGTTTTCCAGAATAATAGGTGTGCTTATAGTAAGTCGATTGCTACTTGTGGAACATATGTATCCCACCATTAACTGTGGCTGAGACATATGTGTCCCAGTCTTTGGCCTTGAAAACTGTTTGTCAAAAAAAACCCAAATGCTAAGTTTACCTCGTTTATGACTTATTTTGTTCACTTGGTAGAAAACAGGGTTAATTTTTTTTTTTTTTTTTAAATTCATACATAGTCACAGGATGAATATTCTATAAAATGTTTTATATAGTTATATTATATCTAAATCTTTGAAAGAAATATAAGCTTATTATTTGATGTTTACAATTTTTTTAATGTGTTTTTAAATATTTGCAGTCAAAATTTAAAAAAAGTATATACTTGTTTACGAATCCTCAGTGTTTAAGTTATGTCTTTGTTCAAGAAGTTTTTGTAATTCATATTTAAAATTCTTTCAGTCTTTAAATGCAGTTAGTCATTAATATCAATTTTACTACTTCTGAACATTTTTTAGCCTTTTCTTGTAAACGCAAGCCGAGTGCAACCTGAGGACAACAAACAATGCGACAGTGAGCTGAGTGTATGAAAAACAGATTGTCTTAAATACACTCACGTTTGTGAAAATTGCAACACCATGAAGGACTTACGCGAGTGAGCTGAAATTTTCAGGAAATGCAAAGTAGTGCATGATATGCAAATGATTAGAATTGCAAATCCGTAGCGCATGCGTATGCTGAGCAGCGCCCTCTGAACGGCTGATGGATCCGAATAAATAGACGGCTGTAGCGAGGCGTGTATGGTTATCGGTGGTTATCTGCTAGTGGTAAACGTTAACTCAATCTGTACTTATGCCTCGTCGACGAAAGAGAGCGAGATTTGAACAACTTACAGAGTTTGAACGAGGGAGAATCATCGGCCTTCGTGAAGCTGGATTGTCGTATCGTGCAGTAGCCTCTCGTGTGCAGCGTAACAGCAGCACAGTGATGCGCGTTTGGAAGCAGTGGACGGACGAGTGTCGGACAACTCAGAAATCCGGGAGTGGACCCCGAAATGTGACGTCAGCTCGCGATGATAGACACCTGGTCCGCATGCCGCGGACGGACCGTACAGCTTCCTCTAGACAATTGGCAGCACTGTGGTCAATAGCTACAGGTGTTTCATTGTGTGCTTCATCAATTCGTAGACGTCTGCTGCAGTGTGGACTGCGCGCACGGACTCCTTTATACAGGATCCCCCTAAAGCACGACCATCGCCGCCTGCGGCTACAATGGGCCAATCAGCATAGAGACTGGCGTGCTGATTGGCAGCATGTCGTGTTTTCTGACGAATCCCGCTTTAATTTGTGGTACCATGATGGCCGCATTCGTGTCAGATGCTATGCCGGTGAACGCCACCTTCCGGAGTGCATTATCGAACGCCACAGTGGACGAACACCCGGAGTTATGGTCTGGGGCGCCATAGCATATCATAGACGATCTCAATTGCTACGAATTGTGGGCAATCTGAACAGCAACCGGTATATCCGTGAAGTTCTACAGCCCGAAGCTGTTCCCTTCCTTCAAAGCTTGCGAGGCGCTGTATTTCAACAGGACAATGCCCGCCCTCATACTGCTCGGATTGTTAAATCCTTCTTTGCAGCGCAGCAGGTACAGCTTCTTCCTTGGCCTGCGTGTTCCCCGGATATGTCGCCAATTGAACATGTGTGGGATGTCATTGGTCGGCGTCTTGCTCGTGATCCTCGTCCTGTTGCATCTGCAGACGAACTTTGGGTACGCGTACAAACGATATGGAATGCTCTTCCTCAGTCAGACATTCAAACTTTGTTTGACTCCATGCCACGTCGTGTAGCAGCACTTATTGCGGCGCGTGGTGGCCGCACAAAATACTGATTCTGATCTCTTGTTCTTGTTTGTTTGCTTTGAACATTTAATAATTTATTTGTACCACTACCACTCAACTGTGTATTAAATTGCATTCAATTATGACGATTCCTTCTTGGTGTTGCAATTTTCACAAACGTGAGTGTATATCAAAATCTACTTGATTTTTTGAGTTTGAGCATTTTTTCTGATTTGCATTCTTATGTTATGAAATTCATAAACATTCCTCCTTAACTCTTTCGCATCAAAGTCGCCCCAAATGCCTGAGCATTCAGACATTGGCTGGACGCCTGAATAATTTTCTACCTAGTGCTTTGCCCCATCATGTTACTGCATTGCTCATTGCTTTCAAGTGTTATTAAATGACATGGCATTCATTCTTTTGAAGTGACTAAAAATAGTTCTGTTATTTTAATGCACCTTCTTTTTCCTTTGTTTGCTGTCAATGTTTAGCTTTTGATGCCTGAAGTTGCAATCCCGTCCCAAGGGAGAACTTCACACAGGGTGATAGCATCCTAGAAAGTTCTTGCTTTACTTAAGTAGGTTATTGTTAGCGCTGTAGTATTCAATTTGTCATGGGGAAAGGTAAAGCATTCCAGGAGAAATTTGCAGACACGGGCGTTTTCGATGTTTGGGAAAAAAGAGATTTTGCCATCAATGTAAAAGAGTTAAAATAAACAATATTGAAAATAATATTTAAATGTTATGTGCTAGTGGAAGCATTAATAAATTTTTCTGTTTTTTTGGCTTTCAGGATGCTGCAACTCTGAGGAAGATAATTTTAATAAAGAAATCTGAAATTGATCAACGGAAGACATATCCTGCCAAATCAAGTGAAAGAATCCGGTGAGTAATCTGTTTTAAACATGATAAACTGAAAATTTGTAAAATCCTTTTTGTGAAGGGGTTAGATTCATCACTATGAAGCATGTTTTACGCCATATTATCAAGATGAGGAATTTTTCTCGGAGCAAACGATTTAATTTTTCCATATTGTAGAATCCTGTTTGTCGAACTGATAAAGGACAGTCATTTCAAATATTCCACTGAAACTGTTTTTAATTGTTAAATATAAAAATATATTTTAACATAAAGAAGCAAAAGTGTGTATTGTAATACATTTGCATTTTTATTTTATTGCTAGGCTACATATAACGCTGAGTGAACTTTTATATCCCGTCATAAAATTATGAGTAGACTCAGAAAATATACAATAATGTTAAACAGTAAACAGTAAAACTACTGAAGAATAAATCAAGAAGGGGATAAAGAAGCTTTTAAAAAATTTGTAGAATTGGTTAGCTTTCGGATTCACTGATTTGGTATTATTTCTTTTGAGTGCTTTGGTTTAATTAAATAGAGTTTTACTGCGTTTGTTTCGTAAAATGCATTCAATTTTTTAACAATTCATTCATTCATTCAAAAAAAAAAAAAAGCAATTTTCATTTCGTGCATTCAGTTTTTGAACATTATTTTATTCACTTTCATATAATGTGTTTATTAAGGTACTGCACTGTGCAAATCTAACTCTAGTCTTTAATACCTTACCATGGACGTAGCCAGCAGGGTGGGAGAGAGGTGCATATTTGATATTCGATAAGGAAGTACGTATTTGATGATAAAGAGGTTGTTAAAATTAAGAACTTTTTTACGCGATGTAGATAACCCTAATGTTTCACTAACAGAAAGACTGTGGAATGATCTTGCAGAATTGGAAACTCTTCTTTCTACACCGTATATAGCCACAAAAAAGCTGCAATCTGAAGAATTGGCAGGAGGTGAGAATGGAAGAATGTGATGTTTGTCCTTTCTGAATTTCATTAAGAGTGAAATTGTTTTGAGAACAATGGGAGAATTGAATCAGGACAGTCAAACTGCAGATGTTGCAATTTAGTCTCTATCATCCTCTTCCAAAGATGAATTAGATTTTGAGAAATATTTTTAGATAATATTAAAAAGTCCAAGGCAAAACAAAGGGAAATAAAGAACCGAGAGTCTTTACATATACAAATGAAAAAATACAAACAAGATTTCTACACGGCCTTTGAAGAAATAGAGAAATGTGATTGTGCTTGCAAGACATCTCTTTTAGAACTTTTAAAAGTCTATCCTGAAAAGTTAAAAGAAGTATCCCTAACAGCAACAGCTCTTCCTCGTAGTCAAGTTAATGTGGAAAGACTCTTCTCAGCTCTGAAGTTTATCCATTCGGATCTCTGGCTCTCCAACAAGGAAGGTCTTGCCGAAGCTATACTGTTTCTTAGAAATAACTAATGCCAGTTTTTCCATTTCATAATAAATACTAATTAATATAAATAATTTGCTATGCCATCAATTTTCTTTTCTTTTTTTTTTCTGTAGCATCTATTACTTCTTTTATATTAAAAACATAAGCTGTAATCCATGTGTATATGTTTATATATATATGAGGGAATCAGAGTCTAAATTCCAAGAGTGGTCATTTTTCCTACCGAATCCGAATCCACAGACCTGGTTAGTTGACGAGTATATTGTTGGGTTAATGAGAAGGGGAAAGGAAATTGTTGTTGTCTCAACCTTAATTTCATTCATTACAATAATCTGACTGTATTGTTTGGCAAAGCACTCTATTAGATATTAAAAAAAAATTTAAAAAAAAAAAGTGCTGTAAAATGTAATAACTCATTGAACCTATCAAAGCAGACTTCCACATAGAGCTTAAAGATTTTTGTCAATAAATCAGAATATAAGAATAGTTGTACACTGATTTAGCTGTAAATCGGAGCTCTCTTTGTATTTGCTTTCAGCAGGTTCACTCCCTCATATTCTGTCAGCTTGTACACTATGAAAAGATATACAATATTTATTGCACTTTGTTTCCGTTTTTCACTGTTCAGTCATTCGAGCTTAAACCACCTTGTAAAGTGACTCAGAACAGTTTAATATAAATACTGATTTCTAGCACTGTAAATGATGTGATGTACATAAATATTTTTGGAGGTAAGTTTTTATATCATATTTCTATCTGTAACTTTTTTTTAATCAAGTGGTCGGGCACTTGCAGATAACTTATGAAAACCCAGCTTTGCAGAAAGATGATGTTGCATATGGATATTCATCTTTTAATAATATCCCAAAATCACTTAGTTCCCTCTTGTCAAATTTCATTGCTGTTCAAAAAGCATAATCAATTAGTTCCCTGTTGTCAAATGTCATCGCTGTTCATACAGTATAGTGGTTGCTGATATGACTGCCATACTGCTGAGTTTAGATTTGAATCCTGAAGGCATAAATATTTATAAGTGTGTGGAATTTGTGCAGCAAATGAGCATCCAAAGTATGCAGTGAACTGAAAGTCCTCTTGAAGTGTTGGTGGTACTCTACCTCAAAGTTAGGGTAGAAGCTATTAACAGTTAGCAAGGCTTGGCGATACCTATGGGTATGTGCAGCTTTTGCTTCAACCTGTACCTATCAGGTTATTGTTATCTTCAGTCTTTGTTGCAAGGCAGCTCAATTAGACCCTTTTTTGTAGAAATAAATTCAGCTTTGGGTTTGATATGGATATGCCCGCATTACGTAATTATTTTTCTAGTGTAATTTCTTTTGAAAGTATTAGAATATATTATGGCAACCTGGTAAGCCACCCATAGTACCACACAGTGAAGAGTTTGGAAATCACTAGTCTGTGACAATGTGCCATTGAAAACAGTATGTTTGATGATTTTCATACATAGCTTGATTTTTTGGTTCCCTTATGGATATGCAAAATGAAATTAAAGATTTTTCTTAATTTTAGATTTAAAAAAAAATAATATTTGGCCTTAACTTGTAGAGACAGGTATTTTTTGGAAGCAGGCAAGATGAAAAGTATGCAACCACTTTTGCTGGGAATCAAACTGCGGACCTCTGGATCATGCGCCCAGCTTGCAGAACACCACACCACGAAGGCATCCCAAGAATGTGGGAGAAATACTTTACATACTCCCCCTTTTAAAGGGCGACTGTGGTTCCACCACCCTTTTAGTTAAGTGCCATTGTAGGTATTTTTTGGAAACAGGCAAGATGAAAAATAGGCAACTGCCTTCACCAGGAATTGAAACGCGGACCTGTGGAATACGCGCCCAATGTACAGACCACCACACCAAGAAGGCAGGAGAAATAATACCTTATAAACTTTTTATCCATGTACTTGTATATTGTTTATTTTTTTTTTTTTTTAGATTAAATTTTAGCAATCTTTTATTTGTGTGATATGCAAGATTGAATATATTTTCAGAAATAAACGGCTAGCAGGAGGACAGAAATGGTCTGCTATCATTTCAGCCCTTCGATATGAGACGGATGCAATTCCTAAGGTCGACCTTACCTCAGAAGTTGCGTCACCTGCATCGGTAGAAATAGCTGAAGAGAGTGTAGATGCAGATGATGGTAATGAGTCAGATCCAGAAGATGCACATAATAATCCTCAGTGGCAGTTATATGAAACGGTGAAAAATTATGTTAATCCTCAAGGCTACCAACTATCTGAACCATTTTGGACTTTGCCATCGAGGAGGTAATGTATAGATGTTTTGAAAATGTTAGCACTTTATTAAGAATTAAGTTTCATAAAGAGCATCATGTATATGCTTTGAGTAGCTTTAAAACATTGACTACATATATCACCTGTATTTTTTTTTAACTGTATGTTACTGAAACTGCATGCATCTTCACTAAGATCCTAAGTGGCTGATTTTGTTTCATTTGCATATTTTACTATAATGGCCCAAATATGATGCATCTTTCAAAATTTAAACTAAAAATATGAAACTCATTTTTTTTAAGAAAAAAATTGGTACATTAAGAATCTGATATAAGAATCACTTTATTCTGCCTGCCTTTTAACAATTGCCAGTATATACTTATAAAATAAAATAAAAATGAAATTAAAATAATTTAATAAAATAATAAATAAAATGAAAGGAAAAACATACTGGGCATATCACATAAAACTCAACAACAAAATCACAAAAATTTTAAAAGTGCTGTATCTTTGGAATTCTGAATTGTTAAGTGTTGCCATACATTTTTTAGCCCTGAAGGGATATTATTCTGAAACCTCACTTTTGTGTCGAATAACTTTTCTCTTTCACTTTTCATATAACTATCTGCTGGTGTGGCCTGTAATTTCACACTTCTAGCTGGTAATTGTTAAGAGAGATAAAGCACTGCATTTATTTTTTTTTTTTTTTAATCAGCAAGGTTATTAATCAGGAACAGATGGATTAAATTTATAAGGAAAATTATATATCATATGCTTTGCCAAATGGCAACGAACTAGCGCATGGAAGTTGAAAATATTTTATATCAGATATCTTTAGAATTCCTGATAAAGTGTTAAATGTTGCCGTACTTTTTTTCTTTCGCATAATATTGTTTCTTAAAAAATAATACACTATAGCTATAACCATTTGTTTCAACATCCTTTTATTTGTGTTGCCATACTTTTTTAATATTTGTTATATTATTTCTTTAAAGATAATATTTGGTGGAAACATCTTTTTATTTTGTGTTGTCATATATTTTTTTGCATTTGCTATATTATTTCTTTAAAAGTATGTGGCAATAACATTTGAAAGGTGATACAGACAAAAAACTGAGGCTTGAGACCTGGGACTAAAAATGAGGATACAGTAAGACCCCGCTTAACGCGGGGGATACGTTCCATCAAAGTAGAGCGTAATGCGAAACAGCGCTAAGCGAGGCTATCTTAACATATAAATAATGGGGTTAGGGGAAGACGGATAAAAAATGGTTAGGCATTAAATTTAATAATGTTTTTTTTAATAAAAATAAAATCAAACATTTATTTCTTACAAAAATAAAAACAATATAAACGCATATACTTTTAAAAACAAATAAAATTCTCAGTCAGATCATTTAGTCTATTCTGGGTTTCCAATTTTCTGCCTTTTTGTCAAGAAGGCATTATGATAGATTGGCTTAATGGCATATTGCGTTCAATTTTGTCATCAATCCATATAGACAGTCGTTTTCCCATTTCCTCTATAATGTTATTTCTAGAATGGGTAATTCTAGTTGCAGAGCTTGACGTAGTTGCAGTTGCCGATGACAGTATTTTTTCTTTATTCTTAAGAATTGTCCTTATTGTTGAAGTTGCCAAAATCAATGCAGCACTAATTTGAGATTGACATTCACCAGAATCTAATCTTCTAATCACTTGCATTTGGGTTTCCAGTGAAATGCTTTTTCTGGTTGCTTTCTTTTCTTGTTTTTTATTATCACCCATGATAAAAACTAAAAATCATAATATTTGTCACTGTATTAATCGTTATAGTATTATACAAATTTAAACTTACAATAATGTCAACAAATGTTTCAAATGATAAAAATGCATCCACAAAGCAAGAAACACAACTACACTGTTTCGGATGTGTTATTTGGAAACCTAGCGCTGCGCACAATTTCGGAGAATCCCCAGGTTGAAATAAAAGAGCGCTAAACCAAAACAGCGCTAAACGAAACAGCGTTAAGCGGGGTCTTACTGTACTTGTAAAGGAAAGAATCAAAGAATTCAAATCTGAATTGCCATACCTGAGTGTCACAAGTAGAAATTTACAGTTTTTGAAAGTTAAGATTATATAAAATTTTTAAATGCATTGGATTATGCCTGAATTATATATCTGATTGTAACGAAAGTTTTCCACCAGAAAACATTATTAATAAAGTTGAGAGAAAAAACATGAAAGCAGTAACTTTAAGTGTGGGTAGTAATCACAACCTAAATCTATTGTTTTTTGCCAAAGTTTTGCTAGTCTTTGAAAGCAAACTTGGTGGCCACGAGTCCAAAAACAGATCAACCTCATTTTGGACAACCTGTACAGAATGGAAGATAGCACTAGCAAGATGTAGCTACAGGTGTGGAAAAAGGTAGAAGTTCGAAGGAGCAATGTCAGGGCTATATGGTGGGTATGGATCCCATTCAAGAAAGTAAAGAGTCCAGCCGGTGAATGCAGACACACATGGTCTTGCATTATCTTGATGGAACATTACCTTTTTGTGCCAGAACTCAGTTTGAGGTTTTTCATTGATAGAGCATCAACATGGACTACTGTACACCTTATTGTCGAGAGTTTTACCTTTTTCCAGATACTCTGTATGGATAATACCATGGCAATCCCACCAGATACAAAGCAGGATCTTTATGTTAGTCAAATAGCACTTTGAGACACTGCTGATGTGATCACTGGGCGCAGACTATCTCCTCTTTCATCTTGTGTTGTTGAAGTATATCCACATTTCACCACAAGTGATGATCCGGTCCAGAATTTTGTCCTTGCATTGATATTCAAGCAGATTAGTGCAAGTCCAAACATGTCTGTCCGTATCTGCTTGAATCAGCTGGTGTGGCACCCAGCATTTGAACTTGTACGCCAAGTTTATGTGATGTATAGCGTGGCTAATAGATGTGGCACTAACATCTAAGTCCTTAGCAAGCTCCTGAGTAGTTGCATACCGATCTTCTTCCACAAGTTCCTGCAGGCAGGCCTATCAATATCATTAAGCCGGCCAGAGTGCTTTGCTTCTTGAATGTCATAGTCCTTGTTTTTGAACTTTCAAACCTTCACAGTGTCATTTGATGCAACATTAATAGCTCAGGCTGTACACATTTGATGACATTTCTGTAGCTGACTTTTCCCAACAGAACTGGAAGTAAATGATGGTACTAATCTGGTAGTGTGATAGTTTAATTTTAGATTACTTAAAATGATAAGCGATATTTTTTTACATATTTCGTACAGTGTTCTGAAGCGTGTCTCTTTCTTTCAAATGCTAAAAATTGTTCAAGAAACTATGATTAAATATGTCAATGTGAACTCACACAGATGATATTTGCGAAAACTTTCGTTAAAACCTGATATTTTCAAGCTTGTACATGGAGATGAAACTTGCTTGTATGTGGATGAAGAAAAAATGCTAACTTATTAACTGAAATGTTAGATGTATTATTTAAATGTGTATTGGACCGTTATTAAAAAGTATCAATTTAAATTATGTGCATTAAAAAAAATGAAACAGACATGTAGTGAAATGTAGTCATCTATTTGTGCTTGTTTATTATTTAACCTTATGAAATTGACTAAAATTTTAACCTATACATTTAGTTTTAATCACTTTCCTTTAGAAAGAAATTTCTTTTTTTTCAATAAGAATTTTGGAAATCACTCAAATGTTTAAAATTTTTACTATCATGTTACATGTATTTTTAGGAGAAGCTACTATTTTTTAAATTTATTGCTAAAAATTATTAGTTTTTAATCATATATTGGTACAAATGGTATCTTTGTACTCTGGCAGTTACTTTAACAAAGTAATTTCGTATTCACAGCTGAAAAATAAAATTTCTTGCTGTATTTGGGCCAGTATGGTTATACAATACTTTAAAGTAGCTGTTCTAACATTTACGAGGGCCATCCAGGAAGTAGATTACGTTTCCGTCTGTGTCCGCTAGGGGCGGGGCTAGCGCGGCCATCTTGGGGTCAGAGCGTTGCGCAGCTCAGTCTGCATCTAGCCGTGCTAGTGAGAGGTTCGTGCTGTGCTCCGTTCAGATACTGTGACGGTTTGAAATGTCTGCGTTAATTGAAAATCCTGCGAGGTGCGCTCAGTAATAAGGTTTCTGACTGCAAAAAACTGTAAACCGATAGAAATCTATCGGCAGCTTCGTGAAGTGTATGGGGACAACATTATCACTGAAGGTGGAGTGCGTCAGTGGGTCATAAGATTTCAAAATGGCCGAACCAATGTTCACGACGAAGATCGAAGTGGGAGACCCAGCATAGTGACCGCCGAACTTCTCGAAAAAGTCGATGCTAAAGTCCGTGAAAATCGAAATTTCACAATAACGGAACTTTCTTTGAGTTTTCCACAAATTTCGCGAAGTTTGTTGCACGAAATCATCAGCGAAAAGCTTGGTTACCACAAGTTTTGTGCAAGATGGATTCCAAAAATCTTGACAGAGGACCACAAAAATCAGCGAATGGCTGCAGCGTTGAACTTTTTGGACGCTCACCATAAGGATGGTGACTCTTTACTCGATCGCATCGTTACTGGTGACGAAACATGGGTGAAACATGTGAACTGTGAAACGAAATTGCAATCAATGCAGTGGGGGCACACAAGTTCTCCCCAAAAACCCAAGAAATGCATGCAAACAATGTCGGCAAGGAAGATGATGGCGACTGTTTTTTGGGACAGAAAAGGTGTAATTTTGGTGGACTTCCTGGAAAGAGGCACTACAATAAACTGAAAGGTATTGCCAAACTCTCCAAAAACTCAGAAGAGCAATTCAAAACAAGCGCAGAGGAATGTTGAGCTCTAAGATCTTGTTGATTCACGACAACGCCCGGCCCCACACGGCAAATGTCACTCGTAAAGTTCTTGAATCTTTTAAGTGGGAGTTGTTTCCTCATCCGCCGTACAGTCCCGACCTGGCACCGAGCGACTTCCACCTATTCCCAGCAATGAAGAAGTGGCTGGCTATGCAGCGTTTTGATGACGACGCACAGCTGCAAGAAGAGGTAACGAAGTGGTTGAAGGCGCAGGTGGCCGAATTTTTCGACGAAGGAATTTCCAAGCTCGTACGTCGCTACGATAAATGCCTTAATTTGTATGGTGACTATGTAGAAAAGTAGTATTTGAGTGTGGCTTTCATCTGTATATAATAAAATTTGTTTCCTATACTTTGTTTATTTTTTTATTCCAAAACGTAATCTACTTTCTGGATAGCCCTCATAAATTAATTTTTTTCATTGTAATTATTGAATACCTGTTGCATATACCTTCAAGTTATAAAGCATGCATTTTTTTTATTATTATTTATCTCTATCAGCATTCATGCATGTTTCTTTTCAATATCATTTATTCACTATTTTAAAAATCTTCGTAAATCTTTCCAACATTAAGTACATACATTTGAGAAGTTGCAAATTGGCACTTTCTATAACCAATAAAAGCAAATACTAAGTAACAGCAAACTTCTTGTTCAGGAACACATGTGGGAAGTTTTTTTCTTTTCAGACTTGCTGCGTCACATGGCTGCATAATAAAAATGGCAAAAACAGATGAAAAGATCAGCTGGGTGTTGAGGTTAGTTATAGAATTAAAAGTAATAATTTCAATAAATGATATTGAAAAAGGCATTGAGTTTGTGCATGCTTTAATTTCTGTATTTTTCTGCTCTTTTCTTGCTGCTTGGTTTTGCTTTTTTTTTGTGTGCATTCCCTTCCCCATTTTGTATTGCTACATTACACTATTATTTTTTTAGCGATATGTTGCAGTTATTTTTCTGTCATTTATAAAAAAAAAAATTGTTTTATAACTGCAAAAATTTATTAATGGGAATAAATCTTATTTTTATCAAAGTTTTTTAGGGGAGGGGTGCTAATGATGCAATTTATTTATACTCCAGTTTGGAAAAATAGTAAGCCCATAATTAATGTTAAGTTAGTCGTAATAGAGGCTATGAGAAAAAATAACTAATAAATTATTATGTTTAATTTTTTAAAGTTCACTGTTGTATTATTATTGAATGCTTGTGAAAGGATTTTTATTTTTGATGCGATCTGAAATCTTTATGTCTTAAAAACATTTTGCGTGAGAATTTTTTAATGTTTCATGGAATTCTCTATTTTTTTGTCTCATATCACTGACAATAAGTTTGCTATTTGTAATGGAGGAATTGTTTTTGTTCTTCTATTTGGTGCGGTTAGTAAAAACTGTCAGTGGGACGTGCTTAACATTTTAAATATAATTCCGTATATGAGGGGCAATAGAAAGGGTTATATGTGTAACTTTTTAAATATGAATAAATTTTCTTTATTCTAAGCAATTCTCTTTTATTATAATAATAATTATTATTTATTGGACCTCAAATACAGAAAACCGAGAGCTTCTATTTTAGGATTGTGAAACTTTTAAACTTATTTGATGAAAAAGATTCTAGAAAATTAATTAATAAATGATTGTTGAGACACTTGAGGAGCTGCAAATCTAACACCTTTTCCTGTATAAGCATAGAGATCTGACCAACATTTAATTAATCAATATTTTTATTTAATTTTTTTCTACACCTGTGAAGTATGTTATGCCTACTAATTAGTTATTGTGATTTTGATCATTACTAGAACTTCTTCCTTCTATATTCCTCACCAGAATGCAAATTAGCTGTGATTATATTCAAGCTGAGGCTTTTGAATTGCAGAAGGAAAGAGCTTCTGGAACTTTCATTTGCTGTTAGTTTTTTTGCCAGCTCTATTTAAAACGATATTCTGCCTTTGGAATCTCACTAGCCGATTCTGTAAACTTGCTGGTTATTATGACCGAGGATTGTGGCTTCTTTTCTTTTATTATTCGCCGTCAAACATCAAATAAACTATTGCTTTTTAAACATTTTTATTCAGAGTAATCCAGTACAACTATATCTTTCATGTAACTTACGAAACTGTTCTAAAGATTTTTGCCTTATTTTTAAACCATTCCGCGCATGATCCATTTTGAATTACAATCTAATAATAATAATTATTTTGCATGGTCCATTTTACTGTTTTTTCCCTTGCATTTCATTGGTGTTGGTGTCCTCTTGTTTCATAGAGGACGCTAGTGCCTCGCACCTGCCCAATCAAGTGGGTGCTCAAACAGTGTAAAAAAAAGTACTTTACTTGAAATCGACTAAAACAGTATAAAAAAACAAAAAACATTTAATCATGAATACAAACATAACTATTTAAGACTTCATCAACAGCCAGCCCAAAGTTATTTGGCACTATGTACCTTCTTATATTCGAATCTGACTGGCATATCACTAATTATACCTTTATAATTTATTCTATAGGACTCAACCAAATAGTCATCAAATGTTTTCCCATCTGGATCACAAACTAGTTTAGGTTTAGAAATTACTTTAGTAAATAAGGATTTCTTTTTAACTTTTATCCTTCCTGTGCGAGTTGGCACAATTGTTTCTTTTTCAAACTCTGACTTAGAATAACTTTTAGAATTTGAAACCTCAACATCTGATCATTCAGAAGCACTTTCTTTAAGCTGTTCTTCACCACACTCATCACTTTTACTTGGTCCAATCCAATAGTCCCAATCTTTGTTATCGAGTTCCTCATCATATGGAAATTTTGAACATTCTTCTTCTTGGATAGCATAATAATCATAATCAAAAAGCTCTTTCATTTTTTGGTCATGTTTTCCAGGATCAAAACTACTTTCAATATCATCTTCATTAAGGTTCAATTCATCTTGGCCAGGCACTTCTTTCAACTTGACACTTTTCTATAATTGTAAGTTCGGGATTAACCTTTAGATCTTTACTATAACTTCTTCCTTCTGTATTACTCACCATTGGCGGACATGGTGCTAAACCAGTGAATCGTTATGGTAAGGGAATGGTGCCTATGTCCTCCATTACTGTTACCTGTATTCCTCACCAAATTAGCATTATGCAAATTAGCTGTGATTGTATTTAAGCTGACGGTTTTGAATCCCAGAAGGAGAGTTTTTTGCCAACTGTATTTTAAATGATATTCTGCCTTTGGCATCTCACTAGCCGATTCTTTAAACTTACTTGCTAGTAAAATAACTGAGCCAACTTAATTCTTATTTTATTGAATGTGTAGTCTTAGATTATGTTACCCACATTTGAATTTTGTTTCAATTGAATGAGGCCTTAGATCTCAGTGCCAAACCTGGTGACTTGTCGCACAGGTGTGAAGATAAACACAACAGGAGAAGGGTTAAAAGCCCTTCTTATAATCACAACTCTTTAATAGAAAGACATGGACTTAACGTGTGTACAGTAGCACCAACTACTTGTGGTGAGAACTAAAGATGAGGTGAGAATTATAGTGCTAGACTACACAATTTAATGTAAAAGGCTGGGTCAGAAACCTACACTGGCAATATACTAACTAGATGACCAGACTGCATAGCCACTGCTAAGATTAACAGCTGGAGGACAAAATAGCAAACTTTCACTTCAATAGCGAAATTACATTCTGTCTAATCTTTTCGTTTCCACCATTTAAATACTCTTGTTCACCTACTTAATTTGCATCCTGGTGAATCCTGGAAATCCAAGGGGAAATAAGAGAATTCAAAAAAAAAAAAAAAAAAATTGTAAGTAAAATTAAGGTTAACCCTACAATACATCTGCATTATTTTAAAAACATTTCCCCCTGTTTAGTTACAAAAATGCAAATGTCAAAATATTTGTTAAATTCAAGTCGATATATGTTTCTTCAAACAAGCAAATTTTTTTAAAAATTGAATACAGGTTATAGCTTGATGTAAAACATTCTTATCAGTTATTTATCTGAATATATATTTATGCTGCAATTGTAATTTTAGGTCATATCCTGATTATTATAAAGAAATAAAGCAACCCATGTCCTTGTTTAAAATAAGGACAAAAGTTAAGGTAAGTTGAATTAGTATTTCATATGTTGTTCTTCCTTTCTTGTGCTTCCTTATTTATATAAGGGCATAAAAGTTTTAAAAATCATATTTACTTTTATCGCACAGAGATCCCTCCTGTGCTTAAGTATGCCTGAATTGATTTTGGTATATTGCCAGTGTAGAAGTCAAAGAATTAAATCACCCTTGTTTTCATTTTATAAATTTTGGAAACAGTTTTTTTTAACCTTTGACATTTAAAAATATATCTTAGTTATTGCTTTAAATAAAAAAATATGTATTTAGGAAAATATCTGCCAAAAGCATCATAAAATCATATGTATGGTGAAAAAAATACTTAAATTTATTTTGAACAGATTTAAATGCTGTTGTTTTAGTAATGGTAGCTGAATTTAGTTCACAAATATTGAACACATTTTTATATATTTATATTCTTGTGCACATATGAGATATTAGTCCATTAACAATTTACCGACCAATAGCGGTTCAACAGCATACGCACATCCGATCTGCGCGCTCAGCCACAGATTCTCCCTGTACTGAATAACTGTCAGGACAATCTGATAAATCGTCTAAATAAAACTCTCCGGTACCATTTTTTTTGCTCATCGTGAACAGTAATTTTTTTAAAAGCAGTGTAAGTTTTACGAAGCAATGCACTTAACGCAAGTGAGCAATGTATCTCAATACTACTAATAAAAATCAGATGATATAACATATGACAATTGTTTATCCCTATGGCTACTGATTAATAGGCTATTTTTAGGTTTTAATAGGCTATCGATCGGTAGACGTTGGCAAAGAAAAGCCGATTAGCAGACAATCGGTCGGTAGACTTTACTGATAAAAAGTCGATTAATAGGTTATCAGTCAGTAGACGTTGGCTATAAAAAGGCAATTAATAGCCGATCGGTCGCTAAAGTGTTAATCAATATCATTTAAAAATGTACAATTGATATTTTATATTACTGTATATGGTCATTCAACTCTTTAAGTATATTTTTTCTTTACTAAATAAGTTTTTTTTTTACTTTTTATGAAGTGTTTTATAAAGGATCTTAGTTTATTGTACTATTTCTTATTTAAATCTTTTCATTTTAGTCGAAGCAGTATACTAGTCTGTATGATGTTGTTGATGATATGAATCTTATGTTTGAAAATGCTAAGAAATATAATCGTCCTGACTCAAAGCTTTTTAAAGTAAGACATTTTGACCTGTTATTTCTGTGTGTATTTTAAAATGTGTTTCATCTGTGTTTGTATGAATTTAATTTTGTTTTAAAATTTGATATTCATTTATTTCTTAGGTATAATTTTTCAGTTATTAAAAAAAAATATAATCTGTTATTCATTTTTGTTGATATTATATGTGTATATGTAATAATTTAAGATTGGATTAGAGATGACACAAATAACTTTTTTAATCATTAGTTATAGATAATGCTGGCATATTTAATGTTTTGTCACAAATTTTTTTGTGCTTATGTTATTTAATTAATCACTATTTAGGTATTTTATTTAATTGAAATTGTAAAGAGTGGAGTGGATATATATTTTTTTTAACAGTTTTTCTATGGTCAGACTTTCTAACAAAGGCAGGGAGTGTTTCTTTTGGAACATCTGGCGGAAGCGGAGGTTCTTAGTGTTCCCCAGCTGATTGTGAATGGCATTTATGATAACAGAGAGCTGTTGCTGCAGGGTTTTGTTTACTGGGTTTTAAAAGAAGATTTAATTGGCATCTTTGCTTCACTTTTCTTTGTGAATGCCGTAAGTGCTGAATAAATGGGTTCTTTCAAATGGAAGGCCCACCACCGGCCGAGCGGTAAAGTCGCTGAACACTAGAAGTTCGGTCCAAGGTTCGAATCCCGTGAACAGGCTGGCTACATGGGCGTTTTCGTGGTTTGCCCCATGTGTAATTTGTATACGAGCCAGTTCACTTAAAAAGTCCTCCACGAAGTCATCCCTTCCCTTAGGCAGATAGCCCTTGTGTGCTTTGCCATAGTTATATAAACCAAACCATCTTTTGAATGGAAGGGACAAAAGGGTGTAAATTTCTTATTTTTGGGGCAGCTTTGATTGTATCTCTGGTTTTCCACTTGATAACCATGGTTGAATTTTATTTCTTACTCATTTGGCCGACTCACTGGTTTCAGCTGTCCATCTGAGGTCTGCATTTCTATTTATCTATTCATCTCTTTTATCTCATCTATCTATTTATCTCTTTGTTGAAGGGAGTGAAGTTTTAACAACAAAATAAAAAAGGGAAATTCTCGGCTTGGTCAAGTTTAATATTATATGTAATTTTTAAGCCTATAGTTTTGGGTGGGTGGAGAAGCCGAGTTTTCTTTGGGGCTTGAGTCAGTTGGATTGAGGTTTTAGTAGTTGGTCCGAAAAAGAGTTTCTGTGGTCAGCTTGTCTTGCTGCAGACTTGTCTCTACAAGCGGGCTGGGGCTGCGTTTCTTTTCTACTGATGGGCCGGGAACATGCGCTGCCTCACTGAGGTTCCTAACTGGCTGGGGGGGGGAGGCACGATAACTTGCTTAGGAAGGGCGGCCAATTTTTTTTTGAAACGATATAGCAATTTACTGCAAGATTTAGATCTGACGTTTTCTACTTCATCCTGCACTTCAATATTTTTATCAGTATCCAGCATCTGGTGTTTCTGAAAATCCCATTTTTGTATGAGATAATAGTATTTCTCTTATGTTTCACCATACCTTCACAGGAAACTGTTGTGAACTCGGTCATTAATCCAGCATTTAAATATCCTTGCTTCATACCCAGCAGTTAGTAGGAAAATGGACTTCACCTTGTGAGTGCTGACTTATCTTAGTTTTTCCGAGACTGTCGGTTACAGTTTCTTCATTCATCTGCTTTCCATTACTTCAGAATTCTTGTTATTTTGGGTTTCTTCCTTGATGTTTTCTGCAAGAGTTCATTTATCTAGTATTATGTGTGGATTGGCGAAGGATTAATTCAGGCGTTCGATAATGTAATCCTCCGATGATGTCACCAATATGCAGGAGTTTCTTGTGTTCGAAGGATTGCGGAAGTCCTATGAGTTATCTTATGTTTTTATTCTTACTATTGTAGTGATTTCTCAAGTTGGAGTAATTTTAATTTATCTTGCATGACTGGTAGAAGTGTATTTCTAATTTGATAATAGTAAAAATGAATTATGCCGTAAAGTGACTTTAAAATTAGTATTTATAAAATGTGTAATTCTGTTAATTGTAATCTCTTACATCAATTGATAATTGCTTTTCAGCATTTAAGCTAAGACTGAAATTTCATAGAATTTTTTTTTTTTTTTTTTTTTTTTTTTTTTTGGGTGAGATCTATTTTAAACAACTAATTTAATGTTCTAGAACAATCAAAATAATCATTTATTATGTTAATTTGGTAATCTAATTTTGATAAATGATGCTTCAAAAAATATGATTGGAATGTTATTTACTATTGGATGTAAGGGTAGTCTGGCCAGCTGTCTTAATTTATGATATTCCAGTAATTTAATAAATGTTTTTGATATACAGTGAAATACTTTTAACGCGAAAATGCTTGAGACGAAATATCGGTTAACATAAAACAATACAACAGTCCCGACAAACTACTATATATTTTCATTCATTTTGTTTCTCTTAACACGAAATAAAAATTGCTTAACATGAAAAGATATCCTTTCTGGGAATGAACAAAATACGGAAAACACCGCCTCGCAGGTGAGATTTAAGCGAGGTGTGAAATGAAAGAGAGGTGGTTTCACATTTTTCGTAGAAAGGAGGCTAACTTGTCTTTAAAATACCCTCGGGATAGCCTGTGACACGAGCCAGTTTTGTTTTACCTAAGTTACTTTCACCTTCCAAATTCCTACAAACACCATGCGGACATCTCATTTCTCATCAGTTGGCTTTGGAATTTGGTGACAAGTACTTCGCACTGTGAGTAAAAATCAGTGAATTTAGTTCATATGTGGCACTCTGCATGTTTCTGTCTCTTCATATGTTGCACTTTGTGTGGAATTCAGTAACTCCAAGGATGAATGAAAATTGTTTTTGTCATGCACGATTCTCTATAGTATCAGATTCTTTGGCTCCAAAAGAAATGGAGAAGAGGATATTGAACGAGCTGACACTTAATGAAATGTTTAAGAAAGTTTCTGCGTTAAAGGACTGTCTTACTGTATTATCGGAAGAATTCGCTGCAGTAGTTGATTATTATGTGTATACAGCCCCAATTATGACAGACAAAGACATTTTGGAGTTTGTTCAAAGCTAAAAAAATATCATTAATGCAGACAAAAATGAAATGAATAATTCAGCTCCTGTTCCCACATCATCCGAAGTGAGGAACATCACAAAAAGTATGTGTAGTTATTTAGACGCACATTCCAATGGTGAATGAAATGAATAGCAAAATGGACGACATTGAACAATTTGATACTAAAAAGGACAGTGCAAAGAAAAATATCAGATTATTTTCTAAAAACTCAATAAGTATTTTTCAAAAGACTTAAAAATTTTGCATTAAATTTCATTAAGTTCTTGTGGATATCTTTGTTTCATTGATTTTTATTAAATACATGCATATATACATAGCTATGTAAATAAAATAAACGCTTATAAACTTAATTTTGTTAAATATATATTTTTCTTTCAATATCCTTTAACACGAAATTCTTTTAACACAAAAAAATATTTCTGTCTGCTCAGTTTCGTGTTAAACAATTTTCACCGTATATATTTTATGTTCATATGCATTATTTTGAGTTAATTCTTACTGTTGGTTTGTCTGGTCATTCCATTTGTTTGTGTTGTAAGTCTTTTTAGAAGACATGGAGACTTCACTTGGGTTATTGTTAATATTTTTATGGGTTTCATAATGCATCCTTTTAATTTAATGTACTAACCATTTAATATAATTATTTGAATGTTTATTGTTAATTTGAAATGATTAGTAGGTGTCAGCAATGTATTTAAACTCCTTGAATTTATTATTTATGGGAAATTGATTGATTGTTGCATAAGTATTTCTTCTCTGGTGTTGGTGAGTTTGTAAATTAATGGAATTGAACTTTGTTGTTCTTGACTAAATTATAAGAATTCATGAATATGTGTGAATTGAAATAATTGATTAATTTGAGAAATAGCATTATGTTTGCCCAAGCGCCAGCAAAGATTTTTTACCTCTTTATTTTTCGGGTTAAATTTTTTTGTGAATTTGCATTGATTGAGTTAATTGATTCTCAGAATAGTTCATAACTTAAATTATGTTAGGTAAGTCGCACAGTTCCTTCACTACACAGTTATGATTCAGAGTTTTCAGATAATAATTTGAGTAGATACTATTTTTTATTTATTTATGCGTCTAGTACCATCCATGTTAATATTATACCAACGAATTTTAGGTACCATCACTTTTTCAGTGATTTAACGGATATCCTTTTCCTAAATATAACATTTGCATAGTTGAAGGATGAAACTTACAGACAAACATACTGTAGATAACCACAGAATTTTTTATATAAAATAATCCTTGAGACGGATATTCTGATTCATGTATTATCATGCATGCAGTCTGCATCCTTCATTTTTGGAACACAATGAATGATATAGAGCAGAACCATTCAGGAGAAGCAAAGGAGAGTTTCAACAAGTTTTCAGTTTCAGATGAAATTTGATTCAGTGATTGGCTGAAATGTGTCTGCCTGCAGTATTATGTAAGATCTTATGGTACTGATTCATTTCAAATGATGCAGTTTAGTTTGATATGCTATGAAAAATTACTATTTCTAGGATAATTTTTTTTTATATCCATACATTTATCAGATGTCTTTTTAATATGTTTTATAACATATTTATTTATTTTTTTACTTGCTAGGATGCTGTGAAGCTTCAGAAGATAATGCAAGCAAAAGCAAGGGAATTAATTAATTTGCACATGAAGGTATCAATTTATTATGATTGACAAAAATTATAATAATTTTTTTGTATATTTTTAAATTTTTCTTTTGGCTATGTTGCCAAAGTATAAAAATACTTATAACTAATAAGTGAATTTTTTAAAAATATTTTTGATATGCATGAGTGTACTGTATAACCAAACTTCACCAAGTTCACTTGCTTATATGACGTAGGCGCATATGATCAACATTATGAAAGGGAAGATAAAAATGCTTTATTACTACTTTAGAATGAGTGAACATAAAAAGTTGAGTCTGTGGAATTATGTGTGATAGTTGGAATCTGAAATTTTAACTGTATAGTCAGAGTAATTAATGTGCAGTTGAATGTCTACTGGTTAACCATGAGGGTTTGTGTAAAGTATTGATATCACAGAAGAGAAATAGAAATGCAACTGACTCGCTAATTTGATTGAGCAACCAAGAAACTGATAAAATGAGATTAAATAAATCTGAATTTATACAGCCAGAGTAAATAAACTGCAAATGACTTCATTCTTATTTTAGAGATGGAGATTAAAGATTGTACAGTTTACTTGCAAATTACTACATAGGATTTTCATAATCATTCTGCTGTGACCTTACCTCTCAGTGCTGCAGTTTGAAATCACATAAAAGGTGCTCTTTATTGCATTGTGGATGAACAGATGTTCTTGTATGGAGAAGTTATGTATATTCATCTGGTATTCAGACATATGTTTATGCATTTGGAGTATGCCTAGTAAATGGTATTTGAAGGCATGTGCTATTGCAGTAAAATTTGGAAATTAAATCATCATTTTTAGAGTTGTGATTCATGCATTTCAAGAAATGTACATATCTATAGAGCAACAAAGTCATGGGTGAGACAGCGGGTGCAGGTACTGAATCTGCAAGTAAAATGCATATGACTTGCTAACGATGACAACTCCGATGATCCTGACTACTCCAACCTTCAACATCATGAGGAATAGAAATTGACTGTGAGCAGAATTTATGTTTACAACTATCCGCTGTCATTGCTGACTCTCCCACTACATAGCCAAATTAGCTGTCATAATTTTTTTTTTAAATTTTAAAATCATTATTTCAGTTTGTTTCTATATTGTTATATTTTTTAGTTTATATCTGAACAAATACTACTGTATGTTGTTTCGTGTATAGAATAATAATGTGTAAATAATGTAAATGCATGTTTATATCTATGTAAGAATAATAATAGGTATTGCAGTTTCTTACAAAATTATACTTAACAATTTGCAAATTCAAGTTATGTAAAGGTTTATTGAATGCAGTTATTATGTAACTTAGAGCGATTACAGTAAGCCATTTTTTTGCTGCTGTGTCTTGTACCATAATAATAATAATAATTTAAAAAAAGGAAAAAATATATATTATACTTTATAAAATTAATTGATACAATTGTTGCAAGCAGTAAAAGTAGAGATATGCATGAAATATAAATATGCTTATGTCTGAGGAATGAAGAAATAAAAATCTTTGATGTATTTTGATTGATTTTTCTGCTGTTGGGGGGGGGATAAGTGAAGAGTAATGCTAATTTGAAAAGTTTTACAATCTTAAAAGGAAAGGAGGAAAAGATTTTGAATATATTTTTTATTATAAAATTTCTTATTGTAGGATTCTGAAAGTGATGATGATGAGGACCGAGCTTCAAAACGAAAAGCTAAGAAATTAGTTATAACACCATTGCCTGAAATAAAGAAGATGAGAAGAAGTTTAGATGGTGATCCTAGTCTTAAAAAGAAGGCTAAAATTTTATACAAAACTCTACATGATTATACAGTAAGTTTTTATGGTAATATTTTGGTATGCTTACTAAGTATATTACTTTTTAATCTCTTTTCTGTATAGGAATTTTTACAGTAGACTTTCTTTTCCATAGAAAAGTTTTCATTGAATTAAACTTTTAAGAGTATAATTAATCACATTTCCTAGTGTTTTTGATTTTTCATGTGCTGTACAGGATCTAACAGGAGTAATGTCTTTTCATGAGTTAGTAACATAAACCAAATCTTTCATTACAGAGTTCTGCAGATTTTTAGTAATTCATAAACATGTAATAACGAAACACATTGTACTGTGTTTTAGCTGAAATGTTCAAATGTGTCCCATCTTGTGTGATATTCATGGTCCTAACAAACTATACTTAAGCAAGCCTCAAATGACATCAATGTCAGCTTTCAGCAAAAATTTCCCAGATTTTGTATTTCAAATCATGTGTTAGAAGTTATGGAGTTTGTTTATTGCACAGATATCTTAATCATTGACTATTTTATTCACTTTATACTTTGCTTCTATAGAAGGGGGCATTACTTCTGCCAGATATTGTATATGAATAACAAATGTTTTCTTATAATAAAATAATGCAGAGACTTGTTGAGACTTTGGCGATTCCGAATATTAGATTACCACTTTAAATCTAGTAAGACAACATGTAGAAATTATAAAATAAAAAAGTCTGAAATAGTGATTTATGTAATAGTAAAGCATTTATCAGAATTTAACCCCCCTTATTAAATTTCTTTCTTCCCAGTGGAAGTGATATAAGTTGCTTTGTTTTTTGTGCTAACACTTTCTCATTAATTTTACAGATAGACACAATTTCTTGCTCACTTATAATGTTTTATTGTTTAGGTCCTGTAATTGCCTCATTTAGAATTCCCATTGAATTACCAGTTGATTTTTTTTCATTCTCAACAATCTTTGTGTTATTTTCTTTTCTATCAGTAGTATTATTTCCTGGATTTAAAAATGTGCTATTAGAGATTTAGCCTTCTGTTAGCTAATTGATGACCGGAGTATTGTCATCACAAATGATACTAATAATCACAAATGGAAAACTCCTATATCATCTTCATTTATTAATACTTCTTCACAAATGCCATTAATTGGAAAATTTCACTTTTTGTTTACGATGTCTGAAAACCTCAAATTCACTCATCATAAAAAATTTACCTAGCATCTGCTATGCACTATTGCCAATGTATCATGAGATTAGCGACTAAAGACATGTTGTGCCACTAAATTTTATCATATTTCTGTGGCACAGAGATAAAGTTAAGCCTGAGTTATATTTGTTTAGTTATTATTATACTTATGTCTATTTGCAGCAAACGCTCAAGGCAATTTTTAGTCCCAAATTAATAAATTCCCCACGTATACTTGAAGCTTATCAAGGCTGGCACTAAGCATTATGACATGGTGCAGTCTCTGTGGATATGAACACTGCCAAGCAGCCTCCTTTAAATATTTTGTGCCGAGAGGTTTTCCCTAAAGATTTTGCCATCTCTTATTGCTTGATGCTTCTATAAATTAAATTAAAAAAAAATTGCTTAAATTCTGCCTCCCGGTTAAATTGTACCAGCTCTGGTACCAGTCCTAAGCATAACTGAGTGACAAACAAATGAGTTATTTTCAATTCAAATAGTACTATCTTTGGCTTATAAATCGTTTTGCTGATAAATATCATTAATTTTTTTCCACCATATAGAAGGAAATTTTTGTTAAATTTCTCCTCGTTAACACTGCACAATGAAGTTAGTTGAAGTCCGTAATCATTGCCAAGTGTGATGTCAACAGAAATGATTACCATGCTCCTTGGCATTCAATTACTAATATTTAAAAAGTAAATAAATAAAAATATTCTTTAGACATCACTGTATGAGTTCTTTCTCAGCTGCACTGTGTTTATAGTTATGTGGTGATGAAAATAATATGTAAAATAAAAAAATCTGAAAGCCTTCAGATTTGACATTATGCACAAAAGGTCATTTTTCTAACATTTTGTCGGTTACCTATATTTATTAAATATCATGTTCTTCGCGCTTAACCATAAAATTCAGTTCAACAGCAATATTGAAATAATTTTAAAATGAGCATATCTTTAGAATTTCTGATACACAGACTCTCGCGCTAGAGATAAAAATGTTTTTTCTCGTACAGTGTTGCCATTGCTCGCTTTGAAATTGTTGAGTTTAGTAATCAAAAATTTGCTACAAAGTTTTACAAAATAGGAAGTAGATAAAAAAACAAATTCAAAATTCGGGCTTCCAGATGCCGATATTCATGTGGAAACATACGTTATTCAAAATTTGATGGCTCTAGGTACTGTCGTTTTATCACAAAACAAGAAACATACATTTATTTATGCAGATTCTTCATTATTTAATTTCTTTAAATATAATACAGTGCTGTAATATTTGATGGCAACAGTTTGAAAAGTGAACCGACATTTAAAGTTTTCAACGCAAAATGCCAAAACAAAATTAATAGCCCTTCTGGGCTAACGCCCTTTGTGCTACTGATTCGCAGTTGGTGTCAGTGTCAAAGTGAAATTTAAAATCCTTCACATGTTGGCCAAAGAGTTTTGTTATGGAGTACCTTTGCAAATAAATGCATTTACCTCCACATCATTGTTAATAGAAAATAATAAATAATAATAAGTTGAATAAGAGTGAGCATAGTAGTCGGAAGGAGAAAGAGTTAACAACTGGGCACGCGAGTAGCATGAATGGTTGCTATGGTGACTAGAACAGCTGATGGGGTAGAAGAGCGACTCACTTGTCAGTCTTTGAGAAAGATAGTGAGGTTTGTAACAAAGCACTAGCTGAGAGCCATGGAGTGGTCAAGGAAGGGGTGGAAGACGAGGTCATTGCCCTAAGAAGAGATAGGCACTGTTTAAGTGCAAAAAGGTGAGTTGTCAGTTGTTTTATTTTGCGGAAATCGTATTTAAAATTGAGTGAAAGTGATGAGTTGGTAATGAAGTTGCATTAAGTGGATGAATAAAGTAAATCAAGGATGTCTTCATATGTTGTTTTATTATGAAAAAATATCAAATGCGCAAGCATAAAGCATTAAAAATTTTTTCTAAAAAAAGGGGACAAGATTCCTGGTGATCTTGAGGTCCAAATTTTAGATAATTCCAGATTCAGTACTGTAGAAGGTGTTATAATTTAATTCCTGAATCTGAAGACCTGCTTCATATTTATCTAAGATATGGATTCTCATTTGTCTTTCTGTTAAAATATGATGCTTTTTTTTTTTTCTTCTTTCATGCAATCAACACTTTGTCAATTATGCCTACAGATTAATTTAATCAAAATTTAGTATTTGTTTAATGCAGTAACTTTTTTAATTGCATTCAGTCTGTGCACAGAAAAATAAAGGAATTTTAATTTACCATTATTATCAATGTTACTTTTATTGTTCTTTACTTTAGGAAAGCATTGTTCATCCTAATGTAAATATATATATTTTACAGCATTACAAGTTCCGTTTAAAGTAATTGGCTCTATAAACCTATGCATGGTAAAAAATAAATGTGGAGGTATAAGCTTCAATTTTTAGAGAATAATTTTGTGCCCATAACTACTACTTTTTGTTTGCTTGTTCTTTCTTTTAAAAGTTCTGGATAAAAAGTTCTGGAAGTTTAAACCTGACCTTCGTACATAAAATCTGTTAATTGATTGGCTTTTAACTGTATTGTATCAGATCAAGTTTTTTTATAACACCTTTATTTGTCTATATGTTTTGTTTCCCCCCCCTAGGATGAAGAAGGACGCCCGCTAATCTCTGTTTTTATGGAAAAGCCATCCAAAAAGGACTACCCTGATTATTATGAAATTATAACTAACCCTATAGACATGAAGACTATTGACAGTAACATAAAATCTGAAAAGGTGAAAAAGTTACTATTTTATCTGTTTTTTGATAATCACTCTTATATACCAGAATTGCTCTTAGATATGATGTTATTATCTGTGAGTGTAATTCTTTCCACAGCTTTTGACAATCTTAAGACTTTGCTGTTCTATTATGCACATTAGCTGTTGTGGTGTTTAACAATTTTCAGTTAATCCACGTTTCACAACATTTATAAATTGTAAGTCTATACGTTATTTAAACTAAGAGAAAAAATTTTAGTCATACATATGTTTCAATATTTTTATTCCTCGTATAGTTTTTAGTGAGCCTAAATCAGCTATATCAGTTTCAAAAGCATCTGCTAATGATTGTACCCTACTACAACAAAAGCCACTCTGGAGTGTTTTCTGCTAACTCTTGAGAAATCAACTGAAGTTACCCCCTCCTCTCTTTGCATGTGTCATTATGCCAGAATAGAATTGAAATATGGAAAAAAATTGGCGTGTCACTTCAGGAAGGTTCAATTTTGTGCTAAATTCGTATGTTAAAACAAAGCTATATGTAAATCTTAACACATATCCTGAATTTTCATATCCTGAAAGTGCGACTTATGAAAAATGAAAGTTGAAATTCATCAGTCAAATAGAATGAAAGATATGGGCCTGCCCCCCTCCCACTTGCAAAAATGCCGATTGTTGAACTCAGGTCATCCTATCCGTTTTGTTCAGAAAACTGCCTGCAGATCACAACACTACTTGTTTTGGAAAGTTTAGCATGCATCAGCATCTCTTGCAAAATTTTATCAAAATATTCCAGTAAGACATCTTAAGATGTTAATCTAGGAAATTCTGGGAGCAAGCATATACTCAAAACGAAAGTAATTTTGATTTGCGACACACAGTAAGAAACCAAAATAAATTTTAATATTTAGAAACAAGAATGTTTACTGACGTAAAGAGTTTCAGAATAAAAACAAATTTTACAAGTAAAAACGTTTTTCACTCATTCAAGGCATACAGCAATTCAGCAGGGGGGGGGCTGACTGGCTTACCTGGGTAGTATTGAAGAATACCAAAGGCTGTGCTTATACAATAGAAAAATGAATAAGGTTGATACATTTTTTAACATTTAGATTTATATCACAGCATGGAACAAACACACTTCAAAAAATAAAAATTTTATTATTTTTCAAGACTTTTCACTGTCCCAAAATTTTAAGACATGTTAATATGCCAGTATCATGAAAGGAATCCAAACATGAGTTTCTTTTTCACTCTACAGCTGCCATCTGTTTGCTTTAACTCAAAATACAACTTATCTTCACATACAAAGCAAAAATAAAAATACAAAACAAATTATATCATTTTACAATCTTTACCAAAAATAACAGAGTTAAATTATGTAAAAATACTGTTTAAGTCTTTTCTAAAGTAAGTTCATTAAACGATTCAAAAACTAATAAAAATTTCTTATAAATTCACTTGATCTCAGCTTGTCACGACTGTGTCTGCATGTGTTTATGGAACACTGATTAGTTCCCCAACATAAAACCAGGGACTGCTTTTATACTTACCTTCTATTGTATTTTGGTGACTTAAATGTTAGTTATGACTCTAGATAGACATTATATGCAATTCCTTTTTATACCTTTTTATTGATTTATGCAATGTAAATGTGCATTAAATATTCATGTGGTCCTGTGAGTTTAGGTATAATGTGAAACAGGGAATGTGTTTTTTTTTTTTTTTTTTTTTCCTAATGATGCATTCCATATTAATTTGCTTTGAAAATTATAAGCCTTTTTTTTTTTTTTTTTTTTTTTTTTTTTTTTTTTTTTTTTTGTCATACTGAATTGAACTGATTTCTAAAAGCAAAATTTTTTCATGGTATTATGTTTCTTGATTGTTTAGAATAACTAACTATTCATGTATCCATTTTAAAAATTTTTGTTTTGTTTTTCAGTACACGAATGAAGAGAATTTGATTGCTGACTTCAGACTAATGTTTGCTAATTGCAAACATTATAATGAAGAAGGTTCACAAATATACCAAGATGCTGAGACTCTTGAAAATGTTTTAAATGCAAAAATACAAGAACTTGGTGGCAGTGTCACTGAAACTCCCAAGATTCGTATGCCTGTGAAAAGGTATCGTTGTATTTTTATTGGAAAAGTTATACATAGAAACCTGCACTCCCCCCACACAATTCTGCATAATTTTGAATAGCACTTGAATGTAAGCCAAAGTTAGACTGGCTTTCAGTGAAGTAAAAAAGAGCACATAATTCAAAAATAAAACTGATGTCCAAGGTAAATTATTTGTATTTCCAAATTTGAAACAGATTATTTTGTTAAAATGCCATATAATTCTGGAGAAAGAATGTGTCATGCTTTTCTTTCTTTCTTTCTTTTTTTTTTGTTTTTTGAGGTGTAAATAGCAGTAAGACATGTATAATGCAAGCTGTTGTGTAAATGTATGTCATTGTTACTTTAGTGAGTTTTTATTTCTAGTCTGTAATTTTTAATTAAATATCCCCTCCTCTGTTTGAGAAGTAACTGTGTAAGATCTATCTCTAACTGTCCACATGCATTAACTTAGATCCTACGATGAACCTGGCGAATTCTCGTACAGGCGGGAAATAAATACCAGCACAGAAGAAGGTGAAAAGAATCCTGTATTAACTCAAACTAAAATAACAGACAGCACGGACTTTGTGCTTTACAAAAACACCGTTCACTTGCAGCAATAACTTAAACGTAGACAAGAATACAAAATCAAATCTGAAAAATAAAACGAGTGCAAGAACACATTTCAAAATTTCTACTAAGAGATGGACTCACTGAGATCTAACCAGTGTGATACTAAACTGAAAACGGTCAAAGGGCCTAACTCGAGTTACTGCAAAAATAACAACGAAATGTGCGCTAGGCTAGCGAAACACGCTCTGAATAAAACTGAGATAGTCACATGTTTAAATAGCACTTCACTTAACTTTAAATTTACATCCTGGCGAGAGAATGTGAGAGGAAGTTTGAAAAGTTGAGAACAGGTAAACTTAAAATAAATTTGTTATGCAAATTAAAAAAAACCCTACAACTGTTAAACGAAATTACATTTTGTAAATTTATTTGATGTATTTAATTGTACATTTTCTTATCAGAGTATTATATAAAAGAATGATTTCTAAATCTCATTTATTTTGGAATATGTAAAATAAGAGGTTTTGGAATTTTATGAAAAATTCTGTATATTTTGGTATTTATATTTGTTAGAAATTTTACATTTAAGCACAGCAAGCTGTCATTCTATATTAATTATTTTTAAAAGCATACCTAAAAACTGATTTATAGAAAATCCATTTTCATATTTAAGCTTGGTTTGTGAAATTTCTTTTCAGTTTGAAACCCAAGCTGAATGGTAATTGTTTAACTTAAAAGGTGGTGGTGTGGTGTATTTAATTATGGCAAAGCACACTAGGGCTATCTGCCTAAGGGAAGGGATGCCTTTCGTGGAGGACTTTCTAAGGGAAACTGGCTCGTATACACGTTACACATGGGGAAAACGCCCATGCAGCCAGCCCGTTCGCGGGATTCGAACCTCGGACCGAACTACCAGTGTTCAGCGACTTTACCGCTCGGCCGCTGGTGGGCCGTTTAACTTAGGGGGGGGAGGAAATTAAGTTTAACTTAAAAGAGAATTTAGGTTTTGTGTTCTAGGTTTTGATTAATCTATTAGGCAAAACACCTGAGATTTGTATTGATTATCTTGGACTTCACCTGAGCTTGGAGTGTCAGTTATGGCTATCTGAAGCATTAATTGGTATATATATGTGTATAACATTAAGAAAGGCAAAATTTTGTTACAGGAAGTTACAGCAGTGAGCATTAACTTTGAATAATTAGAATGATAGTTCCATCCAAGTAATCGTATTTATTTAGCTTCAAATTGGTTAACTAGAAGCTCTATCCTACTTAACTTCATTCTTTTTCTTTCATCATTCCAAGTAAACCAGGAAAAGGATCAGTGAAACTATCATATCTATAATTATTATAATGATTTAATAGAAATAATATGAATATAAAAAAAAACAACAAACTTGCCATTTAAAGGAAAATCAATTATTAAAATTAAAAGTATAACTCACATTTAAATAAATGTGTAGAGTAGGTGTATATTTGACACACTGACAAATAAAAATTTGTATTAGGCTTAGGAACAATATTAATTCTGTAGAAAATGACATGCAGATAGATACACATTTTCTTTTTGAGGAATTGGAAAAATCGTGTCTTTAAAAAATGACATTTTTGCTAAAATTAAATGGAAGAAATTGTCATTTTTTGCACGCAAAATGGTCATTAGTGCTTATTTCATTTGTTGAAGTATTCATTTTATAATGTATTTTTCCCTCACCAAATATAATTACTTTGTTTTGAATTTTTTTAAAGAAAGAAACATTTTTTTAGCAAAGTAAAATAATTGTTATCACCAGATTTTCATTTGCTTCTTAACCAAAAGTGCTTTGTTTTCCAAAATAGTAATTATCTCTAAATAGGACTGGAAATGGAGAATCTGATTTCCACCAATTTTGCACTGCTTTTAAGTCAAAATTAAAAAAAAAAAAAAAAAAAAAATCATTTTTACTCTGAAATGTTGGGGATGCTTGGAGGGCATACTGCTGACATTTATGTGAATCTCCTTTTCAAATTTTCTTTTATCATAATTTAAGCATTTCTTTGTATTGGGGAGGGATCTTATTTGGAGTTTATGTTATTTATTGAATTGTGGGTTCTTTTTTTTTCTTCTTCCCCCCCCCCTTGCTCCATACTGGTGATTGTTTTTAGGTCTCCTCAAATAAATATCTTTTCTTTCTATTTCACTGTTATTTCTTAATGTCATTCCTAAAAATTGGACATCAGTTAAATTTTTGAATATTTTTTTTTTCAAAATTTTAATTTTACATCATATCTAGTTATATTTATTGTATAGTTAAAAGATAGGTGTTAAGTTGTGTTTGGTTTTATTTAAATTGTTAATTTCCCTTCTTTTTTTTTAATTTCTTTATTTTTATTTCATGCTTGATATTTTTTTTATCTTTTTTTTCAGAGTGATAAAGGAGTTTGCTAAAGAAGAGTTGTATGTAAACCAATAACATATTTTTTCATTTCGATGCTTTTTTTTTTCTTTTTTAACTAATTTTTTATGAATAATTTCTTTAAATGAGGCAAAATAAAATTTAGAGTGTTGTAAATTATTTCTTACTCTATTTTTAAACTTATTTTTAATATTGGCTGGTATTAATAATTAAAAGCTTTTTATATTTTTAGTTTTACTAACCAAATAATTATTATGTTTACCACTTCATTAAAATATTTTTGGTTATAGAAGATGTCTCTTTTATCATAATATCCACTTCATTTTTAACAGTGGATATAGAAATGCATATAACTAAGAAAATCATTTCATGCTTATTAATTTCTTTTAAAAATAATTTTGTACTCATTTGAGATTTCGGAATACATTTTATAATTCATTTATGTTTTCATATCTGGGCTTTTATTTATGTAGGAATTTCGGTTTTGGTTAATTTGTTTCATCTGTTAGCTTTTAATGGACTGTCATTATGGTTTTGTGCTTTCTTCAGAACATTTCTTTTTAAAATGCATTCATGTTTGTAAAAATTTCAGCATCATGAAGGAGTTTTCGAATTTAAAAAGAAAATTTTGCCATATTTTATTAATGGTAATCCAAATGATTCAAGTTTTAAACCAATAGAACTATATTAAGTACATAAAATCAGTATTCTGTGAAGCTGCTGAGTGGCAATAAGAGCTTCTATATGTTGTGGCATCAAATCAGGGAAGCCTTGGAATGTGATCTTAGGTATTGCTCACTTGTTTGCTTCAGTCTAAGTTTACAATTTCTTATGACTACTGGAGAACAATAATGAGCCGTTAATGAGTATTTATATTCTATGCAATTTCAGTTGCAGTATGTCTGGCAAATGGGTAATGAAATGTTATCATGCAGTCACTTGCAATCTTATTGAAATATACCACCAGACATTCACTACCGAAAATCAATGGCTTCAACCTTTCAAATTTATGTCTTATAACAGTTGTTGTTGAGTATACCTTCATTTCATAAATTTATGTTAAGTATATGTATTTTTTTATGATTTGCAGTGCATTTATTTAATACTTTTAGTGGATATTTTTAGTCGTACTCAAAAGGAGCTATTAAATAAAAATATCTAAAAGCATATATTTAGATCTGTCAGTTATAAAATAGTAATCATACGCTACTCTTTTTATAATGTAACCATATCTGTTGTGTAGGAAAATACTGTATTTAAAATATGATTGCCTCATCTGTTTGTGTGTATTTGATGTGACAGAGAATCCATTTCCAAATGATGTTATTAATTATTTTTAAATATGTATGTCAACATTGGCATATACAGGGTTATCCAAATTAAACTTACCCAACTCAGAGGCCTGTGCAGAGTGTTGTAGTATGGGTCATAATGGGATGAAATTTTAAAAACAGACACTTCAGATCATGTGCCCGAGATTTATTACACAAAAAAAAAAAAAAAAAAAAATTAGTACAAGAAGTTGCCAATAGGTGGCGCTGTAACACTAGTAATGTGCATATTGCAGCAATGTGATTTGAGAGCAACGTGATTTGTATACGGAGAAGCCAGAAGTCATGGAATGGGTTAATCTTTCTTCAGCGCATCAGTGAGCTTCATAGAATGGTCAGGGAGTCAACAAATCACAGGTATAAAGGATAATCATTCACAAAACTCATTACAGATAATAATTATACTAAATTTTATGGTGCTATGTTTATTGATTATGGTCTTGTTCCCAGAGAGTTGCATTTCTTATCAGTGGAGTGCAAGGACCAAAATGAAATGCTGTTTGACCTACGTTCTTGCAGTGAGAAATGAATGATGTTGTTTTGTTGGAATACTGCCATCATTGTCAGGTTGTTCACAAAGAGCAGACAAACTGCAGAATAGTTTAATAGTTCAAACCTGTCAGGAGTTGGTTTCATATGCCTAGAGGATCATACACAGACCACATAAACACATTGTGCACTAGAGCTGAACTCTTTCCAGTCTCAAGTGTTTCTTGCAGACTTGGAAGAGTCTAGCTTCATGGAATCCACTCCACACTATGAAGCACTTTTCAGCACAAAATAGCCGAAATCTTTTCTTGTTGGATCATATTACCTAAATCTCTCTGTTGTTTGACTGTCTTTTCCTGATGTTTTAGGGCTAATTCTAGTTTCAGAGCACTGTAATAATGTCAAAGAAATGACAGTTTCAGGTCATTGAATACTAAATATATGCAGAAGAATATGTGGCAAAAAGTAGTCCTCTCACAGATGTTTTGTGTTTGACCTGCACTGAAACATGCAGTAATTTCATAATGTTTGTTCAATTGGATGGTGTAGGATAGAATGCAGTAATTAATTGACTCCAAATGGATAGTTTCTTGCATCTCAGCTTGGTAATTTGGTGTTAATGTTCATAGCATTTGCATGTTCACTATTTTATGTATGTGGAAATTTCTTCATAACCGTTATTACAATAAACTCTGAATACAAAACATAGTATATAATATTATGTAACATGATCTAATATTGACATGATGTAATGAAATACAACTGAGAAAACAAAATTTCTGCATGGTCTTTGATATTTACCTCTTGCTGCTGCTGATTATCATGCTTAATTCAGAGATTGTAATAAAACTTCGGTATTTAGCAACATGAATTATCGATTACTGCATATTGAATGCTAGAAATTTATTGACTGAAGAGTCATTTGGTGATTAGTGTCCAGTATATTAGTTATGCATGTAATATATTAACTGTTGTTTAGTCTCTCAGTGTATAGAAATGTCCCTCTTCTAACTTTCAGAGTTGTTTTGCTCAAAAATTTCTAAAAAATTGTTATACATTATGTATATTTTTGCTAAATGAATTAAGGATTTTATTTAATCTTTTTATTTGGGGAAAAATGTACTATATCTGCTGTTTATCATGCATAATATAACATTAAATAATTTCATATAAATTTATCTCTTATTTTTGTTTGTATTTTCTTTTCTAATTCTGTTTTCTATTTTTTTCCTTCTGAATTTCTTTAATTGGGTATTGAGTTTTTAATCATAGGGAAATATAAAATTTTTATTTTGTCTGCTTATGTTTAAAACTATGTTTAATTTGCTGTAATTGTTCAAAAAGAGTTCTGTATGTCAGATACTTCATCATTTAAATTTGTGAAAAAATTCTTCTGACATTTAAATTTGGATTATTTCAGAAAATTAATTTAAATATTTTAGCTATTGGTAATTATTTTTGTTTTGATTGATTAAAATTCTAGGCATAAAAACACAGTTTTCACTGGCATAAAACAAAAACTAAAGACATTTTATGACACTGTCAAAGAATATACTGACAACAGAGGAAGAAAACTGTCTGTAATATTCAATAAACTGCCATCGAAAACAGTAAGTACTTTTGTTTCTTTTGCTTTTTTGTTTAAACTTAATGTTGTTATTAACTATCGGCATATCTGAAAATAATAAGTACTTTTTTATTTTTATTGTATTTATTTTGTAAAATTTTTTAATATAATGGTGTTAAATATTATAACTAATAAATTTTCAAAATGTATGGAGTACTAGATATTTGAATGTAATTTTTATATTCTCAGGTAAAGAAGGAATGTTTAAGGTAGATTTTTTTTGCATATAACTAAAGACTTTACTATCCTTTATGAAATTGTCCATTGTGAAGTTTTTTGTCAAAATTCATATCCATTGACTAGCAAGTTTCAGTAACTTTAGATAAAATTAACTATTTTCTTTCCAGATTTTAATTTAAAGAATTTAACAGTTTATTGCATTATTATAGGACTATCCTGACTATTATGAGGTTATCAAAAGACCTATAGACCTTGACAAAATTGGTGCCAAACTGAAATCTGGACAATATGAAACATTAGAAGATATGCTTTCAGATTTTGTGTTAATGTTTGATAATGCTTGTAAATATAATGAGCCTGATTCGCAGATTTATAAGGTGAGCGGTCATTAAATCTTTGAAGTTATTTTATTAGTTGAGATCAATTTAGACAGTTTTTACATGTATGTAGTTGTAAGAAAGTTCAGCCTTATTTTTAAATATTTTAGTTTATTGTTCAAATGATCTTATATTTCTATCCTCTCTTTTTCTTGAAGTAATTATTCCTGTTATTTTATTAGAGCTATTTTTTAAAGCATATGACTGGAATTCAAGCAAATACTGAGCTTTTCTTTTATGGGTGCAATGTTTTGATAGACTGTGTTCAATTACATTTAAATCATTACTGTAGAATTAGTGTATTCTTTTAATTTTTTATCCTAAGTCAAATTTTATGAATTTTTTTTTAAAAAGTCTCTGATTAAAAGCAGTTAACTAAATTTAATTTGAAAGAGGAAACTGAAACACCTAAGTTTTTTCTTAAATTAACTGTCTAGCAAAAGAACTTTTAAAAATTTTTTGAAATTTCTTAAATGTAATAATTCTTTAGTTTTTGTTTTAAAATGTTTTAAATGCATATACATGTTGCATAAAAAATTATGTGCTGCACTGAAAAAGTTATTAAGAAAATTCTGTCTGCATCCTTTTAAGTGATATCGTTAAAAGCATCAACATACAGATTCCAGTTATTGTTAAAAAGTTTTTTATTTATTTTTTTTTTTTTTTTTTTTTTTTTTGCTTTATTTTATTTTTAGGCAAAAGATGTATTGTTTAAGTTGCATTATATTTAAAGCGACAATGTGTATTAATATAATAGCTCAGTATTTATTTTAAAGACTGCATTCTAAATTCAAGTATATTTTGAATTTTAAAGTTGACTTGATTTTAATAAAATGAAGTGATGAATAAGTAACTGGAGCAAACATTATATGTTTTTCACATATGTGAAATTGGGCAGTTTTGCAGTATTTTCTTTAAGCTCATCTTTTCTTTCTATACAACTGCTAATAATAAATCTAATAAGTCTGTATTCCAAAATACCAGCCTATAGTCAAATGATAAGACAAATAACCAAATAACGTCAGCTACACAATATTAGTTATGATATGTAAGTGATGTGAATAGCATATTTTAATGTTGCTTGGTAACATATCATTAAGCTCAATTTTTAGCCATCGTTTTTTTAACTAAACCTTAATTGAAGCCCATACTAAACTAGAACACAGACCCATTTATTTTTTACTGTAGCAATTCAAATTGGCTAATCCCCTTTTTTGGTTACTGGTTACGCAGTTTTATTTTACTTAAAAAAATTGTTTAAAATCCTAACTTTTGTGTGTTTTATGCCATTATTTATTACGAAGCTTTCTTTGATATTCTAGTCTGGATGATCATGATGAATTTGCTAATCATGAAAATACTTTGCTTTTTAATGTAAGCTTTATATAGGTTCTGCCATTAAAACTATTCCTGTCTTTATTGAAGATTAGGTATACTAAATTTTTGTATTTTTTTAATCGAAAAGTATCGAAAATAAAATTTTAAAAAATAATAAATAGATAGTAAAATTTTACCAATGTTCATTTATTTATTAAGAAAAATCCTAAAAATTATTCTTTTTTTCTAATTTATTAAGAAAAATCCTAAAAATTGTTCTTTTGGGGGGAGAGATATTGAATATTAATTTTCCAAATAATGATCTTATACTAACATATATACATAAGATTTTCAATTTTAAAAATAATTTATTGGAATTTTAGCCCTCCATGTAGATATAAGAAATAATAGTAATAAAAATGCTGATTTTAAATATAGAAAGTCCGATTACTCTGTCTGTATCCCTTGATTGCAAAAAGTTGTGAACTACTGATTTGTGTATGTATGTCATATATCTTAACACACCATTAAATCACACATTTATGCCTAGCAAATTTTATTTAGTACAGCATGTATACTGTTTTATTAAATTGATGTAGTAGTGGAAATGTAGTTTATATATAGCATAACAACTGTTCAAGTAACTAAATGATCTTGTTCATTGTATTTGTCTCTGGGCAAAATAATTTAGTCTTGGTGCTTCTACAATTGCATGTCATGCCAACTCATTAATTTTTTTTCATGTGTAACTGTTTATTTTAATTTGTTATTAATTTTACAATTTATTTGTTTATATTTATCCCATTGATTAATATATTCTTAAAGTTAGCTAATTGTTAAAAGAATAGAAAAATATTTTTTTCTAGTAGTATTGAAGTGATAGTGTTTACAAATGAAGGCTGATATAAGCCCACCAGTGGCTTAATGATAAAAGCCACAAAGCACTAATAGTTTATTCTGGATTTTATTCCTGTCGGTTAAACGGGCTAGCTGCATAAGGTATTTATGTTTTCACCCATGTGTAAAATAAGGGTAATTTTCTCTCAGAAAGTCCTTTCGAAAGGCTAATAATCCTATTATGCTTTAGTGTAATAAAATAATCCAGTCCAGTTCATCAAAGTTTATTATCTGTCGAAGAGAATGTTATTAAGGTGCAGCATTTTTTTTTTTTTTTTTTTTTTTTTTTTTTTTTTTTGTGATTCTGGATATGAGAGAAGAGAGAAAAATTGCTTGAATATGTTTCAACATTCCAGATATCTCATAATGAGTGAAATGACAAACAATCCACAATCACTGTATAGCTGAATATCTGTTGGTCTACTAAGAATATGAATTTTGAAACGTCCCTTAAAAATTCTAATTATTCCTTTGGCTACTAATTAGACATCAGATGCTTTTAGACTGTTTTCTCCCTCACAGAATCACTAGATTTTTGAAGAAAGAAGGCTTCATTATTGCCAAGTGGGTAATGCCCAATATAGCAATTATGGGGCCGCTGTGTACTGGTGGTTCGACCCAGGTGAACGGTCTGCCTTCATGGTAGTTTTCATGGTCTTCTCCATATGTAACATGTAAATGAGCCAGTTTCCCTCAGAAAGTCCTCCAACCCCTTAGACAGATAGTTCCTGTGTGCTATTCAAATAACCTAACCTTAAAAAATATATATATATATGACATGATATGAATGATTTGGAACTTTGGTGACGTCGTAATAGATGCCTAGCGAAGAAACTTGGCAAGACAGACATGGTTAATAATTAAGATAATTTTATTATTGAAAGCAATTAGGGATTTGCAATATTTGCTTCACATACAGACAGGCATCTTATGCATCCTACAATTTTGTTAGCTTAGCACACATATTCAGTGAACAAAGAAGGTAGCCGCAAAGCAACTGGCCAGGAGGGAAGCGTAAGCGAAAGTGTCGCAGCAATTCAGAGGAAAAAGGGAGGGAGTCAAAAGAAGTATGGTTTACAATTATCTAGTGATCGGGCAAGAGGTATCTGCATTAAGTGTTACATAGGATCGCATGATTAATTTGAAAGACGCAGTTTAGACTTATAGCGCTATTTTAAGATAGAGAGAGGAAGTCTCCAAATTAAATAAAAAATAAAAGAGGTTATAGCCAATTAAAAATAGAAGTTTGCTTTCGTATTTTTTTGTCTTACACGCATATATTTATATGTATGATATAACAAAATACGATGGTTACAGCCAAAAACATAGTGAACGAAAACAACGCAAGACGAAAACGTCGTGCTACAAAACATCGTGGGAGGAAACATCGCAAAGAGAAAGCATCGCAGGTCTAAAACATCAAGGTACAAAATATCATCGTCGAAAATAAAACGGTTCAAAAGTTTAAAAACATCGTCATTGAAAATATCGTGGTAAAAAATAAAGTATCTACAAATCACAGCATGACGATAACATCGCAGACATGCATTTTTTTAGATTATACTTTTCATGAAAAATTACCAGTAATAACTTTAAAAAAATAATTTATTAATGCCTTTTGTTAGTTAACTATGTCGGTTTAAAATTCTGTTAAGTGCTATAAGTTGCATTAATTTTCTATGCTTAAGTTTCCTTCTTACTTTATCAGCAAAAATGTATTAGTTAATAAAAAAATATGAAAGTAAAAATTATCCTCCTTTCCATCTTGTGCTCACAAATCATTATAGGAATATATCCATTTACAATTATTAAAGCTTGAAAAAAAGCATGTCTGCAATGTTATCGTCATGCGATGATTTGTAGGTACTTTATTTTTACCCCGATATTTTCAACGACGATGTTTTTGAACCGCTTTATTTTCGACGACGATATTTTGTACCACAATGTTTTAGAACTGCGATGTTTTGTAACATGACGTTTTCGCCTTGCCTTGTTTTCTCTGTGATGTTTTCGGTCACGATGTTATCGGCGGACACCAAATACTATAGCTACTTTAAAAGAAAGAATTGCCGACCTCAAAATTAACATTCTTGATTTGATGATATCCTTCTAAATTCATCTGTTCTCCCAAATTTGAGAATTTTCTATGTTATGTAACAACATCAAATTAACTAATCACAGACTAGCTTTACTTATACCCAAGACTTGGTATAAATACTCTTGGTGCAATAATTATGCCATTCTTCTGTCTAGCTCTACATTGCTAGTATCTTCCCGCTTCGCTTTTCTAAAATGCCCATGTCTTAATTTTAAGAAACCAATGTACATAACAATTTATATTTCATTATGAATGAATCATAGAAATGCAGCAGATTTCATTTTAATTTATAAATATTTACAGATATTTTAAATGCTTGAAAATAAAGACTAGAAATTCTTCAAGTTTTTTTTTTTTTTTTTTTTTTTTGTTATCTTCATTGAAAAGCTGATTCCTCTTCTATGCTTCAAAAAATATAAGCATCTCAGAACAGAAAATCTTTAATCAACTCATGCCATAATATAATAATAATGCATTTCTTTAAATTTCATTTACAAGCATTTTACATGTATGAACAACTTGCAAGTTAGAGATATGAACATACAGTGGTGGCCAAAATTATGGACACTTTTGGAAATTTTTATGTTTTTGAACTTTGTATGCTTATAGAAAATGTTATGTTTTGCAAAATGCAAACTTGTATATATCATTTTAAAGAGAATTTATTACTGAATTCATTACAAAACACAAAATTCAATTATTTGCAATACAAAAAACGTTATATGTACTTTAATATAAATAAAAAACATAGTTTTGAAGTGGTTTGTAATGTCTAGCTTTCCTGGCCAATCACTGTTCTTGTTCTGAGAACCAATCAAATGTTAGTAACTGCCAGTAGAAGCTGACATCATGTTTACACTTGAAACAATTCATTATTTTGCTTTGCTCTGTAGAAGGAGGACCTGTTTCTTATACACTGCAATTAAAAGTAGGAATTTTTGTAAAAAATTTTAATATTTAGTCAAGAAGCAATGACATCAAATAAAAGAGTAGATTAGACACCTAGAAAGAGATGTAATATTATTGTGTTACGAGAAAGTGGTCTTTCCTATGCTGAAATTGCAAGACAGGTGGGAGGTTCAGTGACTATATCTGGATTCCGAAAGTTTTGTTTACGATATCAGAAGACAAATTCAATAAAAAACAAAGAAGGAAAAGGCCGAAAAAGGTGCACCACATCTACTGATGACAGAAGAATAAAAAGACTATGCCTCCAAGATAGAAAAATGTCATCAGCGGCCATCAGAAATGATCTGAATGATGCTGGTGTTTCTGTCAGTTCAAGAACAATCGGGAGAAGATTAACAGATGTTGGACTGAGAGGTAGAATTCCACGAAAAAAGCCTTATCTTAATTTTCAGCAACGAAAAAAAAGACTACAGTGGGCAAAGGAACACATTAATTGGACAGATAATCAGTGGTCACAAGTTATATGGAGTGATGAAACTAAGATATCATTATTCGGTAGTGATGGGCGAAAATATGTAAGACGTAGAATAGGAGAAGAGCTACATCCTGACTGCATTCAAGCAACTGTGAAGAACCCAGTTAGTGTTATGGTTTGGTCATGCATGTCAGCAGATGGTATTGGTCGCCTTCATGTCATCGATGGGACACTGAATGCCAGAAAATACATTGACACTATTCTAGAACCAAAACTTCTACCTTCCATCAGAGATCTCTTTCCCAACAATGCTTTGTTTATTTTTCAGCAAGATTCTGCTCCTTGCCACACGGCCAAAATATCGAAAGAGTGGTTTCGTACAAAGAGCATTAAATTGTTGTCATGGCCAGGAAACAGTCCTGACATCAATCCTATCGAAAATTTGTGGCACCGTTTGAAAACTCTTGTCCTAATGAGGAGCCTATCAAATAAAAGGGAACTAATTAAGGCTATAATTGTTTCCTGGCATCATTTAATAACGAAAGATGAGCTTAAAACTCTTGTCAGCCCAATGAAACGTCGATGTGAAGCTGTAATCAAAAATAAAGGGTACCCTAAGTACTGATAACTCACTGCAATCATCGCTATCTAATGTATATCGATAACTATTATCGTTTAACTTTTTTTGTATTGCAAATAATTGAATTTTGTGTTTTGTATTGAATTCAGTGCATACAAAGTTCAAAAACATAAAAATTTCCAAAAGTGTCCACAATTTTGGCCACCACTGTAAATATAGTAATGTATCTGTGCAATTACTATACAAGTATGATATTAAACTTAAACAACAAATAGTCTACTACTAGAGTATGCATTAGCCAGGATATTGAATATCACATGTAACAGTTTATTAATTATGTTGGGAAGTGGTTTGTTGTAATGATTTGAGTTGCCACATTAATTTAATCATTATCTTTTTCCTTGATGACATTTGACTATTGCTAGGTTAGTCAATAAAGCTTTATTGCAATATTTAAAAGTAAAAAAGCAATGCTGCTTTTAGTGTATGGATTGTTATAAAAGTGATTTGTGCTACACTTTTGTTCATTGCATGACCAATTTTGAATTTACTGTGTGAGGAATATCTTCGCCTAGGCGAAGATATTCCTCACACAGTAAATTAAGTGATGATAAATTTGCTTTTAATTAAAACAAAAATCTCTTTAACAATGTTTTTAGTATAGAAATTGCATTTATAATCTGCAGTTTTTAAAAATAAATGAGAAAGCTGAACTGTGCATTAAAAATTTAACGAATGCCGTAAATGCAATACACTTCATGAAGGGATGTAATTAATGGTGCTGTTGATTAAGTACTGTAGCATTAAAAAAATTTTTAATAATAAAAGGTGCTCCAAAAGAATGCAAGATTCAATTTAGTTAAAAAAAAACAATTTGTGAAAAATTGCTGATATTTTTACTTTAGTCCAAAGAACACAGCAATTAAATGTGGAACACAATATCTGCATATATGCCCCCTTAACTCTGGCAGCCTTCCTCAATGCAATAGCCACTCTTCAAGCCTAAAATCCAAACTAGACAGTAACATTGTGACTGTTGCTTTTAATAAATTATCTGTGGTTTATTTGTTTTAAGTCCAACAGTTTTGTTGTTTATGTATGCTTTCAGTTGAAAGTATACCTTATTATAAATTATTATTATAAATTATCTGTGGTTTATTTGTTTTAAGTCCAACAGTTTTGTTGTTTATGTATGCTTTCAGTTGAAAGTATACCTTATCACTGATGGATGATTTTCCTAAGAAAATTGGTGATTATTGATTAGTTATCTAACACTCATTTGACAAAATCTTGATGTTGTAATTGGTCTTTCAGCTGGAGTATTGCATGATATGAATCTTGTATGGATGCAGATCTGCTATGACAGTTGCTGTGTGATGCTTTCATGACTAGCTAATTGCTGTGAGCAATGCCAAATTGTGATTGCTGGACTTAGAATCTTTTTCATGAGTGTAACAATGTTTATAGACTGGCTGGTCTGATTATTATGAAACTTTTGATGTTTGTAATTGAATACAGTGCTGTTAATTTCTTAACTAGTGTAACAGATTTGGTCCATAATTCTTAACTGAAAGTGTAAAGGTTCACAGAGTGTTTCTGCTGAATTTTTTTTAACAATAATAATGTAGTGTTGCTTTATGTTATGTTCCATAAGAGTTAATCATAATGTTTACATTTGACAAATTGCCAAAGACAAAAGTTGCAATTTTCCAAAACCAATAGAAATGAAAATAACATGCAGTTTAAATGTGTCTTGTTGACATGCTCTTTTTTTTTTTAAAGTGCTAAGTAAAATAGTTTATATAAATGAAAAATCTTATTAGCCTGTTCTTTTCAGTATAACAGTAATACTTAAGAAGATATATATTGGAATATTAATTTTTTTATTATCATCATGTTTTTACATTGAATAATTCAGTTTATTACTAGATAATGATCTCAAATTCCTTCCCGTCTTAAAATATAATTTAGGATGCACTGACTATGCAACGGATGACCTTGCAGACGAAACTGGAACTAAGCGAAGATTGTAATAATGGTGTACCTGATGTTAGAGCTTTAGTTCAAGAACTTCTGACTGACCTTTTTATTTCAACTTATAATCATCAGGTATATTAAAATGGCTATTTAACCCTCTGAGTGCCATGACTGGCTTTATCCAATTATGAGATTTTTTGTCACTTGTTATATATTAGCTTATAATTTAAGATATTTTGCTTTCTTTCATTAATAATATAAATGCCATATTGATGAATATAAGTTTATGAAAATGGAGACTAAAAAAGGTAAATATACATATATTTAGCTAATAAAGGCTTATTAAGTACAGGTTTTTATGACAGATCCAAAAGAAGCCCGGGCCGCTCAGAGGGTTAATAATCCATTGAATACACTAATTGAATACCCTTATTGCATATTTTCAAAATTTTGGAATCTGGCTTATTTCAGATATTGAACATTTTATTTTGTGCTTAGATACTTAAAAAGTATTTCTTTCTTAAATTAGTTAAATAGTATTAGCATTAAGCTATATGAAAAGATAATATTTCAGCTGCAATAAATATACGTTTTAACTTTAATTTCATAAATTCTGTTTTACATTTGTTTAAATGCTTCAAAGGTGTTTATTATTTTCGAATTTATTGTTTTCTCTAAGTATTTATTTGTTCTATGTAGTCTGATGATGTGCCAAAGAAATGTGAATGTACCATAAGTTGCTTATGGACTGAATGTATCATTGTACCTTTCTTTTATGCAATTTGCTATCACAGATTAGGTTTTAAATTATTAGGGTAAACAAATTCATCATATTCTTACCTAAAAACATTATTCACTTTCAAGTTTTTTTATATATATATATATATATATTATTTATTGGTGTATCTAAAATTATTTTCGGCCCAAACTATGGGCATTATTTGACAAAATATCAATTATTCTTAGATATTTGTATGACATTGAATCTGATGATAAGGCATAATTGAAACCTTACTTCAATTAATGCTTTGTGTAAAGTTAAAAAATGGGGCAGTGAAAATATTTGTATGTCTAGGAATCAATTTGAGTAAAATGAATAAATTAATTTTCTTAAAGAGGAGGATTTATAACTTTTTAAAATTTAATTTCAAAGTAAATAAATGATAGAAGCAAAAGAGAAAGAAATTACAGAAATTTTATTTGTGACATTTTAGATATTTTCAAGATTTTTGCAGTTTTATGAAACAAATCAAATGAATCTCCAAAAGCTCTTGAAAAAATTCAGAATATTTAAGTTCAATGCAAAATTTTGTTTTCAGTATACAATTAAAGTTGTCTTGAGCTTTGAATTGACAAGCATTTAGTGGGAGAAAGTAAGGCAAAACTGAATCTTTCATACAATAAGGTATTTAAGTGTGTGAGGACATCAAATTTGACGTTTCACTATAGCAATTGAGCTATGTGAAAGATGGAAAAAGACATGATCATTGTGGGGACTATTCCTCTCCTTCCAAACTAGAAATAATGACCATCACGTTCTTTCTGTATTTGAATTTAATTGCTCATGGTTTTTCAGGAGAAAAAGAGTGAATTCATTGATGGGATTGAGCTTGTACATGCTGGTTAAGTAGAATGTGCGGTGGTTGCCCCCTGAAACCACCAATTTTCGAATTTTCCAAAATTTTTGAGTGAAAATCAATTGATTGCTGATCTTTTACCTCTAAATAACACAAACACCTCTAAATAACGCAAACACCTCTAAATAACTGATCTTAACTCAAAATAGCTCTGATTTGAAGTATTAAACATATATGACTGCAGAATCATACATGTTTAATAATTCAAATCAGATGCCTTTTAAAATTTGTTTTCAATGAGACAAAATAACCTCCTTTCGTTAATATAAACAACTTTAAATTTCAAAAGTTATTCATCGTACATCAGGATTTCTATCATAAACAATAAACATTTTCAATAATTAAACTGCATATATAAAAAAACCCTCTATATATTTGCTTTGTGGTTTCAGGGTGCGACCACTGAGCTGATAGAGCATTCTGTCACAATGATCACAATCCTCTAGAGGTTCGGTGATCTTGCCTTGAAACCACTGCTCTTCACAATGGCATTTGCTTGCTTTTCAAATAGGAATGTTTATTTTTGCCCAGATATAGATAAGAGGCTTTGAAACCACAGAGTTATTTTATTACTAAACAATACATGCACCTGCCCAGTAAATAGGCCCTTTTTTTCCAGAGACTTTTCTCTGACCTCAACACACTTGCTCCCCAAGCTAGCATTGTGATTTTATAAATTATTTTGTGTGGTTTAAATTTAATGTTACTATGCTTTGCTGTAATTAAAAATAGAAATTGCGGAAAGTTTTATACAAATTAAAAATATTTTCTGAATATTTTTGGACAAAATATGAATAAAATAAGTATGAATGGGAAACGAACGATCCGTACCAAAGCCAAAAAGGCCGACCCCCCCCCATTAACATAAAAACCCCCCACAAATTTCATGTGCCAGATGAAAAGAAACTAAATAACGTTGGACATATACCAGTGAAATTTAGATCCAGGCAGTGTACATTTTGTAGCACAAGGAAGAAACCTCAAAGAACGTAAGAAACGTGCAATATGGGTCTATGCATTTACCAAAAAGACAAAACATGCTTTTGTCACAAAAATAATTTGTTCTTTGAAATAAAAAAAAAATAAAATAAAATAAAAACACTAAGTTTTTTTATCCTTATTTTACTAAGTTTTCCCCCCATTTATCCGAACGTCCATATTATGTAGGTACTTATATTTTCACGGCTGTAGAAAAATTATATAAATGTTTATTTTTAAATTTTTTCTGATGATTTGTAAAATAATGTAAAAAAATTATATATAATGCAATTCTTACATACACTTTTTTAAAATTCGTAAATTTTGTCGTTTATTGGAAACACACACCAAAAAAAGTAAGTTTTTCCCCTTACTACCTCAGTAAGTTTTAATGTCCTAGACGTGCGATGGTTTCACAGTGCAACGACCACCCACAGAACAATGTGCAAGAGTAGATTTTTTTTATTCATATATTATTTGTCTGTATGATCATAATATTCAATTTCTAGAGTTTTTAGTTAAAAAAAATTATAAAAATAATATCGCGCACATCAAAGGGTTAAAATATTTTTAGTTTGCTGAACATGTTAAAATTGTAGTGTGGTATTTATTTAGGCAATTTATTGCCCTTCAGTAGCTTAATTTTATTATTTAAATAGAAAACCATTTTTTTTAAGTTATTATCACAATGAATTATTTGTGTTTCTGAAAGAGCTCTTTTACATTATCAACCTGTTCAAGAAAGTTGTTATAATATGATTTTAACTGATTAGTGGGTTGCTATATTGAGAGAAATTCGTTAATCCAACAGCAATTGACTGGGATTTTCTTATGGCAGGTTAAATTGGCCAGGTCATTAGACTGAGGTTTTTGATAATTTTTATTTGTTGGTTATATTATCATAAAATATAGTAGGTATATAATTTGATTACTTAATAATTTTAACCCTGTTATATGCAAAATTCCTTATTTTTTATGTTTCTTTTTATAGAAATATGATAAAATGTTACACTTAAGAAAAATTTAGTGGATTTTTTTAAAATTTTATTTTTAAAGAATTTATTGTTTAAATTTTTCTTAAACATTGAAAATTCTGTGCTGTGCTATTGGTGAATTTCATTTACAATCAAAAATAGCTTATGTTACCAATTATCAGTGACATAGCTGAAATAAATATTGATTAAATAACAAAAAACTATTTTGCTGTTGGTAATGAAGTTTAGAAGTCTTACTTTAAAGAAAGTTTAATATTTGACAACATTCAACAAATAAGTAATTTTTAATATTAAAATTTTTACCATTTTTTGATTTATTTAATGCTTTTTCTAAGTGAGCCAAAATTATGCTAGTATGACAAGTTCTCTTGAAAAATTTTGTCTATGTTTGGTATGATAAAATTAGTTATTTTAAACTGGTTCTGTACTTTCATGTAATGCTTTAAGCTTGTGCAAATATTTAAATGGCGTAAAACTTTGTTTTTCATGCTTTGAATTCATGAAATAGGATGAAGAAGGACGTTGCTTTAGTGATTCTTTAGTTGAATTTTCTGAAACGGATTCATCCAGTGATCCTACCAAGTAAGTGATATTTTATTTATTAGCAAAGGAACTAAGAATTATTAAGTTATCTTTCAAAATGTATTTTATTTATTTATTTATTTTTCAAGACAGCAGTTACAGGGATAAGTATGGAAATATGATATATTACATCGTTTTCAGCAAATGAAGAATATAATTTGAAATTAATTTTCAGAATATGAAATTTCTTTAAAACTTAATTAAGTTTTCTGTTAAACTTCAGAAATTTTGAACTTGCGATATTCATTTGTTAAATCAGTTATTAGTTATTTTATTTTTATTAAGTTTGATGTATATTTATAAAAACCAAATTTATGTAAAATATAAGATTCAGGTTCATTATATATTTCTGTTATTTGGGTTCTTGATTAATGATTTTAATTGTTTTTAAATAGTTATTTGTATTATAATAAAAACTCTTATCATGAAATAAAATAAATATATACTATTTCTTGAAATTTTTCAGATTTATTTAAAAAATGAATAAGTATTCAACCTTAAGTTGAAAGAAAATTAATTTAATTGAATCAATGCAACATATTTTTATCTTTATAAATTCCACCTCTTGGAACAAAGTAGTGGTAATCATCTATATTATTTTTTGGGAAATGAAAATGAAACATTGAATTTAGTCCAATTCTTGATCCTAGAGAATTGTCTAATGGTCATACTTAAATTTTTCATAAATATATATATAATATTTTAAACCTTAAATTTGTTAATGCTCTTAAAAATCTCTTTTTTTGGAGGGGGGAGTACAAAATGGAACCTTGGGGGGGGGGGTCCCCCCCTTTTTTTTTTCCCCTGTTGCCTAAAGTTGGCTGATTTAAAAGGCAGTCAAAATTTCATTTAAAGAAACTTCAATTATTGAGAGGACTCATCTAAAAATAAAAGATCTTTTTCATCATAATTTATTTTGTTTTATTATCTTTAATTTCTCATACATTTTCAGATAGTTTACTCTTTTAAGCTTCAAAATATGTGATTTGCTGGTAATGCAAATTTGATATTATTGTTTCTTGTGTGTAGCACTGTATTTATGATTCTATTTTTTATTAAGACCTGTTTTTGAAATTACTATCAGCTATTTAATTAATGAATTTTATTTTACATTTCCTTCATTTTGTACTGTATTATTATTGTTGTTGTAAAATTAATCCATGTAAAATTAATCCAAAATTTTATTTTTCACTTTTCAGGAAAGTTCTCAATTTAGATATGATAAAACGAAATTTAGACAAGGTAATGTTAAATATTGAAAAAGAATATGTTTTGTGTTGTTAAAATATTTTTAAATGAAAAGGAAAAATACTTTTTACTTTAATTTAATCTGTTATATGTGAATGCGAATGTATTCTTAGGGAAAATATAAACGTCTTGATCGCTTCCAAGAAGATATGTTTGAAGTATTTGAACATGTTCGACATCTGAGCAGAACAGATTCTCAAGTTTTTGAAGATTCTGTTGAGCTTCAATCATTTTTCATTAAAAGACGTGATGTACTTTGTAAAAATGGTGAAGTTTTGCTGTCACCTGCTCTTCAGTACACAGAAGCTGATCTGCAAGCTAGTGTAGAAACTCTTAGAGCTCAAAAATTGCCCAGAGAACAACAGGAAGCTGAGTTGGAACCCAAGCAAGAGAAGGTAAGGATATTTTCTATAGTATCCTGCAAAGTTTTATTCCATGAGTTATTGCAAATGAAATAGCTGTTTTTAAGGACAGTTAAAAAATAAGAAAATAAGAATACCTGTTCAATTAAAGTAATCTCCAGTAGCATCTGTAAATACGCATATGCATCTAATATCACTTTCGCCTTATTCTAAAACTCAATATTCAAATCAAATAATAGCATCTGTAAATACGCATATACATCTAATATCACGTTTGCCTTATTCTAAAACTCAATATTCAAATCAAGTAATAAAGAAATTTCGTTTACCTCTCAGATGCAGCATTGATCCTCTCTTTTTGTCATTTTATCCAATTTTAATGATGACACAATTAAATACATTTACAATAAAGAAACACATATAACTTTAGTTATATGTGTTTCTTTATTATTTAGTTAGTATTTCGCGTTTGTGTTATGCGTTTATTTATTATTTATATTTAACGCGTTAGTATTTCGCGTTGTTTTATTTAGTTAGTATTTCGCGTTTGTGTTACATCTTTCACAATCAACAATGTATTGAACGACTCAAAGTAAGAAATACTCAAAGGAATTCAGGCACGCACAGTGGCATCTGGTTCAAATACAGTTTCTACAATATCAACTCAGTATTGCCATCTTAGGCAGTTCTTATGACAACATATCAAAACTGTAAAATACTTCCTTAACAGTTTTTATGTTCATCCAGCAATGACTGCAAATACTTCTTTGCACATTTACATTATCCAAGTTATTTCAAATATAGTTTCATTCAAAAAGTAATATGCTATTGTAATATTTTGGTATTTTGCAGTTTATACCAAATTATGCATAAAAGGGATGAAATAAATGATGCAGTTTTTAAAACCGAAACCTTCCTTCTGAGTAATTTTGGTTTAGCACAGAATTGAAACACATTAAATAGAAATGAATTGGAAAACAGCTTAGGACTCGACTAACTTAGGGGACTCTTTAGTAGCAGTACTTAACATGTTTACGAGACAAACCACAAAACGGGTATATTTCTTTGAAGTGTCAGTTCTAAAATACATTACTCATGAGTCAACAGTGTAGTATTTTTTTTATTATTATTCAGCAATATTAGACCAAATGTAGAAAGTCTTTTAAATAATAAGTACATTACAGGATTTTGAAATTCATCATTAAAAGGAAAATGTAAAATCTTTTCATATACAGTAAGTTTTAATATATAAAATTACATAATGAAAATTTTCAATTGCATTCAATATTTTAATTTTCCCCCTTTACTTTCTATCACTTGCAAAAAGCTTGAGTTCATACTGTTAAATAAAGTTTGAATTTTATCCTTGTCATTAGCTTTATTTTAAAGTTCATCGCATCTTTTGCCACAGTTGTTCATCATGGCCAAATGATCCATTTTCATAAATGATGACCAGTAATATCTTTCATAAATTTTCAATACTGTCCTGTCAGCTTAGAGCTATGAGATGGCCAAGGTAAAATGTCTGCAAGCCTATTCTCAAACATGGTCTTAATGCAATTGGCGCTGTGAACTTATATTGTTGAAGAACTGACTAATCCATCTCTGAATAATTCCTCATCGAAGGCAAGGCTTTATCCAGTAAGAAATTATCATACATCTTAGCTGCAACATATCTTGTAAGCATATGCACTAGTGTATTTCTATTATATGGCATTCCTGCCCAAACAAGAATACCGCCATTATAATTTTGGGGTTTTTTCTGACTAGTTTTTAATGGAACAAAGTGTCCTACCTGTCCTGTTTGGGATTATGCAAGTGAAACAAATATTCATAAACTTTCAGATACTCCAAAATACCACACATAGACAATGTGACAATAGGTGATTCATTAGGAATGGTGCCATTCATGATGTTTATGATATCAAAAAAAGCAAACTTTTCGGCTAAAACCACATGAAAGTTTTTCATTAATATTGGAAAACTTAATGAGTCATTTCCTAAACTTGATTATGATGAAAATACTAAAAGAAAAAGAGTTGGAGTGGTGCTCATACATTTAGACTAACATTATTTTCTTCTTCAACTTTGAACACGATACTAGCTTTAATTGTTAAACATAAGACTATGAATCAAACGGTCTGCAGTTCGAATCCAGCTTTCAAATAGTGTTAATTTTTCGCTTAATTAAAAAAAATATTCTCGGTTGTTGCATTAATTATTTATTTTCCCAGTTGCTCCTTGTTATTTCTTTGCATCAGTTTATATTTATTTTGGTTATCTTTATTCCCCCTCCTGAAATTACATGGCTCTGAAATGAATCCCCCTTCCTCTGAACTTATTCGCTGATCCAGTGTATTTTGTATTCTAACTCCCTACTCTCAACCAATAGCTAAGGTCCTACATCTGGCATCACAAAAAAAGTGTATATCACCCACATCTCATCTCTCCTATAGCCCTTTTTTTTTTTTTTTTTTTGACAATCTGGTATTTTCAGCGGATGATGGAGATACCTTATTCCTAATTATACCTTGAAGGCGAACATTAGTACCGTCATTCAGTTTACATTATTCCCTTTCTGCATCAAGAAATACATTCTTTCATCAAGATAATGCAATCCTACATATAATTGGTATTCTACAAATAATTTATCTGTTGCTGTGACCTGGAAGTTCCTTGGGATAATGCATGTTTACTGGGAATTTCAGTATGTGAAAGAATGGATTGAAAAAGTCACTTTAGTGCCCCTCCCCCAGCCAGTATAATGTGGTATTAACTGCCATACCCATAGACCTGATTTTGAATTCCTGAGAAGGTATGAATGTTTGTAAGCATATAGTATCTGTGCAGCAAGGGGGCACCCTAAACACAGGGCGAGCTGAAAGGTCCTCACAGTACATTGGTGGCATTGGAAAAGAGTGGAAGGACTTCCTTTGTTGTTCCTCAAAATTGGTCTGGAACTACACTATTTGTCTGACAGGACCTACCCTGTATACACCTGCATTGCCAATCCTGAATTTTTGCTGTTCCGCATGCTTCTAACTATACCCGTATACACTACTGCTGAATTGCATCTTTAAGTTTAGAGAGCATGGAGTGATAATTTTCAAGAAAATATATTGTGATAGTATAGGATAATTTCAGTAGAAGAGGAGGCTCTGTTGCATTTCAAGATGATTGTAGCTGTTATATGTAATGCCAGTTTGCCTAATGTAATGCATTATCCCATGTACACTGAAGATCCAAAAAAATGGTATCGTGTAGGGCCCCCAGAAGCATGCAGAATGCCACAACACGACATGCCATGGACTTGACTAATGTCTGAAGGTGTGCTAGATGTAATTCACATCATGAATCGTGCAGGGCAGTTCACAAATCCATAGGAGTGCAAGATGGTGGAGATTTCTTCTGAACAGCATATTGCAAGGCATCCCAGATATGCTCAGAAATGTTCCTGTTCCTTTGGCTCCGAAAGCCCATATTAATGATGGTCCATTGATTAGTTTGCACGCTGGCACTTGTTAGTGCCCAGCATTGAAATTTACAGTAGTTTGAGGAAGGGTTGCACATCTGTCCCACTTAATGATTCTCATCAGTCATCATTGGTCCCTTCTTTTGCGAGTTTTTTCCAGCCACAGCAGTGTCAGAGATTTGATATTTTGCCAGATTCCTGATATGGTATGCTTGTGAAATGGTCGTATGCTAAAATTAGAATTTATTGCTACCTTGGAGATGCTATGACCCACTTCTCATGCTCCGACTATAACATCATGTTCAAACTCACTTTAAAATCTTGATAACCTGCCATTGTAACAGCCGTAACCAATTTCACAACTTTGCCAGACAGTTGTTGTTTTATACTGGTGCTGCTGACTACCGCACCTTATTGTGATTGGTTCTATACCTCTGTTATTTGTTTACGTATGCCTATACAAGCTTTTTTGGGTGATTCAATGTATATTAAATAAAAGTGGTCCTATCTTTTTTACTCCAAAATCATTTCTTTCTGAGAATCTTATGAATCTCTCGTCCTAATTTTAAAACTGTAGCCCGGCATATTCTTGATGGCCGTTTTCAGTATATATAAAATTCATTCATTTTATTGTATGAGTTCAAATGGACAAACTGTTCACTTTGTTAGTTGAAATCCGAGTGGTTGAGGCTCGTATGCGACCGAGCAGTAAAGTCCACTAAATACTGTAAGTTTGAATTCCAAGTAAATGCGGTGGCTACATCGATATTTTTGTGGTTTTCTACATGTGTAACATGTATGCAAGCTAGTTTCCTTTTGAAAATCCTCCATGAAGTTATCCTTCCCATAGACAGATAGTCCTAAAGTACTTTTTCATAATTAAATAAGCCAAACCAAACCAAGTTGAATGGTCCATTCTTGCTGATCATTTGGATTTAGTGTAAAAAGTTAAGTTAAAACTAGAATTTTATGTACAAATTCAAAAATCCAGATTATCTTACCTGAGTATATTTACAAAAATACAGAGTATGTACAGTTTTCTAGTCTTTAAACTTGTTGATCATGAGCAGTACCAAATCCTTTCAAGATTAATTTTTTATTTCAGGATGAATCCAGAACAAATGAAATATCAAGTTCTGATAGCGCAACATTTCAAACTGAAACTTACTATGTTGGTGATTTTGTATACATTGAACCCAGGTAATTTATTTTAGTTTTATTTGCAATTATCACATCCTGCCAACATTTTTTTTAAAAACTTCTATTGATTGAAATGTCTTTTTTTCATGGTAAAATTCTAGTTTTTTAAAAAAAGCATGGGATTTTAATATTTAGAATTCAGAATGTTATAACTTAGAGAATGGAGTAAAGATGCTTACAAAATAGGCAATAAAAACATTTCACTATGCTTTTATTTTGTTTTAAACAAGCTGCATCATGGAGGCATAAATATTTTTATCATCTTTGTTAAATTTTATTTCAGACTTCATAATCTGTGGGAAATATAGTCGGTGAGGAAGGGTTTCATACTAATTCACTCAGAATTTATACTTCCTTTTTTCTGAAATCATCGTGACACTGTTGATTATTGCTGGACGGCCAAGAATAAGCTGATAGGTTCAGCATTTAATACGAGGTGTTCTCAACCAGAGGGAATTTCATGGGGTAGATGCAGTCAGCCTGACTCTACATACTTCCTGCTGTGCGGTTGAAAATAATATAAATCTAAATAAATGTTGATCATAGTTACGAGCTCTCCTGGTTTTACTTGGAGGCTCCTTGGTCTCCGAGTAGATCTCCGAATCTCCTGTTTTTTAAATTTTTAGCCTTTTCTAAGAAAAATATTTCCCAGCAATAAATGAAGTTTATTGAATTAATGAAACTTAAATAAGGCAAATTCCATCCTTCTCCACTTGCAATGATTTTCAGAATAATTTTCTTATGAATTTTTATTTCAGCTGAACTGATTTTTTTCGTATTAAATTTTATTGATTTTATCAAATTTTTCATTTTAAGTTTCATTTTATCTGGGTTCTCTTAATTTACTGTAGACATTTCTAGATTTTTATATGAAGATTTAAGCAATATTTAATCAGTTAATATTTGCATTTAATTTTGTTTACTTCAATATATGGTACATTACTATGTTTATTCACACAAATACTATGTATGTTAATCATTCATTTTATTTCCGTCATATTTAAAAGTTCTTTGATAAATAAAACTCTCCTCCACTTTTTAAAATTTTTTCGCTTTAAAAGTCAAAGAAAATTTAAAAAATGAAATTTGCCATAGGACATAAAATTTAGAATATCCAATTAAATGCTAATGTCTTATACATCAGAATTGAATTACAAATAGTTCAGTAACCTGAACCATCTATTATAAAGTGAATTAAAATCAGTTTGGAGCTCCTTCAAAAATGCTTTTGCAGTCCCAACCTACCAGTTTCTGTAGAATTTCTCTCAGAAATCTTCTGGTTATTAAGATTTCAAGTTGCTCGCTGTGGAATATATATCCTCCCCGTTTTGGAAAGGAGGATTAAAATGATCTTCTAGCAATGGTATAAGGAATGCCTGGGACAAAATAGGTGGAGAACTGCTGATTTAATGATTGCCAAGGTTCAGCTATATCATAATGATCTGCCTTGACAGTATCACTATGATGGAGAAAGACTTGATGTATCACCCCACACTAGACTGCTGTGTGTGCAATAACACTTTTCATAGTGGAAAGGCAATTTGGAGTAATGCCGTTGGTCACAAGTCGCCTATTATTGCGATCATTGTAATTGTTCGTACTATAGCTATTTTTCAGCAGGTCAGAAAAATTGTAGAATTTTTTCCCATTTATCCTTAGATTGCTTGCTATGAATAGAAGCATTCACTTTTCTTCATTGCTCTGTGATGGATACAAAAGGAAAAAGAAACTATAAATGGCATTAGAATAACTACAGGTAGATTAAAAAAAAAAAAAAAAGAGATAAAAAAGAAAGACAGTGTTCAACTAGGAAAATCACATGATTTATAGCACTCATTACCAGTGAACTGTTAATAGTGAAATTGTTTAGTGAGGTGAACATCCTCATGATATGGTACTTCTTTGTAAAGTCGTTACGTTTATTTCGGAGTAGGAAATGTGAAAAATGTAGGAAAGAAAGCAGGAAATGTGGAATATATATCCTCCCCGTTTTGGAAAGGAGGATTAAAATGATCTTCTAGCAATGGTATAAGGAATGCCTGGGACAAAATAGGTGGAGAACTGCTGATTTAATGATTGCCAAGGTTCAGCTATATCATAATGATCTGCCTTGACAGTATCACTATGATGGAGAAAGACTTGATGTATCACCCCACACTAGACTGCTGTGTGTGCAATAACACTTTTCATAGTGGAAAGGCAATTTGGAGTAATGCCGTTGGTCACAAGTCGCCTATTATTGCGATCATTGTAATTGTTCGTACTATAGCTATTTTTCAGCAGGTCAGAAAAATTGTAGAATTTTTTCCCATTTATCCTTAGATTGCTTGCTATGAATAGAAGCATTCACTTTTCTTCATTGCTCTGTGATGGATACAAGAAAAAAAAGAAACTATAAATGGCATTAGAATAACTACAGGTAGATTAAAAAAAAAAAAAAAAAGAGATAAAAAAGAAAGACAGTGTTCAACTAGGAAAATCACATGATTTATAGCACTCATTACCAGTGAACTGTTAATAGTGAAATTGTTTAGTGAGGTGAACATCCTCATGATATGGTACTTCTTTGTAAAGTCGTTACGTTTATTTCGGAGTAGGAAATGTGAAAAATGTAGGAAAGAAAGCAGGAAATGTGGAATATATATCCTCCCCGTTTTGGAAAGGAGGATTAAAATGATCTTCTAGCAATGGTATAAGGAATGCCTGGGACAAAATAGGTGGAGAACTGCTGATTTAATGATTGCCAAGGTTCAGCTATATCATAATGATCTGCCTTGACAGTATCACTATGATGGAGAAAGACTTGATGTATCACCCCACACTAGACTGCTGTGTGTGCAATAACACTTTTCATAGTGGAAAGGCAATTTGGAGTAATGCCGTTGGTCACAAGTCGCCTATTATTGCGATCATTGTAATTGTTCGTACTATAGCTATTTTTCAGCAGGTCAGAAAAATTGTAGAATTTTTTCCCATTTATCCTTAGATTGCTTGCTATGAATAGAAGCATTCACTTTTCTTCATTGCTCTGTGATGGATACAAGAAAAAAAAGAAACTATAAATGGCATTAGAATAACTACAGGTAGATTTAAAAAAAAAAAAAAAAGAAAGACAGTGTTCAACTAGGAAAAGCACATGATTTATAGCACTCATTACCAGTGAACTGTTAATAGTGAAATTGTTTAGTGAGGTGAACATCCTCATGATATGGTACTTCTTTGTAAAGTCGTTACGTTTATTTCAGAGTAGGAAATGTGAAAATTCAGCAGTTTTAAGATCACTAAGATTTAGACTCCATTTCTGCTGACAGAAAGTAGGACATGCTTCTAATTACACCACAGAGGCACACAGTATGAATTGAGAAATACTGATTCAAGAACTGTATTTAAATTAAAGAAAATGCATTATTCTGAGGTTCCTTGTCTAATATTGCATGTATCAACGATGCCCACTTTTTCTCGCATATTAGCCTGTGGAGGCAGTATTTTAAGGTATTTGTAATTCAGACAAAAGTTTTGCTTTCCCGTTGCCTTAGCTGCTCATTCCAGCATCATTTATGATTTTGTGCTGTAACTATTATTCATGAGAGTTTGAGAGTGCATCTTGCAATCCCTTTGTTTCAAGTTTGATTTTAATTCATTGAACTGTGTGATCATTGAGGTTATATATATTTATTAAGTTATTTATTATTATTTTGTGTTATTTAAATTGTTTGAATTCATATCAACAATTTCCACCATATATGGTTAATAAAAAAGTTAAAATTTTATATTAACTGCTTGTCTGAATACTTATGATACTTTGTTTTTCAGAGAAAAAGGTATGGAACCTCATATAATGCATGTGGAAAAGTTATGGCGTGATAACCAAGGAGAACAGTGGTTATATGGATGTTGGTTTTACCGTCCTAATGAGACATTTCATTTAGCTACTAGAAAGTTCCTGGAAAAAGTAAACATTTCCTTTTTTTTAAAGTTTTTTTTAAACTACTTTTAAAAAGTAGTTTTTCATGCAGCATTTGTGTTTTGCTTAGCTTTACTTTTTTACTTTTGTTTTTCTGATATTTAAATTAAAGAAAGTCTATTGTAATATCTTCCCTGAGTAAGTATCAAAACAATTGTGCTTACCTACCATGATTTGTTTAAAATTGTGCTTTATTATGCATTTTATATGATCTACAGTTTTTAAAATGCATAAATATAATACTGTGTAATTGATTATGTATTAAATATAAAGTGTTTTGCTGAACAGTTTAATAATTGAATAGTTCTATAAAATACATATTACCAATTTATTCAAATCAGCAATATAAATACTTATATTGCTGATTACAAAGTTTATACAAATTAGCTTAATAGCTAAATAACTATAAGTAAAGACAGTATTCATAAAATACAGAATTCGTTCCACCCATGATTAGAAATATAAGTTCTTTCAAATTAAGATAGAATATTTTTCAGTTTAATTTTTTATTACTTTCTAGATTATTATTCAATAGAATTTAAATAAAATTTATAAAACTTTCAAAAAAAATTTGTTACCAAATAGTTTGCAAAAGCACTTGATCCAATATGAAGTTATTATTTAAAGGATAAAGCATGCTTTTAGGCACCAAGGTTTAGTGATATTTTTCAAAAGAAAATTCTAGTGCTGGTATTACTTTTAATGAGCTTCTTTGCTCCATTGAGCTAATAATTTTGTTTTAAAATGTAATCTAACACTGTAGATCCTTCATGTAAGTAAGTAATATGACAGGGGTGGCCAAAGTGCAGCTTGCAAGCCTGATACGGCTCTCACAGGCAATTTGTGCGGCTCATGCATATAAATTACATATATATGAAATATGGTAAACTAAAACTATTCAGTGTCCAAAAGGAAGTAATTAATTAGTTTAGACTCATTTTATAAAGTTATCAGGGATTTCTTTCTATTTAAAACCTCCTCCACTACTTCTATAATGATGTAAATATGAACTTGTGGCTTTCAGAAAATCTAGATACGCCTCTCGAACATTTCTTAATTCAAACGTGCGGCTCCTACTGACATGAAGTTTGGCTAACTCTGTAATATGATATTCCTTAATCGATAGTTCACTTGGTCTACTAGATGATGGAATAATCAATGGATGCTTAGTATTATAATTTAACATAGAATGATGAATGTAACCTCCCTCCTGTAAGAGATCATCTTCAAAGAAAGGCCTCATTGCTGATAATGCACCATTTTTCAAAGGCTTCTTAAAATTTAATAAATGTGTGTCATCTTTAAAATACACTTGTTATACCTGTGATGTTAAATACTTTAATGCTTCTTTGTATTCTAAAGCAGTTATAGGTAAGATTTCATTCAAAGGCTTACAATTTGACAAATGGTTTTGCACCTTGAAATTTTAAACAAATCTTTTGCATAATTTTTTTGATAGAGAAGATAAGTCATTTAAAAAAATACCCAAAGTTTCATTTTCTAAATCAGTTTTAAATGAAAATACAGTATTAATCTTTTCTTCACTTAACATACCCTGATCATCCATAATGTTCGGTTCATAATATGACCAAGCCAAAGGGTTTCTTTCATCCAGCTAGGACCTTGCCACCACAGTCAATTTATTACAAACTGTTTTGGGAAAATTGATATAAAAGCAAGATCTTCCAGAATTTCAATGGAACATAATCGAATGAAATATCAGCAAAATTTGATCAGCAATTTCTGATGTTTGGTTAGCAATGAATTTTCCATCTATGAGAAGGTGATCATAACCATGCTAGTACAACCATAGAATCAGTCCATGCAAAGATTTCAAATTTGCAGTTATTCAGTATATTCCTCACAGAACTAACAAGCTTCGATAGTAAATGAACTGTACTCAGTTTCAATAAAGGAACAGATAAGGGCTTAATAGGAACAACCTTTCTTTGTGGCTAGAATATTTACTTTACCCTTCAATATTTACTTTTCCCTTCAAGTTCTTGCTGGGCTATATCACTACTGCATATACAAGTTCTGAAGCATCACAAAATAAGTGTAATTGCATTTTCTCTGTATAAATATATCTAGGAATTTTAATAGACTCAGTAGCTGGAAATTTCTCTTGAAACCAAGTTCATTTTCTTGACAAATCATTCAAACTGAATCCATTACAAAATCATAAGGAGTTGGATCATCCTAGTCATTATTAGAAATTCAAAGTTGTTGAAATGTGATCTTCACCATTATTGTAGCTAGTGATAGCAAACCAAGCCAATGATCCAAGCCAACGGCTAATGATCTTGGTTGACTGCAACTACCCCCCCTCACTTTGTAAGGTTTTCTTCAACAGCTAATTAAAAGAATCTGACACTGAATCCGTGTGTAAACTTAAGTCCTTAGAACATTCATAAGTTCTAGGTCAGTGAACCAATTCCGTTGTTCAACAGATATAGGCTTAAAGAAAGGGAATTGATTCACCACTTTCTTAATTTAAAACCTCTAGTTTTTAATGTGTCAAATAACTGTCCACAAATGTCAAAAGCTTCTTCAATACATTTTCAACTAGATAAAAGTTCATCCATATAGAAGTCATTTCTCATTATCTTGGAGATACATGGCAAGGTATTTTATAATCCATGGTAATTTTTCTCAGACATCTTGTTGCAAAAAAATAAGGTGTTATATTGTAATGTAAGTTACCATATTTAATCGATATTCTGGTATTTCGTCTTCCTAGCTGTTTCGCCAGATAATTATTTTGGAGTTTCTGTCTTCTTCTGATATAAGAATCTGCAAGTACAATTTGGTGACATCAAGCTACAGCATGTGTTCTGAAACTTTTAAGCACCGACACTACATCACGGTAAATAGTTAATTCACGACACTACATAATATAGAATTCAGAGACTTTCTGCTAGTAGACTTACATAAAGCATCAAACACTACACACAATTTTGTCATAATGCTATCCAATGTAAGTTCTGAATGGTGTGGAAGGTAACTTATTTTTAGAAACTGATTTTTGATTTAACTATATTCGTATATGACCTATCTCTTCATATTCTGCCATAAATTCCGTATAACCTTTTTTCAAGGTAGGATTTTGCTTAAATTTGCTTTCCATGCGAAATAAATATGAACTGCTGCTTTTCTTGCATTTCCTAATTTTACAGTGGAATTTCAAAATGGAAGCCTGAAGACAAATCTACCTTCTGAAATTATCTTGAAAAGATGCCTTTCACAATATTCCTCTTCATGTGTTTACCCTAACGACCTTTCGAAGTAATTCTTCAGGGTTTCATCAGTCAACATGATATCTATGTAATGTAACTGCCGCTTGATTACTGAATTTTCAATACTTTCTGAAAGAATCCAGCCGAAGTACATATTTTGAGTTGCTACTGAATTTTTAATTATGCCTGGCAGCAAAAGTGAAATGAAATAATCACCACCAATTAACAATGTCAATTTGTTTCCTCTGGATCAGCTTTCATAATAGAATCTATGAATGGCACAGCATTGTGTGTTCAGTTGATAGAAGGGAGAAGATGAACTTGTGTAAGACGTAAGTCTTAATTACAACTTCCTTCTTAGAATTAAATTTTGGAATCATGGACAATTTGAACACCATGCCTTTAGTAGTGCTAGCATTTTTGGATGCTAAACTCCTAACAGGAAATTGAGCATTAGTTCTTCGCAGGGCAACTCCAAGATATAACTGCATTCACAGAGCAATTACGGTGTTTGCCAAATGATTCGAGTACAGAAATGGTTTTTGTAGGAAGTGATACTACTTTCTAGGTCTTTTCCATTACATGCTGCATTAAAATTTAAATCACTAGAATTTAAAATCACAACTGGATCCTCTTTAGCAGTAACCACAGATGACTTGATATTTTTTATAAAGCAATGTATTTTTTTAAGAGCAAGTATTGCACTTAAATTTCAAAAAACATCTACCAATTTGATTACTGTCATTAAGCCAATTAAAGAACGATATGTGTTTTTTCGTTATATCCTTTTTAGACACTATGTCCAATTCCTTAAATTTTACACACTTGCTTAAAGATTGGATACCATTACAGCATTTGCACTTAATTTCTTTATGCTGGTAAGAAGCAATTTTAGCTCTGGCTTTCCTTATGCTTGGATTAGAAACAATTTTGGTCTCTCTCTCAAAGGTTTCTTTTCACATTCAAAATTACAATTTTCTAATTATTCAGTAACAACTAAAAATGCATATTTTGGCTGGATTCTTTCTGGAAGTACTGAATATTCAGTTCATGATAATCAGTTCTCAGCTGCATTACATAGCTTTCATGTTGAGCTAACCCTTGATAAAACCTTCAAGTGCATTTTAGAAACTGAAGAATTGCATTAAAAAACATTAATACAACTGGGAGAACAGATGAAGAAGAATATTATAGAAGGCATTTTCAAGATAATTATCAATTCAATTCAGAAAGAGCATGTATTATTCAAAAATTCCAGGAAGTTATCAAATATGGAAAAGTCACTCTTAATTACCTTTTGAGACCATATGTAATGTGTATCAGTGTCAGTCTTTTGTAGCAATATACATATTAACCATGAGTTGTTTTGAAAGTGTTTGTGTGCAGGGAATCTAAACTATGAATTACTTCATCAGAAATATCCACCAGCTGTCTTAAGCCAAATGGTTGGCATGGTTTGTTTATGGTTGATCCAAGAAGGTTTTCAATAATGATATGATTAATTGCTTTTTGTCATCATACCACTTACACAGCCTAGACTAAGCTTCCTCATAGGTATCTTCTGTAATAGGAATGTATTTAATTCATTTCACTGCATCTTCAAGCAGCAAACCTCAAAGAGAAGAGAATTTCTGAAAGATTGATTATTATGAACTATTAATACAAATAAATCTTTTAAATGAAGGCCAGTCTGGTTAATTTCCTTGAAAAGAATTAATATTTAACCACGAAAGCTTTACATAAAATTTTTGATTAAGGAAAGAACTTTCTACAAATTTATCTAATGCCTTTTGGTAAAAGCCTTTAAATGCAAAATATTTTTCCTCAAATTCCTCTATCTCAGAGATATCGTCATCTAACAAACAATCATATTTTTCAAACTCACTCAAAGCATTATCAATTCTTTGAATCTTAAGCAACTGTGCATTGTATGGACTATGTATTCTAGCACAGTCACGAAACCTTTTAACAGTTGCTTCATCCACATTGTACAAAAAATAAAAGACAATGTATAATCAAAAGCTGTAAAAAAGGCTTAAACTTATCTGTAATCTTATTTGATATCATTGTTTCATGTGCCTTAGTTCACATGCTTGAATTTAGAAGAAGAAAAAAAAAAAAAAAAAAAAAAATGATCCAGGGAATGAGACTATATAAAACAAACATAGCATTTATTCGCAAGTGCCATTTCATTATCTGGTGTAACTCCCATGCATCGCTGCATCATTAACATTTTCTTTTTAATATTTGTTATGATTATTTCTCTTAATTTTATGCGTTCTGTGAATTATGAACTTTTTTTGGAATGAATTTTGGAATTCGGGATTAATTATATTAAAAAATAACTACTAGTGCAATAATAGCTTTGGCATTTTTGTGCAAACATTAGTTACATTTATTTTACACATAATTTTTTTTTTATTTAGCTTGCAATTAAATTTAATATTGAGTTATGTATAAAATACACTCTGTCTTTTTTTTTGTGCTAGTTGTATTTTTTTTTTAAGTGGTTATTTTCTTGTTTAAAATATTGTGATTAATAAGTATGCACTTGCTTATTGTCTTAATATAGTATTTTCTTTTAATATTTTTTATGATTATTTATCTTATTGTTATGCTCTGTATTATAGTTTTTAGATTGAGTTAATATATATAAATTACATCTCTTTTGTTTATATTTCAGGAAGTCTTTAAGAGTGATAATTACAATAGTACTCCCTTAAATCAAGTCATAGGGAAATGCTACGTTATGTTTGTAAAAGACTACTTCAAGTTTAAACCAACTGTATGTATTTAAACTGTTTCGAAAATACTTTATTTTAAAATGTCAATTTATAAAATTATTATTATTTTGCTTTGTTCCTTTTGCTAGGAATTTGAATTCAAAGATGTGTATGTTTGTGAGTCAAGATACTCTGCTAAAGCCAAAGCATTTAAAAAAATTAAAGTAAGTTTTTTTTAATTATTAAACTGATTTTGTGCCATTTTGTTTACTAAAAATTAATTATTTAGGGTATAAAGATGCTTGTTTATGAAAAAATTTAAAAATGAACTTTAAAATATAAATACATATTAGGAAATGCCAGATATAAAATTTTATTTAAAAGAATTACTTATTTAATACGCATGTTTGCTGACACATAAGTCAAAATATAAACACAATATTTGAAATGCCTAATTAGACATTTTAATGTTAAAAAGTCTAAAATTTTAGATAATTCTTTATAAATATTATTTGTATTTAAACATATGTATGTGAGGGGCCATTTATATTGAGGTTTATCTGAGGTAACGGAGTTGATTCTGTGTGTTGACTTGTTCTGTTATGCATGCAGTTCAAATTTTTCAAGTGAAGAAAAAACTTTTTTTTTTTCCCTTCAATTCTGGAGAGTGATGTCAGCTGTGCCAAATGTATCTGTTAGCTCAAATGAACCATAGTGGAAATGGTCCTTAAAGGTATATCTGTACAATTACATTTACTGCATAAATCAGAAAATGAAATGCATGTTGCTGGCAAAAATTTTCCTAAATGGAGGGGCAATCAAAACCCATATTTAGCCAATACAATTATTAGGGGAGGAAAATTATGACACACACAGATGCTCATAAGCACAAAGCTTTTGATGATGTCACATTCAATTTATTTTATTAGATTTTAAATTATACTTTGATGTCAAGCAATTAGTAAACAAATTAACAGCAGAACATATAGGAGTAAACTATTATACACACACTTTCACTTGAAGGCAAATTAAAACTAATGGAAATGTTCTAAAATACACATATGGGGGAATAGAATGATTGGATATCCTTCAACCACATAACAAACAACAAATCATGATCACTGTATCGCAATCCAACATGAGATTTTATTCTTACCATTGATTTTAATATTTTAGTGGTCGTAAAGAAAAATCTAAAGTGTCTTGTAACTTGATCATTCTCCAAATATTATTGCATATATGAATCAGAAAATTAAGGGTCATCTCGTAAATTTATTGTGGATTATAGCTTAGGTGCAAATTATGCTAACTTGAGAACAAGAAAGTGAATAAACACTGGTGAGGAATTCATAACAAGATGAAACAAGGGATACATTGTAAAACAATTTTTAAGCAGCTTGATAAATGATTATGTATCAGGATTTTATGCTAGTGAGGAGAAAATAATACAAAATGAGTATTGAAATATGTTCAATAAATTTTAAAAAATCCTTAAACCATAATTTAGCCTACCTTGGGTATAATAGGATGCAAACATTATAAATAATTTTAAAAATACAAAAAGGTAGAAGTTGCAATAAAATATGATTTCTATGAAGCATCAGAACAGTAATAAAGCATAGAGATATAGTGTTTTCATACAGAAAGAATTTAATTCTATGAATGTAATCATGTAGGATTTATATCAGGAATATAATTAGGCAAGTTATGTACTACTATATGTAAAATAAAATAAAATATGGTTTATTCAAAATTGTGCAGATAAATCAGTACACAAAGGTTGCTGAAAACAAATTTCTGGCAAAAGAATAATCAAATTTTGTTGATTAATATAGGAAGAAAGTTTTAAAATAAATGAGAAAAAGCCAGGTTAGGTAAATGTAAGGATTTGAGATATATTAAGGTGAGAAAAATTGTGAAATAAGAAGTTGACTGCTGAGATTCAAATTCAGTATCCTTGGTATCGAAGCCCAGGATACTTACTACTCAACTAGCTGTAATGTTGCCTTGGAACAAAATAGGAGTCATTGTTAAGGTAGTTTATGTAATGCTGAATAATTGTGTGGTATGTAAGCATTCTCAAGAATTTTGTAGTTGAAGATATATTTATCGACTACTCTTTCACAGTCTGTTCCTTTTTTTTTTTTAAAGAAGTTCTTATTGTCAGGAAGAAAATAATCTCTGATTTATTATTAATCAAGATTTTTGTGGAAGTTCTGTTATGGGTGAATAGGGAGCATTTGTAATGAGGTGGAAGATTTCATTTTTTAGAACATGCTGGTGAAGCATATAATTTATAAAACATTCATCCAGCCTTTTTCTATGAATTTAAAATTCCTTCTTCACCTTTTATCATTAAAACCCTCAAATTGTTTTTTTTGTATAGGAAGGCTGTCCTGTATCCATAATTTCAATCTGGTAATCCTAACATGCTTAATTACTCTAAATTTTGACCGATTTATGCCCAGACTTTGGGGTCCCAGCACTATGCCCAGAGGCATCATTGTACCCATGAACAATTTTACGTGCGCTTGCTACTATGCAACTACGATAAACAAATTATTTAGATTTTCAATAAAATGTTGTGTAAATTTTAATAGCTAGTAATGAGAGAAATATGAGGATATTTGTTAAAAAATTGCTTGTTTATAATTTTAAATGGACTTACCAGATGTCCTGGTTTGATCGGAATTGTCCCAATTTGAAGATGTGGTCCTGACATCCTGACCAGTTAAAAATTAACAAATGTCAAATATTATTGTTTACTACAATGAGTATCATAAAATCAAAGTACAGATCTCGACTTAGATGAATATCTTGACGATTGCTTACAAGCTGGAGTATCATCATACTTTCCTAATTACAAAGCAGTGGCTATGAAATGAAATGCCTAATATCACACTGACATTACAAATTACATTTTTATAAAGAAATTTTATACCAACAGATTGTAAACCAAAGAATTTGTAGATTTTTGTCTGTATTATTTATTATGTCTATTATTATTATATTTATTATGTCTGTACTATTTATTTCACATAAGAATAGCATTAATAATTTTTATGTTTTAAAATTATATTGTTGTGTTCTACGGGTTCATGGATTTGGAGTAATTGATGATAACACTTGATGAAGAACCAAAACACAATTTATTCGCCAGTAAGCTCCATTGCACAGAAAAGTTCCAAAGACACATTTACAGTCATTGGAAAATTACGGTAAACACTCTGCAACAATCAGCAACACAGCATTCAGGCTGTAACGGTGAAGACAGCTTCACAACAAAGTACTAAGTACAGCTCTCAACTCAGTCGATCGCTGTCAAGCTAATCTCTGAATTCAAAACACTACTACTCCAAGTACAGGCAGGGTATATATAGTTTTAACCTACCTTCGAGAATATTCCTAAAAAAACCTGTAAGAATGCTTTCTAGAATGTTATTACTCTATCTGTGGCACATTGCCAAGGGGTCAATTTTGTGCCAAATGAGGCAACTCCTTTTTCCCTGCCACTTTCTTGCAGCCCTAACTCTGCTTTGCAGGGAAGCAATCTCACCACAGGTGGGCATTTCACAACAATATATATATATATATGTAAATTATGTATACTATTAACTACTTCATCTTATAAATTTACCTTGGAAAGAGTAAATGTGTCTGCCATTTCATTGATATTCTAAAATGTGCTCTAAGGTGCTAAAAAGTTAGGGATGGTTGACATAAACAATATTAGATATAGTAAAATTTACTACCTGCTGTCTTATAATTTGCAGTGCATTTACTCCTTGTTTCTTTAATGTGAATGTCAAGATCTGTGACGTTTTGTCTAACATCAGTTTGATTCATGTATCCATGCATTCTTGACTTGAACTTAAAGGCTGCACTTGACATATATGCCTTATTTTTATCATTACAATTCGTACTTTCTTAGAGGGTTTTTTTTTTTTTTTTTTTTTTTTTTTTTTTTGTAACTCGTAGATTATTTTTTTCTTTAAATTTTAGAAATTGCAGGTAAATGAAATTGTGGTTGTAGGCATGACTGTGTAATAGATGTTATTATGTCTGAAAGTAGCGTAAAGCTTACCTGTTTATGCATTAAGACATTCGATATATAATTGAAAATATATTATAGTAATTCATAAGAAAACTAGTAATTGAGATTTTTTAATTACCAAAATTATGAAAAGTGATTTGTGTTATTTTTAGGTGAAATAAACTTTTAATTACAATTTTAACTTGTATATATTTATGAAATTATTTGACAGGGTATGATTATGAATGCACTATTCAGCAGTAACTTTATTATACAGGAAAAGAGTATTAGTAATAAGAATGAGTTTAATTTTTATTTCTAGATCTGGAATTTTACTCCAAATAATTACGTTCACATTGTGCTTCGAGAAGAACAAGTTGATCCTATTCGAGTTCCATCTGTCTTTAAAGATGGATTTGAAAAGCCGAAAGATGAGAGCAATGATGCAGATGAACCGGATTTAGATGTAGTCAACAAGCCTCGACCGGTGAATATTGATCCTACCTATGTGTGTGATTTAAAGTCATTCCCAATTGAAAAAAAAAAGTTTTTTTATTAATTTGAATAACTTAAATGCATGATTGTTTTTAGTTTTCAACTGTAAATCTGACTAAAATTGGGAAAGAAATCATAAAACGGTTAATTAAAAATATGAGTAAACAACAATGAATTAAAATAGTACAAGGATTATTGCACTAGTTTGATGTGCAGTTTATTTTAATGAAAACTTTTTAACCTATTTAAATTATTATATTAAAAAATTTAATACATATTTATGAATTTGGGTCTGAACATGACCATTATGTAGTCTTGATGGCCAACTGTGATTTCCTCTCTTAAAAAATCTGTTGTAAATCCTAGAATTCTTTCTGAGTATTTGTCATGGCCAAGGAAGATTTTCCATGCTGCATTATTGAGCATTTTAGCAATAATGAAAACGTTTAGCTCATTATGGGACATTAGTTTTCAAAAACTTCTGTTTGGCCAACCAGTCTCTATTCTTCTTCTGGGAGGAAATCTGTTAAAAATGTATGAATACATATTGAATAGTTTATTTATTTATTTATTTTTTATTTTTTAAGAATCTTAGTTTGCTAACAAGTTAGAATGTTTACAAGTGTTGTATTGACCTTTGACTGTTTATCACCAAAATTAATACAAAAAGGATAAATGCTTTTAAACATGTGCACAAACTAAGAATTCGTTTTTGTATTCTGTGTATGATAAAAAAAGTTCAATGTTTTATTTATTTATTTATTTATTTTGAAATTTATTACATCCTTATAATATAAATTGATTTTTTTCCCTCACCTTTTGTTCTTTAATGCAAAAATTGCTTAAATTTTTTTAGATGTGAAAGATTTAGATAGGTATAATATTAATATGCTTTTATTCATTTTTATTAAAATACTTATTTATGTCTAACAGAATTTGGTTTGTGAAGTACAAAATCCTGAAGAAGGAGCTACTTATTACGAGCAGTATACCATTCCATCTGGAACTTACAAGCTAGGTAACATAGAATTTAATTTTCTCTTCTTTCCTTCCTTTTTTTAACATAATTTATTTTTTTGGAATTGAAAACTTTCCTTTCATTTTCAGCCACACCTTGAATTTGATGCATATAGTGTAAATTAATTTTGAAACACAAATATAACTTAATTTTTAGAAGCTAGTGTAGTTTTACAATTGTCTGCTTATTATCTACCACACGCCTGGATAGCGAGAACTAAAAAAAACTTTTGCCAATTCTGCAGTATAATCAAATCACAATTCGTCAGTTTGACGTTACTACTTATTTTCCATGCGCCTGCTTGGCAACAAATTCAAAAACTCGGCTAGCGGTTCTTTTTTTATATAAATGCCGTGATGGTGTACGTATATCAGTTATCAGCAAAAAAATTCAATACAAATAACAGTAAAGGCTAAATAATAATTTAAAATACTTTTCTACCACAAATATCAATTATAAATTACTCCTAATATTTTTAGTATTAGTTATTTTACACAAACTTTTACTATTTAAATATAATTCTGAAAGGAAATACTAAAATTCAATAAATACTTTTTTATGAAAACCAAAAGTTAATCTTATCTTCGGAGATCAGCAGTATTCTACTTTTGACAATTCTTTTCTCGGACGCAAGTTATAGAAGCACAGAAGATAACCTTTGAATGATCCGCTTCAAATCTGGCTGTAAAATGGCAGACTTCTTACATCCATTTCTCCTTGAAATAAACAAACTCGGCAATTGGTATTAGCAAACTTGTTCTAAAAAATTCAGCAAATTTCTGGGATTAGGAGACCAGCACCATCGAAATTGATAATTGCACTCCTAATTTCCAGTATCTCAGTGGAACCTCCAATTAATTAAGACTGTAATGTATTTTGCAGTAATTGACAAAACAGGCAATCTTCTTATTAGAACATAAATTTTATTTCTAGTTAACAGAAATAGATAATTTCTTTAATAAGAAATTCTTTAGTGGCAAAACTTTCATACTACTACTAGCTGGTAAAAACTTCAGAATTCTAATTTAAAACAATTTCTCACGTTGCTGAGCAACGGTTACATAATACAAATATGGCATTGCCACTTCAGCAATAAATATAGTTATTTATTAAATAACAAGATATTACAGTACTAATATCATAATTTTTGGTACCATTTTAATTATTACTTAAGCTATCGTATACATTAAAATTAGCATTTAATAAATTTTTTCTCAAAAAATGCTTACTTTGAGAATTAATTTTCAGAAGCACTATTCAAATTATTCCAAAGTTTTAATTGACAAAATACATTAATAAATTTTAATAAAAAATAGAACAAAGGCTATGTACAAGAAGAAATAAAATCTTCACGGAAATGGAAGGCAGGAACTCGATGAGCTCAGTCTCTGAAAAAATGTCAGTATGAGCATTACTAGAAATATCGCTTTCTAACTCTTTAGAAAATAAATCATCACTGTCATCTGTGTCACTAATTGGCTCATTTACCATGCAAGTATATCCTTCCTCTGATAGAGAATGCTTGCTCCGCATAATAAACTGAAGTGAGAACTTTCCTGATAAAGCAAGGCAAAGTGTAACAGAACCTCACATAGTAACCCTAAAAGATCCTGCATGCCAGTGGGAAAAGAATAAAAGAAAAGAGTCAAAGGGATATCAGAAAGGTGAATGCTTATGTCAAGGAGGAGTTAAAGAGTGGAGCTTTAGTTGTTTACATTACACTTTTCCCACCTCCCTGCAACAGCTGACACCAAAGTTAGGTGGAATGTGATCAAACTGAAGGTCAGAATCCAACAGCTATCTTGATTTCAAAAGTAATAGACACAGAGTGCCATCTAAATGGTCTTTAAAAAATGATTCAGTTTAAAATGCACATACCCATCACCTGACCTTAAGTGCATTCTCCAATGATTCATGGGTGGGATGTTTGGCTGGGAGAAATGTTTGTAAGGAATATGTATATATGGGCCATCCGTTCAGAAAGGGATATTGGAATAATCTATTTTTTGGTTATAGAATTTCATAGAGATTTTCTCATGTTTTTAATAAGTAATTTGATTCAATGTATAATGAATAATTTTAACTTTTCATATTAATATTTTCATTTTCTGTATATTTTAACATACCTTACATATAATAAATCTTTTGATTTATTAGTATTATAATATTACAATTAATAAAAAACTGCTTGTGGTATATATGAAGCTTGTATTGATAGAAAATATTTTGTAATTATGCATGAGAAATATATGAAATTTTATCAGAAAATGCTTGCATACCACTTAGGATAAATCTTTATCTTTTTAAAATGTTTTTTTAGGTGATTGTTGTTATGTCCGTACTGAGCACAATAAATCACTGATTGGACGAATTGATAAAATGTGGATAGACAAGATGTAAGTTTTTGTTCTGGCAAAAATTTGCTAATTTATTCCTCATTTAAAATTTATTCAATATGAAAATGAATTTTTCATAATTATATGAAAACTGCTCTACTTTTAACTGTCTTATGCATAAAATAAATTTTTTTATGTGAACTTTGCAATTAAGTTGCAAAAATTGTGGCAGTTTGTTACCAAATCTGTTTTTTAGCATGTGCGTTGGCAGACTTCATGTTGCCATATAAATTTTTCTTTTTAGTATATCAAATGTAAGATTATCAGTTTTTAAAATCTGAATTCTTCTCTTTTACATTGCTTATCAAATTTTAAAATGGTCAATTACATAAATTTTTATTTGTGAGTTTCTTAATTTTTAACAAATATGCTAATATAATGCTCTCATCAAAATAATAATTACACATTAAAATTTAATAATAACCCTTTTGTTTCCTTCCATTTTGTCTTAAAATGTTATCTTTCATTTTGAGGATTATAAAATTTAAACTGATGAGGTAAAACCCAGTTTCCAAATTATTTTTTAACAAAAGAAAAAAAAAAAAATAAATAAATAAATAAATATTGTAAAAATAGTAAAATTAATTTCATGTGTCTAATTTTGATTTTTATTTTAAGTCCCTCTCATAAAATATTCAATTATATGACAGTTTTTCCTATAAAATTCAGTTTCTGTGTCTTCCTTGATGTATTCAAAAATCATTCTGACAAAGTTGGCAAATATGAAATCTGTATTTGTTTTATTAATAAAATACTTTTGGTTCATCTGTAATCATTTATTGTAGTTTACTAAAATATATATATTTTTTTAACTATAGTTATTACTGTAGAATACCTTTTAACCACCAGCAACAGGGCCATGTGGATTCTGGATAATTCAATATATATTTCTAGAACTTTCTTGCTTTTCTTGTTTTATAATGCCATCTGTAGAAATTGCTGCATGCGTAATCTGTCCTTAATGTTTTTAGTCTGTCACAATTAAATAAATTATATAAAAAATTGTGCAGATTATTTAAAATTAAAACTCATAATATGATTTTATACTTCAGAAGCACAAAATTAAACAATATTTTTAAACTACTGTATTTATTATGACATGAAAACTACAAATTTCTTAATTTGATGGCACATAACTTTGAATATCTGCCTGCTTACAAGAGTGTCACTGTAATTTTTAAAATTTGGTGTGCATGCAATGAAGCTTCATAATAGCACATAAAGACATAGATAACATTTCTAGGGAAATCTTACGAAAGTCTGCAATTCTTTGTCAGCTTCCTTCCACTTAAATTTTGTGCTCTGTGTGTTGTCTTCATCTCCCCCCCCCCACCTCCTCATTTTCTCTCACGCATGTCTTGTAATTTCATCTCATCTCGAGAAAATGCAATAGGAATAGAAATATCTACACTCATCCAAGTTTGCACCTCTTCTTCACTAATACTAATCTTCTCCAAATATGTAAAAAAATCCAAGATGTTTGACGCAGGCACTGGATGTGTTTTAAAACCAGAAAAATCTTTATCAGTCGACTTACCACATAATGAACATGACTCGGTGAACATCATCATAGACCACAATTTACAGCACTAGCAACATAAAACAATTTCTGTTAGATCTTTTCAGACCATAGACAAAGCAAGTAAGACTTTCTTTAGTGTGAATTATTTTTGAAAATCTTGAGCATTACTTTCAAAGTTCTCACATGGACGCATTGAAAGGAATCAGTAATTCCTTGAATAACTAGTTGGACAAGGCTTGTTAGGTGGGGTAGCAGAAGCATTCAACTTTTAAGTCTTCACGCTGTTAGCCCATTCAATACTTTTTTTTTTTTTTTTAAATTTCATAGACCAAAATTTTGGATTTAAATTTAGACTTTCAAATTTGCAATTGTTTTTCTGGTTGTGAGAGATTTTACTGTATAATCCTTCTTAGGAATCTGATGATTGGCATGTAATCATATAATTACTTTAACTAAATTTTTAATTTTTCTTTCTGTGTAACTTTTCATTATAAATATATTTTTAAAATTTTTGTATTGTGAATTTTTATTAAAAATAAATTGAGATTTATTTCATGCTGCAATCATTTTTAGGGGTAATGCATTTTATCATGGCCCGTGGTTTGTGACGCCACAGGAGGTACAGCATCCTCCTACAAGACTGTTTTTCCGTCAAGAAGTATTCCTAAGTTCTATAGAAGACACAAATCCTTTGCTTAGTGTGATTGGACGTTGTGCTGTTTTGGAGTACAAGGATTATTGCACAAGTATGAAAAATACATACATTATTATAACTATTAAAAATTTATTGGTAGTTACAAATATGGTCATAGTTAGGTGTGAACCTTTCAAACCAGCTATGAATATACTTGTACAGCATCCTATGCCAAGCACCAGTTAACCTATAGTATAAGCATATTGATTGGAACTTTCAGCATATGTACATAGGCTTATTATTGCAAATAAGATAACTTTTTTAAAACTTTTCCATCATTTAAAAAAAATAATGGGAAACATATATATATATATATAATGCAAAATATAAAAAAAAATTAAATATGTTTGAAATTCTTCACATATTCAATTCAGAATAAATTACATGTAAAAGAAAAAAGAAAAAAAAAAAAGAAGAAGAAGAAGAAAGAAAAAGAAAAAAAAAAAGAAAAAAGAAAGAAAGAAAAGAAGCACAGTGGCAAACTGCATGAAAAGAGGCAAAACATACTGAAACCAAAAATGAAAATGAAATTTATGTCTTTCGCTGCATCATCATCAGGGCATTGGTGCAACAAAAGAAGTAAATAATTTAAACAGCCTGTTTCTGAACTGACAAAGACATTAATTTGTAAAGTTTAAAATTTTAAAATAATCATAGAAAAACAATCAAAGTAATCTGTGTCTTTATTGATCCAACTCTTACAAGCCGAAGTATTAAGTAAGCAGTGCAAAAATTGTAAAATTGAAGGAATGCAAACTTGAAAATAGTTCAAAACCTAATCCATTTTCGTACTGATAGCAGTAAGTGGTGGTAGTAATACAAAATAAAATAAAATAACTATATAGAATTCAAGTTTATTTTGGCTTGTAGCACTTGAGCTGATAAAGACAGAGATTACTTTGTCTGTGACAAAATGGCAGTTCTGTTCAGATCTCATGTAGTCATAATAGTCCACTCTTAACTGCTACAGTTAGTAGTAAGAAGACACAGATTACTTTGTTTGTGACAAAATGGCAGTTCTGTTCGGATCTTATATAGTCATAATGGTCCACTCTTAACTGCTACAGTTAGTAGTAAGTGTAGTTAATAGTCCACATTCTTAATCACAGATGGACTGTGGTTAAGTTTGCCGGCCATGTGATCCTGCGTAGAGTTGCTGCTTTGGTGCAGTTCACTAACAGGAGGGCTGTTGGTACCATTTAAATAGCATTAGGCCGTAATAATAAGGAAGTACAGTACTTTTTCTATTTTGACACCAAATGTCTTTCTTAATATAATTGTAGTTCCTTCATTTTCTCTTCTTTTATTTTTGTGGTTTTTGCTGTCATATATGTGGAAAATTACAAAAATTGTTTTGTTGTTGTCATATGAACGAGTATGTATAGCAAGTAATTTCTCTGTTAATAAAGATGTTGAAAATAACAGTGCCAATGATTCATCTTCTGTATCTGACATATATCATTTCATTAAGTTTGCTGGAGTTATTTTCATAATTAAAATTACTAAAGAAATAAATTTAACAATTTCTTTTACATGATCTATATACATGTAGTTTTTTAGAACAACAGAAATTTTTAATCAAATCTGAAAATTCAAAGCAAAAAATTATTGAATGGAAAAAGTTGATTGCATAAAGTAAAAAGAAATTTTTTTTCAAAAGGATATTTTTTAAAAATATTAACAAATTAACAGATCCTGTAGACTAATAAGAACATTAGTTTGTTTATTAAAGCAAATGGAATTAGATCAATCGTTTAAAAGAAGGAAATAAATATAAATAAACCAAAATGTCTGGAAAATTTCAGATTGAAAATATACAAATACGATTTTTTGTAATGTTTTGTATCTTTTAATGTATAATTGTTATCTTTTTAAAATCGATGTAGTAAATTATATGCATATAATTGTTATCTTTTTAAAATCAATGTAATAAATTATATGCATAATAGTCTGTTAGTTAAAACTGCAGAATTTCATTAGAGTCTGATTTTAGTTGTATTGTTTGTTAAAGAATATTTTTAAAAATATTTCTTTCAGATCTGTACAACTATTTTATATGAAAAATGTTAAGTGTTTTAAAAAGTTGTAGTTTAATGTTAATTACTTGAAAACTTTTTGGAAACTTGTTTTATTCTCAATTTTTTTTTTTTTTTTTAACTTTCTGTTTATTAAATATTACATTGTTTAATAATGATACATACTGTATTTTATTGTTAAAATAGCATTGTAATAGGGAATTTGTTTGTATAGGTTGCTTTAATTTATTTAGTTCTGTTTACCAATAAGCCTATAACTTTTTTCATTGATGTTTCGTAAAGGTTCTTAAAAGTTCTTTATTTCTGTTTAAAGAAATCTGTATAAACTGCAGAAGGTGGAATATTAAAACATTTCATCAGGCAGTTCTTGATTTGTGTGAAATAATTTGCAGCTGATGTCTGAAACAAAATCATAACTAATAAGCCATTTATAAGATAAATTGTGTTAGTCATGTAAAAGTGAAATTGTATGACACAGTGTAACAAATAGTGCTTGAGGGAAATGGAAGTGAACAGTTTAATCTTTTTTCTTATATTGAATGATAAGTGATAAATTTTAAAAATAATAAAATCTTTGTTATAATTCTAAAGATCTGAAGAGGCGGAGGAAAACATAAAGTTGTTCTTAGAAGAACATTGTAGTTTTCAGCAGCTAGAATTTAAGTAATACAGATAGTCGTACAAATATCTCTATGTCAGTCATAAGAGATCTGCAGATCTCAGAGATTTTATTTTAATTATAGTTATTTTCCAGAGAGGCCTACTGAAATAACAGAGCAAAATGTGTATATTTGTGAATCTCGTTATATGGAAGCTGAGAGGCAAATTCGAAGGCTATCAAAAGGCTTACGTGTAAGAAGTTTTTAGATGTTATGATTTTTTTAAAATTAATAATCATGAGATTTAGGTTACATTCATGTGTAATATTTTTAATTCCTTTTTTAGAAAATTCCTTTATCTTCATGTGTTACTGAGGATGAATGGTACTTTTTCAGAAAGCCTATAAATCCTCAAAAGGTATTAATCTTTTTTCATTGCAGTTTAAAGTAAATAATGATGTCATTAATTTTAATTAAGCAAACAAAAATCTTAAGTTTTAAAGTTTCATAAATTATGTGCAACCTTAATTATTCAAATAAGAAGCTTGTTGTTTGGAATATTAATTTATTTTGAAGTATTATAAGAGTTTATTGCTATTTTGTTCATGATCATGCCATACTGCAAGTTCAAAATGCTTATGTTATTCCTGCTTAAGTTTGAAAATAAATTATTGTTAGACAATGCATGCTTTCTGTTCAAGGATTGAAAATGGAAATGTCTCTTCAAATTAGTAGAGATGCCAACCCCTGAGAAGTTTTATCAGTAATACCTGACTAAACTACAAATGGGGACGCTTGAAGGTTCCTCATATTGGAAGGATGGAGTTCAGCAACATAAACTAGGTGTTAAACCACATAAAAAGAGCATTGTTTACAATTTTGAAACCCCTCCCCCCCCCCAAAAAAAAAGGTTAAAAAATTTAAGATACCTTTCTCTATGTTACTGTCTATGATCTGATAAGATCAGCTTTTGTTGCACGGTTTGCTACACCTTACTCATCAGAGCTAAACTTATTGTGGTAACAAATTGTGTTGTGCTTAAGTGATTCCATTTTCTGCATTTGCTACACCTTACTCATCATAGCTAAACTTATTGTGGTAAAAAACCATATTGTGAGTAAATGATTCCATTTTTCTGCACAAGAAATGTGGCAATAAATACTGGGTCTAAACTGAGTTTGATTCCTTCGTGCAGTGGTGAAAAATCATTTCAGTTAATGCACTGGTATGGAGTTCTAATGATACAGTAATAGTAGTAATAATAAATAAATATTGCTGAGCTTTTCAGATTTGTACAGCATAATTTCATTTTTGAGTCCTGAATTTTTTTTCCATGCTACAACGATTCAAAAAGCAGCGAGAACTTCCTCGTCAACATCAGTGACGTGATAAGCTGCAAATTCATTTTCCTATTGGCTAGCATCAATAGACACGTTTTTGAACATATTGAACAAAAGAAAATGAAGCTTCCCTTCTCATCCCCCACTTCTGCATGTTGCCTCCCCAGCCAGTGTGATGGCCAACAATATTGACTGCTGTACCAATGGGCCTGAGTTTGAACGTGGCCTTCGAGATTAGATGGCCTGGTCAGCTGCAGAATCACGTGATTTGACGTCAAGTAAGGCGTCTGAACTTTCACCCTTTGCACTGCATTGTGTGGACACTGCAAGCGAAGACTTGTTATTACATCGATTGCGTGCTATATATTTTTATTATTCATGTCTTTTTTATTGCTAAATTTAAGTAATGTTGTTAAAGATATTTTCATTTTTAAATTGAGATTACTAGTTAACTTATTTGTTAACAAGAATAACGATCAATGTCTACGTAGAGCTGTCTTCATCATGCCTGCACGATGTTGCGTTACATCATGCAAATCCAGTTACGATGGCACTAATGAATATGTATCAGTATTCAAATTTCCAAAAGATACAGTAAAACGGGATTTATGGATCAAAAAAATTCCAAGGAAAAATTTTATTTCAAGTGATCGCAGCGTTGTGTGTGAAAAACATTTTGAGAAGATGATATTATTCGCTATGATTATTTACCAACAAACGAAGGTACTTTTATTCAGATGTGTAGAGGGCATCCTAAATTAAATAACGATGCTTACCCATGCATTTTTTCTGGTTGTCCAAAATACTTATCTGAAAGTCCCAACCCCTCAGAGGATGAGCAGGGAGGAAAAAAGAGCTAAGATGGAGAAGCATATTTCTAATGAATTTTTGAGAAAGGACAAAATAGCATCATTTGAGGATTTTTCTTCTATGTTACCAAATAAATTAAATATTTCAGATACTTCATATATTATTTTACACAAATCTGTTGCTGGTATTTATATTTTATTGCTCAGTTTTCATCCATATCCTAAAATTGAGAAAAGTGTCTTTGTATCGCTTCATATAGATATAGCAGTTTATCTAGGAGATAAAGTTGTTCCAGTTGAAAGTAAAGAAGAACCAGTAAAGAAGTTGAACAGCATTCTTTACTGGTCAAACTTACCGACATATATGTACTAAACATTAACATGTTTGATGTTCATGAAACTTGTTTAATGTGTGGAATTCCCTTTTCTAGCAGATTTAAAAAAATAATGAGCACCGTTTCAAATATTTGTTTAAACAATTGTACTAAAGTTCTTCAAAATAATATGCATACAAAAATCAATGAAAGGAAACTTAAAAAAGTCAAGAATACGTGATGAAAAGATATGAGTATGTAAATGACATTGTTTTATTTTTTTAAATTAGTATACTAAATATGATGCAGTTCAAATATATTTTCAATAATGTATCTTTTACATTTAAATTTATTAATCCTTTTGCTGTTTCCTTATTATTTGATAATACTTCATAATTTTTCAAAATAAGTTATCAATTGCGATTAATTATTGCTTCAGTATACTAGTACAATTTGCATAGTATTTGCTAATTAGACTGAAATGATAGTTTGTTCTATGTATAGTTGTTTTGAGGTTTTCATTGGCAAATTTATTGATTTTACGCTTTTGTGAAACATTATATGGATGGCTTTTATTTGTAAATATATTATTTTTTATGCATCTACATGTAACTAATAATGTAAATATTATTAAATGATGTAAATATTCTTATAATTATTGCTATAGATAACATATAAATATGTGAAAATTATTCGTTTTCTGTAATGTTGCAGTAAAATTGTAATGTATTTAATTTACAAAGTTTTGAGATTTAAATTTTTTCTGTGGCTTTTCTGTTCATTTTATTAGATAGTAATTTAAATGAATTAAAAATATATTTGCATAATGTTTGGAAGCTCTGAAATATTTATAGTTTTAAGAAAAAATTATTTTTTATGTCTTTTAATTCGCTAAATTATATTTACTTTTGTTAGTGAATTATTTATATTTCTAAATTTTTTCATTCCTCTCCTTCTCAAACTGTAAAGACATTTTTTATGCTAATAAATAACAGCCTTCTTATTTATTTCAAAACTTTCTTTTTTGAGTGTATCCTAACAAATTATTACAATACAGTGTAAAAAAAATGCACAAGATAACCTAAAACATGGCATAGAAAATTTCATGAATATTCCTTAAAAATAATATTTATTAAGTTATTAATCTTAACTGCAAATGAATATACGACCTTTTATATACGTTTTCAAGTCTCTGGAAATTTAATTATTATGCATTATTAAAAACAAAAACTCTAAACATTGAACGAAATGCTCGCATTCAAATCTGAAGCAAAGAAAGTCACGGAAGGATCGGACGCCTTTCGTGACGTCACTTGTAGCTAACCAGGCCATGTTATCTCGAAGGCCACGGTCTGAGCCCCGGAAAAGCATGATTATTTATAAGCTTGCCATGGCAAGTTGAAAGTCTTCTCAAGAGGTTGATGTAGAGAAATAGGGGTGCTCTTCAGGTATTCTTCCTCAAAATTTGGGCAGAACTATCAGTGTGGCAGGAGTATGCCTGTATGACCAGTGATGAAATTGTAGTGTCCCACATACCTACACTTCTGCATAATTTGAAAATCACTGTTGATGGACATTTTCTTGGGAAAGCTTTATATTGGAATAAAGCTGTCTTTTGTGAAGCTGTAGTTTTTTTATTTTTATTTTTTTTTTTTTTTCAAGGTGTGCGAGTTCTAGTCTCGCACTAGTTACCAGATAAGGATCAACTTTCTGGCTTTTCCTTTTTGAAACATTAAAAATTGATTCATCATTAGCTTCAGCTTTAAAGGCTGCAAGTTAAAAAAAATTTGCTTTTTAACACACTTAATTCCATGTGGTGGCCGCCTAAACCAAGATTACTAGAAACACGTAATTCGAGTAAATTTTCTTCAATGTTTTTAAATTTCTTAGGGCTGTCATCGTTACTAAAATGGTGTGAAGAAATTAATGCAATATAGAACATACAAAAGTAATTTTATTTGTATATATAAAATATTATGTGCACATTTTATGATGTGTCGTATTGAAACCCTTCAAGCAAATAAAAAGTGAACCATTGCATTCTCTACAGTATATCACAATTCTTTTGGTACAGTTGTTTGGCTTCAGCTTACCTAGATTTTTCAAATCTTTTTTTGTAGCACACTTTACAAAATCATTGCATCATCCTAGCTTTTTTTGACATTTTTAAAGTTCATGACAGGGTAAGAATTGAAAAGTTCATTAACTTGTCTGCTGTAATTAATATTTCACCAAAATATTTAACACATAAGGAGAAATTCATGCTGGCCAGATCGGAAAGCCATGTGAAATTAGTGTGTCATTCAACATGTTAAGTCTATAAAAAAGAGCTGGTTCCATCTATATAATTGATTGGTTTCTAGTAGACGAAGTACATCATTGGAAACAGAAAGGTAAAAGTTTATGTTAAGGATTTTCAGTCTGTGACTTAATGTTAATAAACTGTGAATTGGAAAAAAATTAGCACTTTTATCAGAAAGAACATGTTCAAAGTTTCGAACTGTTCAGTTATGTTGCTAACAGAATCTAAGAGACAATTAGCAAATACAGTACAAAGTCCGAAATCCGGACTCGTCAGGATTTCGGCAATTCCAGATATGGGATTTTTCCGGACATTAGATCATTAGTTTAAATATAGTATGATGGCATGTAGAAATTATAAAATTAAAAATGTGAAATTGTGATTTATGAAATAATGAAGTATTTATGATCTAAAGGCTATCAACATTTACCCAAAAAAAAAAAAAAAATAATAATAATAATATTGATCTGTTTACCTTATTAAACATTTCTTTCAATGTAAGTTGTTTAAGTTGCTTCGTTTTTTGTGCTAATACTTCAATTATTCTGTGATAGTCATCATCCTCTTTAATTCTGTAGACAGACATAATCTCTTGTTTAGTTACATTATTGAAGTCCTGTAACTGCTGTTTCGAGAATTCCGTCTAACTTGCAATTGAAATTTTCTCTAATTTTCAGTAACTTCTCTGTCACTTTCTTCACTATCAGTAGCAGTATTTTTTGTATCAAGAACTATACTGCAGATTTTGCTATTTGTTAATTGATTGATGGTTGAGAAGCATTGTCATCACAATGAGAAACTTCCATTTTTATCATCTTCATTTATTACCGCTTCTCCACATTTCTTTACAAAATCCGTTAATTGGAAAATTTCACCTTTGTTTTGCGATGTCCAAAAACCTTTAAAATTCACGGCTATCATCATCAAATTTAACCATCGTTCACTATACATATTTGGCTGTGCATCATGAGCTTGACGACTAAATGACAAGTTGTCCATAAAATTTATCTTTCTTCTATCGCGCACTGAGACAAATTATGCCTGAATAGTATTAGTTATTTATTATACTTATGTCTATTTCTTGCACATGCTTAAGGCTTATCAGAGCTTTGAATAAGTAAATTCCGACATAGACTTAAGCCTTATCAAGGACCGGCTCTAGATATCTTACCACCTGATGCAGTCTTTGTGGGTCTGTGCGTTCCAGTGCGGCCATACGAGCCCTGACGCTAGTTCTGGGTTTATGTGAATAACAAATCAGCTATTCTTAATTCAAATAGCCTTAAATGTAATCTTTGGGTCTATGGGTATCATCATCAAAATATATTTTTAGCATATGGAAAGAAATTTTTGATAAATTTTTCGTTGTCAACACATAGCGCATTTGATTTAAATCTGCAATTATCGCCAAGCGTAATGTCAACATAAAAGGTTACCATACTCCTTTATTATTCAATTACTATTATAAAAATTGTTTAGGTATCGCTACATGAGTCATTACTCAAGTTGTCATGTTTTGATAAACATGTGGGGATGAAAGGAATGTATAATAAATAATGATTCGCCAGGTTGGCATCAGATCAGCAATTTATCTTTGTGGAAAGTTTTGGTTTGAGAAGTATGCCAAGCAGATATGCAGCAATGAAGCCAAATTACTGATCATACAAATTTATGCTAAAATGATTGTTTCTTCAATAACAAGGTATTTTATTTAGTGTCAAAATGAAATTAAGAATCAGGACGCTCCAGATGTTTTGTTATGCGTGGAAGGGGGAATTAAATGCTCATGCCGAAAGCCGACTGGAAAAAAATTTTGTTGGTGGTTTTGAGGTTCACATTTTAGATCATCCCAGGTAATAGACGTCCAGATTTCAGACTTTTACTGTATGTAAGAATTTTTGTGTGATATAATTCCACTCATAACATAGCACAGTTTGACAGAATGTATGCATTTCAAGCTTCTCTGAGGAAAACAATGCATTTGAATCAAAAATTGTTTATCATTTATGTCTATGAACTGACTTGACACATTTTGAGCAGTTTGCAGAAAAAGCAAGTAAAACATTCTTATAGATATATAGAAGACTGAACTTTTCTAATGAAAATTTAAATCTATTTACAATTCTCGACAAAGTTTATCAGAAGTAGATGACAAAGTTTTGCCAAGGTATATACTTCTGAGGGTGAAATATTGATCAAGATATTGAAAATCCCTTCCTTGAATTATCAGTGGATTCCACAACAACAGTAACAGTGATCATATTTGGCCTTGATTGCTGTTGTGTTATGAAATAAGAAAAACGGGGGATACAATATTACAGAACTATTATCCGTAGGTATTGTGACTGGGACATTTTATAATACTTGCACAGCTTCTCACAAAATTTGCCATGTACACAATCAGAGCTGTCTCATTAGTTCTTCTGCATTTCAGTTTTTTGGTTATGTTCTTTGAAGGTAGTATCATCATTTCATGTGCATATTTAATGGCTTTAATGAATGATTTCTGATGTAAGACACATATTATATGCATGTGACAGTACAGCAGTTTCAGTTGAATTGGCATGTCAGTGCAGCCCACTGGAATCGAGATGATATATCAAATACGATATCAGTGCAATTGTAGGTATTAATTTTATACTTCAGTGCACTCATACATAGCAGTTGTTCTGTTCAAATTGGCATTTTTTTTTGTCTCTAATATTGTAACCGATCGTAAAAATAGATAATAATTATGAAAAATGTGTAATAGTTGGCATCTCTAAATTAGCTGATTAATGTTAATAAAAAGCAATTTTGTACTTCAGATTTATAGACATTTTAACAATCAATAATCTAACAACAGTCTTATTTTTACTTCCTTGTACGAAGTAAAAAGGAAGTATTGTAATCACGAAAAGTTTCAAGCAGTATATTTCAACGAAAATATCCATTTTGACCGCTATCGAATACAATTTAACGATGTTTTTGCATGATATCTGTACGTAAGGACAGAATAAAAGACTCTTTTCCTCCAAAAAAATTATAAAACTGCTTTAAAATGAATTCTGAAGAGAATTTTTCGTAGCATCTGTACAAACGTATGTATGTATCTCGCATAACTCAAAAACGAGTAGCCTCAAAACATTGAAATTTTGTATACAGGACTGCAATAACATGTAGATGTGCACCTCGTATTTTGGTTGCAATCGGCCACACCAAACGTATATAAATATAGTTCCAGCTCAGTTATCTCGGTTTCTTTACGCTTATATGTTTGTAAATTGTACATTTTTTGCTTTAAAAATGATTGAATTATGTTGTTCTTATCTTCCAGTTAAGATTTTTATGCCTTTAGTAAATCTGCATGCAATATTTTTAGAATTATTAACAATTTTAAAGTTGTTTAAGTGCCGCTAAGCCTAATAATTTTTTTGATGGCGGCCATTATGCTTGTTTAGGTTTGAAACAGCAGGATAATGGATTTGTTGCCAATCTAGAGAAACTTAGCTTGGCAACAACAAAAATAACGCCTTCATTTATTATTGTGAATTAAATCATGCTTAATCCTTTCTGGAATTTTTTTCAAGGAAATAAGTGTTTAAGATTTACTTAAACTTAACAATTTTTAATACAGATATTTTGAGATTTTCCCCCCCCCCCATATTTTTGCCTTGTCACGAAGTGAGAACTGAATTAATTGAACGAAAAATGCTCAATCGTCTGCGAAAAACTGTTTCTTTTTTGTTTGCTTAATTTCTTTTATACATTGTTCTAGCTTTATTATAGTATTGAGTAGAACATGTGGCAACGATTAGATAATTCTTTAAATGATATAAATTTTGTGCATTCTGAGTTATAATATGAACAAAATATAATACTGTTAAGTGAACCTAGCGCCAGAGTGTCACTATGGTAAACAAATAGAGCGAATTTTAAAGAATGCATTTATTCTATTGTGGTTTATGCACTGTCGGCGAAGTAGGTGTAATTCAATCCAATAAGTTTAAATGAAATGCAAGAAAAAATGCATATAATTTAATATCCCGTACGAAGAAGTCTTGTGGTGTACACATCAGATTTTTTAGAAATGGAATCAGTTTTCATTGTTATATAGTACTCAGTATTCTCAGCTTGGAGAGTTAACTCCACATAAGAATGTAGAATTTTTTTAATATGAAAACTTATGTAGAAAAATGAAAGCATATAAAATTATTTGTGTAACATAAAAATCAATGCTTTTTGAAGCATTCTGTGAAAATACGATAACGATATCATTGATTTAAATAAACAAAGAAAGCAGCATGATATTTGGCGTTAATTTCAAATTTCAAATTTGTTTTAAAAGTGGTAAAAGTACTATTTTTTTTTAACTGGAAGAAGCCTGGAGTTCTGTATGTGTTTCATGTCCAAAGAAGAATTCTTGAATATGAAGTAAAAGCGTTATTAAACAAAAATTTGTAATCTGTTTCACATCCTTGGTATGACTGAAAAAAGCTTCATACTTTGATTTACTGAGTATTAGCTATGAATAATATTTTAATAATTTAAATATATTAATGAACAGCTATTTAAATACATAAATCTATATCTATTATTAAGATCAACTACTATATTTTAGATTTTAAAATTATAGTAATTACATTGTTTTAAATTAACTTTTGCTGTTTTTGCATTACCAGAAAGTGTATTTTTGCTCGTGTAAATTTGTATAAATCTATGCCAATAAAATATATTTATGTGCATGATAAATTTCTGCCACCACAGAAGAAAATATTCTGCTGAATATTATTTGAAACTAAATACATGCATGTTAAAACTACATATTCCAAGCAGCTCTAGACTATTTGTTAATAGAGTAAAGAATTGCATATGTATTTATGTGCTTTTCTTCCCTCCCCCATTTTTTTGGAAAAAAGAGTAAATGCATAATTTAAGTATGACATGTAATTCAATTTGAAAATAAAATAGTCTTGGGGAAATAAGTGCATGTATCTTTGTCATTGACTTCATTCTTTCAATATGTTAATATTTCAGTTCAGTCTGCTTTGTAGAATTCAGAAATATTTTTATTTCATATCTGTGCATAAATATTTTTACCATTTTACTGTTTATCTGATCTAATAATTAAGTATTTGCATGCAAGTATTAAAATATTTAAAATTATTTCAGTTGTTGTATTTTATTATAGTTGTATGAATGAGAATAATATCAAAATATTAGAGCTATAGAGAATTAATATTGTGCATGTTTTAAGTATTTTATTTAATATCAGTCAGACCTGTATGCATCTTTGACCTGTAACAGATGAATTGCATGTTTCCTAATTCAGTGCACCTTTGCATGTTCTCCACATTTGTTTCAGACTGAAGTTATTAGTGCACCTCCTATTATTCCCAAGAAGATAAATCCTTGTACTCCTGTGAGTAATATAGCATGCTTCTTACATTCCCCATATAATTTTTAAAGCATCGTGGTTTTCTTCATTTGCATATGCTGTCAATGCGTTGATCTATTTTTTTGTGTTATATTTATTTTCTTATTTAGTGATACTTTTTTTTTTTTTTTTTTTTTTTTTTTTATGTTTTAGCTTTGCAATCATTGAAAAGTAATTAATGGAATAGTTTTTGCGATTAAATAGGACTGTTAGCAATTATTTTTTTGTCTTTTGCAAGTACTTTCTTGTCTATACTAATTATAATATTTTAATTTTATCATGTTGTTTATGATAATTCCTTTCAGCTTAAAATTGGAAAAAATATTTCTTTCTCAAGCATCTTAAATTTTTTTGGTAATTAAAATTAACCCTTTTCAGAGCTCTGGAAAAGTCTAATGTTAAATTTACTAGGTAATGGGTAGTATGTAGGCAATATTTTTGCTAATATTTTGGATAAGCTATATATAGAATTTATAATCTTGGGTGTACATTAGTTTTTTTTCATGGTTTGGTCTATTGGCATTGATATATTTTCAGCACAAAGATATAATTAATTCATTATCTGCTTTATTAAAAATAGACATTCTGATTAATTTTACACTAGCTATCAGGATATATATATATATGTATGTATTTAAATGCATTTCCTTTCTTTAGAAATTGGTGTAATAGTCATGTCTATTGGTTAGGAAAATGTACTTTATTTGAATTTTTCTTTTCATCTTTCCTTTACTTGTCACAATTATTTTATATTCATGCTCAGATAAACTTTTTGTTTAGCTTAAAATAGTTTAAGACATCTAGCTTCATTTTAATAATTTATTTTTAATATATACAACTCAAAATGTAACCTTTAGTTTCATTCCTGCTGATAAATTGTTTGCTGAAGTGGTCTGTATCAGGTGATGAAAATATGATTGCAGTGCTATTGTTAGTTAAAGTATGTCAGTTATCCTTTGTGGTTTGATTAGAATATCAGTATGTCTTATCACACTGGTTGAGGAGGCAGGGGAAAAAAAGACAACTGTGAGTTTTATTTCTACCTAAAATTATTTATGACTTGGTGCATTGCTGTGGTAAAGAAACCAGATTTATTTCTTGCACAGCTATTTTTATTATTATAATTTTTATAATAAATCTTGGATCTCAGCTGCCATTTTATATACTAAAACAATTTGTTGGCACTGTAACTTTGACAAATGAATTCTGGTGCATGTTTTCTTCGTCTGAATTTATCTTCATTGCACTTGAGCTTAATTTTGATCTTTTTGATTATGGAAAACATGGGCTTCAAGTGGAATTTATTTTGTCTCAAAATCTATAACTTATAAGGTATAGATTTTGAGATTATTCTTATAAGGTATTTCTCCCACTTTCCTAGCATGGTGTAGTGGTTCTGCACCCTGGGCCGGTATTCCAGAGATCCGTGGTTCAATTCTCGGCGAAGGCGGATGCTAACTTTTCAATCCCTCTTGCTTTCAATTAACCTAATGATGCTACAAGTGGTGCCTGAACTAAAAGGGTGTTGGATGAGGATTCTCCAAACCCAGGATTTTGCGATTGGGAAAACCCCAGTTGCCCTTTAAAAAGGAGAGCGTATAAGGTATTTCTCCCACTTTCCTAGCGTGCCTTTGTGGTATAGTGGTTCTGCACCCTGGGCTGGTATTCCAGAGGTCCGTGGTCCAATTCCTGACGAAAGCGCTTGCTAATTTTTCAATCCCTCTTGCTTTCAATTAACCTAATGACTCTACATTCTTAGGATGTTGATTTTGTAGAGGAAATTTAAACTGAAGTGAAGGTGGTGCAGATATTTTAATTTAAAAAAATTCCAGATTATATTTTATTCATGTCCTGAAATTGATGTTTAGGGATAGAAAGAGACTACTTGGAGAGTAAATTTAATTTAGATAAGTTTTCAAAATTCAATTGTTATATTTTTGGGGGGTGGGATGAGTTTAGTATAAGTATTTATATGTTTTGCCACGTAGCAATTTTATATCTGTTAATCATGGGTCAGTGAAAAGAATTTTGTAGTAAAGTCCATAAAAACTTTTCGACATCCAAAAAAATTTGGTCAAAGGCATTTAAAAAGGAATATTACTGTGTAGATCATTTAAGTATGTAAACTGTTTTGATGTGTAAGTTTTAGTAGTTTCTGTCTGAGTCTTGGAAGATATTTTTTCAACATTCATTTTATTAAGGCATTTTTAAAAATCTGTTGATATTTGTGTCTTTATCATGATTTTTTTGTTGGGATTGTTTAGTTATGGCTCCCATATGAGTGTAGAAAAACCGCATTTACCCCCCTCCCCCAATTTCTTGATTATTGACATTTGTCTGTTATTAAAAGATTGTCTTAGATTTACTAAATGATAGTACTGTTCTTCCACATTGCTATTATCTTTTAGATTATCTTCAAATATGAATTATGAAATTCTCATCATTTTCTTCTGAAATGTTTTAGGAACTGTCACCATTGATGACTAGACCTACCATTGAAACTGATAATGAAGAATCAAATGATGTATCCACACCTTTGGCTAATACAGAGCAAGATATTGCAACTCCTGTGCTATCATCTGCTAAAAAGGTAATCATTAATTTAGTGTTTTGTTTTTGCCCTCCTATAAATTCTCTCTTTCACCCCTCTCCCCATATAAACCATCACATAAATTTCAATAAATGAAACTGTTAAATGTATTGAAAATATATGCCATGCAGTCGTTACAAATAATAATAAAAAAATAAATAAATAAATAAAAAGGAAAAAAAGAAAAGAAAAAGAAAAGAAAAGAAAAGAAAGAAAGAAAGAAAAGAGGGGGAAAAGATATATTACTCCAGATGGTTTATTTATCTAATATGGTGTGGTGTATTTAATTATGGCAAAGCACACTAGGGCTATCTGCCTAAGAGGAGGGATGCCTTTCGTGGAGGACTTTCTAAGGGAAACTGGCTCGTATACACGTTACACATGGGGAAAACCACGAAAACACCCATGCAGCCAGCCCGTTCGCGGGATTCGAACCTCGGACCGAACTACCAGTGTTCACCGACTTTTACCGCTCGGCCGCTGGTGGGCCCATTTATCTAATATGATCTGAACTGTATTAGCATATGTTTACTAACTGTAGATGATATATATTGACATGAGATGAAAGCTTCTGTTTTTCTCCCTCTTCCTTCTGACCTTGATTGTGAAAAATAGTCTAGGGCTAAAAAATATTCTTTTTCCTTTTGGAAAGATTAAAATTATTTTCTCACACCTCCTCCAATCTGCCACTGACATTAAAAGATACAGCTAAGTTCTAGTTGAATTTAGACCACAATACCTAGCCAGGCTACTTTTCATGTCTTGTGTTAAAAATATTTGAAATCAATGGAAGAGATTGAGGTATTTATTATTATTTGAGCTCCTCCGGCTTTATTTTATTTTTTTTAATCAAAAGTTAAAAAATTATTATATAACAAAAGGAAATTGACTAGTACAGTAATAGAATCTTGCAATAGCTGTAATTATTTTTAGCAAAAAAAATTTTGTCTTTTATGCGATTTTTAAGAGGATTGGATATATCAAGTAACTAAGAAGAGTCAAATAACCAAAATTTTATTCTTAATATATGTACATATTTAATATAATTTTTTATGCTTAGGTGTCAAATGTAAAACTTATTGCTAAACATAAATAATTTCAAGTATTTTTATATATGCATTTTTGTATGGCTCTTTTAACTTTTTTATATCTATTTATGTTTAAATGGGACAGTTATATATCTCCTGTTCTACTGGGGTGATTGACGAAATTAACATGACTTAGGATATGTATTAGATTAATATGTAGCATTGTTCTAATATAAGTATTTTGACACAAAAACAGAGTTCTTCTGAAATGACATGCCAGTTTTTTTCCATAATTTGATTATATGACTCAAATTATGCCAAAGTGCCAAGTTTTGTAAAAATCGCCCTAGTAGTTTTTAAAAAAATTAGCTCTCAAAATTTTAGCTTCTCAATGTTAATTGAGTTTGGTATATATTTATTAATATATCTTTTTTTATTAAACTTATTTGATTCTTCCTTTCACATTTCAAAAACAAGGTTCATTCCGAATAAAATTCTGCCATTTTTTATGATTTATTTTTTAAATTTGTATTTTTAAGTAATTTTTATAAAAATATTTTGAATTATAATTTATAAAATTTTTATCATCGTCTTAAAGTAGATGTATTTCTAAGCATACCTGCAAAAAATTACAATTTTTTATTGAAAATTTCTGAAGATATACGTGAATTTATATATCGGCTCATTTTAAAATTTGACATATTTGTTGAAAGCGATAATAACATCAAATGTGGTTTAGGCACTTTGTTAAAATTATTTGAAAGGAGGAACAATGTGACTTTCTTTCCCGCTCATGCACAATGGAAGGGAAAGGAAATGGGTTGTCATATATTAAGAAGTTCAGCAAATGAATTATTCTGGGCACAAACACAAAAAAATATGCCAAGATAAATTTGTGAATTTCTCTGTAAATTTCACGCCAAATTTAACAAAATTTAATATTTAGGCATACTTTAAATTGTAGGATCAAAACATGTAAAATAAAAATTTGTATGTTATTTCAAAAAAGTACTATTTTGTGTCGAATTACCTGTGTTAGAACAATACTATATATAAGTCCAATATATATCCTGTGTCAAACTTTCGAGATTTGAAAAACGAAATTCAAATTTCATCAATTGGTCCAGTAGAACGGGAGATATAAAACTCTCCCTCCCCCTGCAGTATACAGAACATGGAATATATATATATGTGTGTTTTCCAACAAGATAGTGGTTAGTTATGCTGACTGCCATACTGAAGAGCCCAGGTTCAATTCCCGAAGAAGGCATCAGTGTTTGTAAATGTGTAGTGTTTTTGCTGTATGTGGGGGGGGGACTCTAAATATGCAACAAACTGGAAGTTCTCCCGAGAGTTTGATGGTAGGGAAAGAGGAGTCGGAAAGCGTTGGACTTGACCTCCTTAGATGTTCTCCATCGAAATTGGGGATGGAACTGAGCAAAGTAATACTGCCATCTGTATGCTGCTCAAGGCTGTTGCCAATGACAGGCACAATCTTGCACTCCTTGATATATATATCAAATGTTGAATGATCTTAAATTCGCTTAGTTCGAAACCAAGTTTTTCTAATACTTCCACAATAGCTGCAAAGTAAGATAATAATAATTTATTTACTAAAGAAATTTATATTAGGAGATAATATAATCTATATATATATAGCACCTAAATTGATGAGTAATTATTGAAAATTAAATAAAAATGCCCCGTGTTAAGAAAAATGCAAATAGTATGCACATACATTGTGCATTTTTCTGATAATGTATAATTTAATATAATAATCTGGTAGTGTAATAGAATTAAGTATAGTTTTTTTTTTTATTTGTTTATGTACTGCTGCATTTCATATTGTTTAGTATGTAATATTAACAGTTTCCTTAGTGCAATCATGGTTCATGGGTGATAGGTAACCTGTAGTGACAATACCTGAAAATTAGCTCAAGCCATGGAAGTTTAATGTTGAATTTGTAAGAAAATTTGCCCGAATTAGTTTTTTAAAATAAAATTAAATTAGATAAAAAGGTTGTATTTTCCTTTTATAGTCATATTATCTGCACATTTAATTTTTTGTCAAGTACATTTAAATTGTATAAAATTTTATGTAGTATTGTATGTAATAGTATTTTAGATCTTTGTATCTGAATCTTATGAATCATATTTTGTATTAGATTTTTTTCCGTGTATAAAGTTCACATTATAATTTTCTGTAAATGCTGTTAACCTCTAGTGTGTATTTAATAAATTTTGCTTTTTTCTAGAAGAATTGTAAAAGAGTCGTAACTGGCTATATTCTTTTTGCCAGTGAAGTACGAAGATCAGTCATTGCTGCTAATCCTGACAGATCATTTGGTGATATAAGTCGACTAATCGGGACTGAGGTTTGTGTTGATCTTTTCTTTTAAATAGCTGAAAACTAGATAAATCATAAATGGACAAAATGGTTTTTGTAAGCATATTCCTTAAGTATATGTGTTTGTATGTAGTTTAAAATTTTTTCTTACAGTTCTATATTTATTATATACTACAGAACATTCTTTTTATCCAGTTGTATGATTTTCTAAGCTAAGTAAAATTAAGCTTATTATATTTATTGTTGTTTTAAATAATTAAGTGATGACACAATATAGACATATTTTAAGGTGGTATATATATATATATTATAAAAAATGTTTTTGTGAATAGAAATTAGTTGCATTGTTTTATGAAAATAAGATAATAACCTTTTTTCAGTGAGTAAAGAATGAAAAGATTATGTATTTAGCTGTAGGGCCTTTGTGAATGAGTTGTAATTTCTCAGTTTTATTTTATTTGAAGTAAAAATGGAATGCTTGTGTAAGATAATAAATAATTGCTAGGTTTTTAATTTTGTGGAAAAGCATGCTTTGCAGAAATAAAAATATTTTATTTTAAAACTTGTAACACTTGTTAAAATAAAATAAATAAAAATATATAAAAATATTTCTTTCACTTGTATATTTGTATTTGTCTTGTATGCCACTAGTTTCTTTTAATACATAGTTAAATACATACTTGGCTAACAGAAAATGTTGTATCCTAATTGTTCAAATATCCAAACGACCTGTTATTCCAGTTAGTTAGCAGATTTTAAATTTTACTGTGTTTTATGGTTTTATTCATGTAGATATGAATATTAAGTTTTTTTAAAAGCCATTTAAATTGCTTTTAACTTTTAAGAAAATGTCTAAAAATAAAATCAGCTACACTGGTGTGCAAAAATTAAGGACGAGACGGTTTTTTCAATATAACTTTGTACAAAAGCTTTCCAAATCAACACATTTAATACCGTAAGATCCCCAATACGTAAGGACATGAGTAATGTAAGGAACACTTACTAAAAGAGAAATCAGAGGGATAAAAAGAAGCTTTATTGAAAAAGTAGCATGGAGCGCAATGCCACTGAAGGCCGAAACATCCCTGTGATGAATGTCCAGCAAGAAACATCCGGTCTTTAATAGGGGATATGATCTCCCCTGACTGCTAGGCAGGTTGCACAGCATCTGCCCATGCTGAGAATGAGGGTGTCAATGAGTTGTTGAGGCATTGCTGCCCATTCGTCTTGCAGCGCCAATCGAAGCTCCGGAATCGTTACTGGTGCCAAGCGTCTGCCTAGAAAATCCCATACATGCTCGATGGGATTGAGATCCGAAGATCGTGCCGACCAATCCATACGTTCAATATCCTCACTCTCTAAGAGCTGTTCGGCAGCTACTGTGCGATGACATGGTGCATTGTCGTCCATGAAAAGGAACTACGGACCCATAGCGCCTCTAAAAAGACGCACATATGGAAGAAGAATCTCGTTACAATAACGGGTTCCGTTGACTGAACCTGCGTCGAAGATGTGAAGATCTGTACGACTACCAAGCATGATGCCTCCCCAAACGAGAACACCGCCACCTCCATACCTGTCCCTTTCAATGATGTTTGAGGGATGATTGCGGCTTCCCCGCTCTCTCCAGATGAGTATGCGATGAGAATCGCTACTCAGACCGAATCTGCTCTCATCTGTAAAGAGTACTCGTCCCCATTCATTGTCTCTCCAATTCCGGTGTTCCCGGCACCGCAGAGAACGCCTTCTCCGATGGGCAGGCGTTAGAGGTACACACCGTACAGGACGTCGTGCAAACAGACCACCACCGTTCGGTCTTCTGGCCATGGTAAAACACGATATCGGTCGTCCGGTCGCCTGTGTCATGTGTCTAGCGATTTCTCCCGCTGTCTGCCGCCTGTTTCTTCTGGCCTGTAAGGCAATATACCGGTCATCTGCGGGTGTGGTTCCTCGTGGACGACCACTACTAAACCCCCGGATAGCTGTTCCTGTAGTTTGAAATTGTCTCCAAAGTCGTGAAACGATGCTGTGAGCAATTTCGAACTCTGCAGCCACACTTGTCACACTGTGGCCTTCCTCCAACTTCCCAATGATTCGACCTTGGGTAAAAGCATCTAGATATCGTCTAACAGATTGATTATTTGCCATTTCTCGCTGAGGCAGCAACTCGGTGTGATTTTAACTGCTATACGGCGTGCAATCTCTTTGCCAGAAATACTGATCTTACACCGACAACATGCTTTGTACTACTCAGACACTTCCCCATTACGTCTACCTGCATATCTGCGCATGTGCTACCATACATCACCTTACTTAATCTCCTGATTGGTCTTTCTGTACGCTCTGCCTCTTCGTTCAGCTGATATGCTAATTTTTCGAATTCGTCCTTAATTTTTGCACACCAGTGTATATCAAATAGTATCATAATTTTTTATAACACTGTTGATCAAAATCTAATATTGTTCTGAATGACTAATATGTGTAATTTTATTTTGAGGATTTTTCTCTAACGCTGTGAGCAGCAAGACCATATAGATATGCAGCTTGGGAATTTTTTTTTAATGTGTGTAAGAAAGTAAATATACATGCATCTTGAAATATGTCAGAGAAATTAAGCCAATATATTAAAAGTAATAAATCCAGGTATAAAGTACTAGAATCATTTTGACATTAAAAATCAATAAAATAATTCTTTCTCATGATAGTTTTGGAAAATTTTTGCTTTCTTAGCAAAGCTCGGGTTGGTCAGAAGGTTAAGTAACTAGTATTTTCATTTTTGCTTCCTTTTATATTAACAAACTACTCTTTTTAATAAAGCTGTTTGCTAAAATATTTAATTTCAAAATTAAAGGCTTATTACTATATAAATGCAATTATATTAAATGTAAAAATATTCCATGAAAAATAATGATTATCATTGATAATTTGAAATGTAAAATTATTATTAGTTTTCATTCTATAAGTAATAAGGCAATTTTTTGGATAACTTTTGAAATAAAATGAGATTTATAATCTGGATTTTTTTTTTTTTTTTTTTTTTTTTTTTTTTAAAGTATGTACAGTCTTTTGTCATCTTGATCTTAATTTTCATTTCCCATGTAAAAAATTTTTTGGTTGGGAGGGAGAGGGATGAAGTATGAGCTCTCTTTGGATGAGTTTTCTGTTTACATAATTCTTAATATTAAAAAAGTTTTTTTCTGTTGTGGCCAAATTAAGAAAAAATAATTATCAGTTTTCTGTTTAAATTATTCTTAAGATTAAAAAAAAATATTCTGGTGTGATCAAATTAATGGAAAATAGTTAAAACTTTTCCCTTAATCTGGCTTTAGCAGAAAGCTGTGTTTCTATGACATGGCCTTAATTATTTAAGGACATTTTATTGGCATACAAAGCTGGACATCATCGTTATGCAAAAACAGTTTGCTTTATGCGTTTCTTCAGTCTATAGAACTACTAGCAGGATGGATTCTTGAAACTTTAAAAAAAAAAAAAAAAAATTATTTTAAAGTCATTTTAAGGCTATGATTTATGTAAATAAATTACTTTTTTCAATCATATAAAACACTTTTAGCATTTTGAAGTTATTTTATGTATTAAATTGTTTAATTTTAATTTGTCTTTTATCAGTGGCGCAATCTTCCTGTATCTAAAAAGACAGACTATGAAGAGCGTGCTCAGAAACAAAACGAAGAAACACAAGCACAACTTTTGAGTGAGAGTATGCCACAATCTCCGGCATCTAATCAAGGAAGCACATCGGATAAGAATGAAAACATTTTATATGAATGCATGTGGGATGGCTGTGATCATCAGTTTGAAGATCAGACGGATCTCATTGAGCATTTAGCTGTGGAACCTGGTGGCCACATACAGCAAACTTTCAGAAATAAAGGTATATGTGTTATCCATATTTCCTTTTGTTTCATGAAATAAGAATGTTGCGCAGTAATGTTTCCCAGAATGTGTGATTATCATTTGTAAGTTTTATTAAAATGTTTTCAAATTTTTCTAATAATATGCTGATACTTTTTTGCAGTATTTCACGTAAATGATTTTTTGTTAATAATCACATAGCACTGCAAATTTAAGTTTTGATATAAAAGAGCATATAGCTGTTAAAAATTGTTTTTTTTTTTTTTTTTTTTTTTTTTTTTAAATATAGAAGGAGAAATTCAGTGCTTATGGTACAACTGTCAAAGGATAAAAAAGAATATACCGTAAGTGAGAAGTTCTAAATATTTCATTATAAACTATTAATGCTTTTGTTGTTATTAATGTTTTTACGCAGCTGTTTTTAATGTGTTTGTAGAATAATGTAATTTTTTTCAGTGTAATTACTTTTTTTAAATTTTTAGACCGTTTCCAAATGTTGCAAGATTAATTCGCCACGTTAAAGAAGTTCACTTAAAGACTTCAGTCAAAAATGTTCTACCTGAAAACAGGAATAGGTAATTATTGATTATGCCATTTTAAAAATAAATATTGTGTATTTATTAACAATGTTAAAAAATTAAATCTTTTTCAAAAGTTTATTTTAAAACTGCAATAATGTTCAACAGCACGGCTCTATAATCTTATGAAACAGGTTGAGAATTTTTTAATGTTATAGTTATTCATAAGCTAAAAGATGCCAGGTTGATATCTTTCAAATATATTTTTGCTGCCCCCGTACAACCGAACACTGGAAGTTTGGTCTGAAGTCCCCCAAACACGTTGGCTGAATGCACGTTTTTGTAGTTTTCCCGATATGTAATGTGTAAATGAGCCAGTTTTCTTAGAAAGTCCTCCACGAAGGCATCTCTTTTCTTTGACAAGTAGCTCTCAAGTGATTTGCCATAATCAAATAAATCAAACCAAATGTATTTTCACTGATGATAAAACTATGGAGTAAAGGTTGTAAATAGCTCTTTATAGTTTATTCGAACTATCTAGACCAGCGGTTCTCACCTTTTGACTAACATGTACCATCTAAACAAAAACTGGAAAACTTTAGTACCACCACTATATTTTACAATGATTATTTTTCAATTTCTCAATAGAAATATTTAAAAAATATATTTTGCCATTTGCACAACCTATTGGATATTTGAATTAAATATGCACACATAAATATTAGATTAAATATTGATTGTCATTTAAATTAGGAAAATTTAAGTTACATTCATTACTTTAATTCTAAAATTTAGTATGAAATTTGGAACTGCTTAAGAGAGATCAATATCTGTATGTTTGGTCTTATTTCACTTAGTTTTAACCGTAAATTCTGGTTCACTTTTAATTTTATTTGGCATTTATTTTTCAAATATAACTTGGAAGAAAATCCTTGTTCATACAAATAGGTTGTGCAAAAAGAAAATAAAAATTTGATAGCCTTATTTAGAAATGCCTTTAAATTCTTTTTTACGGTTCAGGCAAAAATTTAAAAATGTGTTATTTTTGAAAAATTCAGTTAGAGTTCGATCACAGAAAATTTCCCAGAATTTTTTGTTTTCCTTCATGAGATTTTTGTATTTAATAGTTAAAAATACTTTTTTCTTTGCGTACCACCTATTTTTCTCTTGTCTACCACCGGTTGAGAATTGTGATCTAGACCATGGGTTTCCAACCTTTTTCTTTTGGCAGCAGATTTACAGGTTTAGTATTTTGTCATGACGCCTTAGTTGTGGTCAACAAAATGTTGAACACGGTTTGTGCTTTACAACCCGCTTACTACATAGTGTCATAGCAAATCACAACACTTCATTAAATACGACTGTATATTGATACTAGTGACCAGGCACAGAAATGAAAACAGCCACAATCTGAGGCTCAGGAATATATTGAACTGATACCCAAGAATTTATATTATTATTATTAAAGAAAATAGGAAAAATTCAATGGGACATGTGAGCTTGTTGATCTGCACAAAAGGTTTCAAAGCGAGGGATAAGACTTGACTCTACCACTCTCATTTCTTGCTCTATGTTGATCTTTGAACAAAATGCGTTTTTGCATAAATATGATGTTTCAAAAAGAATGAAAATCCTGAAAGTTTTTAAACTTAGAGTTGGATATTCATTTTTGATGATTATCTAAAACTCCACCAAATCAGAACAAGCAAATTTTGTTTTAAGACTGTTGTTGCAAGAGAGTTCGATGAGACTGAGCTTGAATCATGGAAAGTGTTTTGGGTTCACGAATATTTCTCAATATTTTCTTCCACAAAGTGTTTTGCAAACCATTTAGTGAGCTTTGAAAGGTGTTCCAAGAAAAGAGACAGTAATTTTTGAGAGATAGTAAGCTCATTAGAGGGTGTGTATTTATTTAATATGGGGAAACAATCTTGACCACCATTTTCAAGATGTGTATATTATTGCCTTGTAGGGACAGATTTAAGGCATTAAGTTTCTCAAATATATCGCACAAATATGCCAGTTTAGTAAAACGTCTGGTTCGGCAAAGTACCTGGAGTTTGTATGTACTTCCTCTTGCAGAAAATTGTGAATTTCTTGATTGTAGCTCGAATACACATGGTAAGACATTTCCACGTGAAAGCAATTGTGAACTGCAGTAATGTAGCAGTGCTGTGCAGCTTCCATGTCCAGGCAAAGTTTTTTTGAATAGTTTGGCTTTCAGCGACCTAGTTTTTATGTAGTTTACTACGCTTAAGATATGTTCCAATACAAATTCAGTTCACAACTCATCGACTTTGATGCAAGTACTTCCTTATGGATGATGCAGTAGATCTACATAGCAGGCAGTACTTTACTGCGAATAAGGGCTTGCAATCTCTGCCAGAGATTGATCGAGCGCCGTCTGTACACACACCACTACACTTTTCCCAATCAAAGTAATATACTCTTATAAACTTGTCAAGAGTTTCAAATAAGATTTTCAATCTTATAGCTGTATCTTCAATAGTTGTATCTTCAGTGAAGGTTACATTAAACTATAATTAAGGAATGCTTGTTGTTTTTGCATACTGTGGAATGCAAAATGATTTTTGCTAACTCATCCTTCTGAAAAAAGTGCTTTCGATTTTATGCCCATCCAGCATATTCTAATGCCTTCTATGGGCTGTCTTAAAGTTTTAAAGTTTAATATATGTACAAGACAAATTTTAGTCTGATAGGCATGTCAGTTACTTTGCTATAACCATTTGTAATAGGTTTATAAGATATTTTCTCCCTCCTTTCCACATGCGTTTGTGGTGTAACTGGAAACACACTTGACATGTATTTGGGACGTCCGAAGTTTGGATCCCTGTGAGGGCGCTGTACATTTTTCACATTCCTGCCTCGATAGAACCTTATAACTTTACAGGTTGATCCTTTTTTACTTATCCTGTATTTACTTCATTAAGTTATTTTAGTGATGTGTCTGATATTTTCAATAAGTCCTGCAAATAATTCTAAGAGTATGAAAACAAATATGCATTTGAAATCAGTGGACAAAATAATAAATTTTGGTGTTAATAACTAAAACCTGGCAATGAACTGCAAGAGGAAACCTCACGAATCTCGCATGCAAACCTGCATTTGGCCGTTATTGATATTGAATGATTAATGAAAGCTGTATTTATTTTGGCACTTTAAAATAATACAGTAAATTTTAATATACATATATTTATTGAATTTTTATATTAAATTATATATTATTTTTCTTTCAGAAATTATACACCTTCAAAAAGAAATGCTGCAAATAATCTAATAGGTGCATCTAGTAGTTCTAGTAAGTTTAAATTGTTTTGCATATTTTCATATTTATTATGCAACTTGTGATTTGACATTCAGAAAGATGATATCAAAACTTGACTTTTAGAACACAGCATCTATAAATTAATAGCTATATATCAAATTAGCTTTTTAACTGTCATTTTCAGTAGTTTTAAGTTTTCTATCAAACTGAAATGACTTTTGATGTCAATTAGATTCATGAAAAAAAAATTGCAAAATTGGCAGACTAAATTGACATGCTTCTTTATGTTTAAGTTTTTTAAAAATCTTATCCAAATAAAAGTTTATATACTTTGCATATTAATGTTGATGTTTTCAAATTGATATTGCATGTTATTGAAGATTAAAATCTGTATCTGAAAATGTTTTTAGTAATACTGAAAAATTGCATAAATTCGTAGTTATTGCCAGTTGATAATAAACGTAGCATATTAATGTTAATGTTTTCAAATTAATATTGCATGTTACTGAAGATCGAAATCTGTGCCTAAAAAAGTCTCCAGTAATACTGAAAAAGTGCATAAATTTAATTGGTAAAAAATATATTAATGAAAGTCATAAATCTTGCACTGCAAAGTAATCCAATTTTAGTAACTCCTGTCTTTTCTTCTTAAATATTGTACACAAATTTTTAATTTAGTTAATGCTATTCAGCTTTACCATTACATGTAAAAGAATGCATACTCAGGGCTCCTAATATCTTGCTAAAGTTATTTTAATATTATATAATTCTTTGGCTTTGAACATTTTATGTGTGCATTTTTTTATTTCATTTTAATGTGTGTGCTTAAGTGAATTTTTTTGTGTATGCTAAATTGTAGATCATGATGGCTGTGCTCTCTTTTTCTTTTTCAATTAACATTTGAATTTCAGACTGTTCTGCTTGCATGAATATATATTGCGGTTATTAGCAGCTTTAAACACATGAATATCTTTGGCTGTTCAGCTTGCAATACTTACGCAGTTCAGTATATTTTGTGAAATTTATCTTGAATGTGTGCTTGCTTTTAATATACTGCATATATTTTACATTTAGGGTTTTTAATTTAAGAGATCTCTCTTTAAATTATTGTTTTAGATTATTACAAAACTGTATTCAGTTAATTTCACTTTGTTGAAGATTAAAATTTGACATTAAATTTATAATGTTAATCTAGCAGAGCAGACTAATTTTTATTGAATTTAATTATCATTTAGATTGTTAGACTGTATGCATGAAAATCAAATTGTATTTAAAAACAGATGCATAGAATAATTAAGGAAGAGAGACATTAATTTCTATTACAGCAAGTTATCTGAATATTTTTTTATATTTTTAACTCTTTGTTATCACATGAAAAATTTCAAGTAGATAAAAAAAGATTCAAAGTTTTTTCAGGATTTATAATTGGAAAATACTCATTGTAGCTTGAAATTTTTTAAAAATTTAAATTTTAAACTGACTGTTGACAATTTTTATTCCAGAAAATAGAATGATTATTTGCACGTATATAAACTGAAATAAAGTTTCAATCTTAAAATATGAAATCCGACCGTTAGATATCAAGAGATTCCGTCAGGGAATATATTGAGTATGGTGTTCTTATATGCAGTTATTGTACTGTGTCTGTATGTGTGAGTAATTTAAAATCATTACTTTTTAATAATTACACCTTTTATTAAACATTCGAGAGCTTAGTTTAATCAAAATAAATTAATTAAAATTCCATTTTTTAAAATCATATTTATACTTGAAAAATGTTTCAGCATACTATAATCATTAAAGATGCCACATAGTTATGAGTGCATTCCAACATCAGTTTTTATTTATTGTACATAAAATGCTTATATTGATTCATTGTTTTGTAACAAATAATGCATAAAGTAAGGACAATGTTAAAAAATTAGTTTATTAGCAAAACGAAGAGGGCAGAGATGACTGAAAGATCAATCAGGAGATTGACTAGTATCAGGTACGGTAGCACATGCAGCTAGACATAATGGGGGAATGTCAAAGGGGTATAAAGATCGTTGGTTGTGTCAACTCAACATTTCTGGGAAGCTGCTGCGTGGCGTATATCAGTTTAAACGACACCGAGTTGCTGCCTCAGTGTGAAATGTTGAATAATAAATCTCTTAGATGATATCTGGATGATTTTATCTGAGGTTGAATCATTGGACAAACTGAGGAAGGTTGAAAATTGACAAATGTGGCTGCGGAGTCTGGAATTACTCATAGCATCGTTTCACGACTTTGCAGAGCATTTCAAACTACAGGAACAGCTATCCAATGGCTCAGCAGTGGTCAGCGGTCATCCATGAGCAATTACAGCAGCAGATGACTAGTATATTGCCTTGCAGACAAGAAATAATAGGTGGCAGATGGTGGAAGAAATCTCAAGACATGGAACAGGTGATTGGACAACTGATATCATGTTTTAGTGTGGCCTGGAGGCTGCACGGTAGTGGTCTGTTTGCATGACAACTGTACCCTGTATATCATTAATGCCTGCTCATTGGAGACGACATTTTCTGTAGTGCAGGGAACACCAGAATTGGACAGATAATCAATGGGATCGAGTACTCTTGACAGATGAGAGCAGACTTAGTCTAAGTAGTTATTCTAGATGCATAAACATCTGGAGAGAGGGGGGGACATGCAATATCACCTCCAACATCATTAAAAGGGACTTGTTTGAAGGTCCTTTTGATGAGCGGAGTTCACACTGGGGGAGACATCATGCTTGGTAACTGTACTGACCTTTACATCTTCCAAGAATGTTTAGTCACTGGGATCTGCTATTCTAACAAGTTGCTTCTTCCTTAAATGTGTCTTTTCAGAAGTGCTACAAGTTCCTAACTTCTCTTCATGAACAGCAGTGATCCACCTCATTGCACAATTGCTGTCGAAGAGCTATTGGCAAGAGAGGATACTGAATGCAGAGGCTGGCCGGCAAGGTCTCCAGATATAAATCCCATAAAGCATGTATGGGACTTTCTAGGGAGACACGTGGTAACACGTAACTTATCGCCAGTAACGATTCCGGAGCTGCGATTGGTGCTACAAGAGGAATGTGTTACAATGCCTCAACATTTCATTGACAACCTCATACTTAGCATGAACAAACGATGTGAAATCTGTGCAGCAATCAGGGGAGATCATATTCCCTACTAAAGGCTGAGTGTTTCTTGCTGGGTCTCTGTCACATGGATGTTTCGGCCTTCTGTCACATTGTGCTCCATGCTACTTTTTCAATAAAATTCCTCTTCATCCTTTTGATGTCCTTTTTGGAGAAGTTTGCCCTGTTCTTACATCTTAAGGATCTTATCGTAATATTTGTGTTGATTTGGAAAGCTTTTGCACGATGTCATATGAAAAACACTCTTGTCCTTAGTTTTTGCACAACAATGTATATTTTAAATCATCTAAACTTCAAAACTATTAAATTTCAGTGCTTTTTAAGATATGTTTGTTATCATTTTGGTTGAGAGTTAGTAAATCATAATTTTGGAAAAACATCTTGTCATGAAAGGGTTTTTTTTTTTTTTTTTTTTTTTTAATTTAAAATTATTTTTTCCCATCTTGAAGTTGGATTCATGTATTTTTACACATTTCGGCAAAATGAGTAAAGTAAAATACAAATAATTCAGACAAAAATATTTGGAAATCTTTTATATGTATTAGTTTTATTTGAGTAACTTTTGTGCATGGTAATGGATAAAATTATATAAAATGAAATGTTCTTGAACATTGTCTTGTTAGTGAATGAAAAAAAAAAAAGAGATTTACATTAACATGAAATGTAATGAGTATAATGACACTGAGGTTTTCTGTGTAGGTATAGTTATTTTATTAAAAATGCAAAGTATTTTCTAAATTAATTGACAATAATTTGCTTTTCAGTTGCTCTTAGAATATGATGCATGCAAAGTACACTTAATTTTATGTAATAGATGCTAGAAGAGTATGGCTTGTCGTAGTTCTAAGCTTTTTTAATCTTCTCTTTAACTACTGGCACTTTATTGCTTCTGTGTTATTAATATGTTTGTTTTGCAGCATGTTCTTTTAGTTTTGTTTTTTTGCATGCTTTTTGCAGACATTCCTACTACTTTTAAAAATACATCTTACAATGGTGGCCCCCCATCTTCCCCATTCTTAACAGGAGTAAATTATCCATACTCATCACCTATCACATCACGTCAAGGTAAGTGAAATAAGTATATTTTTTTACTGTTCTAATTTTTTATTAGTATTTTAACAATGAAAATATAATGTTAATTCTGAATTTAATTTGGAATCACTATGCTCTGTTAGTTGATATAGTTGAATTTCTGGTTATAGTTGAGTCTTCAAAGGAAAATTTTCAGTTTGTGTCTAACCATTTAAATGCGATATATTTTTTATACATAGTGTAACAAAAGTGTAGCAAAATAACTAAACCAGTTTAATTTAAAAACACATTTTTATATTATTAGTCCAAAGGGACTTGAGTCCCGAAGGACTATTACTTTCGTTTTGGCATTTTGCGTCGGACGGATAAATGTCGGTTCACTTTTCAAACTGTTGTCACCGAATGTTAGAGTCCTGCATTATATTTGAAGAAATTAAATAATGAAAATCTGCGTAAATGTATGTATATTTCTCGTATTGTGATAAAACAACGGTAATAGAGTCATCGAATTTTGAATAACGTAATCCTTCAACGAATATGAGCATGTGGAAGACCAAATTTGAAATTTGTTTTATGATCGATTTTCTATTTTTTAAAACTTTGACGAATTTTTGATTAACTAACTCAAGGATTTCAAAGCGAGCAATGGCAACGTTGTGCAGAAAAAACATTTTTATCTCCAGCACGTGAGTCTCTGTATCGGAAATTCTAAAGATATGCTCGTTTTAAAACTATTTTGCGATATTGCTGTTGCACTGGATCTTATGGTTTAAGTGCGAGTAACATGATATTTAATAAAGAAAGGTAACACACAAAATGTTAAAAAACGCCCCTTTGGACGTAATTTAAAATCTGAAACATTTCAGATTTTGTTTTTTTTTTTTTTTATTTATTTTACTAGGTAGTGTAAAAATACATTTTTGACAGATTTTTTTCAGAATACAGAAGTTATTTTATACGTTTTTATAAATCGAATAATCTCTTCACTGCTATATATATTAATAATATATTCATTATAGTATATGAATAGTATATTAAATTAAATCATACAAATCTTATTACACACACATGAAATCCTGTTACATACTTACATATGCAGAGTATGCAATTAGTGATCATAAAGGAAGAGGGAGTAGATAAATGAATAAACAACAAATAAAACTTTAATTAAAAAAAAAACAAGTTTTTTAAACTCGGCTACATTGTATAGAATTTTCGAAATGAAAGAAAAATGCAGTATAGTGTCTGGTATCGGGGTAGAGTAAAGTATATTCCAAGGTGTGACAGGATCCTAAGACAGTCCAAATTTAAAAGTTGAAGGATAAAAATTGAAAAAAGGGGTGAATAAAAAATTTAGCATTTATTCCTTTATCATCAGGAAATTTGAGTTAATAATGAGCCAACTTCAAATAAAATGTCAAAAACCTTTTCCTAAAATGAAGCAAAGTCGATTTACTTAATACTAGCCACTGGTGTGGCAAGGAATCTAAAATAGTTAAGGTGAAAAATATGTAATAAGGGTAATGATTGCAGTTAATGGCATTTCATAAAAATATTTAATGTTTTTAATTAGATATTTCATGAATTAAATACAGATTAAAGAGTTTTTAAAAAATGTTATCAAGAACTGTATTTATTATTTTAGGTTGCTTAGTTTGTTAAAGAATAACAGACAAATTAAATTTTAAAATTAAGTAGATTATGCTTTGCCAATTGACAACTCACTGGAGAGTTTAGAATTGGGCTTCAGCGTGCACATGTTCAGGTGGAGAATAATATATAACCAAAATTTTGTTGTTCCAGATGCAGGGTGACAAAATGTCATACCAGTAAAAGCCATATGTTTGAATTCAGGAAAATTCTGAGCCATAAGTAGATTTTCTGAAAGGCCTTATGACTATATTTATGTCATTTTAAAAGTGCTGAAACAAGTCGGGTTGATTGTTAGTGCAGCCCTAACTGGGTGGTGGACTCCATGTAAGGCTAAATACTGCTGTGAGACTGATAGCAAACTACTAAAAGGAAAAATTATAAAAACTTTGAAAAGATACTCCATGAATACATGAAACTGGTCAGAGGTAAAAGGGTGGGCCTTCAAAATTCTGTGGTGGGAGGATTCAGTTAGGCTTCCATGCAGAGCTGTGCGGTAGGAATCCGGGTTAGGCAGATTTTTGGGTAAAATGAGTCTGAGTTGGAATCTCTAAAAAGTCTCAGACTCCAGTTTTTGTTGGGCAGTTTGAACTTGAAATAAAAGTAAATCAGGAAAAAAAAAAAAAAAAAAAAAAAAAAACTAATAAAGTGCATTATTATTATGGACCATATATGTTAATAAATAATTATTTTTTATTTTATTAACATATTAATAAATATACAAATCTCATTGGTAAATGTAAGTAAGCACCAAGAACTCCCCACTAACACTATTTTATGATATAGTGGTTGTTAGAATTAAGAACATTTTAGAAGATGTAGATAACCCTAATGTTTTACCAACAGAAAGACTGGAATGATCTTGCAGAATTAGAAACTCTTCTTTCTACACTGTATACAGCCACAAAAAGCTACAATTTGAAGAATTCACAGCAAGCGAGAATGGAAGAATGTGATGTTCATTGTTTCTGAAATGGAGGGCTTATTGCAGAAGGAACCATTTCTTCATTTAAGAGAAAGTTGTTTGCTAGATGGGTTCAATATATGTAGATCCAAAACACCAAATTTTGTTATATGATGAACAAATTAAAACTGCAAAAAAAGCTATCTATTAACTTTCATTAAGATGGCAGTGCTGACCCAATTGAAATTATTCTGAGAACAATTGGAGTATTCAACAGGATTGTCAAACTGCAGACATTGAAACGAGTCTCTATCATCCTCTTCCAGTGATGAATTAGATTTTGAGAAATATTTGGGTAATATTGAAAAGACTAAGGCAATGTGAAGGAAAATAAAGAGCTTTAGATATAAAAATGAAAAATACAAGCGATATTTCTTCACAGCCTTTGAAGAAATAAAGAAATATGATTGCTCTCGCAAGACACCTCTTTTAGAACTTATAAAAATCTATCCTGAAAAGTTAAGTAGTCTTAAAAGTAACAGCTCTTCCTCCTACTCAAGTTAAAGACTCTTTTTAGCTCTGAAGTTTAATCTGGGGTGTTAGTGATAAGGAACACGCTTTGTGTCCCTGCATGTGTGCCGAAAATACGGCAATCCTAGGTAGAAGCGGAGAAGAGACCAGACCGGCTGTTTGAGAAGTAGCTTGCATATTTGACGTCTCGCAATAAAGATAAATTTTTACTCAGTAATATGTCTGCTGAAAGTTCTTGCTGTATATAGTGAGAACATTTAATGTAATATGCGCAACTAGAATTCCGAGGGATCCCCAACAATCACTTCAGATCTACGGTCCTCTAACAAAGAAGATCTTGCCCAATTTTTAGAAATTACTAATGCCAGTTCTTCCATTTCATAATAAATGTAAATTAATATAAATAGTTTGCTATGTCATTAGGTTTTTTTTTTTTTTTTTTTCTTTACCATCTATTACTTCTTTTTATACAGTCAAAAGTCGTTAATTCGGACACCCATAATCCGGACCTCAAAGCTAAAAACTTTCTGCGCATGTGCCGCATTGGCACATGTGCACAGTCGTTTTGCGTGTGCGCGTAAGACTTTGACTACAGCGCATATGCGTGTGCGCAAGTGCAGAATACGTTTTTGCCTGTGCGTTTAATGTATAACGGACGGTGTAAGCTAAAATTATCTAATTATCTATTTCAGTTAATGTTAATGATTGCGTTGTTCCTTAATCTTCGAATTGGATCCCGCTTATTATTTTTTGCAGACTGTAAGAGCAATTTTATAAAAGTAAACTTGAACTTTCGATTATGTCAAATAGAATTTCCGATGCTGGAACTTCCAAAGGATCTACAAAACGAAAGTATGTTTCGATGTCCAACAAAAGTGGAATTGCTGCAAAAAATGGATAAAGACATGAAGAATGTGACAGAGAGGTTAGTGAAAACGAAAAAATTTCGATTGACAAGTTAGTCGGTATTCTCGGCACAGCAATTAACGGGACTTGAACAGCGAAACTTTGTAACTGAACAAGAAATTATGTCTGTTTATAGAATTAAAGAGAAAGTATTATCACATAAAACGAAGCAATTTAAACAACTTGCATTGAAAGAAGTGTTTAATAAAGTAAACAAATAAATATTAAGCTTTTTTTTTTTTTTTTTTTTTTTTTTTTTTTTTTTTGGTAAATTTTGATACCCTTTAGATCATAATTGTTCTTTATTTCATAAAATACGGTTTCATATTATTAATTTTAGAATTTCTGCATGCCATCTTACGAGATTTAAACTGAGGATCTGTAATCCGGAAAAATCGATAATCCGGAATCGCCGAAGTCCCGACAAGTCCGGATTAACGACTTTTGACTATATTAAAAAAATAAGTTGTAACACATGTGTATATGTTTACATACATATGAGAGGGTCAGTCTTTAATTTTAAAATTCCAGTAGTCAGTCATTTTCTCTACCGACTTCACAGCCCTGCTTCTATGGCAGTACTGACCAATTGACCAAACAGATCCCAGCACTTGACTGAGTTGGTTGTGCAAATTGCAGTTCTTGACACATTTTCTCCCGCTTTGGGGCCATAGCCGATTGGGATGAGCTCAACAGATTTAAAAGTAGGTGGTGGCAGGTGGTTAGTAGTGTAGCTTCAGCTGTGTCATCAGTTGTTAACCTGTTTGTGTGTGTCTCATTGCCCAGCCGAGGTTTTGAGGTTCAAATGGACCTGTTTTGTCCACTTCATCCCTTTACTGGACAGTCCAGGTTTAGAACGCTTTAGGTGTGGCTGCTTTCTCTGCCTGAGTAGTGCTGCTGTGGATGTGTTCACTCTAGTAATATAATAGCTTGTGATCGACCTGTTTGAGAAATAAATAAAAATTCAAATTATAAAGTTGTTTGATTTGTTTTGTAGAGAATAATATTAATTATTTTCATAACATTATTAGAAAATTTTAATAATTCTCTAATAATGAAAATTTTTCTAATAATGAAAATAATGATTTTAATATAATTTTCAAACTTGAAGATAGAAACTGGTTTTGTGTAGTATGGGGGGCAATGTTAGGGAAAATTTTTTTTTTTTTTTGAATGGCTTGTCATTCTAGAAGTTTTAATTACTTTGTGTTTGATTTTTTGCAAAGTAATGCCAGTTTTAGATCCTTACTGGAGACTTTTTGTATATTAAAAAAAAAAAAAAAAAAGAAAAAGAAAGAAAGAAAGAAAAAAGCACACTGTTTTATTTCTGAAAAACTTTTGAGTTTAGCAATTGATCAGCATTTAGTAATAAAATTGTACTAGTTAAATATAAGTGTCTAATATTTGTGTGGGATTGACATCTTTGTTTTCAAGAAAAAATAATTTTTAATTTTTCAGGGTGTAACGATTGTTTATCTGTAAATTATTTATTTGTAATTAAGTAATTAATTACAGATTAAGTAATTAAGTATTTATCTGTAATTACGTAACTGTTATTATGTTTGTGACAGTTAAAGCAAAGACTGTCTTCCCCAAAGAAATGTCTTCAGGAGATTTTGTAATAGAAACTGATGTGTATTATACATGGGAAAGACCATAAATTATCAGTCATGCATCATTATTCATTATGTGGTTAATAATGAATTAACAATAATTTTAATAATGAAGGAAAAGGTTTGCTTTTCATTTTGTTTTTTACATTTTGGTGGAAATTTTTTTGAAAAGACGGTCTAAAATTGAATGTGTGTTAAAAATTTAATTAACAGTTTTTCATTGTATATATGATATTTGTATAATCTTTTGGACATGCACATATGTATATGCTTCTGTATTATATATAAACAAAAGTTGGGAAAATTTCAAATTAAGATGATGTATTTATTAAATTTGTGCAGTATGCTGCCCATGTTGCACCATTAAAGCATTATTTTAATTAAATATTCTTAATTGGCACTTTCTTTTAATTTTTAATCATCTAAACATAGTTTAGAAATGTGGCTGTGTTGAAAATTCTTTGGCAGCTTCTGGTCTGAAAAGGACCAAGGAATTTTCAAAAGTTTTACATATTTTATATCAGTTTTATTATGTTTTATTAATTTTATTGAATTGTTTTTGATTGATTTGAGTATCTCCTGTAGGAAAGTTGTTGGTTTTTCATGATCTGTTTTAATGTAATTTTTATCTCTTGATTATTATATATAATAGTTGGCAAATCGTACAGTTTTTTATTGCATCTCGTGTTAAATCACTGAATCTCCTGATACTTAATTTTAAACTTTTACTAATGAAAAAGATTTTTTACCAATAAACTAAACTGAAATTGTTCAAATTTTACTTTCCCACTCCTGTGATCTTCAGTATATTTTTTCATTAAATTTTATAAAATCTTATTTGTTTAAATCTACTGTACATATCTGTAAAACATTGTATGATGATTCAACCAATGTTTAATCAGTAAATTTTGCTTTACATCAATATATAGTACATTTGCTAAGTTTATCCACATAAGAGTATGTATGTATGTAAATTATTAATTTTATTTTCAGCATTTTTAAAATACTTTTATAAATTAAAGCTTTCTGTTCAGGACTGTCCCAGTATAAACGTGTAAGAAAATTATAAAATGAAATTAGCCAAAGAACATAAAATTTAGAATATGTAAGTCAATTTGGAGTTCGTTTGAAGTGATGCTATATGCAGTGCAAAAACTCTGTTTTGGTACAAGAGCCTCTTTTCACGGTTTTTCTGACTGCTATGATATATATAATATGCATGTTTAACAAATTTGTTTTCATTTTACATTTAATTGTTTCTTCAGAGTATATATATATATATTATTTATACGTAAATATCTGGTTGTAACGAAAGTTTTCTGCTAAAAAAGTGCTTCATAAATTTGGGGGGGGGACAAAACATGAAAGCCGTACCTTTAGTACGGATAGTAATCACTACCCAAATCTATGATTTTCTGCCAATGTTTTGGTAGTTTTTCAAAGCCTTCAGCCTAGAAATTTGGTGGCTGCAAGTCCAAAAACAGGTCGACCTCAGTTTGGACATCCTGTGCTGAATGAAGGATAATAGCAGCAGCAAGATGTAGCTGCAGGTGTCAAAAAATGTAGATGTCCAAAGGAGTGATGTCAGATCTATATTGTGGGTGTGGCAAAAGATCCCATTCAAGTCTGTATAGAGTCTATCTGGTGAATGTTGTCTTGCATTATCTTGATGGAACATTGCCTTTTTGCACTGCAACTCAGTTTGACGTTTTTCCTTGATAGCAGTGTCAACACAGACAGGCATCCCGCTGTACACCTTACTGTCAAGAATTTTACCTTTTTTCCAGATACACTTTGTGGATAATACCATGTAATTCCATCAGATACAAAACAAAGCATGATCTTTTTGTTAGTCACACTTCTCTTTGTGACTGACAGGCTGCCTGGGTGCAGATCAACCCCCTTTTCAGCTTTTGTTGTTGAAATAAATTTACTTTTCATCACAAGTGACGATCCGGTCGAGAATTTTATTTTGGGGTTGATATTCGAGTAGATTGGTGCAGGCCCTAACATGTCGGTCCTTATCTGCTTGAGTCAGTTCATGCTGCACCCAATGGTTAAACTTGTATGTCAAGTTTATGAGATGCATAGTGTGACTAATGGACATGGCACTAATGTCTAACTCTTTAGCAAGCCCTCAAGGAAGCTGCAATGTGAACTGTTTTCACAGACAATATTTTCAGTGGTGGGAAAATTTTGTTAAAACCTTATGTATATATAGCTTTTTTTATTATTGATCTAGAAATTATTTATTTTTTTTGTCAAATGCCAGTTATATTGGCCATTAGGCCAATAAACTCCTTGCTTGCCAATAGTGCTGAAATCTACAAGAAAAATTTGTCAGTGCTTCACGCTCGTCCAAATGTTCCGCTGTCATTGGCTGTCCACTATTACATAAAACACACAACGGCGAATCAGCTAGTCCAATGTGAAATAAATGATTCAAGTAACAAAATTAATGGTTTACTAAAACACTTTAGCTCTTACAGATTAAATATTTCTTCTTTTGAAGCTTATCTACGTAAAGATATCTACATTATCTACATAAAATATTTTCTCCTGGCATACCTAAAAAATGTATTATTGAAGCTAAAATTAAATAGAACTGAAAGTATTACAACTGCTGTTAATTTAGCTGGACTGTTAATTTAATGCTACATGAAAAATTTAAATAAATTTTGAACTTGAAACTGTTTCTGCAATAACCATAGGAGTGCTTTTTTCTCTTCCTGTGTTTGTATATTTTGTTATGTGCATGAATATGTAGTAGCTTTTCATTTTTAAGGTCATGGAACAACAACACATCTCTCCAAGCCTTTAGAACCAATATTCGTCTCAGCTCCTCCAAGAACACAGCGTCTTTTACATTCCAATGTGTACATAAAGTAAGTAAAATTGAAAAAATTTGTTTTGAGTAATCATGTAATTTTCATAATGATAAATTATGCAGGTAAAAAGTCTCCCATCCCAATTTCTAAATACAGTACTTGCCTTTTATTAAACTCAGCTGCTTATTATGTTCAAATTTCAAGGAACCAAAAATATATAGCAATCAATAAAAACTGCCATTTATTAAATTCATTTCTGCCACTTATAAAACTCAAATTGGCAAAAGACTGATTCTTCATATTCAGAATAAACTATTTGTGGCTAATAAAAGATGTTTGTAGTTCATTTATTAATCTCCCAGTTATGTGAGGCTTCAATAAAATGACTCTAGCAGAAATTTCGGCCTGTGTAGTTAGAACTAAGATCTAAGGGTGTTGGGTACCCTTACCAAATCCCTGTCAGACACTGTTTGTAAATCTCTTAGCCCAGAGTCCAGTTAAATGCGACAGAGTACTTTTATTATATGATTGACAAAAGCAGTCCTCGAGAGGCATTGAAAACAAGTTCTTTGATCATAAATGAGTGTTTTCAAGAATTAAAGAAAAAATGGGGCTTAAGTGAACACTGGATCCCTTTCTCGAACATCAGTGGATAGGGGATGGAAGTGCATATGCAAATTAAGTTTGCAGGATGTTCTCAGTAAACCTCATGAATTGCTTCCGTCCTTTGTCGTACATTATCAGTCTCTGATTGGAAAAGGGGAGGGGTTATTGTAGGCTGAACAAAAAAAGAAAGCAATGATTATGCCTATAAAAACCATATAGTGACAGGTTGACTTGACAGACAAAGTGCAATCTTCGTGCTTGCTAGAAACAGTAATTTTGGATTTGGCAAATCGCTGGAAGAAACATATTTCATCTGCTGTGTATATGGCTTGTAACATGCCGAAAATGCCTAAATGAAAAGATAAATTGCTGAAAGGTTATGATACGTTTGGTAAATGCAACCAAAGAGAAGCAGCATTTAAAATGGGGAATTTGCCAAAACGCATTACACAATTTACTTAAACCTATAAAATTGATAGAAAAATCAGTAAAAAATGCAAACGTCTCGAGGTGGCACAAAAGGAATTAAAAATCAAGATGCATTGAAACTGCTCTTTTAGAATGGTTTTATTAAGTTGTGAGAATAACCATTGTTTCAATTTCTAGAGCACAGCAAGAGCTGTAGAATTCACTAATGCTGGGAGAAAATTTTGTGCCAACTGATGAATGTCTCACAAGGTGGAAAGAGAGGGAAAACATTAGTTTATTGGAAATAACATGGTAAGAAACAAGGAGCATATCATCATTTGGCTGAGAACTATATAAATGAGGATTTGATGAAAGAGGACTTTGTTGGCCTTTTAAAAGAATACAAGCCACATGAAATTTATAACACTGATTAAACTGGTTTGTTTTACGAAGTATTACTGAAACCCATATTAATATTTAAAAGCAACTGGTTTTAAAAACTTAAAAGAACAAATTATGTGTTATTAACATGCAATATAAATGCAACAATTAAGAAGACACCACTGGTTACTGGAAAAATATAATCCTCGATGTTTAAAAGGAGTCAAGAATTAACTGCCACAATTGCAAGAACTCATGGATGGCAAGCAGTATTTTTACTGATATACAATTAGGAAATACTTTTAAAATGAACAGAGAGCTGAAAAACATTAAATTAATGTTTCTTCTTGCAAGTACAGCTTCTGTCTTTCACTCTTTAAACTAAGGTATTATGAAAGCTTTCAAATGCCATTACATAAAATGTGTCATTCACAAAGAGATAAAGAAAATTGAATCTTGTGAAAAATGCAAGCACTTCAAAGGAGCTAACCTAAGTCATTATCTTTGCTAGAGAGACTGTGCATATCATAGTCAACACAGCAGTTTCCCAAAACAAGTTAGAAATTGCTTTTGAAAATGTGGTTTTTATTTGGAAGCCACAGAGAAAAGGCAAGCTAATTTTAATATTTTGGACATCAGTGAGGGAAATTATGAAAATTCATTTTTGAAATGGATAATAATATTGAGACAACATGTGAAGATACTGACTGTTATATTATAGAAAGTGTTAAAAAAGCCACTGAAATTGATAGTGAAACTGATTAGATGCTAGCCTCAGCTGAAAAGCACTGCAAACTCTCAAGAAGAAATTTTTAATTGAAAAGTGGAGGTCAGAAAAGCTACCAACCAAGTTTTAGGAACTTGGAAATACAACTGAAAGACTGTTGAGGAAAAGTACGAAACAAATACAAATAGAGCAGATCTTAAAAGTTTAAAATTTTATTGGGTAATAATAAAATTTTTCTATTAAGAAAAATAAGTTTCTACATTTCAGAAATAGTTTAATTTTAGTGGTAATTTTTAATTAATATTAATAGGTGTTAGAATAATTGTTAAATTAGTATTTTACTAAATAAGCTCAAAATTGTTACTGTAATTTGCAATATTAAAATCGCCATTTATTTAACTCTGCATAATAAACTCAAATATGTTTGAAACAAAAGTGATTTTAATGATTGGTAGATACTGTATATGTTTTTGTCATTTTACTGATTACCCTTTTCACATATATCTGAACTGCAGTACATTTTCAGATTTCATTTGATTTGAAAATGAAAGAGGGAATGTTAATTTAAAATAATATTGCCTTGTTTTTTAAACTTGCATGTTTGGTTTAAAATGGTATTGGTAATATGTAAATAAAATTAGAGCTGTTTAGTAATTAAACTTCCTTCTCAAAGAATTTAAGTTACTCAACCCAGTTGTCTCAAACTAGTGACTCCAAAGCTGTTTTATGCAGCTGGCGAATCTATTTGTTGCAAAGATTTTGGTAATTTGATGTCCGAGTTTACATTATTTTGACTGCCATTAGAAGCAAATGTGAATGAGACATCAGAAAATCTATAAACGGAGCTAATTAATTTACAGTGTGATATAAATCTTTTTCAAAGATTTGAGGATGTAGGTTTGTTTAACTTTTGTTTGTACTTGTCAAAAAATAAATAATCTGAGTCATGAATTTTTGCACTAATAACAGTTGCTTTGTTTGAAAATAATTTGTTACTAATTAGGGGCTAATGTGTGATGAAGATAATTTTTAATTATTTTCCTCCAATGCTATAGGCTTTATCAGTGTCAGGATGTAGTATGAAATAAGGAAGTTTATAACTATTTACATGCAAGTACATATATTTTTATTTATGTGTTGAAAGAAAAATTTAATCATTGTGAGAAAGAAATTAGCTTGCCCACATACATGTACTGTACAAAGTCCGAGATCCGGACGCCCAATATCCAGAATGATCTAAAATCCGGACCTTAAAGCCATCAACAAAATTTTCTTAGGAATTATTTTTTAATGCTTTAGGCATGCGCATTTGATTTCGCCCGCACAGAAAAACGTGAAGAATCCCGATTCTTAATTTCACTTCAGTACTGAACAAAATACCTCGTTATTGAAGAAACAATTATTTTAGCATAAATTTGTGTGATCAGTAATTTGGCCTCTTAGCTGCGTAACTGCTTTTCCAATTAATGGATTTTATGAAGAAATGTGGAGAAGTGTTAATAAATAAAGATGGTATAACAGAAGTTTTTCATTGCGATGGCAATGTTCCAATCATCAGTCAATTAAAAGGCAGCAAAATCTGTAGTATGGTTCTAGATCCAGAAAATATCATTACCGATAGTGCAGAAAGTGAGGAGAGGTTATTGAAAACAAAAAAAATTTGATTGACAAGTTAGTCGGAATTCTCGACACAGCAACTACAGGACTTGAACGGTGGAATTTGTAACTGAACAAGAAATTATGTCTGTTTATAGAATTGAAGGGAAAGTATAAGCACAAAAAATGAAGCAACTTGATAAATTTACATTCAGAGAAATGTTTAATAAAGTAAACAGATGAATATTAAGTTTTTTTATTATCATTATTTTGATTGTTTATGTACATTTTGATAATTAATAAGCCAAATTTAAAATTTAGTGTAATTAGTGTGGTTATTAAAAAAATAAAAGATAGTAGCTAGAAGTTATAGTATTGGTTTAGGCAGTCTTGATGAGGCATAGAAATTTTGAAAAATCTAATTTATTCTTCTAAACTAAATAAATAGTCCAACTCATTTACTTACGAAAGTAGAAAACCACTAGATCGCAAACTTGGTCAAAGCTAGATGACAATTATCAAAAAGTATTTAGTATTGAAAATCTCAAGATAATATCAAATGTACTTAAAATAAATAAAAAAAGTACAAATGTACTTAAAATATTTAAAAAAGAAAAATATAGATAATAATTTAGTATTCAGTTTTCAGTTTCACAGATAAGTGATTTTTATACATTGTGTATTATAAAATATTATCATTATTATTATTGCAGATAATCACATGTTTAAAAATGTTCATATTTATTAAGGTCTCATTCAGGAAAAAATAATGCTATTTAGTAACTCGTAAAACATCAAATATGACCCCCCCCAAAAAAAAAGAATAAATATAAGCTATATAAATAAAGTTTTTCTGATGTAATTAATGCTCTTCTTTTTTTAAACCTTCTGAGAAATTTATTGTTTATTTCTATTCAAACAGATACATAGAAGGTCTTCAAGCCGAATCTCGCTTCATAAGTAACTGGGATGCTCATCTAAAAGCAACACCTGAAACTACAGTTCCACCAGACCCCCAGCGATTGCCCACTCATTGGTTGAGCAATACTGTTGATAACCATGGCAGTGCTTTGAATGCCCTGTGGTCTTTAAGGAACTATATGTTGAAGGACTCTTTAAATATAGCAAAAATTTTATAAATTTTTTGTATTATATGAGTGTAATTTTGTGATATGTTTTCTTCATGTATTATGCAAGAAAAAATTGTTTGTCATTCTGAATGAATTTTAATGATGTATTATTGTATTTTTCTTAAATGAGAACTGTCTTGTATTCAATTCTGACATTTTTATATTTGTGCATTTCTCAACAAGAAACCTAGTTATTAAAAAATGTTATTGCATTTGTATTTAGGAAATTGATAGTAAATTTTTATACTTTTTAATAAAAACTTATGGCAACTTCCTCATATTTTTATTTTTATTTTTATTTTTTTTCATCTTATTACATTTATTTGTTAAAACTAAGTCGTTTTTCACTGACTATTGTTCTTACTGTACCAAAATGATGTAGATTTACATAAGCTCTTATTTCTGCTTATATAGACTCATGAGCAAAATTCATTGCTATTGAAATATTCGTTATTTGCATGAAATCATTTTAAATTATTTTGTATGTGGTGTTTTGGCTAGAATATAATTTTAAAATGTTAAATACATGTATTTGAAAATATTGTTCTGTACTTCCACTGCCTTCATTTAATGTAAAATTTGTGATAGGATGCATGAAAATGTGTGTATTTAAAATGTAAAGTATGCAAGCAGTTGAGGTGCTAAATGTTGTTTAATAAATTGTTTAGCTCTTTTATGTAGTTTTAATAATTTTTGACTGTTTTTTTTTTAATAAGCATGTTCTCAAATTGTGATTAAAGTCATGGTGCCTTTCGTATGACAGTCTGCATTTTGAGCAAAAACATGGAAATTGATATTTAATGCCACGAATGGAAATATTCAGTATATTTTCCCCATGGTATTTTCTTACAAATGAGAGTTTTAATTTTTCATTTTAAGTTGTTGCAAGTTTTGGAAACATGAAATGATGACATTGAAAGATAAAATTTTCGAAAAATAAATAAATTATTCGAAGGTATATTTAAAAAAAATGTTAAAAAAGTATTTTCTTTTTAATTGTTATTAAAACTTTTAACAGAATATCTGCATGTTGATTAATGAAAATTGAAATCAGTTTGATTACATTTCACTTCACCAAAATGTAGATCAGCAGTTCCAAAACCTTTTGACTCATGGAATCAACTCCTAGCAGAGCCTCTTAAGGTCCTTATTATGTCTTACAAATTAATTATGTTAAAAATTGTATTGCATGGGTAGTCTAGGTTTTGTTGAACATGTCAAGACATAAGACTCCTATCTCCCTGTTACGTGGGGTAGGAAAAGGGTATAAATAAGAAGATAATGTAAAGTAATGAGATATGTAAACATTTGTGCAGTGTCCATGAAATAAAATTATATTTTAAAACTTTTTAACTTTGCCACGATATCTTAGTTTGTTCTCAGTGTAATATTCTCAGGAATTAGCCATACATAAATTTTTCCCAAAGTTCAATAAAACATACTATTTTTTGCTGCAACGGATACTTTACATTATTCCTGAGAATCCTTAATTGAAGACATTGCAATAAATTTCATTTGTGTAAGTTAAGCATTACATGCACTTAAACACATATTTGCTTATTAGTTTTAAATTTTATTAAACATATAGCTTTTATAGTTTAATATTAGTAGTAAGGAACTATGGTGCTATGTAGGCCTAAATTCAAACCTAACATCAAAAGAAGAAAAACGTGCATATGTCAGTGCCTCAAGGCATGTACAGCTGAAGGTAGTCATAGTGGATTCCCATATTCTTCTTGAATTATCATATAGAGTCTATATTTAAGATTTCATACAATTTATTATTTTCATCTTTATTCATTGTTTATTATCATCATTAACTTTTCTGGTTACACAACTTACAAAGAAATCAAATACAGTAAGACCCCGCTTAACGCGGGGGATACGTTCCATCAAAGTAGAGTGTAATGCGAAACAGCGCTAAACGAGGCTATCTTTACATGTAAATATTGGGGTTAGGGGAAGATTGGCTAGGAAATTGGTTAGGTATTAAATTTAAAAAGTATGTTTTTTTTAATAAAAATAAAACCAAACATTTATTTCTTAAAGCCCAAATTAATACCACATTATTATTTCTTGCAAAAATAAAAAAAAAAAATATAAATAACAAAACGAATATTCTTAAAAAAAACAGATAAAATTCTCAGTCATATTTAGTTAGAATTCCGCGTTTTCAGTGTTCTGCCTTTTTGTGACAAAAGCATCTAATGTTGTTTGCCTTTTTCTTTTGCGTTGCTCTCTTAAAAGTTTTTCATAAACGGATAGAGCATCTCTAACACCATGCCTTATTTTTGAGCTCCTGTCAAAATTCAGATCATTTTCAATGAATTGATCCATTATTTCAGTTATGGTAGACAAACTCCTTTTTACAAACGCCATCGAAAGTTCTTTTTTGCTCTTCTTCTGAATCACTGCTGTCAACATTTTTGTTTTCTTCTTGTTCAGTTAATTCCTTGAGCTCATCATTAGAAAGACTAGCCGCTGCTTCTTGAATTATTTCTTCGACATCTTTCACATTTACCCCTTCAAAATATGTCTGTACAATACCGCACCAAACAAGAAATACAAGTACACTCTTTCGGATATATATTTGAAACCTATCGCTGCATAATATTTCAGGGAATCCCCGTATGCTGCGAGCGATTTCGTGGAATCCCCGGGTTGAAATAAAAGAGCGCTAAACCGAAACAGCGTTAAGCGGGGTCTTACTGTATATAGAAAACTCATGGAAAAGTATAAGAAATCATGATATTATTGCTAAATTATGATGTAAATGCTACAAACTTTCATAGGGATTTGGCTCCCATATTGATACTTTGCTTGCATTTATACATTTCAAGAATCTTCTCAAATGTGCAATGCCAAGTACCGACTGCTAGAGAAGACACAAAAATAAACTTTGCAAACTTTTAAGTATTTCTAAATTTCTGTTTTTGATTTTTTTTTATTCTTTAATATCATTCAGTTTTCATTTATTTTATTTTCTTGGAACAGCAGAGGAGCTCTGGAAAGTGCATGTGAGTGCTCAGGGCTCTATGAAGCACAGATTATGATCTGCTTATGTAGATGGGTCGGTGACACTTGGCTAGCAATCATTTAAAAAACAGTAGTTAGCTGACATGCACAGTTAGCCGAGATGGACATTTAGTCTTTAGCCAACAGGGACTTTTAACCAACATGAATATTTAGCCAACAGGGACACTTAACTGACATGGTCATTTGGGCATTTCACAGACGGGACACTTAGCTGACAGGGATATATAGTGGTTGGTGTTTAACTGACACAGACGTACCCCACGACACATTCAGCTGACAGTATGTTCATATAGACCAAGATGTCAAACTCGTGGCCCACAACAAATATTTTTGCGGCCCGGCAAATAATAATATATAATAATAAAATAACATATCGACGAAGATAAAAATGAAATGTTTACTGCTAAGTGATTAACAATAATTTATTCAGTGTTGTTAGATTACTCACAGCGAGCTGACACACACACTACTTAAATTACAAATGCGTGTGAGTAGCTTGCATTCAGCTACCTTCGGCTTTTGGGGGACACGTGCACTCAGAACTTGTACGCATCCCCCGATAGCCGAATGTGGCCGAACTCATGGTCTCAGTTTTCCAATCATAGTTTTGTACGATATATTGGTGCATGCATTTTGCTTTATTATTAATTATTACTTAATTCATATTGTTACGGATTTCATAGTTATTTATTTAGTTAGGTTTTTTTTTTATTTAGAATTGTAATTAGATTTGCTTCATGTTGCCTTAGCAACGCAGACGATTTTTGAAAAGACTGCTGCGTTGGAAGGTTAAAAATAGAACAGTGCATGCATTTAATACCTAATAAATAAATATCTCGTAATTGCTGTTGCCATCCACAAAAATCCAGATATTTATAGATGTTTCCAGTATATTCGAGAAATTAATTATAAAGCTTATAAAAGCCGAGAACAAACAACTCATCTCGGTAGTAGCTGTAGTTCTAGCGAACATATGAAATTATTTCCATGTTTGGTAGCAGTTATTTTCAGTCATGAAAGGTAAGTCTCCTTTTAGAAACCGTATTAATGATGCTCACCTTGGGTCAGCGTTGAAAGTTATCACTGCAAACAAAATTTCTCCCGAAATAGGAAAGATAATAGCAAAGAAGAGATGTCAAGTATCAGGACGTAAACATTAAATTTTTCTTGTTCTTTTCTATATAAATATATATATATATGTTTATTATTGTATTATTCGAAATAAATCTACGTTTCTATGAATATTGATTTTTTTTTTTTTTTTTTTTTTTTTTGCGGCTCGCCTAAAGTTAAACCTTGTTTGTTTGGTGCAAGTGTACCTATGAGTTTGACATCCCTGATATAGACAAAAAACATGCGACAATGTTTTGGTAAAATTTGTTCATATCTATCTGAAAATGGGCTGTTTTCAAGATTCCCAATTAGAAGGTTTATGAGTAAGGATTATATTTTTGGCTTTATTTAATGTTAAAGAAAATGTGGATTTTAAAATTTTGGTATAGATTTTTTAAATCGATTTCGTGAGTAATCGGACTTATGTTTGTATATTTTGGTTTGGTTTGATTTATTTGATTATGGCAAAGCCCTCTGCCTGTGAGGAGGGATGCCTTTGTACGAGGACTTTCTAAGGGAAACTTGCTTATATACATGTTGCACATAGGGAAAGCCATAAAAACACCCATGCAGCCAGCCTGTTTGCTGAGATTCAAAGCTCGGACTAAACTACTAGTGTTCAGCGACTGGTAAGCTTGGGGTCCCAAAGGTGGAAAAGAAAATTTTAGCAGTCAGAAGAGTGAAACTGTTTTATGTGGAAAGAAGTGTAAAATAATCTGTTCTGGAAAATAATATTGAAACATGAAATTTTGAAAGCCTTGGAAAAATTACTGTTACTAACTAAAGGAGAAAAATTTGTGTTAATGTGAAAGGGTTCAAAGAAATCCAGTTTACTAACTGAAAAAGCTCGACTAATAACTTTTATGGATCATTATTGGCATAATGTTTAGATAAGAAGGAAAAAAGATGTCTGGAAAAAAATTACAAGCTTGTTGGCATAGATAGATTTTAGTACAGATGCAATTCGCAAGAATAATTGCATAAGATATATTTATTATTTTTTTTTTGTTCTTTAAAATGTTAGTACTTTAATAAATATTGTGTGCTAACAATATGATAAAATAGGCTATTTTTTTATCGCTGAAAAAATGTAATGTTCTAATATTTTTCTATACGCATTGTCTAATTCTAAAATATATAAGCAAGCGCTATAGACTTTCGAAATTTATAAAGCATTATCGGAAGCAAGACACTGAAAATTTGTAAAATCGCTTGTAAAAGTTCTTTAGCATATCATGTATATCAGTGGCACACCACCCAGGGGAGAAGCAAAGGGACATTAATGTGCCCCAAGATCTTTCTTCTTATGCTTCAATTTTTTTCATGAAGAGAAAAAAATGGTTCGGTCTAAACTCCCAAGAAAAAAATATAAAAATCTTTGTCGTCTCTAAAAATGTGCCTCTGGGTCAACGTTTGTAGACGAAGTGAACGAGTGCTTTCGTATAAAACAAGCTTCCCTCCCCCCAACTGTTTCCTGGGAAAGTATTGCTTCCTTCCTTCCAGACGATGATCTATGAGTGTCTAAAATAAGTCTTTCGAAAATGCCCATCTCAGAGATGAATGGTCCACTAGTGGTAGTCTTGGCGTTCGTATACGAATAGTAGCGTAACGTAACTCGTAAATAAATGGTAATAAAAAAATCTGTGTCTCTCTGTTTTCTTTTGTAATTTTATAACTTTAAATTTGCTTGACTCTTTTTCTTAATTTTTCGATTCGACAATGAGTAAGAGAAAGCAACAGTCACTTAAATTATTTTAACTCAGGTTTTAAAGAAAAAAAAAAAAAATAAACATCAATTTGAAGCACTGTGCATTAAATAACAGTGAAGAAACAGAAAATCACGTATCTGAATTGAAAAAAAGAATTTAAGTCCACAGCCCAAGAATTCACTGTTCTTCAGTAATTACCCAAATTGATATAAAAAAGACACTGCAATTTGAAAAATATGACATGTCAATCCTAAGGATGGATCCTTTGAATGTGAGCAGCCACATAGGTGTTTCCAAGCTCTTCATGTGGTAATGAAAAAAAGGGAAAAGGAAATTTCCATACTATTTTTACTGTTAATATTGCATGGTTTTTTTCCAAGGAATACGCGGGCAAATCAAACAGTCAACCATTGGGGCAATTAGTTAATCAGCTTTTTCGTTTCTGAGGCAAAGCGTCAGAAAAATATCCGTGAGCATCAAGAAAAAAAAAAAAATGCTCACTTTGCTAACTGCTGGAAAATTAAAAAGCATTGTACAAAGGCTTAATAGTAATGTATATTATTGATACTGCTAGCATTCAACAGCACCCTCCCCCCCCCCAAAGAAAAAAGGGAAAAAGACTTTGTCTTATTATAAAATAGTAATTTTCTGTAGCAGAAATGAAGTTCCTTTAAGAGGTGAAAGCAAGGAACATAGCCATCATGATGAAAATTACCATCTACTGCTTAAATTCAGAATTGATGCAGGAGATGAAATGCTGAAAGAGAATTTAAAATCATTTGTTACTAATGCATCGTATATATCGCCTAAAACACAAAATGAAATTATACATGCTTGCAATGAAATCATTTAAAAACAAAATGTAGAGTCATTAGCTTTTTTGAAGCAGGAAACATGAAAATTGAGCTATGCCCTCGCCGGGACTCGAACCTGGACTTCTTGAATGCTCGCCGAGTGTGCTACTGTTACACCACGAAGGTATACAGAAAGGAGGGAGAAAATTCCTTATATACTACCCCTTTAAGGGGCGACTGAGGATTAGGAGACCCAATCGCCGAATCTGGTGGTGAAGAGAGATCATTCGCCACCTTTTAGTTCGGGCACCACTGTAAAATCCTTAGTGTTTTTTTTTTAACTAGGAAGCATGAGAAATGAGCAATGTAATCGCTGGGACTCGAACCTGGACCTCTCGAATACGCGCCAAGTGTGCTACCGTTATAACCACGAAGGCATGCAGAAAGGAGGGAGAAAATACCTTGTAAATTAATTGGAAAAATAAAAAAATAAATTCAAGCAAACATCTTTCTGTTAAGCAGATGTATTAAGATATTTTCTCCCTCCTTTCCGCATGCCTTCGTGGTGTGATCGGAAGCATACTCGACGTGTGTTTGAGAGGTCCAAAGTTCGATTCTCGGCGAAAGCATTGCACATTTTTCACGTCTCCTGCTTAAAAAAAAAAAAAAAAAAAAAAAAAAAAAAAAAAAAAAAACCTAATGACTTTACAAATGGCCCCCGAATTAAAAGAAAAATGTGGTGGACGATAATTCATCACCACCAGAATTTAGCGATTGGCTCCCCATCACTAGTTGTCCTTTAAAAGGAGAAGTATGTAAGGCATTTTCTCCCTTTTTCCGCAGGAATTCGTGATGTAACTGGAAGTCCGTCCACTCGACGCTCATACAGAAAGTCTGGAGTTCGAATCCCGGCGAAAGCACTGCGCACTTTTTACGTCTCCGGGTCATAAAACCTAAGCACTCTATAGATGAAACCACAGATATTTCCTTGATAAAGTCTCTTTATATATAAGATTTGCAGAAAGTGAAGACAACAAATCTTTACTAAGTTGAAAACTTTTTACATTTTGTGCCTGTAATTTTAATACTTGGGAAAGATCTAGCGAACAGAATTTTGAATATAAGAGGCCAAGGATTTAATGGTGTAGCTTCCATTTCTGGAGCATTCAACGGGGTGCCTGCCAAAGCAAGAGAAAAATTACCATCAGCATTATATGTACATTGCACTTCCCATTCCCTAAATTTGCCTATTTCAGATGCATGCCAAATTGCAGATATTCGTAATTGCGTCGGAGTAACTGAAAAATGTTATTCGTTCAAGAATGTTCCTAAAATTGAATGTTTCGATGGTGCTAATGGAATTGCTCCATCCTTTGATTCATGCCCTTGAATTAACCGGAATTTTGCTTAATAAGGATTCGTTTATTGGGGGCCTACGTTCTATTAAATTCATTGAGAAGTTCAAGTTTTGTTATAACGTTATTTTCGATAGAAAAAAATAGTTTATCTTAGGTTGACATTTGCACCTAACCGCCTCCATCCATCCATCTCCCTCTTCATCCATCCATCCATCCATCCATCCGTCCGTCCATCCAACCACCGGTCCGGTTTGAATCCCGGAGAAGACAAGGGTATAAATTGTTCTTCCCTTCATAGGAGGTAACGGTCGCTAACTTATTAAGCGCTTCCTGATAAAAGTTGCCACCACGTCCGGCTTTATTAGTAGCCAAGCCTAAGTGGGCTAAGTTCCCGCCCATAGATGAAAAATTTCAATTTTTTTTTCAAAGGAGCTGTATCAAAATTTAATTTCAAATTCACAGTGCTTTTCCTCAGGGCTTAGACAGTTTTCATAAAATTATCTCTCATACTTCAACAAATTACATAACTGTATGTTGTTACACATGTGGAATCAATATTTAAGGCAATAAATCCTTGCAGCCACCATTTCTTTACTTCTTTATTTAAAGGCATAGTAAATGAATTTCGGCTGTTTTGTAAATCTACTAATCACGACGAAATTTGTTGAAAGAGCGTATACACGATTTTTGACTGTATTTACAATCAGAAGCTATGAGTACAGAGGCTGTTCACACATTTTTTAGACAATGTATATTGTATTCATAAAACTAAATTACACAAAATTCTTGTGTTTTAAATGTTCTATTTGACATCCCTTATTCTGAACTATCTTTCGACACAGCAATTTCCAGGATTATAATGCCTTTTGAAGTGGCAGAACAGGTATTCTATACTATTCCTCCCGAACAGCTTTCCAGAGTCCTATTAGGGTTTTGGGACAACGTTTGGATAATGCAGTTTTTAAAAGTCCGAAAGCACCAAAATCCATAGGTGACACATCGGGAGATTTAGTAGAGATGTCAGTGAAGGGTAGGGCCTTGATACCAGTTTTTTGTTCCATTTCTTTTAGGAAATTTACAGTGGATTTTGATGTGTGACTGCTAGCTTTGTCCTGATGGAGTCTCACAGATTGATGGCACCGTAGGTAAAGCGATGGTAATTCCTTCAGAAAAATTGGCGATAAAATATGTTCCTGATAGTATTTGGAGTTAATCTTGACATTGTTTTGCACTCTCTTTCTTTTTAACTTGCCATTATAAGAAAAACCAGCAGCCATCATGAATCCCTTAGAAAATCTTTCTTTCGATTCTTTGAACCATGTACTTAAATTTTTTTTCTCCCCTTTTATGATAATAAATGGCTCTTCTTTTTTTTGTTGCAGTCATTTAAATACACCCATGCTTCATCTAATTGTGACAAATGTTTTCATTTTTCTTTGGATAAGTGTTTCTCATATAGAATTCTGTAGCGTGTCCTGCGTTGAGCGATATGCTTTGGAAGAAGACGATGCACATTGCGTTTTTTCGCTTTCTTAAGATTTAAATCAACGTTTATCATTTTGTTTACAGTGGACACCGAGCATTTTAATGATTTTGCAACTGTCCTTTGACTAGGGGGATTTTCTTTTAACATTAAACAACGTACCTTTGCAATAGTCGAAGATGTCCGTTTTTTCCTTGGATTCTTGTTTGGAATTTTTGTCCCACTTAAAGCTCCAATTTGACTTTTTTTTTTTTTCCTTTCTTGTTGATATTACCTATCGACGCTTTAGATATCACAAAACCATGACTCTCACATCGTTTTTGGATAACGGAGTATGCATATTTCTCTTCGGAAAGAGCGTAAATGTAGCCTTCGAACCGAACCACTGCTTTGTTAAATTCGCCATTTTGAATTAAAAAAAAGAAAAACTTTCAAGCCACAGACGATAATTTTGACTTTTAAAAACATAGTACAATTGCAATTACTTCTTTTGCAGCAAACAATGTTTTATTACCGCTTACCAAAATCGTGTAAAAAATGGGCGAACCGCCTCTGTACCACTAGAAACAGCGGATCTCCTGAGGCGGGTACCCATGTGATACATCAGGATCTGTCATAGCTTTATTTAACTTTATAAACATGAAACTCATTTTGCCTGTCAAAATGTTTATTTGTTAAGTTCTGGACAAATGATAAATGTGTCTTTATCTCATCCTTTTCTTGTCAGTCCTAGGATTTTGTTGAGTGGCTAGGGAACTTAATTTTTGAGAGTGCATTTCTTAACCGTGTTAACTTTAAACATGAGAATACGGAATTGTTAGAATATTCACCTCTTACGTTTGTAAATAATGAGCATCGTAACAACATTTTGATTTAGAACTGTTTTTGTCATTTGCCAGATACTTTGTAGAATAAGTAAAACATTATTTTGCCTCGTTTTATTACATTATTTTCTTGCTTTATTTTGCAAGATATATACTTGCATTTTTTAATAATAATGATTTCATTCTGGAAAAGTAAAAGTATTTAGGTAACGAAGTTCTACTAAATAATGATTGTAGTATTTATTTAACCCTTTATTTGACACGGTTGCTCAGAAGCAACATGTGTTTTCATTGGCTTTTATGTGAAATCTACAACTGTTGTTTGGCGCTGTTACTGTTGTTCATCATGTTTCATAAATATTTCACATTAAAAATAACAAGAGTTTCTTTCATTTTAATTACAGAGTAAAGTTCAAGTTTTAAACAGTAATCCGATGAAAATAATACCCCTTCCCCCCCCCCCCAAAAAAAATCGAAGCACCATGAAGGAAGTCGTTGTTTTTGATAAAATTCAATATGTGTATAGCTCATATACAAATAATAAAATAATTAAAAAATCAAGGTCATAGTACCTGTTCACGGTTCACAATCACCCATTGAGTGTTCAAATTAGTAGTTGGTCGAACCGCCCCTGGCGGCAGTGCGTGCTTGAATTCATCGAGGCAGGGAATGGTAGAGGTTCTTAATGTCATCCTGCGACACATTCTGCCAGGCATTCATCAGTTGTCGCTCCAGATCTGCGATATTTTGTGGGGCCCAAATCTGGCGGCCTAACCATGCCCCAGAAATGCTTGTGAAAGGTCTAGTGAGCTTGCTGGCCAAGGAAGTGTATCAACCGCTCGGGGGCAGCCCAGAGATATGCGAGCGGTATGTGGCCTGGCATTATCTTCTTGTAAAATGGCCCCAGGATGACGTGCCTTGAAGGGTAATGCAATCGGCCGCAGGATGGTATCAACATATCGTTGAGCTGTTCAAAAGATGTACGGAGGATGAATAAAGATGACCTGCTGTCATAAAAAATAGCACCCCACACCATCACACCAGGGGTTATTGGCTGTATGCCTTCGTAAAATAAAGGCTGATTGGGACCGCTGGCCCCGTTCTCTCCAGACACGAGAACGGTGGTCATCTGCTTCTAGAGTGAAGCGAGATTCATCGCTGAACACTATACGATGCCAGTCTGAACGGCAGAGTCGTCTGGAGTAGTGCCGCAGCCACGATGATCGGCTGCGACGCTACTCTAGACGACTCTGCCGAGGTTGTGGGGTCAAAGGCAAACATCTTAAAGGACTCTGTGAGCGCAACCCCACCTAAAAAAATTTCCGCCTGTTGTTACTGGTTTTATTCTTTGCGAATTGCGCAGTATGATCGCAATTCTTGTTCATTTGCCTTGAAACTTTAAACATTTGCATGTTCGATCAAGATGTTTTTGAATACCAAATTTCGTCACGATCGCAAAAGTCCTTCTTGGTGCTTCGATTTTTTTGAAAGAGAGTGTATATCCCTTTTTTTAATCACTGCTTGTTTCAAAATAGCAAAAGAAGCTTTTGTATTCCGTTTGCTAGGGAAAAGGAAAAAAAATTGTAACGGACTTAGTATTTGGATATAAGCCGGCATTCGCTGATCCATTGCTAGTAATACCACCCTTGACTCGGCCTTTTTGGATTAAAATTCGCTTTGTCATGTCTTGAAATCGTGAGAGGGAAGAGTGAACGGCAGTTGCCTTGGAGCATGGAACAACGCACTGTGATCCCATTTCTCATTCAATCATCTGAAATTTGACAGATTCCAAGCACAGTATGGGAAAGAATGTCTTTCTAGTACCCATGCGTTTGAGAGGTGTAAGTTCTTCACTGAGGAATGAGAGCGCGTCATCCCGACAAACACTGACCGCGCGAATGCTGTTGTTTGGGAGAATAAGAGCATCTTATCAAAGAACTAGCGTCGATGTTTTCAGTCAATATTTTACTTATGTAGAAGCCATTGTGAAAAGAATGTTTGCACTATTATAGCAAGGTGTACGCCCCTTGGGTTACATGGACATTGACACACGAGAGCAAAGTGATCCACATGCAAACCATCAGTTGTTTCCTACGGAGGACTGAAGTTGAGGTGAATGCATTTTGGAAATCCCATTTCTCATTCAATCATCTGAAATTTGACAGATTCCAAGTACAGTATGGGAAAGAATGTCTTTCTATTACCCATGGAGAGCATCTCTGGAGAGCAGTACTGATTGCAAGTGGCCGTCAATTAACCGCGTGGGTCCATTAGTTCATTACCTAGCCCCCATCTTAAAGCACTTGGTAAGCATATAGTCATCACGGCACCGTCACCGTCAATGTTGGTTTTGGACTCAGTTGGAAAACTCTTAAGCAAAGGACATGAATATGCTTCCAGAGCGTTGGTAAAAGTGTATTGACTCTGGAAAGCAGTACGTTGCAGGATGACATATTCAGCTCTGTCATTCACAATACAGGTTTTGGTAAACAATCGAAGGTTACATTTGAACCACCTAGTATACTCAAGGGCCAAAAAATTGTTGGAGGTTATATCGGCAGATTCTAACTAATAGCCACGTACTCAGAACTCCCGAGTTTTAAAAAATAAATTTAAAAAAAAGAGAGAGAGAGAGAGAGAAATGAAAGAAACGAAGAAAAGAGATTTAAATTTTTTTTGAAAGCGTAATGAAGTTCGGTTTAATGCAGTTTATCTAGTATTTTCTTGGAGATTATAGAGTTGGCTGGTAAAATATATGCCATCTTCTTAACAAATGTTTGTCTGGTCGGACTTCATGTTTCCTATCATCTATTAAACGTGCAAATATATCTCGAAAGTCAATTTATGTAAGAAACAGCATTCGAGGAACCCCCCTAAAAAAGAGCGTGGAAATGTTATTTTCATGTTAGTAGAAGATATTTTCTTTCGATAAAAGAAGAAAATCTAGTCATGTAGGAAGGAGAATGGGGGGGGAAGATATATCGATACCTATTTTACGTATTTACTGATTGCAAATGTATGTGAATATTTCTCACTTACAGACACTTCAAATGCCTTGAATTCCATCGTTACCATTCATCGTTATCGATTAAACAGATAAAATAGGACTGAAGTTGATAAAGTTTAAGATGCTTGAATTCAGTCCACTGTGCTGATTTCTTTAAGGTAATCGATATTCATGTTTTTTTACTTTTAATATTTTATAATTATTCTGCGATAGGACAGAATTCTAACAACAGGAAAAATGTATGTATGAAGAAAGTTTTTTACTTTATGTGCTTTAAATGTATTTTAGAGGGAAAAAGTTAATTTTATTTATGATATTTTCAAAAGCTTGCTATAATAGTTATTGTCTGTAACTTGAATAGGATTTCGCAGAAGTAGGAAAATATTTGACATATACGAAGTTTTCTGAGATATTTTGACATTTCAGAGTGTTAAGACAGGGTTTATCTTTAAAATTAGAGGTGCCGGAGCCCAACGGAAGACCGTCAGGAAAAGTAACCAAAAATAAATAATTAAAATGAAATAAAATATATAAAAATGATGCATAAATCGCGCTAAATTAATTTAAAACACGAAAACAAAAAATCGGAAAGGGTTAAGATTTTAACGATCGCCCAAAAGGATTTGTCAAATTTTTTGTTCTTCGCTCGCAGTTTACCATTCTGCTCTTACACTCATTCCTGCTAACCCGTTCCTTTTTGTCTTTTTAGTATTATTAAGCATCATTTTCTTCGCACTTAAAAATGTTTTTAGGCTTTAAAATAAAATTAGCGTATAAAAGTTAGTCTAAATTAATATATATATATATATATATATATATATATATATATATGATTTTTTTTATGTTTAAACATTTTAAATTAATTTTTGAATTGAAATTGAAAGTTTAATAAGGCGTTAGACTAAAATCTGGAATTTTAAGATTGAAATATTTTTTTTTCTTTAATACTCACGTTTAAAATTTTATATACGTTTTATTTGATATCTAAGTAACATAACACAAAAGTTGCGTAATGCCAGTAACACATAGTAAATACATATTTGGTAGATTTGTTAATTTTATTTCAAAGCTAAGCCTATGTTCTTTTCGTGATCCTGAGTTACTGATCATTAAACTAAATCCGTTCTATAAAAATTCTTAATATAATGGAACTTACAGATTTCTCAACTTCTAAATTTCATTTTGCAACTGACGCTTGTCAAGGATTCCTTTTTCAAAGATTAGTCAATCTAATTGCCTTTATTTTAGGCATTTCAGATAATGATGCTTTTTTTGATAACAATTGCAATGTTATGAACTCATTTCAGAATGATTTGTAATATCCCCCAGTGTTTAAATATTAAAACTGGAAAAATTTCTCATCAGTACGTTTCGTAAAATAGTTTTTTTTTTTTTTTTTTTCCACTGACGAATTCTTTACTGTAATTTCTTTGAAAACGGCTCATTCAGTGAAAGAGAATTTCCTCAAAACTGCATAATTTTTAGAGACTTTTAAATTGAAATAATCTTTAATAGTATGTAATTTATTCATTAATTGGAAATGTTACTTTTTATGGCATTAAACGCTTTAGAAACTGCTTAATTAATGATTTAGAAACTGCTGTTGTTTAAGAAAAACTTTCATTTGTTCCTAACAGAATATTCCAGCGCGATCTGAATCTAAAATTAGAATGCTTTGGAAAACATGTTCTGCTTTCGATTAGTTTCGAAGAATTCCGTTCTTTAGAAGAAGCTTCATGAATAGTTTTAGGAAGATTTTGTTTTTCTTAGTTTTGTTAATTTTCTAAATATTTAATGACAAAGGACGATAAGCAATAATATCTCTTTCTTTGGTAAAAGTTTATTTCTCAATATCAGTCGTAATATCGCTTAATTAAAAATTTTTATTCTTATAAGATTAATTATATGTTTGATTTACATTAATTTTTGTTATTTCGTTAGAAAATACATCATTCAAAGTCAAAATGTACGCCGTATGTTTTTGTTCAATAAATGCTTAAGTAAGTGATGGAAGAGTGAATAAAACTTGATGGAAGCTGCTAATTAACTTTTAATCTTTATACTCGCACCATTTGCAAAGCAGCTGCAACTAGTTCGAATTTTAACCGCACAGGATTTTACAGAAACATAGCCTAGAATTCTTACCATTCTTAAAGTGAATATTTCGTTTACAATAAGAAATATATGTAAGCTGTTCATTCAAATTTATTTAAAACAATGGATTTACATTCAGATTAAAGACCACATATTATCTATATATTAAACTGATTAATATGCGTATTTATAAGCTATTTTGAATAATGCATTCCACATCAGTTTAATTTTTACGAAGCAATTAAAAAAATCTGATGAGGGTCACCACATAATTTCCTCGTATGGCTTATTAAATTATACCCATTTTTTTTTCTACGTTTCATTTAAAACTTATTTTGTCTCGAATTTCATTAGAGATATATTTCTCATTCAGTTAATTGAGTTCTCACTTCGCGGCAAGGCAAAAATACATAAAATCTCAAAACATGTTATTTAACAATTGAAAAATATAGAAAAGCATAAGGGACCAAATACAGTTAAAATAGTTAAAATCAATTTTTGCAATTCAAATTAGAGTTTTTGCGCATAAACAAGCAATTTGGTCAATGCGCAGAAGGACAAAATTTTCGGTGCACAAAAAATTGAAGTTTACTTTTAGGCCCACTGCGCAAAAGGACAACGAAGTTGATGCACCAACTAATTTAATTCACTGTACTCATAAGTGTTCGGAATTCAAACAAATACCCGCCACGTTAGGCCAGCAACACTTACACTTTTAAATTGTTGATAATTCTACAACTACTGCATGCAGATTAAAGCACAAAAATATAATTCGGAAGAACCACACAATTAAATCCCTTTCAAAGCAAAAATTGCATGATTTACCAACACATAACAATAAAAAATCAGAGATCACTAAGCCCGGTAAGAAGAGAGCTATAGATAATATATATATATGTTTGGTGTGGTCGATTGTAACAAAAAGGGGAGGTGCACAATTAGGTGTTATAGAAATACCATATACAAATTTTGAACGTTCAACAGTTAATCGTTATACGAGATACATACATGCATATGTACTTACGTACAGACATGACGAAAAAAATCCCTTCGGAATCCATTTTACAATATATTTTGGAAAAAAAGAGTACTTTATTCTGCCCAAATATACTTTTGTCACGCAAAAAAATCATTCAGATGGGTTCAAGAGTGGTCGATATTTATATTTTCGTTGACATATTATACCCGAAGTTTTTAGCGATTACAATACTTCCTTTACTTCTTACAAAAAAGTAAAATTTGTGCGCTAAAGTTTTGCGTTACTTTTGTCCAATAATGTCCTCTTGGCGTAAGTTCAAACTAGCCGTGAGTAATTCAGCTACATGCAATTTATCTGAAAAAACATCAGACTATTAACTAATTTTTTGTTCAACTTTTGAAAATACTTATGCGGTGTTACTGAATGTCCTCAAAAATATTGACTTGCACTACTGTGATGAAACTATTAATAGTTGTTGTTGAAGGTACTGTCAAAAGTCGTTAATTCGGACACCCATAATCCGGAATGATCTATAATCCGGACCTCAAAGCTACAAACTTTCTGCGCATGCGTCGCGTTGACGCATGCGCGTAAGACCTTTATGGCAGCGAATATGCGTGTGCGCGTGCGCAAAATACGTTTACGAATGCGCGTTTAATGTATAACGGACGGTATAAGCTAAGCTAAAATTATCTTATTCAGTTAATGTTGCAGATTGCGTTGTTCCTTAATCTTCGAATTGGATTCGGCTTATTATTTTTTGCAGACTGTTAGAGCAATTTTATAAAAGTAAGCTTGAACTTTCGATTATGTCAAATAGAATTTCTGATACATATTTACTAAGATGTAAAGGATCTACAAAACGAAAGTATGTTTCGAAGTCCATTAAACGAAAAGTAGAATTGCTGCAAAAAATGGATAAAGGCATATCCTTTGTTTATCTAAACTTTAACGTTTGTTTATCTAAACTTTGTTTATCTTTAACCCCGCGGCGCGCAATGAATTGGAAGTTCATCTGTCAGCACTATCCTTATTTCAGGGCAGATGTTTTTATATTATTTGGCTTATAATTCCTTACTAAATCTAGTATTTCATCTCGATCTTTGATATGATTTAAATCAAATTCCTCGTCATTATAATTCGCTTCCGATAGCGAAGAAAGTGACAGAGGTTATTGAAAACGAAAAAATTTCGATTGACGAATTAGTCGGTATTCTCGACACACCGGTATAGGACTTGAACAGCGAACTTTGTAACTGAACATGAAATTATGTCTGTTTATAGAATTACAGAAGAAGAGAATGTATTATCACATAAAAAAACGAAGCAACTTAAACAACTTACATTGAAAGAAATGTTTAATAAAGTAAACAAATAAATATTAAGCTTTTTTTTTTTGTGAATTTTGATAACCTTTAGATCACAATTGTTCTTTATTTCATAAATTACGGTTTCATATTTTTAATTTCATAATTTTTGCATGCCATCTTACCAGATTTAAACTGATGATCTATAATCCGGAATCGCTGAAGTCCCGACGAGTCCGGATTAACGACTTTTGACTGTAGTATAAAACGACTAACACTAGTTCAGAAGTTAAGACTGTAAACTAGTCGCTCTTTCAAATTTGAGTTTAAAAAGTCAAAAGTTTAAAAATATGTCTAATTTTCATATTTGGGATCGGATGACACTGCAATCCACCTGCTGATGAGGTTTATTATTGAATTATTATTATGATTATTGGAAGCGTGCAGAAAATTTCCTTTCCTATTTTAAGGAGAGAAAGCAATATTTCTAAGTTTTTTCTTTCCTACATTAATGCTGATATTCTTTTCTTTTCGTTTCTTTCTTTCTTTCTTTTTTTTTTTTTTTTTTTTTTTTTTTTTTTGTTATTTACTGGATAAATTCTGACCGCTCTAGAGGGCTTTTTGGTTTGCTTGTGTGCGACGTAGTATTTTAAAAACAAAATAAAAAACAACAGAATGCGGCAAAATCTTAAAAAAAAAAGGGGGGGACTATACTTTGAAGAATATTTTATGTTGACTAGCAAATTATTATGATTTAAACGTTTACTGTAATTTCTTCTTTTCCGTAGCCCTCACTAAGATTCAAATTAGTTGGTAGAGTATTTAAGTCGACAGCTTTGGATGTTCTAGTTTTAATAGCGTTGCCTGCACTTTACGTTATATCCCCCATCAGTGCCAGTGAATATCCCGGCTTTAGCCATTTCGATAGCCATCGTTAAAACTCGTTATTGAAATATTGAGCCAATTTAAATAAATCACTTAATGCATTTCCTACTACATTACCTTTAATTAGAAACTTCAACTTTGTTGTTTTAAATACCCGCAAGAGTTTATTTGTACACACAAACTGTGCTTTCTCTTCAGTTAAAAATTAATCAAAAGGTTTACTTTCGTAGGACTTTTCCTTAATATTTTTAGGCAGAATGATAATTTGCTTGTCAACAATCTAATAGGGTCAGTAGGACTTAGATTTAACCCTCTCACTGCGTACTTTTTTTTTCTTCTTTTTCTTCTTTCTTTCTTTTCTTTTCTTTTTTTTTTCTTTTTTTTCTTTTTTTTTTTTTTTTGTATCAGAATAGGCTAAAAATATGCGTATTTTTTATTACATATTTCAAATCTACACCTAGCAGAGTTAAAATATACAACAATGTTTTGTAAAAGAATTTTTTTTTCCAATATAGAATTAGATCATAGAAAAAGGTTGTCAGAATACTGAAATTGAAGAATAATGATATAAAAGGAAAATTTTGAAAATTAATATTGGTTAAATTATGATCTATTTTATAAAATACAAAGGCAAAACATATATACTAATGAAAATATTTGCATAATGTAGTATTTTGCATATCAAATTTGCAACACTGTCGAAAGTTTTCAATAGAAACTGAATTTTCAGATTCATCACTATCTGCAGAGGAATCCGAAAAACTTCATCAGTTTCGCTATAACTATCTTCAATATACTTGAAAAAGTCAAAACTACACTGACTACCAATAAGTATTTGGACACCTGTGATAGAAAAAACAACTAACTTTATTCAAAATAAATAGTTGGTAGAGCCTCCACAAGAGGTAATTACAGCGTGGACCCTCCGGGGCATACTTTTCACAAGTCTTTGTATGACAGCTAGTGGTATTTTCTTCCACTCGGCTTGGAGAAGACATAGAAGTTCCTCACCGATTTTCACGGGTAGTGCACCCCTGAATTCGGCGAAGCAACTCATCCCAGAGGTTCTCGATAGGGTTCAGGTCTGGACTCTGGGCAGGCCAGTCCATTCGATGAAATCCATTGGCACCATACCAAACCTTGGTTAACGTCGAGACATGACAACTGGCATTGTCGTCCTGAAAGTAACAGGGGTCCAACCCGTATAACTGCCACAACGTAGGAAGCACATTGTCATCCAAAATAGTGCAGTAGGCATCGGAGTTGAGCTTACCATGAATGGCGACCAAGGGTCCCAGCCCATACCAGGAGAAACAGCCCCAGACCATAATTCCACCTTCGCCGAACTTGACTGTTGGCACAATGCATTCTGACAGGAGACGTGTTCCAGGTAGACGCCAGATTCAGACCCTACCATCCGAACGGTAAAGGGTGTACCTTGATTCGTCACTCAAAAGAACCCGTTTCCACTGATCTACTGATCTACGGTCCAATTTCGATGTGCTTCGCACCACATTAACCGAGCAGCGCGGTTGGATTTTGTGATCAAAGGCTTATGGGCAGCAGCACGACCATGAAAACCAAGCAGATGTGCTTCCTTACGGATGGTATTCATTGAAACAATACTCCCGGATGCCTGTTGAAACTCCTCGCGGATGAGGGCCATCGGTTGGGTGCGGTTCTTCCGAATTTCTCTGGACAGCCCTCGTCGGTCTCTATCTCCCAGTTTCGTTGGTCTGCCGACTCGGGAAACATTCCGACAATAACCGCTCACCTTCCACTTCTTAATCACATAGGCCACTGTCGATTTTGGGTACTTCAGATCGCTAGATATGTCCCTTAAGGATCGGCCAAATTTGTGATACCCGGTAATTATACCTTTCTCGAAATCAGAGAGCTCCGAACTGCGAGGCATCTTGCATGCGACTAAAGCCGATGCTGTTTCCTAAACGATATATACCGGCGGAGTCCGTGACGTACCTTAGGACTGCAGATATCGTCATTTGCATAGGTGTCCAAATACTTATTGGTAGTCAGTGTACTATCAGTGTCAGAAATATCGTCAGGAATATAGGTTATATCACTCGCGAAACGCTTCCTGCCAGATATCTTTGAGCTCTGAAAAGCGCGCACAAAATGCTACATTACGTATTCTTGTATATTTGGCAGAAAGGTAGACAATTAACGCCATCTGTTAGCCCACATCTAAATAAACAATTAAACATCACAGAAAAGGCGAAAGGAAACCTTGAACGGGGAAAGAATAGGTTGCACAATTAAATCGACGGCAAAAATTCATCCCCCCGGAAATCGCGGGTTGCGCAAATTTTGCTATTACGTTGCCCGTGGAAATTGCGGGATGGGCAGCGAGAGGGATAATTACTATTCAATTAGGATCATATAACTTTTCTGCCAGTTGCATAGTAATTATCGTAACTTTCCCCATATGAAACTACGCTGCTCAAAACAATTAGGGAATATTATGATTTGGAATATAAATTGTAGATGAAGAAATATTTTGGCGATTGATATTTAATGCATAGGTGTTGTAAGATATGAAAAAATAAAAAGAAGCAACGAATAAGGAATAATTAAATTTTATTGATGATATTTGTAAGTAATCAGAAAATGCACAATCTGTGCATATTATAGAAACAAATAAAAAATGTGATTTCTCGGATACAAATGAGTTTCGATAAGGGATATGGCTTCCCCTGACCAAAAGCAATGTTTGCACACTTACGAGGCATGGAATCTGTAAGATTATCACTGAAGAACCCTGTGATATTTCCTCCCATTCCTGTAGAAAAGAGCTTTCAGACTGCTGAATTGTTCTAGAAGGTGATAAGCAACTAGCAATCCTTCTCCCTAGAATATCCTATACATGTTCTATCTGGGGAACGTGCTGGTCAACCCATTCGAAGCATTCTTTCGTCGAAAAGGAAATTGTCCACCTGCTGAGTATGATGTGGCCTGGCATTATCAGTCCTGAGAATGAATTCATACCCAACTGCTGTAGCCTAAAGTACCACAGCAGATCTGATAATCTCATTCCTATATCGCTAGGATATTAGTACTCCATTCCTGATAATGTGCAGGTCGATGCGGTCATTGATAGAAATGCCAACTCAGACCATTACTCCACCTCGGCCAAATCGGAATCTTTCATGCATAAATGCAGTTTTTCGAGTACCAGGTTCTTTCCAGATGATAATCCACCTATTATTAGGTTGTACACTGAAGTGAGGCTCGTCCGCGAAGAGCATATTTCTCTACTCATCTTGTCCCCCCCTTTGAGAGGCTCTTCTGTCCAACTTCTGCGGGCAGCACGGTAGCCTGGTGTCAACGAAACACGAATCATAGGTTTGCGACCAAACAAATCCCCATAATGGACTCTGTTTCGAATAGTTTGAGTGGAAACTCTGGTACCAGTAGCCCTCCGAAAGTGCTGTTGCAAGAAAGCGGAGCTCATAGTACGGTTTCTTCTAGCCGTTAGTGCTAAATGCCGATCCTCATTTTGTGTTGTTGAAGGCGTACGACTTCGTCCCAATCTTCAAGGAACATTTTCAGTTTCCCAAAACCGATTCCATAATCTGGAAATGACACTTTCAGAAACTTCTAACGCTTCCACTACAAAGGATTGCTTTTGATCAACGTTTGAACGCCCGATGGCCCTCCAGGCTACCGATTCACCTAAGTAAACTTGCTGAGATTGTACAGACATTAGGTATTTTTGGAAGCAGGCAAGATGAAAAATTAGGAACGCCTTCGCCGGGAATCGAACCGCTGACCTCTCAAGTAGGCGCTGAGTGTGCAGATCATTACACCACGAAGGCTCTCTAAGAAGGCGGGAGAAATACCTTATATACCCCCCCTTTTAAAGGGTGACTGGGGTTTTTAGGGGACACAACTGCCCAAATCCTCGTTGAGGAGAATTATCATCCAACACCCTTTTCGCTCGGGCGCCAATGTAGAGACATTAGGTGATTTTTGGAAGCAGAAGAGATGAAAAATTAGCAACGCCTTCACAGGTAATCGAACAGCGGAACTCTTAATTACGCGCTGAGCGTGAAGACCACTACAACATAAAGGCACGCCAAGAAGTCTGGAGGAATACCTTATAAGACATCGTATTCACTTTACAAAACATTTAACGCATTAAATAGGATTAACAGCAAATAGCAACACTTATTGCAAAAAGTGTTATTTCAAATGTCTTTGGTTCAAAAGTAATCTAGCGGACAATGAGCTCTTTTATTTCTTAGCTACAACTATCTTTAGATGTTGGTATGGTGCCAATGGAGTTCATCGAATGGACTGGCCTGCCCAGAGTCCAGACCTGAACCCTATCGAGAACCTCTGGGACGAGTTGCATCGCCGAATTCAGGGGTGCACTACCGTGCAAAATCGGTGAAGGAACTTCTATGTCTTCTCCAAGCCGAGTGGAAAAAAATACCACTAGCTGTCATACAAAGACTTGTGGAAAGTATGCCCCGGAGGGTCCACGCTGTAATTACCTCTTGTGGAGGCTCTACCAACTATTGATTTTGAATAAAGTTAGTTTTTCTTTTCTATCACATGTGTCCAAATACTTATTGGTAGTCAGTGTATTACCACTACCACTTTCTTGTAGAAGTCGTATGTCCTACTCCTCTGCGGAACACTGCCCCAGTACTGTTGTCATAGTTCTAGTGCAACCTTTGTTGTTTCGCTTTTGAGATATGATTTTGGAGGTAGGAAGGCATGTGGAAAGGAGGAAGAAAATACCATATGTACTTCTCCTTTTAAAGGGCGACTATGGATTAGGAGACCCAACCGCAAAATCCTGGTGGTGACAAACTATCGTCCACCACCTTTTACTTCGAGCACCATTTGTAGAGAGCAGGAGACATGAAAAATGTGCAATACCCACGCTGGGACCTCTCGAATACGCGTCGAGTATGCTTCCAATTACTCCACGAAAGCATGTTGTAAGGTGAGAGAAAATGCTTTATAAATTGTATAGGAAATTTTGTCCGTAAGCAGAGGATACTTTGGGAAATGAAATCAGAGATATCATAGTGAAAATGCTGTGAATGAATCATTTGCCATGTTTACTGGAATTTGTTAAAAAAAATTAGTCTTAAAACTTTGTAAACGCATTGTGTATGTAGATTTTAAATGCAACTAACTGTCTTACCACGTTAGCTCCGCAGAAATCATTCGTACAGAAATTCTTCATTATATTTCGTCCATCCAGCCTAGCCTACATTTTATCATACTATCGTTAAACTTTTTTCTTGATCTTTTTCTATATTCTTTGAGAAAGATTTGTCACGTTTCTTTACTCAGGTACAGAAGGAAAAGGAATTATGCTATAGAAATAATACATATGATGATTGCTACTTAACGACTACCGTGTACTCTGTCATCGAATAGTAGAGATATACGGTATTTCTCCCACCTTCTTGGCATGCCATCGTGGTGTGGTGGTTTGCAGCCTTGGCGCGTATTCCAGAGATCCGCGGTTCGATTCCCGGCGAAGGCGTTGCTAATTTTTCATGTCTTTTGCTTCTAAAAATTACCTAATGTCTCTACAGTGGTGCCTGAACTAAAAGGGTGTTGGATGATAATTCTCCTCACCGAGGATTTGGCAGTTGTGTACTTTAAAAACCCCAGTCGCCCTTTAAGAGGAGAAGTATATAAGGTATTTCTCCCGCGTTCTTGGCATGGCTTCGTGGTGTGGTGGTCTGCACGGTGGGCACGTAATGTAGAGGTCCGAGGTTCGATTCCCTGCGAAGGCGTTGCTAGTTTTGCATCTCTTCTGCTTCCAAAATTTACCTAATGTGTCTACAGAGATAACATCAATATTCCCAATATATGCTGAAAATAGAGTAACATACCACAAATGATGTAAATATAAATTAGAAGATTTGAAGGAAGGAAATAAACTTACCCACATTTCATTTTTCGCATTTAATTTCTGAACAATAAGGTTCTTTTATGCACAACAAGCTTTTATGTATGAATTCATTTGTTTTGGGAACATAATTAAAATTAGCTGTCATATTAAAGTAATTACAGAATGAGATGTAGTATTGTGTAATTTCTATAGCCTCTTTGGACTGGAATTGTTTATTGAATTAGTGTAATTAAAGCAGCAATACTTTTTGTTTATTATTAAAAGCACTAAATATATTTAAGATATTATTCTGTCTGGACACATTAAAATTATTATATATTTCGATTTTTTAAACAGCTATTTTATTTTTAGCTCATACTAGCTCTAGCATGAGCTAAACAATGTGGCAGTTTGATATTTATTCATAAATATGAAAATATGTAATTCCTGTTTAAAATTCCGTTCAAGAAATATGTAAAACCTGTTTATTTATTCAAAATCATTCTAACTGAGAAATATGCTTAGTTTTCAGCCTTGAAAACACTATCTCCCTTCCAGGAAAACGAGAGAATATATCAGTTACTACTTGAATGTAAACGAACAGGAAAAAATCGTCATAATTTTTTTCGACTTGAATTGTAAACTTTAGTGATTACTTACTTCACTTGTTGGTTCAGCTAGTGATATGTTCAGAGAGACTTAGCTTTATTTGTTAACAGAAGTTAATAACCAAAGCAGATCAGTTTGAAAACAGCATGAAGGTAGGTTTATTTTGTAAGGACTTTATTTTATTCTAACCAATTATTTTTCGTTTTACTTTTCTTTCTCTCCTGATTTCAGTTTCCTGCCGGAATGTAAATTTTAAACGATATGTTACGCTAATCTAAGCTTGTTTCAGAAGAAGCATTTAAGTTGCATTTCTAGAGTTCGTGAGAAGTAGTAGAGGAGTTAGTTCCGAGTTTATGCTGCGTGTTTGAAAATTAGCTCTCTAGTCGGTGTTAGACACCTTTTAGTTTATAATGGTATTTCTAGGCTCGGTTTTGCTGCCTGCAGTTGATTTAGCGTTTAATTAAACTAAGGAGCCAGTCGTTAGCTATCTTAATTTAATATGCACTTTATAATATTATTTTTTGTTAATTTAGTTAGCCACAAGTGGTTGTGAGTTGTGAGCACCAAGTGTGTGCATCTGTTTAATTTAGTTTAATAAAAAAGTTATTTAAAACATTCTTCTGCAGTATTTATTCTTCAAAGACAAGCTAACATTCGCTACGTCGTCTTCTACGTAGAGTCTACGTTGTGTGCTACCAAAAAGATTACGGAGACGCTATAATTTAAATTGTGTGTTTAAAATTAGATTATTTTATTTAGAAGTTTAAATAAAATGAGAATAATCAGGTATTTTCTTAACAGCTGTTAATTAAGCTTTCTAGTTGCTATTGTAAATTAGAGCTGCTCTGTAAATTTCCGTTAACTCATAATAATTTTAAAACTCATAATAATTTGCAGTCAATTGCATTTCTTCACTTGGACAGATTTATATTTTGACATTTATGAGGTAAATTTTATTAGCACTTAGCTTTATGCTAATTTCTTTCGTTTATGCTTTGCTTTGTCACGTGTTCGTTCAGAGTAGAGTTCCGCCAATCAGAGAAGAGCAAAATCTCGGTTTAAGAAGTTAATTTTATTGCTGAAGGCCATTCGTCATCCCAAATGTTTGCAAATTGAAACTATATTCTCTGTAGGAATTAATGCAAAATGGATTAATACATTTTTGTACCACAGATGATAACATATTTAAAACTTGCAGTAATACCTTGTGCAAAACTTCATAAAGCAAAACCAATGGAAATCATTAGATGTCAAAAAAGGGTAAAACATTTAGGTAGAAGAGGAACAATGATTGTGCCTTTTGCACAAAAAATAACATTGTTTATAACATAATTTTTGTGTATAAATTAATTTATACATAAATTACTTTTGTACATAAAGTAATAGCAATACATAAAGGTACACCTTGCACGGAAAAAGGGGGGGGGAAGGACGCTTCTCCCATTCTACTAAGAGATTAACGAAATTTAACTTGCGTTTTTCAGGTCTCGTTTGTTTTGGTTTGGTTTATTAGATTACGGCAAAGCACTCGAGGGCTATCTGCCTTAACCCTTTGCGGCGCACTATACGTTAACGTCGGAATTTCAAAAAAAGTTGTATGCAATCTATTTAGTCCTAAAGGAGTATACAGGTAAAATTTTGTAAAAGATGCACTTACCGTTTTAATTCTGTAGGTGTTCCATGAGGTGGAACACTGCGCCGCCAGAGCTTTCAAAAGTGCTACTAAGCGAGCATTGCAGTGAAGCACGAAAATGAGTAGAAGCGTTTGTATAAGAATGAGAAAACTCTGTATTATGGCTGTATATATGGTTTCCCGGATATACACGATATTCTTGAATATATACGGATAAATGAGATAAATATCTATATACACAAGTCCTATATACAAAAATATTTACAAATTTTCGGAAAGAGTTAAACCTCTAAGCGCCATTTATGGAAAATTAATAATAAAAAAATTAACTACAATTAATATTAACAATAAAGAAAAATAAGCCTATGATATATACATACACGAAAAATATCTACACAATTATTGAAAATAAACGGGAATGAGACTAAAAAGCGACATCAAAAAATTCGCTCAGGTCTAAGAAAAGATGATGAGTCAAGCTACTAATAAAATTCCCGCCTAAAAAAAAAAAAAAAAAAAGCTAGTCCCAAAAAATTCGAGATGCCAATATTAGGACTTTCATAACACAAAACAGACCTCACCCCTCAATACTGCTTTGTTTGAATTCATTCCCCCCCCCAAAGCAATGGAAACAAAAAAACGTAAACAACGGATGTTCTCTCCTAAGCACAGATGTTCTGATTCGTAACAGCATGAGATCGCTAAAGGCGCAGTGTTCCCGCTAATGGAACACCCAGGTTTATTCAATGATTCTGCGTATGGTTTTTGTCTGAAAGATTAAAAAAAATATAGAACAGATAATTTGGAGTACAGCCAGCAAAATTATGCCTAAATTTTTTCCCAAATAAAATTTTTTATATCATTAAAAAAGTAGAGAAAATTACTTGAAAAAAAAGTGGATTTTAATAACATATTGTTGCGTGCGTACGGGTTCGTTATGAAAGGAATGCACAAGTCCGATGAAAAATGAACAAAAATTTATTATTATCACAACAGAAATGCTTAAATTTTCTCAAATTATCATGCAGTATCACAATATCTCACAGTAGTTATCTTTTAACTACTCAAATGTCCAATAGAACGTAATTCAAAACAGCTAAAGAACGCTAATCCGCGAATTCGCTATAATCAACAACGGCAGTTTTCTAAACAACAACAAACTAAGCAACTCCTCCAAACTGAGATGTTTTCCTCCTTTTATAAGATTTTAAAATCACGCGCTAGAATTTTCCAGCACTTTCTCGAAATCAAAAAGAGATATTTATTTATTTAACGCACGCGCTCTTGTATTTTTAATTTTTCCGGCTTAGCTTTCTTTTAATATTCGTCACGCGCTGCACTGCGCGAGAAATAAAACCATTTAATTTATAATTGAACTAACATTAGCTTTTTAAATACCCAATTCGTAACATTGCCCCCTTCCCAAGGACTGCACGTCCCGGGCAGTACAATCCCTGGACAGGAAGCTAAACTTACAACTGTGGCATAAATGCAACTGAGGCATAAACATTACATTACAATATCAAACAATATAAACAATAAATGCAATAACTAACTTAAACAAATCAAATGCTATCAAATACTAAATACAAAACAAATACTAAATACAAATCAAATACTAAATACAAATCAAATACTAAATGCAAATCAAGTACTAAATACAAATCAAATCAAATACACATTTATAAACAAAAAGTACCATGGTCTTACACAATTTACAATTATTTACACTACGTACTATGGCCATAGTAATGAGCTAACCTGTCGTAAGAGTTCGAAGACTCACGGATCCGAACCACGACGTCATTCGTGTTCAGCACTGTATATGGACGATCCGAAGGTGACTGTAATTTAGAACTCAGTCCTTTTCGTTGAATCGGGTTCCACAACCAAACCTTGTCTCCTTTGTTGGATCTATGTCTAGTAGCTCTTGTGTCGCATTTGGTCTTCATTTTCTCCGTCGCCAAGTTGACTCGCTTTCGTGCAGAACGGTGCATCTCCTCAAACCGGGCCTGGGGGTCTTGGATGTGTTCCTCAGGCGATGAAGGCGCATCCAGGCGACTAAACAGGCGGTCACAAGGCAGACGAAGGTCTCGACCGAAGAGCTTCTGGGATGGAGAATAGCTGGTAGTCTTGCGTTTCTTTTCGACCCTGGTATGATTTCGGCAGCTTGCCGAGCTGGATCTTTCGGACAAGGCGTCGACATTTCCAGGCGAGGATCCCTTTTGAGGATGGATAGTCATGCCATCAGATGCTGAAAGCAGCTTATTGTTTTTGAAATCTAAGGAAAAATTGTATTTCCTTAAAAAGTCCAATCCGAGTATGCATGGATCTGTAATATCCGCCACATATGCCGTGTGATGGTAGGCGGCACTTCCAAACGTGATGTTTACGTTTAACTTCCCAGTTATGTCGATCTTGTCACCAGACGCAGTCTGAAGGGTAACACAGGATGGCGTCCAAATAAGTTTATCTTTAAACTGTTCAGCTAAATCTTTCCTAATGATGGTAACATTAGCTCCTGTGTCAATGATCATATTGCAAGGAACTCCATCGATATTCCCATTGATGGACAGTCCGTTATTGTTGCCACTCACTATAGAGATCTTAAGCGCTTTAAAACAGGGTTTCTCATTATCTGGTAACCTCCGTTCCTTGATATGGTCATTAATTTGTTTCCTGCGTCGTTGCTCAGAAATTGTCTCAATTTTCGTACCCTGGGGTGTTCTGCAATTCTTTCGTACGTGGCCTTCAGCTCCACAGTTCCAGCACTTTGGTTTCTTGTCAGTCCTTTTCCTTCCCGTGGCATTTAATTGTCTGTTTAAATCGTATGCCTTATTTTCCGTGCTCTGGGGAGTTCTGCAGTATCTTCGTAGGTGGCCTTCAACACCGCAATTCCAGCACCTTACAGCCACTTTGTTCTCACTGCTACTCCGTATCAAAGCATCGACTTGTCTGGATAAATCATCTAAACGAGCCATCAATTGGTCCCCTGGGTCGTGGACTCGCACAGCTCTGACTGGGTAGCGATCTCTAAGAGTTGCTTGCTGGGCTGCCTCCAATTTCACGGCGTACAACAGAGCGCTTTTTATATCCTTTACATCTGCCATTCGTAGAGCCTTCTGTATTTCGGGATCCCAGATTCCATCGATGAAATATTGCAGGGACAGGATTTCCCTTGTTTCTGTCGGGCACTCCGAAAAGGCGTGATGTGACAGCCTTTCAACATCCGTGGCGAGCTCCTGAAGTGATTCGGTGGGCTTCTGTTGACGGGATTTTAATTCAAGCCTGCTGTAGTCTTTTGAACATTTCTCGCCAAAGCGCAGCTCCAAGGCGTCGGACAGAGCTTCGAAATCTAACCTTTTGTTTTCGGGAAGAGTCTGAAGGATATCCGCTGCGTCGGCTCTTAAAAAAGCGGCGAGATGACAGGCCTTAGCTTGGGAATCCCATCCATTTGCATCCGCAACGATAGAAAACTGGATCTTGTATACTTGCCAGGAGGTCTTCCCATCATATGTGGATAGCTTCAGAAATGGACGAGCAGGCATCGGTAAGAATTTAAAACCCTCAGAATTGCTTCCTTCTGTAGCTATGCTCTTCTTTAAAGTGTCAACTTCTTTTGCAACAGCAACAGAAACCCTTTCCTCAATTTGTTGTTCGACGGCAGAAACTCTCTCTTCTATATGTTCTTTTACAGAAGAAATTCTTTCTTCTACTTGTTCTTTTACCGAAGAAACTCTTTCTTCTATTTGTCCAACTTTAGTTTCAACCGCGTCTATTCTGCCTTCCATAGCCTCAAATTTATTTTGTATTACGCAGGTAATTTCTCTTTTCATTTCGTCCTGACCTGCTTTCATCTCGTCTTTAAGGGATTTCATCTCTTCCTTAACGCATTCCTGGCCCAATTTCATTTCTTCCTTAACGGATATTTGACCAGCATCCATTTTCTCTTGTACAGCTTTTATATCTTCCTTAACGGAGTTGACGGCTCCTTCCATCTTTTCTTGGAAAGCAGCAAATGCAGTCATCATTTGCCTGAATTGTTCTTCCATCGCTCTTGTTATTGGCATTCAAATCCCACTTCTGACACCAAAAATTGTTGCGTGCGTACGGGTTCGTTATGAAAGGAATGCACAAGTCCGATGAAAAATGAACAAAAATTTATTATTATCACAACAGAAATGCTTAAATTTTCTCAAATTATCATGCAGTATCACAATATCTCACAGTAGTTATCTTTTAACTACTCAAATGTCCAATAGAACGTAATTCAAAACAGCTAAAGAACGCTAATCCGCGAATTCGCTATAATCAACAACGGCAGTTTTCTAAACAACAACAAACTAAGCAACTCCTCCAAACTGAGATGTTTTCCTCCTTTTATAAGATTTTAAAATCACGCGCTAGAATTTTCCAGCACTTTCTCGAAATCAAAAAGAGATATTTATTTATTTAACGCACGCGCTCTTGTATTTTTAATTTTTCCGGCTTAGCTTTCTTTTAATATTCGTCACGCGCTGCACTGCGCGAGAAATAAAACCATTTAATTTATAATTGAACTAACATTAGCTTTTTAAATACCCAATTCGTAACAATATAATAAATGAAAATTCTGTGTCTCCTTGTGATATGCTGCTATCTACTGTTTAAAAAGAAAAGTTCAAAGTATATTATAAAGGCATTTTTATTTATTTACGGTTGAATTTAAAGGTTTCAGAAGCGATTAAATTTGGGTGTTCCATGTAGTGGAACACTGAGCCGCAAAGGGTTAAGGGAGAAATGCCTTCGTGGAGGGACTTTCAAGGGGAACTGGCTCGTATACACGTTATACGTGGGGAAAACCACGAAAACACCCATGCAGCCAGCCCCGTTCGCGGGATTCGAACCTCAGACCGAACTACCAGTGTTCAGCGACGATACCGCTCGGTCGCTGGTGGGCCTTTTTAGGTCTCGAAAACGTGACTTAGGATATACAGGAGACACAGGAAAGTCCCTTAACCTGAAAATTCTTGCTGACGGAGAGAGCTACAGCTATGCAAGTTAGGTAACGGCGTAGTAAAGTGACTACACTTGACCTAATACAAATGATAGCAGCGCCCCTAGTGGAGAAATTTGGAAGTTAGGCATTGTTAATCTAAAAGGAAAAGAGATAGAGCAAAATTTCCAATTAGAAAGTTTTAGAGAATCAATTAATTAGTACGAAACGACATTTGGTTCACATGGATAAAATAAATTGTCGCCTATATACCCAAAGATTGATGTGCGACAATTCTACTCTACATATTAACGTTTTGGAAATGCAGGAGGGCGCATTTGCAGATTGTGACGTTGTACTGTACTGTGACGCCTGTGTTTTTTTTTTTTTTTTTTTGTTGTTGTTGTATAAATGTATATAAAGTTTGGTGTATGTCAATATAGAAATTGGTTATCACAAGTGTAATCACGATAACGGAATCTTGGAAAGAGATCGCATCAATATGAATGTAAATAACCATTACTTGTTATCATTAGCTACTTGAATCCTTATATTAATTGAATTGAACTTGTACTACATACTATGTAACGCATGTGTAACAGTTCTAAGAATTGTACTTTCATGTATCACTTATGACCTACTATGTCGCATTGCTTTGGCAATATTTTATACCAGTACTCTTAATATTAGTTCGTATCTGTAGTGCAATGTTTGTGTTCAATGTAATCCCAGCACAAGTCTTCAACCATAATTATTATATATCATATGTCTCTTAATATTAATTGCAGGAATGTAATTTATCAAGGTACAGTATTATTCACTCTCCTATGCTGAGCTAATTAGTGTTGTCAATATGAATGTTGTAATGTCATAATCATTGTCCACTTTCCTCTGTCTGTGTTAATTACAGCGCTAGATATTTGCGATATAGTAATTTATGTCCTAATGCGTAGATATATATGGCGCAGCTTTATGTGAATCTATCATACCATACACGAATATGTCATTGTCTTATGGTATATATACAGGTCAACTGTACCTTAACTCATGATTTATATGTGTTACCAATGAGTATTGTATGTTCTTGGCTGTGCACTCTTTGATACCAGTGTCAAATATGTATGTAATCTCCCAATGTTCTAATAGCCAAACTCTAGATAAAGGTGGACGTGGAGCTGTACCAATTAACCCAATGGTAAAAGGATGGTGCCCGCGCCCGCCGTCGCATATCGCATATTGCATGTAAATGTTAATTTCCAATGCATTTAAAATTTTATTTTAAAAGATGGTGGCTCTCGCTTCATGTAAACAGCATAATCTCAAACCTCATTATAATCTCGATGGCAGATAACTTGCTATCACTGTACGACAGTTTGCTTTTGCGTTTTTTTTTTTTTTTTTTTAGTCCAAAGGAATTTGAATCCCGAAGGACTATTAGTTTCGTTTTGGCATTTTGCGTCGGACTCATAAATGTCGGTTCACTTTTCAAACTGTTGCCACAAAATGTTAGAGTCCTGCATTATATTTGAAGAAATTAAATAATGAAAAATCTGCATAAATGTATGTATATTTCTCGTATTGTGATAAAACAACGGTAATAGAGTCATCGAATTTTGAATAACGTAATCCTCCAACGAATATGAGCATGTGGAAGACCCAATTTGAAATTTGAAATTTGTTTTATGATCGATTTCCTATTTTTTAAAACTTTGACGAATTTTTGATTAACAAACTCAAGGATTTCAAAGCGAGAAATGGCAACGTTGTGCAGAAAAAACATTTTTATCTCTAGCGCGTGAGTCTCTGTATCGGAAATTCTAAAGATATGCTCGTTTTAAAACTATTTTGCGATATTGCTGTTGCACTGGATCTTATGGTTTAAGTGCGAGGAACATGATATTTAATAAAGAAAGGTAACACACAAAATGTTAAAAAACTAACTAAATTAACTTCGGTTTTAGCAGTCTGTATAAAACGTAATTTTGTAAATGCATATATATGTAAGTTTGGTTTGGTTTATTTAATTACGGCAAAGCACACGAGGGTTATCTGCCTAAGGGAAGGGATGCCTTCGTGGAGGACTTTCTAAGGGAAACTGGCTCGTATACATGCTATACATGGGGAAAACCACGAAAACGCCGGGATTCGAACCTCGGACCGAACTACCAGTGTTCAGCGACTTTACCGCTCGGCCGCTGGTGGGCCATATATATGTAAGACATAACAAAATATGATAGCTGTTTGAAAAAAAAAATTGGCGACCTCAAAATTAACATTCTAAATTTGGTGATCTGCCCCTAAATTCTCTCTTCTCCCAGGTTCCAGATTTTTCTATCTTAGGTAACGTTTTAATGCAGATAGCTCTTGTCCAATCAAATTCATTGAAAACCAAAACTCTGAACCGAAACTTTTCCGACTTCCACCCTTTTTCCTCTGAAGTTCTATGATACTCTTCCCTTTTTCGCATAAGCTCTCCTACTGGCAAGACGCTTTTCATTCATGCAGCTGCCGCTTACATGCTTAAGATGACGTCATACTTCAAAATTCAAATTCTGTATTCAAATATAATTAGGAAACATCTTGTCTGAAAACAAGGATGATTTGATATCCGTAAACAAATAAAGATTGTGATTTTCCAAGATACGTTGTGCTAAATTGCATCATCATGCTTTCCACTCTGCCGCCTTCAAGCCACTACGGTTTTCTCGGTCATCTACGCAGTGTCGTAAGCTGTTAAAAGTTCCACTGTTTTCATCTACACATTTGGAATCATTACATATATCTACATTGTAATTTGATTATTAGTCCAAAGGGATTTGAATCCCGAAGGACTATTAGTTTCGTTTTGGCATTTTGCGTCGGACTCATAAATGTCGGTTCACTTTTCAAACTGTTGCCACAAAATGTTAGAGTCCTGCATTATATTTGAAGAAATTAAATAATGAAAAATCTGCATAAATGTATGTATATTTCTCGTATTGTGATAAAACAACGGTAATAGAGTCATCGAATTTTGAATAACGTAATCCTCCAACGAATATGAGCACGTGGAAGACCAAATTTGAAATTTGAAATTTGTTTTATGATCGATTTCCTATTTTTTAAAACTTTGACGAATTTTTGATTAACAAACTCAAGGATTTCAAAGCGAGCAATGGCAACGTTGTGCAGAAAAAACATTTTTATCTCCAGCGCGTGAGTCTCTGTATCGGAAATTCTGAAGATATGCTCGTTTTAAAACTATTTTGCGATATTGCTGTTGCACTGGATCTTATGGTTTAAGTGCGAGGAACATGATATTTAATAAAGAAAGGTAACACACAAAATGTTAAAAAACGCCCCTTTGGACGTAATTTAAAATCTGAAACATTTCAGATTTTTTTTTTTTTTTTTTTTTTGTGTGTGTGTGTGTGTGAGTGTGATGTTATCAAATTGTACTGACGTAAGTAAGTATTTTATGCAGTAAAAAGGTACGTACTTTTTAATACCTATGGCTATTCCTTTCACACGTTTGCACAAAATGGAGTGCATCGATTGCGGACATCTTGGGGGTATACAGGCGACGATTTAACTTATCCGTGTGAACCAAATGTCGCTTCATACTAAATAATTGATGCTCTAAAACTTTCTAAACGGAAATTTTTCTCTATCTCTTTTCGTTTACGATTTGCAATGCCTATCTTCTAAATTTCGTCACTAAGGGGGCTGCTGTCGTTTGCATTAGTTCGGGCGTAGTCGCTTTACTATATCGTTACGTCACTTGCGTAGCTGTAGGCTCTCTCCGTTCGCAAGAATTTTCATGTTAAAGGGACTTTCCTATGCATCCTGTATATTAGGCTTACATATAGCATTGTTCCAACATAGGTGTTTTGACATAAAATCGTACATTTTCTAAAATGACATACCTATTTTTTTCATAGTTTGATTATACAACTCAAATTATGGCAAACGGCCAATTTTTTTAAACATCGCACGAATAGGTTTTTAAAAAAATTAGCTCTGAAAATGTATTTCCTCTTGTTAATTGAATTTGCTATATAGTATTTATTAATATCTCTGTTATTAAACTTACTTGATTCTTTCTTTCCCAGTTCGAAATTTAGGTTCAATTCGAAAAAAATTCGCAGCTGTTTTCTGACTTTCTTTTAAATTTTTTTTTTCTTTAGTAATTTTTTATAAATTTTTCGAAAAAAGTTTTGTTTTATAAACTATAAAAGTTTTGACACTGGTTGTAGCTCACTCTGGTTCTCTTTTAGCTCAAACTTTGTCCAATTCGATTTGTTGTTGTCAACATTTTAAAATATTCCTAAAGCAGGGCATAGATTTAGTATTGAAAATAATTATCCTGTAGTTTGTTGTTGTTTTATCAGAATGATATTATCAGATGAAGCTTTGAAGTTCGGACAAATTTCGCAGATCAAAGAACTAGGTTCGTCTGCTTTTCTTTCCTCTCCATCCGAATACATTTCCTTGACAACCGACATTTGTTGCTGCTTCTGAAGTTGTTGTAGGTCTTACTCGTTGAGCTCATTTTTCATGGCCTGATAGCCTCATGTGTTTTGCCGTAATCTAATAAACCAAACCAAACCATAATATTCCTTGTCGTATGCAACTAAGTCGTGGGACTTTGTATATACGAACTGTATTAGGACATAATGAGAATCACAAGAGACAATAAGAATGATAACGTAGAAATGACATATATAAGAATAATTATATACTCAAATCACTTACATTTCTTTGTGGTAATGGAACCTTATTAAGGCGCTGAATGCTGGTAGTCGATGCAGATTCGAACCCGGACGAATGAGTTGGCCACATGGATACTTTTTTGTGATTTTTCCTGTGAATAACTAGAATAGGAGCCAGTTTACTTTAGAAAATCCACCAAGCAGGAACCTTCTCTTTGGCCGAGAGGCTTCACCTCTTTTGCCATATTCAAATGATCTACCTCTTTAACAACGTTGAACATCTTTAACGTTAGAATTCGCGGTTTCTATCAGTCTCACTACTTTGTTTCTAATCGCGTATAAATCAAGTGCATTATGATGGTTAAAAAATTATTTTTTACTTTCCAGTTCATTTAACTAAAACCATGTGATTAAAAATTTCTTTCATGTATTTGATTAACATTTTCTAACTTCATATTAATTACGATTAGATTAAATAAAGAAAATCGTTAAAAATAATAAATTTATAAGGTATTTTCTTGCTTCTTTCCGCATCGTGGTTCGTGGTGTAAAAGTATTACACTCGGCGCGTATTCGAGAGGTCCAGGTTCGAGTTCTGGCGAGGGCATTGCTAATTTTTTATGTTACCTAATTAAAAATCCTAAAGACTCTACAGTGGTGCCTGAACTAAAAGGTGATAGATGATGATTCTTCACCATCAGGATTCGGCAACTGGGTCCCCTAATTCCTAGTCGCTCTTTAAAAGGGGAAGTATATAAGGTATTCTCTCTCTCCTTTCTGCATGTCTTCGTGGTGTAATGGTAGCACACTCGGGGCGTGTCCGAGAAGTCCGGGTTCGAGTCTCGACGATTGCTCATTTTTCATGTCTCCCACTTTAAAAAAAAAAAAAAAAAAAAAAAAAAAAAAAAAAAAAGAAGAAGCTGAAAAAAATTTGAAGCAAGTAACTATCAAGAAGGTTTCAGATTTTAAATTACGTCCAAAGAGGCTTTTTTTTTAACATTTTGTCTGTTACCTTTATTTATTAAATATCACGTTCTTCGCACTTAAACCATAAAATTCGGTTCAAGAGAAATATCACAATATAGTTTTAAATTGAACATATCTTTAGAATTCCCGATGCAAAGTCTCGCGCACTGGAAATAAAAATGTTTGTTCTGTACAACGTTGCCATGGCTCGCTCTGAAATCCTTTTTAATCAAAAACTCGTTAATGTTTCACAAAATATGAAATCGATAATAAAACAAATTCCAAATCTCAAATTTGGGCTTCCACATGCCCATATTCGCAGTAGGTTTACGTCATTCAAAATTCGATGGCTTTATGTACCGTTGTTTTATCACAATGCGAGAAATATACATAACTTTACGCAGATTTTTCTTTATCTAATTTCTTCAAATATAATGCAGGACTCTAACATTTGGTGGCAACAGTTTGAAAAGTGAAACGGACATTTATAGTGATTCAACGCAAAATCGCAAAACGAAAACAATAGTCCTTCAGGGACAAAGGGACTTCAGGGACTAAAAAATATTAATGACTCTACAAATTAATGAAATTTTATACCAAATTAATTAAAAAAGGGATAAATACTGTTATCTGCTAGTATCATCTAAGCTGATAAAAGAAAACTAATACACGTGAATTCGAAATGCAAGAAGAGAATACATCGAATTAAAGAGAATTTCAAGAAAACATTTGCAAGAGATTAAGGAATGCCAACCTGCGAACGCGTTCCTAGCAGACCTCCATTTAGAAGCAGTCCACCAGTTCCTTGTTTGGGGGGGGGGGAGGTTTCCTATTGTCCTTGAAGTTGACCTGTTACACCTAAACGTTTTTGCCTATGTCACGAGGAATGTTGAATCTTAAGTCTAGTCAGATATAAGGAAATTGTTGTTTATCTCTCTGCTGAGGACCGAGAATGACGGAAATCATTTTGCGTAGTATAAGTAATCTTTTCTGGATATGTATCTATGTGACTTCCTTGTTAATAGTAAAAAACTGTGAAAGGAAAAAAATTGAGATTATATTCAAGAACTGAATATATAAAAACATAACGAAGAATTTTTATGTTTTCATTAGACGAAAACTTTTAATTGTGAAGTATGCAAAAAATGCAATTAAAATGTTTTTTTATTAGACTCATTAATTATATATTGGATTTTTTTATTGGATGACTTAATCTCTTTATTGTATAGAAAAGTTTGAAATAATATATTACTATTATTAGCCTAAAGTCCAAAACAGCTGTTTGTTTCGAAACGGCATTTTGTGGCGTTTCCGAATCACTTTTAAATCGTTGCCACCAAATATTATCGCCCTGTGTTATATTTAAAGAAATTAAATAATGAAGAATCTGCGTGAATGTATGTATGTTCTCACAATCTGAAAAAACGACAATACCTAGAGCCAACAAATTTTGAATAACGTAATCTTCCACCCGAACTTGGGAATCTGGAAGCCCGAATTTTGAATTCCAATTTTTTTTTACTATCTATTTCATATTTTGTGAAACTTTAACGAATTTCTGGTTAACAAACTCAACGATTTCAAAGAGAGCATTGGCAACATTTTACGAAAAAGACACTTTTATCAATCACAGAACTTTTTTTATTCTGTTGCCCCAAACAATGGACAATGATAACTGAGCGCCGCCTGAGATAACCACTGACCTAACTTTGTTGTAAAAGTCTTACAGTGTTAGTAGTCATCCTGGCAGAAGGGAAAATTTCCTCCGTGTAAGAATATACATATAAATATTACATGGGCATACAAGGCCTGTGAATAGCATAGATATGTTGATTACAATCATTGTCTTGTACAAGTTACATATGACAGATACATAAAATCATGACAGCTATGTGTACATTTAGACATTATATGAATTCATATTTACAATACTTTTACTGAGATAATCAAAATTAAACTTGTAATTCATTTACACATTGACTGGATTTTCAATATCATTTAAACTGCTTTACAATATTATTTTTATCAAGTACATATAAACTGGATAGTAATATGCTTACATTACAATAGTTTTGCTCTTACAGTCCTGTTATTATTCTACGGGGTGAGCTATTTTCCTAGTGTTGATGTTCAGTTGTTGTAGTATTTTGAATTGCTATTAAAATTATGCTGCGAAGATACAATTCTCAAGAGAGGGGGAGAATTTCTTAGAATCTTGCTGAGCAAAGCCTGATTACCTCCTCTATTTTAGTTTTCGTCTGCTTGTTGCCGCGGGTATTCTCTGCCCATTGCGGCCAGTATTCACTGCTTGGCATTTTTAAATGCAGTTTATTGGTTTGTGGGCAGTTGAAGAGGAAGTGATCTGCATCACCTACCGCACCACATTCACACAAATCTGATGCTCGTATGCCGAATCTCTTAAGGTAATGTGGGAAGGGACCATGGCCAGTGTAGAATTGAGTTTGTGCTCCGCTGTATGTATTAACTGAGCACGTGACTTTTGGAAAGAACTTGTAGGTTCTCCTCCCTGTGCTTTCCCTTTCCCATCTTTTCTGCCATTCTTGAAAAAGGCTATTGAGCGTGGTTTTTTTTAAATAGGACTGCGGAACACTTACTGCGCTTTCCAGTCTACTGGAGTCATTGGCAGCCGATTTCGCAAGCAGGTCTGCCGCTTCATTGCCAGTAATACCCACATGAGCTGGAACCCAGATCAGGATAGGTCTGTCATCTGGTGGGATACTTAGAAGAATTTTCTGAATACCTTGCACCAAAGGACTCCTTGTCTTGTGCCCTCGGATGGACTCCAAACTTGAGGCAGAGTCGCTATATATGCTGACCTTTAATCCTAATTGATATTTTGCCAAATTGATGGCTGCTTTTAATGCAAGAAGCTCTGCCTGAAAGACGGTATTTTTGTCTGCCAGTCGTCTTCCCCAAGTTTTAACCATTTCTCCTTCTTGGAGTACACAGTAGGCGCAGCCTGTGCCTTTTTCCGTCTTTGAGCCATCTGTATAAATGGCAAATGCCTTCTCATTTGGCGGCGTGTATTGCATGTATATTGTGTGCGATAAATCAGTATCTGCAGGGTGTCCAAGCATGATCGGCTTGCGCTTCTCATAGTCTGTATGGTCTGTACGTGCCCATGTCCACATGCGTTCTCATGTTTCGATATGAAAATATCGCATCTATCGTATTATACCTTCTGGTCGTATTGTGTTTCGGATTCATAAGTCAATAACTTAGGGTTCAGAAAATTTTGGAAAACTACACCTCTTTAGAATTTGCGCTGCATTGTTATATATTGACATACATTTCTTTTTCAACCTTTTCTCAGTTTATGATATCAGGCTTCAGTTTTCTTAATAAGATAGACAATTTTTTTCAATGGCCCTTTTAGCTTCATTTATTGACTATCACTTTCTTTGCCCTTATGTCGCATAAAATTCAACAACAAAATTACAAAATCTTTAAAATTAGCGTATCTTCAGAATTTCCTGTACAGTATTAATTGTTGCCATATATTGGTTTTAATATGCGGGATTATGTTATATTTGCTATATTATTTCTTTAAAAGTAACACTTAGCGATAACATTTGAAAGACGCATCCTTTTATTTGACGAGTGATTCGATACAGAGTGAAACGAACTCAAAATTGAGGATTGAGTCTACATTTCTAAATGAGGGCACGTCTTCGTAGCGAGTTTATTCTCATTGCCTTTCGCATGATTCCAAGAATACACATAATGCTTTTAAATATAATATATTGTTTTTAATGCCATACCTATTTTGAAATTCAAATTTGAGAAGGTTTTGATTACTTCCTAATATATTTTTTCACAAAAGTGTATTGAAAGCTTCAAGTCAAGTTCCAGTTTATTAGTTTTAGCTAAGATCTACTATAAATTCCCAATATTTTAGCCAAAATCTAATATGTAATTAATATAAAAGTCTTAAAAACTAAAATTGAAAAGTTTTGGGTTAAATTTTAATGCAGTACCCTATGTTTGGCTCCCAACAGGGATACGGTGCATTTAGAAGCTTGTGACAATGTCCTGCAGATCCTGTAGACAATTACAGACTGAAGCTATCACTTTATTCCGTAACAAATGAACAAGGTCTTTTTATTTAACTCTTAAATGATTAGAAGGCACAGCTTGTGCGACAGATAAACCTTCGATATTTTCGGATATTTAAATTAAGATAAGGTAACGTTAACTTCAAATGAGAGACACGTAGTCAGAGACTACACGTAAAATACAGTACTTAAGCTGATTCAAGACTTGCCAGCGCGCAGTAACGTCGGCTAGCAAGAAGCTAATGCCAGAAATAAATGTGAGCACAGCTAGCGATAATAAGTCACAGTAAGACGAGGCTGCCAGAAGATTTAATTCTAAACATTCAAATCCTCGGCTTGAATATACAAATAATATGTGTTCTGGGGAGTAAAGAAAAAAGAAGTTATATTAAAGGCTCAAATTATAATAACTGGTTAATTAACGTAAAACCTTGCAAGTTTTTCATTAAAAATTGTTATGGGCTTCAAACAAAATACAACTGCCAGTTATTCATTAATGATTCTTATAGGCTTCAATTAAAGTACCATTTCCGGTTGTTTAATTTTGCCCAAAATCTAATCAACTCTTTATATAAATGCAGAAAATATATTTTTTGGGAAGTTTGATATAAGAGTTATAGCGGAAGAAGAAATCGCCACACACATACAATCACACAGCCACACCAACAGATGGACATCATTGTAAAAACATGGTGTGGGAACCCTAATTCATGCTCATTCGCTGAAAACTCACTATCGAAATTTTGAACCGCAAACATTACCTCACCTATGTGTATAAGATGGCGGAGGTTTTTTTTTTTTTTTTTTTTTTTTTTTTCTTTTAAAGGTTTCGATTATGTAAAACAAAATTTCAAATTCTTGTTCGACTAAAACTAAAATTAAGACACTAAGACATGTATTTGCTTTTTTAATCGGGATAAAAATAAATAAACACAAAATGAAACTTAATAACAAGCTTAATTTTAAAGTATAAGCTTAGCAAAAACTCAGCATATCAAACTAAAAAATATGAATTTAATGCATTAAAACTTAACTTGAAGTTAACACTAAGCTTTTCTCTAGGCAAGGATTAGAAAAAAATTTGGATATTTGGAGTTCAAAATATCTGTTAGCTGGATAACTGGAATCTGAATGCTAATTTTTTAAAAAATACATTTTCATTTTTCATTAGCACTATTTTGGTTTCATTTCACATTATAAAATATGAGTACATAAAAATAAACATTTATTTTCTGTTTCCTTGTGCGTTTTGAAAATGCTAAATATCGTCTTCTTGTTTTTTTTTTTTTTTTTTTTTTTCTTTCTTCTTTTTAAATCTGTTTTGTCACCTTGGACATGGAATCTTTTTGATGTATCATTCATTCAACTAAGCTCAGCCTGAGTTTTTCAAATTGAATGAACCTGCGCGGACAGCTTCGTCATTCCCCCATTCATAAAGATACATATTCATTCTGTCTGAAAGATACATATTCGGAATACTCTTTTATCATTTTTTCGAATTTAATAAATATGAGAAAAAATATTGTTTTGAAAATAGAGATCTTACAGAGATTTACTGTGTAAAATGATTCCGTACTATTTATTCACCGCTGTTTTGGTTTATTCGTCACTCCTCTCCTTTCAAGGTTTGCCTTTAGTTTTCTATTCTGTCTACCTAGAATATTGATTTAGTTTCGATTTGCTTTCGTATGCCATTTTTTTCAATTTAACACCTCAGCTCACATAGCTAAACAGACGAATATTTGAAAAACCGAAATGATAAAAATCTGCTGAAACTGCAAAATGCAAGAGTGACATTTATGGCCATTTTAACCCATTACTGGAAATTATTTTCTCTTAATGAATCGTCGGCTCTTCGGCGCGACGCTCTCTTCCATTGCGCTGATATCGCCATCTACCGGCAGAAACCAAAACCATTCCATTCTAGCAAGCGCGATGTGTGAGTGGGAACGGTTACGGCGCAGCTATAACGGCGCAACGGAATACGATAGATTCGAGTGAGGTTAGATATTCCATGCCGAAGGAGGAAATATTCGTTTCGCTGTTCCTGCTTATTTAGACGCGGTTCAACATCTGAGGCGCCAATGCTTTCGAATCAATGTTCTTTATATTGGAGCCGGTCTTTGGTGAACTATACTGTGTCACATCTGCCCTATTTTCAAATGAGGGATGTGTTTGTTAATAACAATTATATTCTATGAAGCGTATTTCAGTGGGAAAGCTCAGATAACGATTGGGATGCTCAATACTGTAAATTAATCTTGGATAACTGAGAACCAAGTATATATTTCGTGTTTCTATTTTTAAATAATTCCTAATAATGAGAAGCAGTAATTCAAAATTGCCAGGTAAGTCTCATTCAACATCTCATAAATAATTTACCTTTTTCTCCAATAGTAATTTGCTAGAGATAATAGTTTTAGAACTGCACTGATAATTTTACACTTTTCATTTTAGAAAAGTATTATAGTATAATGGCAGCGGAAACGGTAAAAAAAAAAAAAAGTTTTTGTTGAGAATAAAATATATATTCAATGGATAGTAACTTATTTATGGTTATGTTTTATTTCTTATTAAATAATTAATTGTATGGTTCATAAATGTGCTGGGGGCAGAATTAGGGATGTAGATTATGAAAATGTTTGAAATATGTAATATTAAAGCGAATGATGAAATTTTTTTAATATTAAAATAAAATTCTTTAGATTGACTAATTTATCTGTAATTATAATTGTTTAAGCAGATTTTATCATGATTACACTTCAGTGCTTTTTACTTATTTATTTTTTAAACTGAGATATAGGTGACATTTAATATTTCTACAACAATATCATGCCAAACTTATTTATTTTAATGTTCTTTTGGTCTACTTTTCAAGAGTTTAGAAACTAAGATTTTAATTTGCTCAACATTATAACAAAAAACTTTTTGAAAATTTTACTTATTTATTTATTTATTTGCATCTCGCGGAAGTATATGAAATACTTTGGCAAATTATAATGGGTGCAACTTTTTAATGTAATAAAATATTTCTAATTTTTTCCTGAAAATAGAACTTATGGCAATTTTTTGTTTATTATATTGTGAAAAGGTAGAAGAAACGAATGGTGAATCACATTTAGACAAAAATTAAAAGAAAAAAATGCTGGTTTCTCAATTCTGATTCTGTTGCTTGTTTTTTATTTTGGAAAAGTAAATTATTTTCATGCGCAGCTGGGGGAAGAGGACCTTTCGGGTTACAGTCTAACCTTTTGAAAAGTTTATTCCTAATGTTTAAAAAACTTAAAAAAAGTAAAGATCTAAAAAAATATAAAAGGCATACATTTAGGAAGAAACTGGTATCTAATCCTAGCATATACATTTTTCCAGTTTAATATCTGAAACATTTTAAAACTAAACTGTTATGGTAGGCCTAATAACTTACAAAATAGTCTCTTCAAAATTAAAAATATGGAGCTTAAAACCTTAAGATTAAAATGAGTTGTTCAAAATGGCAAAACGAAGTGGTAGGGAAAATTTGGGATGGGATTATTTCGTCGTAAATTAAAGTCACGTGGAAACTTCATTTATTTAATAAAGAAAAGACTTAACTATTCAAGAGTAACTCTAAATTTTGTCGAAACCGAATCCTAAAAGGTTCTCAAATATCTCGAATACATTTTGTTGGGATAATAATGAAGAAGAAAATTTTCATTCAAAAAATTTTTAATTACAGGAAAATTTGCTATCTGCGTTTAATGAAGAACGAAATTTATGACTCAGTTTTTAAAATACTCCCATATTTATATAGAAGAAATGAAAAAGAGGCACGTAATGAAAAACATAATTAGAATTTCTGAAACTTGAGATTAATTTTCTCATTATACTTTGGCAAAGCAAATTCAGAAAAAGTTTAACATTTTTAATGAAGCTTTTTAAATTAAAGCAAGATCAGAGGGAAGAAGGTTATTCGAAGGATTAACGTAGACAAACATTAAACACAGAACTGTAAATTTCTTCTGCAAAACAAGTGTGGGGGCATTTAGGGAGCTACGACGTTATATTGGCGACCTGAAGCTGCAATATTAATGTTCTTTTCTTCGTGAATTCTCATATAGGACCAAAAAAATATAATATTTTCAAACTTTTGATGGATTGGTTAATGAATTTTTAAGTATTCGGAAAATTCGAATGGTGATAAAAGCTCGGATATAGAGTTTTCTTATATTGAAAATTTATCAAGATTTGAGGATTCAGATCGCCCAGCCTTGCTGAAGATCTTACTGTACATTTTGTATTTTACTCGTTGGCTTGCGCAAGATGCATAATATTTATACACTTTATGCGCTTTTGTATCCAGTATTCTAACTCGCAAGCGACTCAGCTTAAAAAAATTCCACTGTTATGAAAATTTCAAAGTGTGATATTCCAGAGTGAAAATTTCAGAGCAAAAATTGTACCTGCTTTTACATATTAATAAAACTAAATCTTGTTAAATGAATTAAAAATGAAAAAAAAATCAATTTTAAAATCTTCGGCATGTGTTTCTGCATTTCACTCGTGAGCGTAAAATAATATATTTTAAAATTAAATTACCTTTTGAAGAGGAAAAGTTTAAAGTTCGAATGAAACTTTAGAAAAAGAAATAAATGTATGGGAAAGAGATTATACTATATATGTTAATAAAAGATTTCATCATGGCCATTTTATTTTCATTACAAAGTTACACAAGAACAAGAGCTAGAAAGTTTGTGATCAGTCTAGTATTCAGTATTAGAGTCATATTTTATTGGTTACATTAATGGTATAAAATAAGATTTATTACAAAATGTCATTAATTAATCTCGGTAAAATTAGGTATTAATTCTTTAACGCATAGTGTAGTCTAGTTTGCCCAATATGACAGAAAATATCGCAAGGCGACATGTCTGGCTCAATAGGCCATTCACATAGGAAAGTCTTCAGTTGTTCACTCTTGGAGGAAAGCATAAAGCAGAGGAAAAAAAAAGTATTTATACAGGGTTGAATTTGAACAAGACGGCAATACCTTTGGAGGTGATAGAAGACAGCTATACGAGCAATATTTGGCATGAGCAATATTTGGCATGGTGGGAACACAAACAGCGAGCCGCTAGTTGACATTGTAAATAAATGGTATAAGAACGGTCGGTCTTCGCACCCAAGAGGCATTTTTTATCGTGGATTGTCGAGGGGATTGTTGGTTATACGAACCACGAAATTTCAAGAACAATGGATTGGTCCATGTGGTCCCATAGCTTCGCCACCAAGATCATCAGATCTCTTGTGTTTGGACTTCTTTCAGTGGGGCCATATAAAAAGCCTAATCTACGAGTGCTCCTGAAGTGCAATAGGGATTTAGTGCAATAGGGATCTGTGGATTTAGTGCAAGAGGGATCCGTGGATTTAGCGCAATAGAGATATAGTCGCCAGGATCGCCGCTGTTGCCGGTGATATTCGGGAAATGCTTGGTGTCTTCGCAAATGTGCGTCAATTCCCTATTCCGCAGGTCTGATGCCTGCATTACAGCTGGCGGAAGGTGTTTTGAGAAATTTCTATGAGCACGTTCTGTTATTAAAATGTTTTCTGAAGTACCTCCTCTCATTCTTGTGTTGATTCTTTAAATGTGATAGTGGAAAACTACCCTTTAACTTCTTACCGCTTGCGTTCCGGCCATACATTCTATGACGAATATTGTTCATAGAGCTCGTTTTTATCACTCTCTAAAGTTCTGTCCTCTTGTTCAGATTCACCGTAAAATCATGGGACTGGATCTGCTTGAGTCATCGAATGGGAATTCTGTTACGCTGGTGAGCAGTGCGCTTTTATAAAGTAAAAAATAAGTAAAAGAAATTAGTTCTTATCGTTCTATAGTAGCATCACAATTTGATGTCTGACTTCAGAAACAGCCGAATGGAAACAATAGAGCAACATTTTTTGGCTGCGGGTCAAAATCAACCAAAATGTGTTTATTAAGAAGACATTTCGCATAAGTGGTATTTTCACTTTAAAACATACTTTTTTTAATACAACATTTTTTTTAAATAAATTTTACTGAGACAATAATTACAATACACTTTAAACATAGAAATTTAAATTATAGTTATTACATAAAAACAAACATAACTGAATAAACTTTTGTTTTTTTCGATATCAATGGCTTCCATGATGCTGAACTTGGGACGTCAATTTAGTTAAATCTAGGTTATAGCTAGTCGGCTTAAGACGAATAAAAACATCTGAATTTTCGGTAGTTAACTGCTACTGTTTTTGCTTAAAATAAATTTCATGTGTGAAAATATTTCCTCCCATTTATAAGTTGAATCGAATGCGGACAAAATGGCAAAGCCAGTTTCTTGGAGTTATGGATTATGGAACGGCGTTGCCAAATTTATCGATTTCTCCTTGAAATTACAATGTTTAAAAAAACGTGTTCGTTACTACTGCAACTTTGTAATCAAACAAAATTATTATTGTTGTTATGTACTTTTTAGTTTATTTTTTTTGTGTATCCTTTATATTAATTTTTTAAATTTATTTTCAAACATTGCACTTTATTTTCGGAACTGAAGTGGGTCACTTGAAATTATCAAATGGGTCATTCTATGATGCGCATGTCATAGGTTGCCGCGTCCTGCAGTGGACAAGAAATTAAAAAAAAAAATCAGCAAACGAAAATTTAAAAACAAAAATAAAAACTGAAAGCTTTCAGATTTTACATTACCCCAGAGGGGCGTTTTTTTAGCGTTTTGTGTGCTACCTTTATTTATTAAATACCATGTTTTTAGCACTTAAACTATAAAATTCAATTCAATAGCAATATCGCAAAATAATTTTAGCTCAGGAAATAATTTTTTTTTTCCTTCCCCGTACAGTGTTGCCATTGCTCGCTTTGAAATCGTTGAGTTTGTTAATCAAAAACTCGGTAAAGTGTTACAAAATATGAAATTGATAATAAAACAAATTTCCAAATTCCAAATTTGGGCTTCCAGATGCCCATATTCAGTGCAAGATTACGTTATTCAAAATTTGATGGTTCTAGGTTACCGTCGCTTTATCACAATGCAAGAAACATATATACATTTACGCAGATTCTTCATTATTTAATTTCTTTAAATATAATACAGGGGGATAATATTTGGTGGCAATAATTTGAAAAGTGAACCGACATTTATAGTGAATCAACGCAAAATGCTAAAACGAAATTAATAGCCCTTCTGGGCTAACGCCCTTTGGGCTAAAAGAATTTAATCAGTTGTTTTGTAAATATTATTTTTAACATGTCTGAAAGGCTAACAAAATTTTAGTTTGACAAAAATATATAAGCCCGGCTGGTAATTGATTATAACGAGAATGAGAAATATCAGTGGGAAACTATCTTTATATGTGGAATTCCTAGTTTGCTTGGAAGTTCCAAAGTAGCGCAAATCTGCTATAGAAAAGAGAATTCCAATTTGTACTTCAGAACTATTAAATTAAGATCATAGTAATGGTAATAAAACAGTGACGCAAGAAATGAAAATGCAAACAGAATTCCAATATCCGCATCAAGTAAGCCCCAAGCGGATATTTGAAATATGTATATAACGGATATCCGAAATATTTGGATAATTGGGTTCCTTTTTTCTATAACGCAAATTGGGAAAATGCTAAATAATTGAGGAATTTAATTTTTTTTCTTGCCTATCAGATTTATTTCAACAGAGGCACTGGGAAAAAAAATCTTCCCTGTTTAAAAAAACACACACACTTTTTTTAGTTATGCTTTTTTTCTTAAAATATGTAAATAAAAACGATTTTTTTTTAAATTTTGTTTTATTAAACTCGGAATCATTTTAATTATTTCTATATAACTGATCCATAGCCATAGAAGTAAACACAATAAAAACACGAGAAACACTAAAAAAACACAGTAAATACAGAGTTTATTTCAATAAAAAAACACACAAACGTTTTCTTCAGAAAATTATTTTGTTTCTTATTTGCCTATGCACTGAAACCTTTTCTTTCTCAACTAATTAAAATGATAAAATTAATTTTTATTTACGTAATCCTCGAAACTAAATTCGTAATCACAGTTTTGCTTTTAGTGTATTAAAAATCAAACAAAGAATTCTTTTTTTGTCTGTAACAAAGATATTTTTTCTATTCATCTGTAATAGTTTTATTGAGTAAAATAATAAGGTCAAATCTATATTATTTACTTTTTGGCATTAGATGTATCTTTAAGGGAATAATCTTTTCTGTGACTAGTGTATGATATATTATGTATAATCGTCTTATTACATCAGTCTTAGAAAATATCGAAGCTGTGTGATGTGTAAGATTTAATTTACTTTCTGCGTCGTTTCGCGTTGCCATTCACTAAAGCATAAGATCTGTATCTTTCAAATGTAATGAAATTGCAGCTCCTTAATAAACTGAAGGATTTAAAAGCCGTAAGCGCATTTTTAGTAAATTAAATTTTCATTTTATTTTTTAAATAAAATATTTAATTGGTATAAATTAAATGTATCCAACAGAAAAGTTTCATGCAAATTTGCAACCTTATTGTAATTAACAAAAGGCAACGTAAAAGAAACATTAAAAATTAAAAGTAAGCTGAATTTTACTTTAAAAGGCAAAACAATAATTGAAATTTCCAGTGTCTGGATTTTGGAAACTGGAGTTCTCAAGTAATATTGGAAAATCGCAAGTAAAAACGTAATAAAAATAGGAACAAACAAATAAAGTTCTATTCATAGAATACGTTGCTATCACAACTTACTGTTAGAGCTTCGTATTCTTGATACAAACACAGGGCATCTCAAATAGATAAATCGAACATTCTATTGTGTTGTACTCATTTGTCACTTACTTTGACATGTAATCTTTCAGTGAAGGAAAGTTTACTTCTAAATGTTAAAAGAATTTCGAATATATTTCTGAAAAGTTTTGCTTCTTTTTTTAACTATGTAAACAAAAAAGATTTTTTATTGTTTGTTTTGTTCAACTCGAAATCATTTTAATCATTTTTATAAATTAATCCGTAGTTACTGAACGAACTATTTTAAACGGGTGATATTTTATATGAAAATTATTTCCCTTTTCAGTTTATGGCAACTATTGGCCGTTACAATTAGACGGCGCAAACGATTACTTAATGTAAAAAAATTAAAACTTTAACTTGTAAAGCGGCGGGGACTACCAATGTCCGAGCGGTAGAAGTCGCTGAACACTGGTAGTTCCATCCGAGGTTCGAATCCCGCAAACGGGTTGGCTGCATTTCTGTTTTCTTGGTTTTCTCCATGCGTAACGTGTATACTATCCAGTTTCCCCTAGAAAGTTCTCCACGAAGACATGTCTTCCCTTAGGCAGATAGCTCTCGAGGCTTTGCCATTATTGAATTTCTGAAAAATGAATTTTCATGTTCATTTATGTTTTACCAATCAATGAATCCTCATATGTTTACATCATTTAATAGATCATTTCTTCAGCTACAAAACCATACTTGGCGATTTATGCCTAGTTTATAAAAACCTTTAAATTATTTAGAAACATTCACAATCTTTTAAATCGCCTTGTAGACAGATATCCTTGTCAATGGATTCAATTCAGATCTTGCATTACTCAAGAACTAAATATTTAATTTAGTCGAGCAAACCTGAAAACTTTAACATAAATTTGTATTACAGGTTGTTATAAGATGCAGCATACATAAAAGTAGATTTGTTTCTTCTTTGTAAAGTCAAAACGATTTTTTAAGCTAGAAAAGAAAAGCATGTTAATTTTAGCTTTTTTTTATTCATTCTTTTTAATTTACTCATTTTCTTCCTTTATGGTAAACATAATGAAAGCGATTCTTCCAAATAATGAATTAAGCAAGGTGCACATAATGAGTTTCTGTAAAAAAAAAGCCTAAGCCAAATTGAGATATAGGTTTTTTTTTTCTTCCGAAGTAAGCACGGTGGATTAAATCGCCTTTTCCTTAATCAAAATCTGTTGTTTACTTCAATTGAGAAACGTCTTGCACTTGAAGTTCAGGGCATTAAACTTTAAATCCTTCAATAGTAAACTGTGCATATAAAAATACACCCATTTTGATGTTTATTGGATTTCATAATAGTCCGAACGTTTTTTAAAGTGCTAAATAGCTTCTGTTATATTCCTTTTTCACTTACCAAGTTGCACATGATGAGGTAAGATATATATTTGGGTAAACAGATGAACATGACTAAGATTACGACCAAATATTTATAGAGATATTAGGTTTCTTTATGCTGGAGAAGCGAAAAAAAAGCAATGCTCTCGTTGGGACTCGAACTTGAACCTCTCGAATACGCGCCGAGTGTGCTAACCATTACACCACGCAGGCATGCTGGAAGAAGGGGGGAATACCTTATAAACTAAATAAAGCACAGTATTTTAAACATTATCTTCATTAAAACATTTTGAAGGATTTGTTATAAAAAAATCTGATGTGTACACCACATGACTTCCTTGTATTGGAATACTAAATTATACGCATTTTTTCTTGCATTTCATTTAAACTTATTGGATTGAATTAAATCTACTTCGCCGACAGCGCATAAACCACAATAGAATAAATGCATTCTTTAAAATTCACTCTAGTATTTGTTTACCATAGCGACACTCTGGCGCTACATTCACTTAACAGTATTAATAATTATATAACAGTTAACTTATATAATAATTATATAACGGAAACTAAGTTAACTGTTATATAATCCAATAATTATATAACAGTTAACTTATATATTTCGTTCATATTATAACTCATGATGCACAAAATTTATATCACTTAAATAATAGAATTATCTAATCGTTGCCACATGTTCTATTCAAATACTATAATAAAGCTAGAATGATGTATAAAAGAAATGAAGCAAACAAAACAAAAAAGAAACAGTTTTTCACATACGATTGAGTATTTCTCATTCAATTAATTCAGTTCTCACTTCGCGAGAAGGCAAAAATACATAAAAACTCAAAATATCTATATTAAAAATTACGAAGTAAATCTTAAACGCTTATTTTCTCGAAAAAATTCCAGAAAAGATTAAGCATGATTTAATTGGCAATAATAAATGAATGCGTTATCTTTGTTGTTGCGAAGCTAAGTTTCTATAGATTGGCAACAAATCCACCAAACTCCTGTTTCAAATGTAAACATCAATGGCCGCCATTAAAAAAGGCTTAGCGGCAATTAAACAACTTTAAAACTGCTGATAATTCTAAAAATATTGCACACAGATTTACTAAAGGCATAAAATCCTTAACCGGAAGATAAAAACAACATAATTCAATCATTTTTAAAGCAAAAAAATGTACAATTTACCAACTTATAAGAGTAAAGAAACTGAGATCACTGAGCCGGGTAACAGAGTGGATATATATATAAATATATTTACATACGTTTGGTGGGGCCGATTGCAACCAAAATACGAGGTGCACATCTACATGTTATAGAAGTCCTATATACAAAATTTCAACGTTCTGAGGCTACTCGTTTTTGAGTTATGCGAGATACGTACGTACGCACGCATGTACGTACATACGTTCGTACAGACGCCACGAATAATTCTCTTCAGAATTAATTTTAAAGCAGTTTTATAATTTTTTTTGAAGGAAACGAGTCTTTTAGTCTGTCCTTACGTATATATATCACGCAAAAACATCGTTAAATTTCATTCGATAGCGGTCAAAATGGATATTTTTGTTGAAATATGCTGCCTGAAACTTTTCGCGATTACAATACTTCCTTTTTACTGCGTACAAGGAAGTAAAAAGGGCTGAAATTTATAATAATATGCATCAGTTAAGTATTGATCAAATTAAGAGGAGTGCTCAATGTTCTTTTGATGTATTCTGTACGTTTACTTCACCCGTTTCAACCTGTTTTCCTGGAATGTGAAACATTGTTCGGCATCATTATTACTCTCATTATTTACTTGAGCAAAGAGTCAGACTGATCAATTTTTAAAATGAATTGGGCAAAATTCCAGCAAATTTCTCTTTCAGAAATTCATAATGCGAGTTGTTACATAGTCATGATGTATCAACTCACCAAGAATCTGTGGTCACTGCTTTGTCTGTTTCCCATAAATTTTTGACAAACCCGTGAATACATGCCAGCTTGATGTAACTATCATGTGAGTTCTTTAAATGAACAGTTGCCATCCTCACTTTAGAAAATTGTGGATGCCATAATTTTTTTCCCTAGTGCTTTGCTTTTTAATCCAAAGGACGTCAGCCCAGAAGGGCTATTAATTCCGTTTTGGCATTTTTCGTCGAAAACTTTAAATGTCCGTTTCAATTTTCAATTTGTTGCCACCAAATATTATCCCCCTGTGTTACATTTAAAGAAATTAAATAATGAAGAATCAGCATAAATGTATGTATGTTTCTTGCATTCTGGTAAATCAACGGTACCTTGAGCCATCAAAATTTGAATAACCTAATCCTCCACGGAATATGGGCATCTGGAAGCCCTAATTTGGAATATGGAATTTGTTTTATTATCGATTTCATATTTTGTAACACTTTAAGGAATTTTTGAGTAACAAACTCAACGATTTCAAAGCGAGCAATGCCAACACTCTACGGGAAAAAAACATTTTTTATCTCCAGCGCGCGAGACTGTGTATCGGAAATTCTAAAGAATGCTATTTTTTGATATTGCTGTTGAATTTAATTTTACGGTTTAAGTGCGAAGGACATGATATTTAATAAATAAAGGTAACATACAAAATGTTTAAAAAACGCCTCTTTGGACGTAATGTAAAATTTTCTTCTAGTTTTTTTTCCCTTTGGTTAGTGGAATTTTATACATTACCCTATAATAGGCTGTCGTTTTGTTTATGGTTCAAAATAATAGACCTTGGTTTCAATCCTCAGTTAGAATACTTAAAATATTTCTTGAAGTGCTTTCTCTAAGTTGGCTCAGAATAAAATGACATCTACTTATACAAATATCTTTCTGCTCATATAGTATACAATAAGAATTAAGAATGAATAGCACTCGCTTAGGCTATAGTTACCTTGGAGGATACCGTCAACATTCCGCGAATTGCATCCTTGGTTTGTATAGGGATTAGTAGAGGCTGATTGCTAGCCGGATATAAAGACTCGAGTAAGTAGAGCTGCCATATGTATGGCTACATATATATATAAGATAAAAAATTGTAAATGTAAATCAAAATTATAATTTAAACTAACGGTAACCCCTTAATTCTTCCTCTCTATTCTCAAAAATGTAATAACTTCTCTGGATTGCGTCATGTCTACATCAATCCATCTTGCATGGCCTGCGCAACGCTGAAGGCCTAGAACGTAGATGGCATATTGAAGAGGAGGAATGATAATTGCGTAGCATGTTAAATCCTTAATGACTAGGAAACTTGGTAGTCGAGGCGGATTAAATTCCATTTTCTTTAAATTGACATTTGTGGCTACAATTAACTTGGCACTCTAGTCGTACCTATCTCCAGAACTTTTACATTTTTGATACTATTGTGATAGGAAGAGAGCACAGCGAAATAGCGTCCAGGCCAGCACGGAAATTAATGCGCGCATTTATCCGACATGGAAGATCGCCAAGAGGAAGGTTTTGGTTTAGAATGTTTTCTCCTCAATATGCCATCTACTTTCTACGCCATCAACATTTACTTTCTGCGCCTTTGTTTTATTATATATGACATAGCTGGATTAAGCAAAATAAGTACATGCTTAGGATATAAAAAAAAGGGGTACCATAAAGAGGTAGTTGGGTATTGAAGGCAAGGGAGACCGCAAAGATTTCCCAATGACAGTTTGCCATGGAATGTATGATGCAGCTAAATCAAGACTCAGAGAGAAAGAATGAGGAAAATACAGGCGTTATACGAGAAATGCATGTGGGGACATTAAAATCGTTTAAAAGCTTAAGGCAGCTAAAAGTCTTAATCCGGTCCTTATGGGTAAGACTTCGTTGTATAGTACTGTGGCTTCTTTCCTGTTCGTGGATTATTGGTCGTGTCTTCTAGTGCAACTTGGGCAATGTTATCGGTCATAAGACAGCTAAATAGCCAATAGACTTCCTGACGAAGGCTTGCGAAGAAAATTTCCACCTATTTTGGAAAGGGAAAAAGATTCGCAAATTTATTTTAAAACGTTTTAGCTATTTGAAGGTATATGATGCGAGAACCATTCGCTCTTTAACTCTTCCATAACAATATCGTCGCCGAACTTGACAGATACTCTGATTGGGAGTCACCAAGAAGAAAATGTTTCCTCTCATACATTCCTAAAACCATTTGACTCTTGTAATAGAAAACAGCTTTGGATCTGTAAAGCAGATGCGAAACTTTTATGACATCCTCTGCGTTTAAATGTTATTTAAGCCTAAAATATTACTTCCTGAAATGCTTTTCTGTGGAGATATGTTGTTCTTGCTCGAATAATTCCAATTACTTCTCTTTAAAAGACAAACATAAAATGATATAATGTATACTGTTCAACCATATTATGTATTCTGATAAAGCGAGTCATGAAATAAAGCCTTAGGTATTTTCGTGCAAGTCCAGATTCTTTACAAATATACAGTAATTTAAAAAACTTGGTCTTGATATCATCCCTTCATAGCAGTGAAAGAGATACTTTTGTTGGTGATGATAATCTAATAACAACATTTAGAGGAACAAAATAAGACTTGCGTTAGCCTTTAGTAGATAAAATGTTTCCCAACAGTGAATGAAATTTAATGAATTATTTAAACTTAAATTGGGCAAATTCCGTTCCCTCATCCATAGTGAATTTTAGAACAATTTTTTAAAATTAAAGGGTATTTGATCGGTAATAGGTTAATCTACTTCAGACATTTGTGGAACCATTTATAAAGATTCAACTCGTGTCTGATAAGTTAATATGTATATTTAATTTTGTTTTACGTTAATTACAAAATGAAAATAGTCAAAGAACCTAAAATTTAGAATGTGTAATTAAATCGTAACACAAACTATAAATTAGAAGAAAACGATCATACTATCCTTAAAAAATTCTTTAAATTGAATTAAGAGAAACTATTAGAATTTATAACGAAGTGAGATGTAAATTGAAAGAATTTTTATTTTTTTTTTAGGAAAATGTTTTAATAAGTATTTCACAGAATTTTTTAAAAACATTTTAAGTGAATATATACATTCATATTTTAAATCAACTTTTCGCGGGGTAATAATTTGAAATCAACTTTTCAAGGAGTAATAATTTGAAACATTAAAACCTGAAAAACTAAGAAGTGCTGAATTCACTTTTCGTTTCAGTAGACTCTTTGAACAAAATTAATATAAAAATAGAAGGAAAAAAATAAAAAGAATGAAAAATAATTTCTATCAAAATTTATTTAATCTTAAAGAATAAAGAGATTACTCCAATGTGATTTTAGTCTCGACAACAAAAACGAAATAATACAATGCGATTTAAACATTTTAAAATTTATAACACTACAAAAGTGCAAAATAAAAATCTAGTTTTCAACACGTCGATTTACATAGAATATGCAACTGTCATTTTAACCGTAAAATACAAACTTCTGAAACTTTTTACGTTTAATTAAATCGTAATATATTTTACATCATAATCATGAATCAATTACATCATGAATAATACATCATTTATTAGTTATAAATAGTTCAATAACATGATTAATGCATTATAAAATTTAAAATTTATAAATTATCTTAAATTTTAAATTATAAATAATCAAATTATAATCAAAAAATATAATATAATAAATATAATAAATAAATAATCAAAATTGGCTTAAATTTTAAATTATAAAATTTAAAATTTAAAAGCCAATTTTGATTCTTTAGAAATAGCATCATTGGGCAGTGCGAAAATGTTATCGATATGGTGAATTTTTTTTTCGAATAATATTTTTGTTAACCTTTAAAGCTCGCAAAGTGTGAGTCGCGACCCACATTTTATAGTTAAGAGTTCAAGAGACAATTTCTGGGGGGTCTCGAAAAGTTTTGAAGCACTTACTTGTTTATTGTGTAATCATATATATTTAATAATACTTTAATATTACTAATGAATTTATTTACAATTACCAATTAATTCTTGATAAGTATACATGCTTATTTATTATTACTTCATTATTATATTATTTTTTACTAGAAATCTCCTCTCCTTTCTTCTTTTACAGAGCGATTTTATATGATTTGGTCGTGATGGTCGTCGTTATATGAACTGGCAATTACATGTATGTGGGTCGCGAGATTAAAAAGACTCCAGAAACATTTTGTAACGTACGTTTAATTAGGTGTCATAAACATTAATCACAAAATAATTAGCGTCTTAATAGTTTCTTTCTTCATATATGGACACACACGTACATATATATTAAATGTAGGATAAAAATATGTAAATGAAAACGCTAACTTTAATTTGCAGTAGTCCCTTTACTTTCTATTTTAATTTTTTAACGGGTTTATTTTCCCTTTTCATACCAATTAAGAGTAGCTAATTGTATTGAGTCGCTCTAAACTACGTCATTGCAAAATTAATTGCTGCAATGTAATTATGACGTAACGCTAGTGACACAGATGCTTACATAAAGCTTCATTCAAGAATTATTTAAAATTTGGGGTCCGAAACTTAGTATTAACCAGTAAAAGTCAAGTTGAACTGAAACTAAATCATTCTGAATCGAGTGTTCATCTTAAAAGTGTCTCATTTTCTTTCTTGGAGCAACTACCCACTTGCTAATGCCTGCTGCTGCTGTTTCAAAAGATTAAAAGGTATTGAGTGCAGTTCTTAAAGAGCAGGCGCTGTTTGTGTCAAGTTACTGTTCGCGACTGCATACGTCAACAATAAAGGAGGCTTCTACTATATTTATGCGTCTGCATGTTAACAACATCTAAATTATTTACTATATAGGGTATCCTGTAAATGTTGCGACAAACTTTTGGAAGAGGTAGGGCACATAATAAGGATTAAGGATTGCGTAGAAACCCTTGCCCAGAAACGTCATTGTACGCCGCCTGGGGGTTTTGTACAGGAGAGTGCTAGTGGAAAGTGAGGATTACCTCGTTCGAGCGATAGGCACCATACGAAGAGCATGGAACGCTATAGGAACGGAGAACTTGTGAACATGTTGTTCGAACATGACGGAGCTCCTGCTCATTTTGGACTGGATGTTCGAAGTCATTTGAACAGATCATTCCCGCATGGATGGATTGGGCGTGGAGGACCGGTTCTCTGGCCCTCACGCTCAGCGGATTTATTGAGCCTTGATTTCTTTTCGTGAGGCGCCATAAAAAATTGCTGTGTGTCACGATCCTGTTGTGTCTGAAATGGAACTTTTGGCAAGACTCGTCTGCGCAGTTGCTACAATCAAAGAAACTCCCGCTGTACTTGAACATGTGCGGCAATCAGTGGTCCGTCGGTGTCAGGTATGTTTGGCGTCTGGTGGTGCAAACTTCGAGCATCTTTTGTAACATTCAAGCTGTCGTACACCATTTGTATTCATACCCAATAAATGTTTCAAATTAATCACTCTCTTGTTTTCTTTCCCATCTTCTAACTCTGCTACCACTTACCCCTGACATTTCCGTGCATGGGTTCCTACGCAATTCTTAATCCTTATGATGTACCCTACTTTCCCCAGAAGTTTGTCATTTACGGGACACCCTGTATATTATATAGAAATCTCCTTCTATTACATTTGTAAAAAGTACTTATTCTTCTCAGTAGAATTTAAATGGAAAATCAGTACATTGAACTGTGTATTGTGTGTTTCAAAATCATTTGTATTTACATACTGACGTCCGACCAATTAATTCGACATCTGGATGTGCAAACTATTCAAAATTCTCCGTATTCTGATTGCCTACGTTCTTCGTATTCGGAATAACTTACTAAATTTAATTGAAAAATAAAGTAAATCATTCAGATTTATCAATAAATGTAACTTCCTTATTCCATGTATGCAACTAAAAGGTGTTATCATTGAGTGACAAATGATTATTTAAACATATAACATCAGTAATACAAAATTGAAAAGCGTTGTTTAGTATTTCTAGTGGTAAAAATCTTTAGAAACAGTCTTACGGTACTTAAAACATTTTGCTGCTGTTGAAGAATGTTTCTGCTAAGTCTTGAATTTTTACGCTTATAATAGGATAAGTATTCGCTTTATCAAAGTAGCTTGAAAGCTTTTATCATTTAATTATCTACATGAGTAAGGCAGGGCTTTGTTGTAGTAAATGGAGCTGAAGGAAATTTTGACTTTCTTCAAAGAAATACATCATTCAGTCAAGGTAATCTTTTTCACTCTGAGGCACTGAAATGTTTCCATTTTGTAGGGTTTATATTTATTTTAACTAACATTTATTTTAAGTTTAAACTATCTTTCCTGTCAATCCTTACTTTCCCCTGGAACTGCCAATGCCAGAATATGTAAATTTGAGTAGAACGCGCAAGCATTCAAATTATCAGCGGAAGTAGTATGATTTAAATAGAAGGAAACAAGTTCGGTGAGAGAGAGTTATTCTTACTTAGCGAGCGCGGAGGTAGTTATAGAGATTTGAAAAACCCCGCGTTGCGGCCTATGTGCTTGGCGGGAAGTAGTTGCAATTGTTCCAGTGAGCTTCAAGTCTGCTGAATTAGCAGCCGTATTGTAAAACGCGGTGAGTTAGTTATTTGAGAGAGCCTCGTAGTTAGAATATTGTCTTTAATTTCTTTTCAGGTTTTTATTTTTATTTTGACTGCCGAGTTGGCACCGTTTGTAAGCGTCAAGAGAACGCAATTGTAAATTAGTACGTTGAATAAAAAGGGACTTAAACCCTTTATAAGACTCTGTGGTTTATACAAGCTTTCACAGTCACCTCTTGGTTGCGTGCTAGTTAGAGGCGCGCAACGTTATATTGGCGCCCGAACACTTATCGAACTGAAATGGCCGAAAACTGGATGGAAGCCGCTGGACAACACCAAGAAATGACAACGCAGTTAGAAGGATTTGGATACCTGGTCCAGACTTTGAGAGCATCAATCAAGCCAAACGTCTATTTCGACGGAAAAAATTCGGTGTCCGTATTTTTAGAAGGTATAGAAAACCACTTTCAGCTCTATCCTGTGCCCGAAAGACAAAAAGTTGCTATCGCCACATCAGCACTAAGAGGACAGGCCGCGCTATGGTGGAAAAATATAGGCAAATTTCTTCTAGGTGAATTTGGAAGCCCGACGTATACTTTTGAAAATTTCAAAAAATCGTTAGTAAAGGCCTTCCCCATAGTGAAAGATCGCGCACGGCTGGAAGCCGAGCTATATAGTTTCTATCAACGGGATACAGCACAATTGACGGACTTTATTTTACGAAAAATCAAGCTAACGGATATGTTGTATGGGAAAAAACCCGATGCGGAGATTATTGAAATAATATTACCAAGATTGTTACCCGCTGTCCAAGACTACTTTGAAATTAGAAACCCAACCACATTGCAGGAACTTTTCGAATTGGCGGTGAAGTTTCAAAATCGCAGAATCGCGGAAAGAGCGAGAGGGGAAACATATTCTCAAAGTACCAGAAGGAAGGAGGAAACAAGAAATGGAAATCGCTCATATGGGGGAAAGAACTATCAAGCTAACGCATCGAAACTTGAAGGGCAAGGCCCAAAAAGAAAATTTGAAAATAAGCATCCGCGTACCCAGAAGACACAGATTGAAAGGAAAGCTTTAAACGACTAGAGGGGCCTGTGCAAGGGAGGGTCCAGACCCCGGAAGTTTTAGAAAAACCCTCAAATAGACATCTAAATACAGTCATCGTAAAAAACTCACAGCTACCAATTATACAAGTCCTGGTTGGCGATGTACCAGTAGAAGCCCTCATCGATACAGGGGCAGAAGGCAATTTCATGAGTGAAAAGTTCTTCAGAAAGAATTTTTATAGGATACGACTCTTTAAAACCAGAAATACGGAAATTATAGCGGCGCAAGGAAAAACATGTCACTGCATCGGGAAAGTAGCATTAAACGTACAGGTAAAAGAGGAAAATCTCAAAGTATTAATTTTTGTGGTGAAACACCTCCAACACTCTCTTATTTTAGGTATGGACTTTTTAAGGGCCGCGAGGGCCAAATTAAATTTTCAAGATAGTTCCGTGGTGCTGGAGATGGACCAGAGGGTGGTGGAACCGGTGGAGACACCTGAATTGGACCTTAGCCATTTGAATGACCAGGAAAGTAAAGCAATACAGCAAGTGGTGAGTAATTTTTCTCATTTGTTTTCAGAAAAGCCGGGAAACTGTCAGATTGTAACTCACAAGATTCAATTAAATGCCGAAAAACCTTGTAGGACTAAACCTTACCGCTATGACAAACAAAAAGACGTAATCATCGAAGAACATATTCAGGAGATGTTAAAGAATAAAATAATAACGCCCATAAATAGTGAATACGCGAGTCCAGTCGTACTATGTAGGAAAAAGAACGAGTTTCCTCCTTCGGATAAAAGGGCTTGGAGGTTTGCTATCGATTATAGAAAACTAAATAGCATAACTAAATTCCCAGTTTACCCTTTGCCGGTTATAGACGAGATCATTAGACAGATCAAATCGACGAGATATATGTCTACTTTGGACTTAACGTCTGGCTACTATCAAATAGCTATGAGACCCGAAGATATACATAAAACCGCGTTTATAACAAAATCGGGCACTTATGCATTTTTACGCATGCCTTTTGGGTTGTGTGGGGCCCCGTCAACATTCCAGAGAGCTATGGACATTGTTCTAAAGCCTGTCCTAGGAAAATCAACTTTAATTTATCTAGATGATATAATTATAACGAGTAGTACGTTGGAACAACACATTAGTGATCTCGAACAAGTTTTTAAATTATTAAAAGAGGCCGGTCTTACAATTAACGCCTCAAAATGCAAGTTCGCAACTAAAGAACTTAAATATCTCGGTTATAAAATTTCGCAAAAGGGTATAGAAACGCAAGATTCAAAAATAAAAGCTATTAAGAATTTCCCACCGCCCAACACCGCCAAGAAACTTTCGTCTTTCCTTGGACTATGTTCTTACTATCGATCTTTCATAAAAGATTTCGCTAATATTGTTGAACCACTCTTAGTAATCAAAAGAAAAAAGAGTAAATTTACGTGGACAGCGGAAGCTAACACGGCTTTTGAAAGATTAAAAGAAGCGCTTATTAATGCCCCTGTTTTAAAATTCCCTGAGGGGGACGAAAACCTGGAAATTGCGGCAGATGCATCAGACTATGCGGTGGGTGCGGTTCTTATGCAAAATAACCATCCGCTGGCATTTTTTAGTAAAACATTGAATCAAACACAAAGGAATTATACAGCTACAGAAAGAGAAACATTAGCCGTATTAATGGCTGTACACAAATTTCGAGTTTATTTCGGCAAATCGTCAGTAACTGTCTTTTCGGATCATGCGGCTGTTGGTAGACTTTACTCGGGAAAAAACCTAACGCCCAGGTTAATAAGATGGGCTTTAAAACTCCAAGAATATAATATCACAATAAAATATAAACCGGGTAAGGAAAACAATGTAGCTGACGCACTTTCTCGTATAAAACTGGACGAGGAAGGTAATGAACTTAAATGCGCTGTGTTGACTTCAAAAATTTTAGATTCTAGAGATACGGTTATTACTGAACTGAAAGCTGATCCTGAATTTGGAAATATCTATGCTTATTTGAAAGACCCCGAAGGCTTTGAGCATACAGATATCGATGCGATAAGAAATAGAGCAAAAAACTATGAAATAATAGATAATTTATTATTCTATACGAAAACAACGAACGAAAATCTTGAGTATAAGCCAGTCATCCCAGCCTCGCTTCGATTAAGCATTTTGAGGGAGTTGCACGAAAAAAAAACAGCGGGCCACCTCGGGGTCAGAAAGACTTTAAAAAGGGTACGCGAGGCGGTATATTTCCCGCAATTATACAAAATAGTAACGGCGTATGTCAGGTCCTGCAATCAATGTCAGTTAATAAATGATATTAATTACAGCCCGGCCGGGTACTTAAATAGCATTCGCGCTACATTTCCGAATGAAATTTTAGGCATAGATCTCCTTGGTCCCTTCCCCCAGAGCGAGTTAAATAAAAATCGTTTTCTTTTAGTAATAGTAGATCATTTTTCAAAATGGATAGAAATTGTTCCACTTAAACGCGCGTCAGCCAAAACAGTCGCAGATGCATTCTTACACAGATACATTTTAAAATACGGTGCACCGATAAAAGTCATTAGCGATAACGGAAAACAATTCATTAGTCAAATATTTGAAAACATATGCAATGGACTTGATATACGCCATATCAAAATGGTTCCGTATAGACCACAGGCTAACATAGCAGAAAGAGTTAATAAAAACATTGTAAAAATAATTCGCAGTTACGTTAGCACACATCACAAGCGCTGGGATGGCTACATAAATGAATTAGCTTATGCTTTAAGAACGGCACATCATGATACTACGGGAAAAACTCCAGCAGAATTATTTTTAGGCAGAAAGTTAATTACGCCTTTAGATAAATTATTCTTTGTGCAACAAAGAGAGCAGGAATTCAAACAAAAGGACGTGCAAAAACTAATTGATCAGGCGCTTAAAACCTCGGATACGGCAAGAAATAGGCAGAAAATTTATTACGATAAAAAACGCCGTGAAGCAGATTTTAAAGTTGGTGATAAAGTATTGAAACGGAAATTTTCTTTATCAAGTGCCCCAGACAATTTTATGGCAAAGCTAGCTCCAAAGTTTGAAGGCCCCTATGTAATTCAGGAAATCAAAGGAGTAGTTTTATATCTTAAAAACGAGAGAGGGGAAATCTGTAAAGCAAGTCCCGACCAGGTGAAAAAATACTATAATCCCAATGATTTTGAAATCCTTAAAAGTTTCTTGCAGGACTCAAGTCTAAACGAAATAGAAGGGCCAGAGACTGCAACAACTATTCCACCACCCAAGAAACGGAGAACTGAAGAGAGACCTAGCACTTCTACAACCCGGACGTCGGTATCAAAAAGAAAAAATGATTATCAAACTCCGGCGTTTAAGAAAAACAAAAGTACAGATGAACCGGGTAAAGAAACCGTGGTAAAAAGAAAAACACCACCTACAAAGGATGGCAGGAGGAATTACACATCAAGAAGAACGCGCACACGGCCACAGAGTCAGGTGCCAGCAAGGCCGCCGTTCCGGAAACTGAAACGCCAACAGGAAGCACAGAAGTACGAGGAACAGAAGAAATTCAAGGACTCCAGACCGGAGGACGTCAAGACCAGCCGTCCCAGGCAGAAACGCAAAAGCCAACAACCAGACGATTACTCCGTCAAGAGGCCAGCATGTAGAGGACGCAAAAGAAAGATCAACGGGGACGACAATTGGAGATCAACAAGGAGAAGATTGACATCCATGACACCTCTAACTTGGGATCAATTTTGTCAAAATCGGATGACGGAGTTTCAAGCATCGAAAACTCAAAGATAAGTTAAAACCTTCTATAAATATTTTTCTCTTTTGTTCCGAAATGTTATGCATAAGTACGAAGTTCTATGTTTTGACGAAAGTCAATATGTCTCGGTTGAGACTTAGTTTTGTTTTACTTTATTTAGCTAAGGCAAAAGTATTATTTTCTTTAAGTGTAAAAGCTAAAAACAAGCATTTTCTGTTGGTCGAAAGACTAATTCTGTTATGTTAAAGCCAAAATTTGGCCGGAGATAAAAATAACTTAGTATTCTTGTATGTACTAATAAGAATTTTAGTTTCAGTGCCGCCAGCTTGGCGAAGGATGAGTAAAGTAAAAATTTATTTTCTCTTATTCATTTTATGGTAAATTGTAAAAAGCATATGTATTAAACTTTTGTAAATGTATGTAAATACTTGCATGTTATGTAAAAGTAGAATTTAGTCTAGAAGCATAAAATTGTAGATGCTAAAAGTGAATGCTTAAAAGCAATGAAATCAAAATTTAAGTATTAAACTGTAAAGTCATGCTTTAGAGCGAAAGCCTGCATGTTTAAAAGATGAATGAGGGGGAAGTTAGAATGAATGTGTTTTGTAGGGTTCTCCACCTACATTTGAATTTTTAAGAATATTAAAGTAGCTCATTGAGTTGTAGAATGTCGAGTAAGGTGTGTCTATTTGGTTGTTGAATTCTAACAAATCATGGTGGTTAGGGGAAGTGTTGTAAGACTAAAACACGAATATTCCCGTTTGACACCACACACGGTGGAGAGCCAGGGTAAAGTTAAATTAATGCTTGAAAAATTGAATGAATGTGAAGTAAGCAATAACTAAGAAAAACGAAACGTTAAAAACAAAAATTTATTGTGTCAAGAAAGTGTAAATTATAATGTATGTAGAAAGATACTGATACTTATTCCTTCCAGATGCTGGAAGGAAAGACCAAGATTGATTGATGAAGTCCAGGAAAAGTTGCTGTAAGAAGAAACCTTTGCAAAAAGTAACAGAATTTTAATTGTTACATAAGATTATTTTTGTGTAAACGAGGCTTTCGCCAGTTAGTTCAGAATTAGATAAACTTACAACAGGTCGTTTGTAGGACCTACTTCCAAGTTTTCCAAATTCTGGCAGCGGCAAATGTAGGGTTTATATTTATTTTAACTAACATTTATTTTAAGTTTAAACTATCTTTCCTGTCAATCCTTACTTTCCCCTGGAACTGCCAATGCCAGAATATGTAAATTTGAGTAGAACGCGCAAGCATTCAAATTATCAGCGGAAGTAGTATGATTTAAATAGAAGGAAACAAGTTCGGTGAGAGAGAGTTATTCTTACTTAGCGAGCGCGGAGGTAGTTATAGAGATTTGAAAAACCCCGCGTTGCGGCCTATGTGCTTGGCGGGAAGTAGTTGCAATTGTTCCAGTGAGCTTCAAGTCTGCTGAATTAGCAGCCGTATTGTAAAACGCGGTGAGTTAGTTATTTGAGAGAGCCTCGTAGTTAGAATATTGTCTTTAATTTCTTTTCAGGTTTTTATTTTTATTTTGACTGCCGAGTTGGCACCGTTTGTAAGCGTCAAGAGAACGCAATTGTAAATTAGTACGTTGAATAAAAAGGGACTTAAACCCTTTATAAGACTCTGTGGTTTATACAAGCTTTCACAGTCACCTCTTGGTTGCGTGCTAGTTAGAGGCGCGCAACGTTATAATTTAATGAGCATTATTAATTAGCTTTTATATCGTTATCAATAAAAAGCCGCTGTAATAGAGTGCTAAGTAATGTAGTCTGTAATTTTGGCACTTGCAAGTAACTGATTACAATGCGTAACACAAGTTTACTTATGTCTTCTTTTATCCTTGATGCTAAATACGCTTTTGTGTGGGATTGGTGGTGCATAAAATGTAAATGATAATGGAATTGAAAGATTAGTTGCAGTTCTCATGTTAATTAGAAAGAGAGCAATTAATTTAAATTAATTAAGTCATAAATCTGTTTTGGAGACTTAACTTTGGTGCTATAGTAAGTCCTTGAGGCGCCAAAAGTTGCTAAATAATTGCCAATGTTAATTCCTTTGACAATTACTTCGAAATCTAATTAATCCCATTAACATTCTGATATGCTGAAAAACCTAAATTTCATGAAATATAATAAATAAGAGAAATAAGATTATATGACATATTTATGTAGTTTACGAAAGAGTATATTGCAAGATATTTGCAACGGGGAGAAGTGTAATATTTAAAGCGGGGCAAAAATTTTTCGTATCTCATGGTTAGCATCAGCTCTGGAATTTCAAAATATAACTTGGTAGATAATTTGTTGTTGTTGTGCCTATCCCACTTGTCTGAAAGCAACATCAGAACAGGCCTACGAAATTCATCCTGCCAAAGAATGCAAGATTGTGCCTGTAGTTAGCAAGAGCCTTGAGCACCATACGGGTGACACTATGACTTAGTGTCACCCGTATGGTAACTTAGTGTCACCCGCTCAGTCCCACCTAATTTTGATGGAGAGCATCTTGGAGGAGGACAGGTCTGAGGGTTTCCCACTCCTATTTCCCTACCACCATTCTCTCGAGAGGACGTTCGGCTTGCTGCATATATAAAGTGCCCCGATGCCGTACAGACGCATTATGCCTTACATCTACAAGCATCTATGCCTTCTCCAGAATTCGAACACGGGTTCTTCTGTACAGCAGCCAGCTTCACTGACAACTATCCCGGCTGGGCAGCTAGCGGACTATTTTAATTATCATGTTTGTGTTAGCTTAAAGCGCAAAGTGGGTACTTTCATTTCGTATACCATTTTCTGCTGTTCAGTGTCAGCTACAATTTATACAGAATTCATCTTGAAGACTGATTGATTTTATAAAAAGAATTTTAACTTTTAAGGGAGGTTGATACGAGGCTTCTTTTTGTTAAGGGGCAGAGATATGTATGAAGTATTTAGTAGATTAATCAGATGTTTGATATTTTCTAGAGTAACCCAGCTGATTACAACTGAACCTAGGACTTAAGAACTGATGGTAAAGTCCTAAGTTTCAACTGTAAAGTCTTAGGCATTGTAAACGTGAGCGGGTGATTGCACTGAGCAGCTGGTCTGCAATTATTGAGTTGTTCTGACAAATTGCCCTGTATATAACTGAAGGTTTCTACCACCCCTGTGAAAGTGCGTGCAGTGAAGTAATTGTACTCTAAAAATATACATAGAGGATGCATAGAAGACATAGAAACATAGAAAGTTCACAATTTTGATCTGAACTTTGATCTGATTTACATAGATACGTAAAGATGGCAAAATAAAAAATACACGAGTTTCGTAAAATGCAGCAACAAACTTGAATATGAAATGATCTATTTATAGAACATGATAAAACACTTAAGAAACAAATAAAAGTATGCAGTTCTTGCCACAAGTTATAAAATACACTGAAATACTAAAAGTCATTGAAACACTATAATACATAAATACTGAGAAATTTCATAAATTATTTATAGAATATCAATATATAGGTAGAAAGATGCGTATCTCAGGAAAGCGTAGTTAGAAGAATTTGAATAGCGTAGTGTCTCTCGCAAGTACCAAAAAAAGAAGTCAACTTTGAAAGAAAATTAAGCAACTATCTTAACGCCATCCACAGAACAAAACAGGAAATCAAAGGAACTGAAATTATTAACTAAGGCTAACTTTGAGAAAAATGAAATGGATTTAAAATCATCAGTTAAAAATGACAGCACTGGTGAATGAGGCTAAGCTCTATTGAATGAGGTTAAGGGAATCTAGCTCGTATTCAACTTATGAATTATTTTAGATAATTTAGTGAAACTTAGAAAAATTCTTGAAAGGCCAATTAGATTAGTGATAGAAGATTCATTAATTTTTCCTTTTCTGGTGTGAGATTTGTGCTTTTAATGCGAAATTTAAGAGTATAAGGATTATGTTAATTTTATTAGCAGTTAAATTTTAAGTTCCTTTCCTGTCAAATTTTTAACTTCAACTTACTACATCCGGCCAGAACGTAGTTTTAGAGTCACGTCTAAATACATAATGAAGAAGAGCGGTATTTAACCGCGAAGTTCTTTGGTCTTAGGGAGAGAAAATCAGAGTTTCTGATTTACGCGCGTCTGCCTTTTGGCCACTCTCTCTCTCAAAGCTGTTATTACGCTCGGCCGTACTCAGGCCCTTGATAAGCTTCGTAGTCAAATAGAGTTAAGGGGCCAACTAGTACAGAATCTTGATAGCTTCGGCAATATTTCTTTAGTTAATCTTAGTTCTAGTTTAAATTTTAGTCTCTTAAGTTCAAGCCCAAGTGTCGGCTTTGATTGTACACTCCAAGTCGGAGTTTTGTTAAATCTTATTGGAATAATAATGGGTTAGTTACCTTTCCATTTTGTTGTTTCTTGTCACACGAACTTAAGCGATTATTCGCTAACTAGCTCTTAAGATTCGTCGCTTTCTACAGTAACTGAGATTTACACTAGTGAGAATCTTACAAGCTTTATCCTAATTTGGACATTATATTTTAATCCACACTGACAAGGACTTTTACAGTTTTCTCAGAAATTAAAGTCTAAAATGGATTCTTTAAATATTCTTAATTTGAGCTAGTAGAAGGGAAAATGGTATGGCAACGAGATAATTATGATTATTCTTCTTGGAGAAATGTTAAGAATTTTTTCTACAAATTTAACGTTCATGTAAGACTGAGTTTTGTCTGATTTGATTTATTTATTAAGTTGTCAGGACTGCTATTCCTTCCAACTGCCTTGGGAAGCATCTAGTAATCCTGAGTGGGAACAGGGAGCTTACTCAAGCTATGTTCGTGTGTGCATAATGAGGAAGAGCGGTATTTAACCGTGAAGTTCTTTGGTCTTAGTGAGAGAGAATCAGAGTTTCTGATTTACGCGCGTCTGCCTTTTAGCCACTCTCTCTCTCAAAGCTGTTATTACGCTCAGACGTACTCAGGCCCTTGATAAGCTTCGTAGTCAAATAGAGTTAAGGGGCCAACTAGTCCAGAATCTCGATATCTTCGGCTATATTTCTTTAGTAAATCTTAGTTTCAGTTCAATTTTTAGTCTCTTAAGTTCAAGCCCAAGGTGTTTTTCAGTTTAAGCCCAAGTTCAAGCCGAAGGAGACATCACAGATGAGAAGGGTTAACTTTACTCTTTATGTTTCACACAGCGTACAGGCGCTCCGGCACTTTTGGGATACATAGACCATCACTTTTGGTCTAAAACGTAGAAAATAAGAAATGAACTAACTTAACTAAGTAAGAATCAAACTTGAATGTTTTTACAAAGACTATTAACGTGAAGATTGGCCTTTTGACATTACGTATGTAGTGAGGAAAATGCAAATACTGTAATACGTCTTAGTACCATGAGCAGGGACTAAGTTCTGGCCTTAAAAGCAGACATGAACTGACTGAAAAGCACGAGCGTGTCAGGGTAACAGTAAGGCTCTTCTTCTTCTTTTGACTGGAAGCCCCTTCTTAAATGCCTGCATAGTTTGCAAACTCATTAACGTAAAAATTGTACTCGCGCTTATTATGGCCGGAAATGGAAAATAAGAGAGAATAACAAAGATTTAAAATAAAATAAACGTTAGTAAAACTTAAAATCCGTATAAAGTGTCCTGATAATTTTTATTTCTGTTTCATGATCTGTTAAATAACTGTATGGCCGAGAAGATCTGTGAATTTTGGTAGTTCGAAGCAGCGTCCGAACGGTTGCTGTGTGAGTTTTCGTGATTTTCTACGCATGTAGTGTGAGGCATTTCAGGTATATAGTATATTAGGCATTTGTCGGAGGAGGAAACACGAAGAATCTGCGTGCCTTCGCCAAGATTCGAACTGTGAAGTTCCCGATTTGCTAGCTAGACCTGCTTCCTATTACACTACGAAAAAGACGGTGAAAAAGAAGAAAAATTCTTATAGAGTACAAAGATACACGTCGGTGGTTTGACATCCGCGTTTGAATATCATTCATACATATATTTACTACTGAAATCTGTTACGCTTATATTGTTTATAAATGCTCGTTTTTCATGTTATCAGGTTCAATGTTCCTTCTTACTTTCTTTGGGAACATGCAAAGAACCTGACTCGGAACAGGGAGTTTACTAAAGCTATGTTCAATAAATGTGGGAAGTAGACAAGATACACAGGAAGGGTATACGAAACCCTTTTTTTTTCACTCTTTACAATAATTTCCGTACTTCGGAATACAGAGACCAACTACTTGTGGTCTGAACGTAAGAATATAAAAATATTTAACTAAACTCTAACTTAACTTTGGAATAATAAACAAGGGCCTACGTGGAAGATTGGCCGTATATTAACAGGAAGCCGTATGTAGTACAGAGAACTGTTAACACTACAATACGTTTAAAATTATCACGAGGATTTAACCTCTGGCCTGGAAGGCAACCAGCAACCGAGTAAAACTGCTAAGGTAAGCGGCCTGCTTCGACTAACTCCTTCCTCTCTCTCGCTTGGCAAAAAGCCACAACTTAAGTACTTGGCGTTCGCCAGACAAATTTGCATAAATAAGTTAAAGCTTTTAATTCTGGCCGGAAGTAGAAAATAAGAAGTGATAGTAAAGATTTAAAATAAAATAAACGTTAGTAAAACTTAAGATCCTTACAATGTGATCAAAAGGTATTACTGTAGTTTGAAAGGTTTTTGTGATTTATGCGTATCTGAACGAACATGGTCTAGGTCACGTTCATGAATTCACTGTGGCCAAGAGAAAAAGGCTTGTACCTGTCGTTGGCCTAGGCTTTGAGCTTCTCATAAGTGACAGCACGAATTTGTCATCCCATTTTCCAGTTTCAAAGGGCAAATTGAGGAATTTTCACCTTTTTCCCCCCTCTACCTGCTCCCTCCATGGGATTCAATCAGGAACTTTTATCACCATGCCCATTGTGGACTTCTTTCAGCTTTACAGGGAAGTACTGCAAAAGCAGTAGAACCACTGTATAACTACTTCTGTATCAACGTATCAGCGTCATCCCATTTTGATGGATAATACCACGGGGAACGGAATTCAAGAGTCTCATACCCCTTCTTCAGTATCATCAATCTCTGTATAGAATATCCGGGTTGACAGTATTTCAAGTGCCCGCATACCATACAGACACTATACGCTTTCGAACATTATGCGATTTTCGGCATTCGAGCCGGGTTTAAAGAATATAGCAGCCGGCTCCTCTACAAAATCATTACAGAGCGACCTTTTGCAAGACGCAGTGTTAAATAAACATTCAATTAAGTTTTACTTCTTGTTAGTGTTCTTATAGTTCTACCACTATAACGCCTATCACTATATTAAATAGGACAGCATACGAAGGAATTTAGAAAAAATGAAGATAGAAATTTTTAAGGAACATACAGTGGATGGACAAAAATATGGAAACACCTTGTGAAATGCCTGTTTGAAAAGAAAGATTGATTTTAATGAAATATGTAGGTGGCGCTGGCGTTTTTGACTACTGACGCAACCTATACAACTTCGTAAATGTGCTAAACAGTTCAGTTGTTGTCGGAGTACTGTTATGTGAGGTTGTCATTGCATTATGTCAGAGTTAACAGACTTCGAACGTGGGCAAATTGTTGGAGCACGTAGGGTAGGTGCTTCCGTAAGCAAGGTAGCCGAGGTGTTTAGTGTTTCAAGAGGTACTGTATCGAAGATTTATTCCGCATATTTGAAAAGCGGAAAAACATCATCTGCTAAATCAGAGCGCGGACGAAAGTGTGTCCTGAGTGATCGTGACAGACGATCATTAAGGGCAATTGTGACGAAAAATAAGAAGACCACAGCTGCAAAAGTTACTGCTGAAATGAATGTTGTGTTACCGAACCATGTGAGTACCAAAACAATTAGAAGGGAGCTTCATAAACAGGGAATTGCTGGCCGTGCTGCAATTGAGTAGCCATTCATCAGTGATGCTAATGCCCGTAACAGGAAAAGGTGGTGTTTAAGTCATAAAGCCTGGACTATAGAGCAGTGGAAGCGAGTAGTATGGTCTGACGAGTCTTCTTTCACATTGTTTCCCACTTCTGCCCAAGTTTACGTCTGGAGAACGCCATCTCAAGCCTATAATACAGACTGCTTGTTGCCAAGAGTGAAACATGGCGGGGGTTCTGTTATGGTTTGGGAAGCCATATCGTGGTTCTCTGCTAGCCCCATGATAACTGTGTCAGGGCACATGACTGTCAAGACTTATGTGAACATTTTGGCCGATCAAGTTCA